>NC_064621.1:542975132-543623882 GCF_023898315.1 Schistocerca nitens | reverse complement strand
CGGATGCACACACACACAGAATGCCAAGTATATAATTTCCAGACTCATCTTGACGACATGAGCTAGTTTTAATAGGACTAAGTTTGTTTTGACGTGCAGCAGTTCACGACTCTGGACCCAAATCAACACGCTTGCTGATTCTCGCTTCAATCCTTGCTTATCGGAGATGCATGTATTAGAAGTCAAATATAAATGTCACTTCTAGCACAAAAAAAGAGAAACATTTAAACCACAAAAATACACTCTGAATCTAGAAGCTTCATCACAACGGAGCAATGGTGGACTTGGGTCTCTGTAACTTCGAAAACACTTAAACAATGGAGCGTCCAGGATAGAATGTAACAATATCGTGAGAAGGAAAGTTGCTACTCACCACATAGCGGCGATGCTGAGTCGCAGATAGGCACAACAAAATGACTCTCACAATTAATACTTTAGGCCTTTGGCCTTTGTCAACAATAGACACACATACCTGCGCGCGCGCGCGCGCACACACACACACACACACACACACACACACACACACACACACACACACACACACATGCACACACACACGACTGCAGTCTGCCGGCCGCTGTGGCCGAGCCGAGCGGTTATAGGCGCTTCAGTCCGGAACCGCGCTGCTGCTACGGACGCAGCTTCGAATCCTGCCTCGGGCATGGATGTGTGTCATGTTCTTAGGTTAGTTAGGTTTAATTAGTTCTAAGTCTAGGGGACTGATGACCTCAGATGTTAAGTCCCATAGTGCTTAGAGTCATTTGAACCACTTGCTGCAGTCTCAGGAAACTGAAAGCACACTGGTTTCAGTTGAGTGAGACTGCAGTCGTGTGTGTGTGTGTGTGTGTGTGTGTGTGTGTGTGTGTGTGTGTGTATTGTTGACGAAGACCAATGGCCGAAAGAATTAATTGTGATAGTCATTTTGTTGTGCCTATTTGCGACTCAACATCTTCGATATACGATGAGTAGCAACTTTCCTTCTCATGATATTGTCAGAAAACAGTTAGCTGTATTTTTGAGGTAAACACTCGTTTGTCATACATGAATGAAAAGTTAACGACTGACTTTTTTTGTCAGCGAGTGTCACGTGGAACCGCAATGGAGCAACCACTGCTAAACCAAGAACAGACAGAACTCTTGTACTGACGGACAGCGATCGTCAAGCATTTTCGAGGGTGTTTGTAAAAAAAAAAAAATCACATGAAACTGGCACGAGGAATCGCAGAAATTCAGCTAGCATGGTGGCGACGCGTATGGAGTTATAAAGAATGGGGTGCAACGGTCCAGCTCGTCCTGAAGCCATACATTTCTGTAGTTAATGATAAGCTACTGCACAGTGGATATGTTGGAAGTGAGTGGTTTGGAGCGATGAATAATGCTATACCCCGTGTCAATCCGAAGGAAGCTCTGGGTTTTGCGAATGCCTGGAGACCAATACCTGTTATAACGCGTAAGAAGAACAGTGAAATACTGGGGATATCATGTTACGGTATTGGGGTGGCAAGGCTGTGATCACTTTACCTTGCTTAAGGAAACGCTAAATGTGAAAGGATATGAACACATTTTACAGCATTGTGTACCATATACAGCAGAGGAACAGTTGGCAGACAATGATTGTATCAGCATGGCAATGTAACCTGTCATAAAGAAGCATCCGTAAGACAATGGTTTGTGGACAATAACATTCCTCAAACGGACTGACCTACCGAGCGTTTCGACCTGAATCCAATGGAACACTCTTAGGATGAGTTAGAACGCCGACTTCGTTCCCAGTACCTTCTCTGGTTTCAGCTCTTGAGGAAGAATGAGCTGTCATTCCTACACAGAAATTCAGGAACCCCACTGAGCACCGAGCAGATCTCAAACCATCTAATGGAGTCACCTGATATCATCGTACACAAATGCGTATCCCAGTACTTTTGATCACATATTGTGTATTTGCATCTGTCACTTTAACACAACATCTCTGACGTCAGAATATATTACAACTGCTTCTTTACGTTCTCTGTAGTAAACTACGTGGTGCACGCTGATAGCTAGTATTCGTGCTGCAGAAAACGAAAGGACTAAAAGCGAGAACTGCTGTATGGGATTATGTCTACTTGAGGGATACATACAATGACCACCACTGACTGCTGCAATCCCAAAGAAACAAGCATATGAGGCTATCATCTCATGTTAGTTGCATTGCAACTGCAATTTTAAAACGTAAGTCCAGTATTTTCGTACTATACAAACCGTTAGTTTCTATTTCATTTCGGCTGGAACAACTGCATATTAACGGACCAAGAGAATTTAACAATAGAACTCATGGTAACAGTTACAAGACGAATTTTTTAACATTTGAAGCCGGTAACGCTAGTTTTCAATTAGGGCAAACTGTGTCAGGTAACTGTTTTCCCGACCAATTTTTGAATATTGCTCGTCAGTCTGGCAGACGTACCAGACAGGAGTAGTAGAGTAAATAGAGAAGATCCGCAGAACAGCAGTACGTTTCGCTACAAGTTCATTTAGTAACAGCGAAATCGTGAGAGACATGCCCAGCCAGTTCCAGTGGCAAACGTGGCAAGAGAGGCGTTCTACATCACAGCGTGGTTTACTATTAAACTTCCGAGAGCGTAAGTTCCTAGAAGAGACACCATATGCGAGTGTTGGAACTTAAATAGTGGCAACAATTTATTCACAAGCTATACAAAAGAGTTATATGTTTGCACCTGTCACTGTCCTTCAAAGTAGTCACCAGCGTTGTGTAGAACCCGTTGCCAGCGACATGGAAAGCGTAGTATTCCGTTAGCAGAGCCTGTTCTGTTAATGGTGCGAATGGAGCGGTCTGCTGCGTTTCGAATCTCTGGAACAGTTCTGAGGTGAATGCCACGAAGTGGTTCCTTCATCTTCGGAATCAAATCACAATCACAAGGAGTGTGGTCGATGTTACAGTTCTTCCCAGTCCCATCGGCCGAACAGAGCAGCCAAAGCTTGCGCTGTATGCGCCCGCGCATTGTCGTGCAAAATGATGGATGGGTTGCGCTGAAAGTGTCACCGCTTCTTTCGCAAAGCTGGTCGTTTTTGAAGCATCACCAGCATCAGCTGGTCGCAGGTGATCCTTTCTTCAGTTTTCGGAGAGTTACACAATACACTTCAGAGTTGATCGTCGCACCCTGAAGGACGACATCAAACAGAAAACCCCTTTAGAGTCCCAGAAGACGGACGCCATAACCTTTCTGACTAATGGTGCCAGTTTGAACTTTTTGTTCAGAGGGAAGGTCATGCGGCGTTACTGAATGGATTGCCCTTTTTTCCCTTTCGAACTGATGAACCCGCGTTTCATAGCCTGGGACGATGTCTGACAAAAGATTGTCACGATCAGCCTCGTAATGCGCAAGAAATTCCGCACAGATTGACCTTTCTTGTTCTTCATAGTCATATGGCAGGCGGCGAGGAACCCAGCGGGCACACACCTTTTAGTACCCCAACTGGGTCACGTGTGTGTCGGCACTAACAACAGAGACGTCCAGTTGAGCAGCAAGGTGTTTGATTAGGACCCGCCGATTACCTCGAGTGAGAGTGTCTGCACGTTCCATCGTTGCGGGAGTCACGGCTGTATGCGGCCAGCAGACAAGCGGGAGATCGCAAAGGCCCGAGCCACCTTGCTGCGACGATGACAAACGCCTCCCCCAACGACTCACCGTGGTTTTGTTCACTGCCAGGTCTCCGTAGAGCTTCTGAAAGCGCATATAGATATCTGCGGTGCTCTGACTTTCCGCTAAAAGAAACTCAGTGACAGCGCTCTGCTTAAAATTTACCTTCGTTATACACGCCATTTTGACGGCTACGTGTGGCGCCGCCACGTATCGGTACTTCATTAACCTGTAGAGGCAGTAGCGGAAATGTTCCGAAACGTCCCTCAACAAATTCCGCATTATTTCAACTTAAACTGTCCGAGAAAAGGAGTATGTCTCATTACTTATTCAACGCCCACCGTATGTATAATATACCCGAAGGAGATGTCAGTACTATGGGAAGTAACAGAAACGATCACTTGCAGAAAAATATCCGTACACTCATCTGTTCTACTGCTGATGGTGTCCGAGATAGAACGCGTTTCATGTGCTTCAACCTTATCCATTACTGATTACATCTTTCCAATCTTGTCCGCTTATACTCTTTGGTCTCTACATATAACACTTGCCGCAAAACGCTCTGTTGCCCACATGAATGATAAAGCACTTTCAGCACAATGAAGCCCGTTCACATTCATCCGCAGCTTCGCTAATTGTGGAAGAACCATCTTGCTAACGTCAGACGGAGCGAGAGGGAGCGATGGAAGAGGCCGAGAATCAGCGGAGAGCCATAATGAAGCGGTGCAGTTTAAGCTCTCACAGAACGCCGTGCACGCAGCGTGTGCGTAATAGCCTCGCCACAAAGCGGGTACAGATTACGATAAGCGCAACGCAGCTCCGGCGAAGCTCCGTATCTGCTGCGTACACGCACCTAACAGAGAGCGTCCCGGGTTTGCTCAGCTGTGTGTGGGTGGGGAAATATACGTAGCATAGTTGGTGGTGGGAGGGAGCTCACCTCTCACACAGTCTGCGTGCAGGCACAACACACACAAACTCAAGCAAGCACACTTTGACAATTAATATGTTTGTCCTCTGTATCTCGTCTTCACTTGGAGCACAATATTTCTTTGATGACTTCGTCTGATGTGGAGCTATCCTAATGCTCACATGAATGTATATGTATTTAGGTTTGAAACCTGTTAAGGTAGAACAGCCACTATGCGCGAATAGTACTGTTGAGTTGGAAGACTAATTCATCCCATATCTGTGACATCCATAGAATTATTTTGTTCCAGCAGGGATAGCTGCTCCTACCTATCCAGTGCCCGAATGACAGTCCACCACGATCAGTGTATTTACCCGGTTGCTGGAGTTAGGGAATATGGATCTTGTCAAATAAGCGATAGAAGGGAGAACCGATAGAGGTACTCGAAGTACCCTCCGCCATACATCGTCAGGTGGCTTGCAGAGTATGGATGTAAATGTAGAAATTCATTTTACTCCTACATTAGAATAAACCATTCATAAATTCCCGTAAAAAAATGCAGCACCCTCAAGGACTGTGCTGACACCAGGATATAATATGTGCATACTGAGGTTCTGGCGTGTTGTAGATTCATCTGGACGGTCATCGACGACCACAGGGGCCTCAGAAGCCTGTTTGTTTCCCTCTGTCTTGACTACAGGCAGTAACCGCGCTCAGTTCAGATGTTAACAGTGAATTCAATATGCATTCTAGGGTAGAACAACTTGCTAGACCTGAAACTTTATCGACTTTATGTCCACGTAGTAGAGCAACGGTGACCCAACCATTACCATGCTGGTTGGCATCGTTGTTGCTAAGGGTAAAGTTAAGAACTCCACAACAGAACACTGATGGACCATACAGGATAATTTGTGCACCTACATAGTTCTCAGTATTAATAGCAATATTGTCTATTGCTTTATAGACTGTAAGGTAGGTACGCTTTCTCAAATTCAAATGGTTCTGAGCACTATGGGACTTAACTTCTGAGGTCATCAGTCCCCTAGAACTTAGAACTTACTTAAACCTAACTAATCTAAGGACGTCACACACATCCATGCCCGAGGCAGGATTCGAACCTGCGACCGTAGCGGTCGCCCGGTTCCAGACTGTAGCGCCTAGAACCGCTCGGCCACACCGGCCGGCTACGCTTTCTCCTCCTATAGTAACGAGACTGCGTACTTCCACTGAACATCTTCAGCCAATGGAACAGGATGGAAATGTGACCTGTTGGAAGCTCGATGGAGGTATCGACGGACTGCTGCACACGTCGGGCGCAATGCATCGGCAGTGTGTTGCTACCTTCATCAGTGGTCCGTGGAACACTCCCAGACCTGTAGACCAGGTTCTGGACGTTCGCGTGGCGCAGATGCACGACAAGATCGACGCACTGGGCAAGCAACCGTAGCCGTCCGAACGAATATCGTACAGGGAAAACATCTTGGTACATTTTGTACCCGTTGCGTGAAAAGTGATAATCTGGAACCGTCTGCTTGCAGCAGCATTAATACCACGTGAGCCTCTATCCAGGCTACCACAGACGCCCCAACACCGCCAAGCACGGCTACCCAGGTGTCGTAAAATAAGTTTACTGGAGAGTTGTCTGGCGCTCTGTTGTCGTTAGTGTTGAGGGTGTGTTACGTCTGTACGCGAGTGATGGACGTACACGCGTATGGCATAGAGTAGATTCGCCCACGACACACAGGTCCCTTGCCACGATTCATGGCGCGCGCGTGTGTGTGTGTGTGTGTGTGTGTGTGTGTGTGTGTGTGTGTGTGTGGTGGGGGCAGCATCATTGCAATTCGCTGTCACATTTGGTGTTCCTGCGCTCGCCGCTACATAGCACAAACTGTTATCCCGGTGCTACTGCCATTTCTTCGATAGGATGCTGATGTGCGTTTTCAGCAGGACAATGCACGTCCTCATACAGCTCGTGCGTGCTCTTCATGGTGTACAATAAGTGACCTGGCCAGCGAGATCGCCCGATCCCTCGCCATCCGAACATGTTTGGGACACTATGAAAAGTGGACTTTCTACTTCCACAACTCCTGGCAGAATCGCAGCTGATTTGCCACAAATGGCGCAAGATGCCCGGGACAACCCATGCAGGAATCCGCTGCGTATGTTTACGATAATTCTCATGCGAGGGGAATTACACTGTGTATTTATTGATCCAAGTGTTTCGAACTCTTTACTGTTACAAGTGTATTTCATTTCATCTGAGTTACTTGTTAATAAAATGACCTTGTCTTTGAGGGTGATGCATTCTTATTCGGCAGTGCCTTACAGGGAAGGTCGTTTAGTATTATCGCGAAATAGAGAAGAGAGTGTCACAGATATGACATACGAGTCCGGGAGGGAATCTTTGAAACAAATATGTTTTTCGTAGCGGTAAGAGCTTTTCAAGAGATTTCAAATTTCCAAATTTTTCCCCACAATACGAAAACATTTTGTTGATGCCCACCTACATAGGGGCAAATGATGATCATAATGAAATACGAGAAACCATAACTTGCACTGGAAGATCTGAGCGATCGTTTTTCCAACGCGCTGTTAGAGAGTAGAATGGTAGAGAAATAACCGGAATTTGGTTCAATGAACCCTCTGACAGGCACATTAGTGTGAATTGCAGCGTAGTAAAGTAGACATGTATGCAGACATAGATGAAAGTGTTCTTTGTGATGCACAGCCTCAGCTTGTTGGAGCAAATCCATCCAAATCAGTTCTTTGTAAATAACTGAGAGGTGTTGCAGAAGGTGGGTCCCATAGTACCGCATATTACGGCCTTTTCATTTGTCATTTGCGTATGGAGTGTGCGATTAATGAGAGCTTGTAATTAGTGTAACCATGTCTTTGCAGTTCCTGTGGGTGTGAAACTTACGGCGATGTACTACATTACCAACTTCCATTACCTAATGCTGGTTCATAAAACACTGCACCGTTGCAACAGAAGCTTAAATTAATCTTTAGCAGACAGTTAAGGAATATGTGGGACAGCAACTGACATAATCCTGCAGCTGGGCGCTCCATCAGTAGTGGTGCAGCAGCGTGCAGTGTGGCGTTCTGCTGTCAGTGCATGACTGGGCTGGTACCTGTGGAGGACAACGCAACTTTACCACAGCCAACTATGTGAAGCCGAGCTACTGTCATATCACTCCCGGCCGGAGCGAGTGTAAGTGCTCGCTGGTCAGCTGCTGGCAGTGTTTCTGTGGCGCCCTGCGATCAACCGGCGCAGTCTCTGCGACATTCAACCAGCGAGTGAATTGCCGAGTTTCTGCAGCCATCGAGCATTGTTAAAAACCAGTCAGAGCAGGTGAGCAATGAAGCGCCAGCTAGACCCGCTGGTTCTGGTCTTCGAGCTGGATCCACCGAAGCTAGGCCGCCGAGTGGGTTAAGTTGCTAAAAATCTAGCGAGACTGCGAGAGTCCTGGGTTCGACACTGTGTCTGTGCGCTTCCTGCTAGCCGCCTCGCGTGCGTAAGACTCTTCGAGCAAGGAGTGTATTTCTGTCGTCGAGGAATTCAACGATTGATGTGACGCTCCAAGCGATGTTTACAAAGACTTGGTGACTATGTTGAGAAACATTGGGTGCGGCATTGCGGCATTGGGTGCGGCATTGCTTTCCTTGCTGTAATAATTTACGACTTGCATTTCGAAGTCCCGTCGTACATAATGGCTACTACATTGCTGTAGTACCTACGCAGTTCTACCATCATTTAGTGTCAGTGGTCAGGAAGCAAGATACTGACAGACCAGTTTCCGCTAATTCAGAAATAGCGAGTCCAGAAGCAAGTGATGTACAAGCAAAAAGTATAGTTGCACACATTTTAACTTCGTTGATTTTAAATGCATGCGGAGAGTGCGTTCACAAATTTTAACTTAGTTGATTGTAGACGTGGGTGGTGGGTGTCGCTATGGACAGAATTGCTCCACAGGAACCATGTTTTGTAACAAGCGTCAACACTAGATGTGGATAACTGGCTTTTCTGTGGAACTGTAGGTAGCCCTCGCAATGCACTGAGAATTGCTTCACCATTCTATAAAGACGTACGTTGCACAGTTGTCTACGCAACCACTTCAATTATGTGGCAATCAGCACATCATACATTTACAGTTAAAGTTCTCCGTATCAGTTTATGGTAGGAAAATGTGTAACCATATTTTCTGTTTTATTCCACAGTCCGTGGTATGCAGTAAACAGAGTATGCTGTCTACAATCGGAAACAGTATCATTATGACGTGCACATAGCGTAAGTGTATATCAAAGTCTTATGCTTAATGAGTCAAAACGTAGTTTTGGCAAATGAGCAACGCTACGTGTATACTTACTATCTCGTTGATCGCAAGAAAACACCGACATCATAAATATGTCATTGTACGAACACTGATATTTTTCACCGGTCATGGTCACAATGTGTAGCAGTACCTATGCGGCACGCCGATTACCTCGCTGACCTCTTCTCACTCACGACTCTTTATTGATCCTTTCTCTTTCAACCTATCGGTATTATTCTACATTGGTCATACGCTTTGTCCGCAGCTCGTGGTCGTGCGGTAGCGTTCTCACTTCCCGCGCCCGGGTTCCCGGGTTAGATTCCCGGCGGGGTCAGTGATTTTCTCTGCCTCGTGATGACTGGGTGCTGTGTGATGTCCTTAGGTTAGTTAGGTTTAAGTATTTCTAAGTTCTAGGGGACTGATGACCATAGCTGTTAAGTCCCATAGTGCTCAGAGCCATTTGAACCATCTCACATGTGTTTATTCGGATCCGGGTGATGTGAATTTGACGGCCAAACATTGACATGAGTTTACTACGATACCCCTCAAACCACTGTAGCACAACTCTCCCCTTGTGTCACGGAGAGTTATCCTGCTGGCAGATGCCGTCGCTGACGGAGAAGACATCAAGTATGACGGAATGCAAGCGGTTCTCGTCTCGGAGGATTTCCCCATTTGGCGTCCACATCGTCGCTAGAATGATTGCCCATTCGTCTCTGGTCCGCTTACGTACTTTGCTTAACGTGTCAGTGCCTCTAGTGCCAGCAAGAGGCGATCATTCACATGGTGGGCAGTGGTCTTAACGCTGTGACTCATCAGTGTAAGAAAGAGAAGGGAAAGAATCTAGTGCTCAAATTGCTGGGCTGTAGGTCGGGTTCAGGATGATGTTGACTTCTTCTCGTTTGTTAGACACTTTTGTCGTGGCTCCTGATTCCGTCAGACCTTGTCAAGGTGGTGGTGTTCCAAGCCAGCATGACTCCACTGAATCTTCGGCAGAAAAACATCATTAATTGCTCATAAGCACTTACTCACTGGACGTCAAAATGCGGTCTGTATTAGTGTGGTCTGCCTTTCTCAGACGTATTACAGAACAATACCGAGGAGTCAAGATACATGTAGACACTCTTTGACATTTAATATTAATGAAAGAAAATGACATACCCTTACAACTGTTGCACGGGAGGAGGCTATTTTGTTTGTTCGAAGTGACACCCATTAGCAGTCAAACAATGTCGATGCCCCTGAACTGTTGACCGAAATGCGGCTGTTACTGTTGCTTTCGTGATAGCCGCATAGGGAGTCTCGAAGGTTTCTCGTAACTTGTTCAGTGTAGCTGGCCTCTGTTGATAAACTTCATTTTTCCATGTCCCCCATAGGTAGAAGTCAAGGGGTGTATCGTCTGGAGAGATTGTCCATCGTCCAGGAAGATTTTCATGTAAGTTGCTCAGGTGTCTCCGTGGTAGTTCCGTGGAGCGCTGTCCTGTTGTAGGTAAAATCTTTGATCTTCAAAGATCTCTCGTATGGCAGGTACAATCGAAGTTTACAGCATATCAAGATACACCTCACCAGTTACGGTACCTTCAAAGAAGAATGGGAGAATCAAACGGCGCGATGACAGACAAAAAATGGTTCAAATGGTTCTGAGCACTATGGGACTTAACATCTGTGGTCATCAGTTCCCTAGAACTTAGAACTACTTAAACCTAACTAACCTAAGGACATCACACACATCCATGCCCGAGGCAGGATTCGAAACTGCGACAGTAGCGGTCGCGCGGTTCCAGACTGTAGCGCCTAGAACCGCTCGGCCACCCCGGCCGGCGCGAAGACAGACATACCACACATCAGCTTCCAGTAGATTAAGATGTTTGTCCACGTGAACGTGAGGAGCTCTAGATACCAGTACGCGCTGTTGTGGAGATTTACAGTACCTTTCAATTTCAACTGCACCTCGTCAGACAAATAACCATCCTTGCAAACCGTTCATCCTCGCGAAGCATGCCTTCAAACCACTCGCAGTAGTCCATCCTTCGATCCAGGTCGTCCTCGTTCATAGAGTGCAGCGATCTTGGAGCGTTCACTTTCCAATTTGCAGCCTTCAGAATTCGTCGTGCCCTTCATCGGCTTATCCCGCTTTCACGTGCACCCTGCTTCACAGGTTTTTGAGGTGACACAGTAAACCATTGCAAAACAGCAACACTGTCGCTTTTGGTCGACCAGACCTTTCCTTACGCACATCATGAACAGCACCGTGGACTTGATATTTATCCGGAATACGATAAATTATTGTACGTGTTGGTGGCTGAGTTCCGTACATTTAATCCCTTTGCCGTTGTACCTCCATCATTCATTACACTGCCATCTGCTGGAAAACGCTCTCTAAGATCTGTTGCGAAAACAATGGACCACGCTACCGCGCAAAATTGCAACGATATGCCGTTTTTGTCGAAATATATTAACTATGAAATAGTGTCTACATTTATCTGGACCACCACCCCCTCTTGTATACGTGTAGCAACTAACAGCCAACTCCGGTAATGACAAGTAACGTTAAGGGCTCCTTAAGAGTGTATTTTCCCTGCTGATTAACAAACAATATATTTGGCAGCAATATATTTGGATGGGCTTGTGTTCCTGAATTCTGCCGTGAGCTAGTTAATGTTGGCCGATCACATCAGGGACAGAGGGGTAAGTTGCGCAGCCCTTGTCGAGGATGTGAGAGGGGAAATCTTCTACGGTTTGTCTTGCACTGATCACAACTCACCGGCGTCCGTGCCTCGCAGTGAACAGATGCTAGAGAATAAATTTTAGCTCGGAGGTAACATTGATTCATGAATTCACATTACACAGACGGTTATCTTAAAATCTGTGGCAGATAATATTAAATACAATTCAACCTGAAGTAATACGCCACAATGAGTAGAAGGGAAATGAAATTCAAAACGTTTAGTAAACCTTTGTGATCGAGTCTCACACTGCGTAATGCATTCAAATATCAGTGCAGTTACTGTGATTAATGAATTAATCAAGCGCTGACACATACAACAACACCCTGGCAGGCACAAGTCTCACAACTTTGGGTTCGCTTACGGTGACATCAATGTGAAACAAAGAACAGTCAACGCGATGTGTTTAGACTTTAAACTATCAGTATGTTATAGGTACGGTGTTGGGGGCTCATAACATACTAATTTATGTAGGTTACAAATTAGTAATAAATTTGGCACATATCTGGTCCAACGTGTCGTCCCGTCAACGACAGTACTGGCTCTTGAGCAAACGAAGTTTGACACCCATTGCAGTAACTGATCAACCAATCCAGACGCCTTCTTAATGCGGAGCTGACCGCTAGACATCCCAAGAGGCGGACCCAGAATTATACAAGGAGGTGGGAGTATTGTGCTTTGTCAGTAGATACTCAGAAACAGCAGTATGGATCGGTCAGGAGAGTTGGGCCCTTGGAACATTGACTACTTATTGAATGTCACCTGAGCAATAAACTCACCAGGGACATTTTAACGCTTCTAAAGCTGTCCTCGTCAGCTGCTCGTGATGTTACTCTGAAGTGGAAACGCGAAGGAACAACCACAACTAAACCAACAGCAGACAGACCTCATGTACTGACACACAGGGACCGTCTGCCACTGCGGAGGGTTGTTGCACAAAATCTGATGAAATCAGCGGTACGAATCACTAGTGAGTCACGAAGTGCCACGACCAGTCCAAGTATCACAATGACTGTGCGTGAAGAGTGAAATAGAATGGCGTAAAATGGTAGAGTAGCTCGTCATAAGCCACAGATTTCTATCGATAGCCAGAGCAAAGCGGCGCTTGACGTGGTGTAATAAGCGACCTCAGTGCACAGTGGATGACTGGAACCTGTGATTCGGAGTGATCAATCACACTATGCCCTGTGGCAAACCGGTAGAAGGATCTGTGCTCTGCAACTACCTTAAGTGCTATCACGCGTAGCGCGAACAATGAAGTACAGAGGGAGTGGCGTTACGGTATGGGAGGTTTTTCGTGGTTCTGGAGTGTTATTCGTCTTGCACTTAAGAAAACGTTGAAGGTGGAAGCGTATAAGCGCGCTTTACAGCATTTTTACTGCCTGCGTTACAAGTACTGTTCAGATACGATGTTTTTTTTTTTTTTGTATTAGCGTGTGAGACAATGGTTTGTGGACAATAACATTTCTGAAATAGATTAGCCTGCCCAGAGCCACGATCTGAATGAAATGGAACACTTTTGGGATGTGGCAAAATGTCGACTTCACTCCGGACCCCACCACCCAACATCACTACTTTCTCTGATTTCCGCTCATTGGGAAGAACTG
This sequence comes from Schistocerca nitens, assembly GCF_023898315.1. Taxonomy (NCBI): domain Eukaryota; kingdom Metazoa; phylum Arthropoda; class Insecta; order Orthoptera; family Acrididae; genus Schistocerca; species Schistocerca nitens. The sequence goes on along the minus strand of NC_064621.1, from coordinate 543,610,691 downwards.
GCTGCCATTCTCCCGCAGACAATGAAGAAAGCTCATTGAAAGTGTCCCCAGCAGTTCAAGCAGTGATAAAGGAGGAGGGTGGACACGTCCTGCACTAATGTGCAGTAATAGCTATCCGGATACTTTTGACAAGATACTCTAAGAACAAATGCTTAGATGAGCGTTTTCTTTTTCTTCAAAGCAGGAAGAAGGATTGGGATTTAAAATCCCTTCGGCGAAAAGCTCATCAGGATCGGAGAACAGCCTCAGAGTGGGGATGGATAGGCGAAATAATATGTATGTGTCCTTTTCAGACGAACTGTCCCGGAGTTTTTATTAAGTGATTTACGGAAACCACGTAAATTCTGAAGCCATCTTGCCGGCCTGGATTTAAACCGCCATCCTTCCCGAAAATGGATCCACTGTGCCTTCTCATTCTGTTTCATTTTGTCATCGATTTTGAGTATTCTTCAATTTGGATGCTGACTAAAGTTTCTTTTATATTTGTAAATGTGTTATAATACCAAGAATAATGTTCGAACAAATGTTCATTGGATCAGTTGCAGCTCCTACACTACTAATTCAGAGATGTGTAGCCTTGTCCCCGATCAGTCCCACGATTTTTATCTGTTACTTATCACTTGTACACCTCTGGCAATGTTTGTTGGTGTTACAATTGCTGACCTGCATCGTGGTTTGGAATCCCCGCTAAACTGTTGGTCCTCCTATAACTACCTGAGTTAGTCAGTTAAAAGTATGGAGGAAGGCAATACCGTACCACCTGCAACGACAAGACGCTAACCCAGTGGCCCCCAACCTTTCTGAGACGGTTACCCCTGAATATAGTCATCAACATTAGCAAGAACCCCAACTTCAAGATGAAAACATCTTTCTCTGAACACTTACATTCTTAAAATGACGTAATGTAAATAATTTTAGCATTTGTAAGCGTTTTGTTAACCCGCGGACTAAGAACTGAATGAGACAAATGCCGTGCGGTACTTATTTCTCTGTTTAAACAACGGATTAATGATTCACAGTATAATTGACTAGATTTACTTCCATAGTGTGGGTGGATGTACTATGAAAAGTGCCGCGCCGTGATCGTAAACCATAAATCTAAGAACTGTGGTCAATGTGCAGCAACCATTATGACGTCAGGTAACGTCACGCACAATGGAAAGAGGCGTGTCTTAAGTTCGTAGTTGCATGCAGATACACAGATTGAAATTATTTCTGCAAACATCAAGCTTTCGTGTTGGATTCGCAACAGGCGCCGACGATCAAGGTGCTCAGCAAGACGACAGTAATTACTGTAATAGACGCTGAAGGATCATGTACTAACGATGCGAATGTCGTCAACTCGCCGACAGCATTAGCTAAGTGGAAACTGTTTTGAAGGAACATTGACCATGAGACACCGTGAACTATGCTCTCCTAATCAGTGATGTAATAGCTTAATATACGTAAGCAAGAGTAACTTTTCACGGTCATTAAGTTTACGTGATTGTGAACTGTCATATTGCAATGCTGTTTTGATTTCTTTTCAGTGATAAAGTTCAGAATAATAGATAGAACCTGGTTTCGTCCATTAACTTTTTCTTTCCATAATCACAATAATTTTGCAAATTCATCGACTTATGAAATAGTCGTTATTATTGCAAACGATTGCTATCACTGCTAACGAGGTAAAAGTTACACAGTTTTTTTTAACTCCCATTTGCTTTTAATTGCCAAATTGTTTACATGTTTTGTAAGCCTTTATCTGAATTTGCATGTTTTATTGTTTCGCATTAGATGTCGTGTGAATTATTGTGGTCTGCTGATGGATTCTGCGCGCTATCCATTATCCAGCATCGCATTATTAGGAAGAAACACGTCACAAGTTGTCCAGTTTGCTTAGCAGAATATTTTATCAGCGGTAATCTGTTCGATTTGGGCTAATGAGTGATCATTCGTAATGTCATTGTTTTTGGGTAATTACTATAGCATGTGTGAATGTAATGTTCAGACAATCTGAAGAAAAACTTAAGTATTCTGTGTTCCAGTTAGCTTAAAATTTACGGGAGCGGAAAAGTTTTGGGGAGACGGATCCGAGTATCGTCAGTCCGACTAATGGAACACTGTCAGTTCTACCTCAGTCGGTGTTCAAGAGACGCAGTTTCGGCTGATAAAGTTACATTTTGTGATACTCTCTTAACTGTTATCGGCACAAGATACTCGCCCACGAACCACCAGCTTGTAATTTACGGAAATCGCTTGACCTCCGTGGAGAAAACTGGCTCTATATACTACCGGAAATGTACCAACGACCTTTCGAATCCGTGCTGCTGTACTGCGTTCCAACGGTGAACCAACTCAGTATGCAGTCTGAGTTATCACACTTTATGTTTTGGAATATCGTTTCTTTCGAAATAAATCCATAATACAAATTATTTCGGGAGTGTACAAAAGCTCTTGTCAACCAGCTAAACGCCTCGCTGTTATGAGAGGCATACATCGAGCTGCTACTGGTGTTCTTTTCCATTCGTTAATAAAATTCAAACATAATACCTTATTTTTGATTATGTGAGATGCAATGCTAGTCTTAACCCTTAAAATGAAACATCTATTTGAGAGACCTTTAGGGTTTTTTTTAAAATGCGGCTGTTATGTTTGCTGCTATTCCCTCCACAGTACCTCTTCATTGTGAAATCATAGGGTAAGGTGGGTAAACCTGACCGCCCTCTATTTGTGAGAAACGGCAAAGAGGAGCGATTTCGCATTAGTGTTACCATATAGAGCATTCGAAATAACGAAAATGTCACCTTGACAGCTTTGCCGCATTTGACATTTAGACACCCAAAAGACAACAGGTGTGTTTTCGATTGTTTCAATTTAATTTTTGTGCAAATTGCATCATTAGATTTACCTTATTAAATAAAACAATCGCAAAACAAACGGTAAATGACTTTTGTAGTGCATTTAGTGACCCATTCAGTGTATGTATCGTTTTTGTTGGAAATGAAGTGTATGTTGTTACTGTGTGTGTTAAGTGAAACATTGCATGATGGGGGAAATACGACCGCTCAATGGTGGGGTAAATCCGATGGCATATTTTTTATCGTTTATGTGTGTGGAATCATTTATTTTACAAAGTGAATTTTTGTTTATTTTTAGGAAAATGGTACGAAATTACGAACTGGAAACGACAAAACGCAATCAAAACGATATTCGCCGAGCAGTTGCTGCAATGCAAATGGGAATGTCTTTCCGAGCTGTTGCTCGTGATTTTAACATTCCGAGATCGACATTGCTGTAGCACCGCCTTGCAATGATATCATCTTTTTCCAATTAAAATTTACATTCATTTAACTTTCATTACATTTAGTACTCTAAACATCGTCATTTATTGAATACATTTTGTCCATTTATGTAAAAAAATAACTGCTTGTAATTGTTTCCCAAAAAAAAAGTTTATTTAGAACTATTTCTGAGCAAAATCCTCCATACAAATAGGGGCTCGGATTTACCCAACCATTTTTGCAAATGGCAAAAATCGACGTTTCTTAAAACACGGAAATATCAAAAACTATTGATGGTATAACAAAAATAATTTGCAAACAGTTTCTCCTTTATATACTACTGGCCATTAAAATTGCTACACCACGAAGATGACGTGCTACAGTCAAGAAATTTAACCCACAGGAAGAAGATGCTTTGCTATGCAAATGATTAGCTTTTCAGTGCATTCACACTAGGTCGGCGCCGGTGGTGACACCTACAACATGCTGACATGAAGAAAGTTTCCAACCGATTTCTCATACATAAACAGCAGTTGAACGGCGTTGTCAGGTGAAACGTTGTTGTAATGCCTCGTGTTAGGAGGAGAAATGCGTACCATCACGTTTCCGACTTTGATAAAGGTCGGATTGTAGCCTATGGCGATTGCGGTTTACCGTATCGCGACATTGCTGCTCGCGTTGGTCGAGATCCAATGACTGTTAGTAGAATATGGAATCGGTGGGTTCAGGAGGGTAATACGGAACGGCCTCGTATCACTAGCAGTCGAGAAGACAGGCATCTTATCCGCATAGCTGTAACGGATCGTGCAACCACGTCTCGATCCCTGAGTCAACAGATGGGGACGTTTGCAAGACAACAACCATCTGCACGAACAGTTCGACGACGTTTGCAGCACCATGGACTATCAACTCTGAGACCATGGCTGCGGTTACCCTTGACGCTGCATCACAGACAGGAGTGCCTGCCGTGGTGTTCTCAACGACGGACCTGCGCGCACGAATGGCAGAATGTCATTTTTTCGGATGAATCCAGGTTCTGTTTACAGCATCATGATGGTCGCATCCATGTCTGGCGACATCGCGGTGAATGCACATTGGAAGCTTGTATTCGTCATCGCCATACTGGCGTATCACCCGGCGTGATTGTATGTGGTGCCATTGGTTACACATCTCGGTCGCCTCTTGTTCGTATTGACGGCACTTTGAACTGTTTACATTAAATTTCAGATGTGTTACGACCCGTGGCTCTACCCTTCATTCGATCCCTTCGAAATCCTACAGTTCAGCAGGATAATGCACGACCGCATGTTGCAGGTCCTGTACGGGCCTTTCTGGATACAGAAAATGTTCGACTGCTACCCTGGCCAGCACATTCTCCAGATCTCTCACCAATTGGAAACGTCTGGTCAATAGTGGCAGAGCAACTGGCTCGTCACAGTACACCAGTCACTACTCCTGATGAACTGTGGTATCGTGTTGAAGCTGCATGGGCAGCTGTACTTGTACACGACATCCAAGCACTGTTTGAGTCAATGCCCAGGCGTATCAAGGCCGTTATTACGGCCAGATGTGTTTGTTCCGGGTACTGATTTCTCAGGATCTATGCACCCAAATTGCGTGAAAATGTAATCACATGTCAGTTCTACTATAATATATTTGTCCAATGAATACCCGTTTATCATCTGCATTTCTTCTTGGTGTAACTATTTTAATCAAATGGTTCAAATGGCTCTGAGCACTATGGGACTTATCATCGGAAGTCATCAGTCCCCTAGAACTTAGAACTACTTAAACCTAACTAACCTAAGGACATCACACATCCATGCCCGAGTCAGGATTCGAACCTGCGACGTAGCGGTCGCGCGGTTCCAGACTGAAGCGCATAGAACCGCTCGGCCACACCGGTCGGCAGCAATTTTAATGGACAGTAGTGTATTACCTAAAATTAAACGTACATAACGTTAAGATCCGACCTCGGATAAGCGTTTTATAGCCACTGGAAGTTACTACGTCGGATTTACCCCACCTTACCCTATACACAGAAGAAGCACTGCAGCTCATGAAACGTCGTATATCTGACAGGATGTTTCGAGTTACGTATGAAATGGCTCGGTCTGTTAGACCGAATGTTTTGTATTATATGTAAAAACATATGTTTTAGAAGACGCCATGTCGAATGAGGTTTCAGACTGTGCTCGTAAATTTAGAAGAGGCTGAAGAAGTGAGAGAATTCAGTCCACTGATGCTAGTCTTTAGAAGAAACTTTCAGAGTTTTTGCAGGAGTGCAGTGATGAATCTGATGTGGAAAATGATTATTTAGGCACTGTTTCTGACTTTACAATTATTGATGATCAGAAAAGAAAAAAAAAGGATCGTAAGAGGCTGATAGTAAGTGAGGGTAGTGACGATGATGATGATGATGATGATGATGACGACGATATATTGGGAGGTGAACAAGAAGTAACTACTGACAGGACACACAGATAAAAAGGTGGCATGCCAGATAATTTTGCTGGAAAAAAGACAAAAATATTTTGTATGGAAAACAGTAGAATCAACTAAACACGAACTCCAAGTCATAACACAGTGAGACAGTTACATTCGTGCAATTTGGAGGTGTTTGTTTGACGAAGCTATAATTGGCAGTATTGTTTTACACATGAATAAAAATCTTTTTTCAGTGAGCACCAACCTGAATTGCGCAAGAAACCAATATATAGCCACAATGATTCTGTAGAAATTCATGCCCTCATTGGTGTGTTAATTTTCACATCCATTTTCAGATCTGGACATATAAATGTGATCTCTCTGTTTGCCAAGGACCTGACAGGGGGACTAATATTTAGAATAATGAAGGCTGTCAAATGGTTTGAAATATTGATCAATGCCTACGGTATGTATATTCTGTCAAACGTGAGGTGAGGGAACAAAGTGACCATACTGCTGCCATCTCTGAAATATTCATAAAGTCCGTATGTAATTACTAGCTGACGTATTGCCATAGCGAGAAAGTGAGAGCTGACAAAATGTTTGTTGCTTTCAGAGGAAGGTGCGGATTTTGCATGTACTCGTATATCCGAAGAAACCATTCAGGTATGGCGTCAACGAACAGTGCATGGCTGACTCAATTAGTTAGTACATTTTCAAAGTTTACATTTATGCTGGAAAGGACAGTGATGGCACTGGACTAATGAAGACGAAATGGAGCTGTCGAAACCTACTCAAGGAACCGTGCACTTAAGCAAACATTTTGAAGGTTTAAAAGGAAACTTCACAGCCGACAACTGCTTTTCATCCACTGAACTGGTAGAAAAAACTGAGAAAAGAGTCTCTGACATTTGTTAGAACCATGAAAGAAAAAGTCAAACCTGTTATTCCGCCACAATTCAAATCTGATAAATGCAGACCAGTTGGGTCAGTTCTCTATGGTTTCGCAAATGATTTACATTTTACTTTGATGTCTGTTGTTCCCAAGAAAAACAAAGCAGTTGTTCAGATATCTTCTGTGCATCAAAGCATCGCAATGGACACTATAAGAGAAAGCCAGAAATTACCTAGTATTACAACAAGATAAAATGTGGGTTAGAGCTTCTGGACCTGAAGTGTGCCCTGTACTCTTCCAATACCAGATGTACGAGAGGACCATTAGATCCTTTTTACATACTTGTATACAGAAGCTGTATAAACACTTTCATACTCTACTTGCGGTATCGACAAAACCCTAATGCCAAACGATGAGGTTCATGAAAACATTGGCCCATTCTCAGACAGGAATACGCATCAGATGACGGCTCACAAGTGCCAGTCTGCCCCGTGATATCAAGGACCTCATACGGCAAGAAATCCATGAAGAGCGATTTATTGTTAAAGGAGATGGTCAAGTTCCAAGAGATCCAAGAAATAAACTTGAGAAAAGAAACAATTGTTCTGAGTATCCATCTTCCCAAGACCGAAAACTTGCTGCAAGTGCATAAGATGCAACAAGCCAATATTTCTGGAGTTAAGCAGGAGAGTGTGCACCATACGTGTATCAGAAATGAGTTAAGGCTGGTTGTTAAACAGTTACAATGCTGAAACTTCGTGGTAGATTAAAACTGTGTGCCGGACCGAGACTCGAACTCGGGACCTCTGCTTTCGTGGGCAAGTGGTCTACCATCTGAGCTACCCAAGCACGACTCACGCCCCGTCCTCACAGCTTTACTTCTGCCAGTACCTCGCCTCCTACCTTCCAAACTTCACAGAAGCTTCTCAGGAGAGCTTGGGTAGCTCAGATTGCTTTCGGCTGCGGTGGGGCGAGGACGTCCGCCGCGCTCCGTCGTGTGAGTACTTGCGTGTGTTTACCTTCTCGCGATGCGAGCTGTATTTGTTTCAAGTTCAGTGCGACTATGGCACACACATGGTGCCACGATACGATCAAAATTACCTTCAAACCAGATCACGCGCGTCCTCGAGCCTATGAAATAGAACAGTTCATACGCGACGATCTACGTTGAGATCCGGCGACTGTCGTCGGAATACATTTTTCTATAACGGCGAGCGTGGTTTATGTTAAAATGACCAGTGCAGAGGTCTGCGCGACAGTGGTGTCTAAATACGCGAACTCACTCAGATTCAAAGATTCTGACGGGCATATCGGTGCACCGACGGTGGACCATGCAGGCATGGGCCTGAGGACTGTAAGGGTTTTGGAGCTTCCCTTCGAGGTCCCAGAGGAAGTTGTCAAGGACGCCTTCCGACTATATGGCAATGTCATCAGCCACGTTGCAGAAAAGTGCGCCAAATTAAACTTGGGCTCAAGAAACATGTGCCGTCCAATTTCAACATCGGTGGCTGTGCTGCAATCATAATGTACGACGGTCAACCGCGTACCTGTTCCGGATGTGAGCAGGAAGGCCATGTTCGATAGTGCTGCTTACAACGTAGAATTACACAGACACCAGTGGGAGACTCCATTTCCCGACGGGGACGACAATCCTGCCCCTAACGCACACTCAGATGACGACGCGCACCATAGATGAGGACGAAACAGGCGATCGGGCACATCCATCGACGTCAGAAGGACCAAGGGAAGAAGAGGAAGGACCCCAGATGCCAATCCAGATGTCGGCCCCTCCACAGCAACATCTGCACTAACAGTCTCACGGAATCCCACGCAACATAACATTCAGGACGAGATGGACGTGGACGCGAACATTGTCCCGACCGCGGCTTTCTTAACGGAAGATGATACAACGCTGGATTGCCTCCCACATTCGGATACGGATGTCCACGTTCGAAAGCAACGTTCGCCTCGACGACGCAAGTGACATCGGCAGACCCCTTCTGACGATTGCCTCCTACACACGGCCAGTCAAGAAGGTGACATCTCGTGAGACGGCATGGATGCTGCTCCTGCTGAGGATCTAAGTGGTGTAGACGGTTTGCTTGCCCATACTACGAGTGCCCAGTTACTTCTTGCACCACAGATGCAGCAGGTCGCGTCGATGGATGGCGCTCCGTCCAACTCTTCCAAAGATGACGTGCGTGAGAAAGATTTAGGTGCCGATCAGCTACACAGCATCGTGTTGCACCCACTGTGGTCGGACAATGTTGAAGAACTTCCTTGAGATGGCACGGGTGACAGGGGAGGGGGTGGCATTGGGGATGCCACTCCTAGCGTGAAAGACTCATAATCTGAACGGGTTCAGTGAGTCCGGCATCTCTTGCGGTTATGTTGGATTACCATGGTGCCTACCCTAGGTGAAGAGGCTAGGCAGCACACCTTTCGCCTTGCCACAATTGATATCAATGCGATAAGGGCACCACACACACTGACAATGCTACAACGCATGCTCGATGCGGCGGACATCGACGTGTCCCTCTTACAGGAAGTATGTGTCGCTAGTTTCCCTGACTTCTACGGATGTACCGCCCACATCTCCCACGCCTCTTCTACTGATTGCGATGTGGCTGTCCTGCTACGGGAAGGCTTGGCGGCTACGGACGTACTGTACCTACCGAGTGCAAGAGCCATGGCAGTAACTGTCAACGGTGTACGACTCATCAATGTATATGCCCCTTCAGGATCAGGGAGACGGAGAGATCGGGCCCGCTTTTTTTCGGAAGATATTACGCGTCTATTTATGGGCCGCACAGACGATATGGTGATCGGAAGAGATTTTAACTGTACTTTATCTCCGTGTGATCAGCAGCCACATCACGTCCCGTGTGCGGAATTGGAAATGTTAGTGTGTGACCTCCACCTGCTCGACACGTGGTGCCGCATCCCTGGCCCAGCTCCTGGTTATACCCATTATACAAGTCATTCGTCAAATCGGTTAGACAGGATTTACGTCACAAGCACCCTTCCGACGGCGACGAGAGGAGCAGATCTCTGGCCCACTGCATTCGCCGACCACACAACCTATATTTGCACCATTGCCCTCCAATCTGCACGTGGTAGGCCCCCTGGAAACTGAACGTAGCCCATGTGGACGAGCCGGCATGTAAAAGTGATATCGAAGAGTCGTGGAACGCGTCCTTACAGCGTCGTGGTCGTTACCGATCGACTCTCAGTTGGTGGACTGAATGTGCGAAGCCTGCTCTTAGGCGCACCTTCATGGCTTACGGCCGGGAAGCGGCGGCAAGGAGGAGGAACACGGAAAACTTTTATTACACCGTCCTACGGGAATGTCTTGCTATGGAGCCCTCACCTGACCGGCAGAACATCGTCAATCGCGCGAAAGCGCAGCTCGTCTCCTTAGAACGCCATCATTTACAGGGCGCTGTTATACGCTCGCGTGCTCCAGACATGATACAATCAGAAAGACCATCAATACACCACGTGCTCCTAGAGCGCAGGAGACGCCGTAGGGCGCTGGTGACCGACATGATAACGGACGACGGTCGACACGTGGTACAATAAGCAGACACAGCAGAAGCCTTCTATGGGCATTACGCTCAACTTTATTCAGCAGTGCTCCCTGATATGGCGACGGTAGACACCGTTTCAGCACATGTCCACGGTACAGTTCCACCAGACATGGTACCGACTTTACTGGGAGAAGTGACAGAAGAGGAAGTGCTCGACGCCATTGGTAAAGGTGCTCCCCATAAATCACCAGCAATCGACGGATTACCATTAGAGTACTATCGAGTCTTTAAACAACTGTTGGTACCGTGTTGGGTTGAAATTTGTCACGAATTGATGTCCCCGGGTATACCGTTGCCTGCACCGTTCTTGGAAGGACTGATTATACCCATCCATAAGCCGAAGGGACGGAATCATGTCAGCAATTATCGCCCCTTTACGTTATTGAGCATCGTCTTCAAGATCTCTTCGAGGCTGCTATCAGAACGTATTCGCGGCGCACTACTGCACGTCCTGTCCAGCGATCAGACGTCCTTGGAGGGACCCAACATCATGAGAACTGCGTTATGTAGTTACAGAGATCTCATCTACCTTGCACGGGTGAGACGTTTGCCGGCAGACCTGGCGTATATCGACATTAGCCAGGCTTTTGACCGTGTGGGACACACTTTCCTCACGGCCGTTCTACGGCGCATGGAATACCCCGACCCCTTTATCACAGTGTTGACACGCCATCTGCATGGTTCTACTTCTAGAGTTCTTGTTAATGGAAGACTGACGGCACCCATGCCGATCCGCCGATCAGTACGACAGGGATGTCCATTATCTACATTGTTATTTGCATTGGCCTTAGAACCTTTCTTGTGTGGTCTCCGAGACAAGCTCACTGGGATACAGTCTGGCGGCTCCATCTATCGCCGCACCGCATATGCGGATGATTTGATGATCGTCATACGTGGAGCTGACGATATGGCGGCGGCTTTGGACTGGATTGCAACCTGCGGTACAGCTTCTGGTAGCCAAATCAACGTTGACAAGTCCGTCTCCTTGATCATCGGGATTGGGCTACCGCAGGAACACATTGCCCCCTTATACGCTTCAGTGATACTGTCCGCTGCTTGGGCTTAGATTTCATGAACGAGACGCGACGCGCGACGACGTTCAATTATCGACACCTTCGAGTGGGAATTGCAAGTCAGCGCTCCCTCAACATCGTTCAGCGGCCGCATTATGCCAATGTATACCTTGCGTCCCGCATACCGCATGTCGTCCAAACGCTACCCATTCTGGACCCCTTGGCTCGTAGCATTATGGCAGCGCTGGGATACTTCGTCAGCGCTGGTATGTTACTGAAGATCAGGTACGTATGTCTTACCCTCCCCAAGGAGAAAGCTGGTCTCGGCCTAGTTAACGTCCATGACAGGGCCATTGCCCTCTACGTTAGCTCACATTTGTGTCTGATGCGCCGTTGTCCTACAAGCCTCACGTGTTTGCTTCTGACGGCGCTACGACCTGCTTCACTAAGAGCGCCGGTGCCGCTACAGGACATCCCAGCGCCCCTCTTTTATACTGTGTAGGACGTTTCTATTTAGAACAATGTTATTCCAGTGTAGCTCTCACGACACCACGAATGACCACAACTAGACGCCTATATCACGACATGCTGTAACGCCGCCCCCTAAATGTGGTCGAACTAAAATATCCTGATGTACGGTGACGCGTGGTGTGGAAGACTGTACACGATGCCATGCTTGATTCCGATGTTGTTTCCCAATGGTACGTAGTGGTTAATGGGAAGATGGTGACGCAAGACCGTCTCTACAATATCCACATGGCAGAATCTCCCAATTGTGTGGGTTGTAATACAGTAGTTTCTGACGAGCACCGCCTCAGCTGTGGAGAGGCGGAACCGATTTGGCACCTAAGGTGGTAACGCCGGAGCATATATATGCACGCACGTTATTGTTTCCGGATGAGACATTTTACCCCATGACTCGGACCAACTCCGTCACCTGGATACGTGGACATGCGGTCCATTACCTATATCGTAACGGATACAAGAATTTACTTGACCACTGACTATTTGCGAGAAAGACATCATGCTATTTCCGGGTATACCACATATCGACAATGCTTCGCAAACGACCTATGGAGTGCCTTTTGCAGCCCGCCTTGTAGCTGGAATGTTCCAGGCAGTGGTAGATGAGGTCAGAACGAACTGCAAACGATCCTACATTGAACTATCTTTATCAGTGGGCGCGGTCGCTGGGAAGCCTAACTACGAAGTGGTAGCTTTATTTTCATGTTATTTATGTTTACTATCTTCGATGGCGTCTCCATTCTGTTTTAGATTTCCAGGCCTAATTAACTAAGACTGTTCGCACATTGATATCTATATAAATAAAAAAATAAAAAACAAAATTATATATATATATATATATATATATATATATATATATATATATATATATATATATACTTACTTACTTATCGCGAATGGACCCAGAAGGATCACGCAAAGCTTTCTGACGTCGTTTCTTCCATACTTCTTTCATTCGTTCTCCATGTTTTCTTTTTCTTTCTTCTGTCCATTTTGTTCCTGGTCTCTTTAGTGCTTCCTTCTCCGACAATACATTCCACTTTTCCACCTTATTTCTAAAAGTTTTTCTATCTTTGACATCTTTAAGTTCAATATTTGCTTTTTGTAAATCTAATTTTACTTGGCTAATCCAAGGTGTTGTTGATTTGACTTTTTCTATGTAAGTGAGAATTCTGTTGGTGAGTCGTGTGGGGGGAAGTCTAGTGACATGTCCATAAAATTTTAATCTTCGCCTTCTTATGTCTGCTGCCAGGTTTGATATAGTTTCTGTGGTTCTTCTTGATTGTATCCGGTATCCTTCTTCTGTTAATTTTGGACCTAAAATCTTTCTCATAATTTTGCGTTCTTCTTTTAGTATTTTTTCTAAATCACATTTTGTGTGGAGTGTGAGCGTTTCACTAGCATATAGTGCTGCTGGCTTAATTACTGCGCAGTAGTGTCTGATTTTTGTGTTCGAGGAGATGCATTTTTTATTGTATATTTCATGTGTCATACCATATGCTCTCTTCATTTTCTGTTGTCTGATCTTCTGTGCAACTTTCTCTCCTCCGGTTGGCTCCAAAATTTCACCTAGGTATTTAAAATGTTTTACTCTATTTATTTTTCCATATTTTGTGTTCAAACTGTGTATATGGAATTTCGTACAGAAAAATTCTGTCTTTTGAAACGAAATTTGTAAGCCTACTTTATCCGCGCATTCCTTAAGGATCTCTATTTGTTTGGTGGCGATTTCTTCATCATCTGCAAGTATGGCCAAGTCGTCTGCGAATGCTAAACAAGATATCTCCACGTTGTCTTTGGTTCTACCAAGATGGATTGGTTTCCAGTAGGATTGATTTTTTAATTCTTTTTCCCATTCCTTAATGACTTTATCCAGGACTATATTAAACAAAAGTGGAGATAGCCCGTCAACTTGACGTACTCCAGTTTTTATGAGAAAAGGTTCAGAGATTTCTCCCCTGAATTTAACTTTAGATACAGTGTCTGTCAGTGATTCTTTGATAAGCCTTAGTGTTTTGGAGTCAAGTCCAAGTTCCTCTAAAATGTTAAACAAAGATTGCCGGTCAATTGAGTCATAGGCTTTCTTAAAATCTACAAATGTACAAATTATGGGGGCATTTCTAATTGCTTTGTGTTTTAATATTGTCTTTAAATTAAATATTTGTTCTATGCATGAGCGACCGGGGCGGAAGCCTGCTTGATAATCACCAATTTGGCATTCCAGCTGCTCTTGTGTTCTTTTCAGCAGGCATGTTGAGAGAATTTTGTAGGTGACTTGTAAAAGTGAGATTCCCCTGTAGTTATTGACATTTGTTCTGTCTCCTTTTTTATGTAATGGGTGAATAAGGGCACATTTCCACTCCTCTGGTAATTTTTCTGTTTCCCATATTTTTGTTATTATTTTTGTGAGCTCTTGCAACGTCTTTGGTCCTAGGTTCTTTAATAGCTCTGCAACAATGCCATCTTCGCCAGATGTTCTATTATTTTTTAAGTTTTTAATGTGACATTTGATTTCTTCCTGTGTTGGTGGTAATGAATCCGGTTGAGCGTTGGCACAGATTTCTTTGGGAAACCTTAAACTAGGTTCTGGGCAATTTAGTAGGTTAGAAAAATATTGAGCCAATACTTGACAGTTTTCCTGGTTTGTTAGGGCTAATTTACCATCCGGTTTTCTGAAACATAAATTTTGAGGGATATATCCTCGTATTTTATCTGCGAAAGTTCTGTAGAAGTCTCTTGTATTATAGTTTTGGAAATTTTCTTCTATGGCATCCAGTTGTGCCTCTGTGTACTTCCTTTTTGCTTGCCTAATAGATTTTGAAACCTGTTTTCTAACCTCGTTAAATAAATGTAGACTTTCTTGTGATTTTTTACTGTTATATTCTTGAAATGCCTTTTTTCTCCTTTCCAATGCATTTTCACAGTCTGAATCCCACCAAGGGTGTTTGAATATCTTTTTCAAGGGAATAGTTTCCTTAGCTATTCGCGTGATTTTAGAATGAAATTCTTCCCATGTGTTTGCCTTTTCCTTCTCCCATTCTTCTTTTACTTTAGATTCTTTAATCTTGTTGGTGTCATATTTCTGTATTTCTGTTTTCTTCTGATGACTTCTTCGTGCTGTAAACTTGATTTTAATTCTAGTTAGGTAATGGTCTGAATCAATGTTTGCTCCTCTGCGTACTTGGACGTCGTAAATTTCTTTTTGTACTGGGTATGAAATCGCCACATGATCTATTTGAAACTCGCCAATTTCTTGTATAGGAGATCTCCATGTCTTTTGTTTTCTTGGACATTTTCTTAGAGATGTTGACATTATCTTCAGGTTATTCTGCTTACATAGTTCGACGAGCCTTGTACCATTTTTATTGGTAAATTTATGTGCAGGATATTTGCCTACGGTTTTTTGGTGGATTTTCTCTCTACCAATTTGGGCATTAAAATCGCCGAGTAGAACTTTTGTATCATCTTTTGGAATCTTGGCCATTATATTCTCCAAATTTTCCCAGAACTTTTCTGTTTCTATGGGGTTTTTCTTGTTGTCTCCGTTTGTGGGAGCATGAACATTAACCATTGTGTATGTTTTGTTGGCACATTGTAAGCGCATCGTCATTATCCTATTATTTACGGGAGTAACTTCCTTGATGGAGCTGAGCACGCTCTTGTGTATGATAAACGCCATCCCGAGATGGGGGGCTCCTCTTCCGATTCGTTTATCCGTCTTGCTCTTAAAGATGCGATAGTTGCCATAATCTGATGTTTCTTCATCTGTAAAACGTGTCTCCTGTAAAGCTAGTATTACTATCTTTTGCTTTTCAAGTTCTGTTGTAAGGTTTAGAAGCTTTCCTGGTTGGATTAATGTATTTATGTTAAAGGTTCCAATGTATGTAGGTGTTTTAAGTGGAAGTTTGCCAGAGAGCTCCGACTTTCTCTGATGTAATCGTGTAAGTCCAGGTTCCCCAGAATCCGAATTCCTGGTTGCCATCTGTTGATGGGTGGATTGGTTACCACCTGGGGTAATGTTGTTATTACTTGCACGAGTCATACTTGCTTGTAATCAAGTTGGTCCAGTGTTTCCACTGGGTGTTTAGAACCAGGGATTGTTAGTTCCTGGAGCATTATGACCAGCCGCACATTGTGTGAACAGACGCTGACCAGGATGCCGATGGTTCCCACTTCAGACGCGTCCTGGATTTGGGTGTTGACGGTGCTTATTGTAATGGCGGCACTTACTCGCCATGACACAGCAACGTCTTCGGGTTCTGTGGTTTTTGAATGAGTGTGACCCTTGCCAAAAGTCACCCTCCCACACCCTCGTGATGCTGCCGCCTCGGTCCGGGACTGCTTATTTGGGTTTCCCCTTATTCGCAGCTGTCCACCATATCTAATGGATCGTTCGCTATCCGCCACCTGCGACCCGCCCTGTACCTGAGGCTCGGATAGGGTATATATATATATATATATATATATATATATATATATATATATATATATATATATATATATATATACCCTATCCGAGCCTCAGGTACAGGGCGGGTCGCAGGTGGCGGATAGCGAACGATCCATTATATATATATATATATATATATATATATATATATATATATATATACCTTCGGCACCCTACTAGAAATACCCTTCCCCCTTCCTTTCATCGTATTTATGTGGGTTGGCGCGCACACACGTTAGTCCCGTCTAGTGTAGTTTCTTCACATTTTAGATAGGGGGTGGTTACGTGTAGTTACGAAGGCAACGCCTGAAGAGGTAAGAGTTCATTTTTGTTTGGCAGGGACACAAGTGGCGGTGCCCCATAGGGATGGCAATGATTTTGTTTTATTACTTCTGTTAGGTAAAAAAAAGATTGCAGAGCACTTGCCCGCGAAAGGCAAAGCTCCCCCGAGTCTCGGTCCGGCACTTAGTTTTAATCTTGCAGGAAGTTTCACATCAGCGTACACTCCGCTGCAGAGTGAAAATCTCATTCTGAGTTACAATGCTAGTCTTCAGTAACAACGAAACAATATTTCTGCGATGACCTCAGTTAATTTCGAATTAATAAAACTTAAATAAGAAACAATTTGATGTTTTATATGAAAATAAGACAAATATTATCCTAAACACATTAATAAATTACTAAAAATGATAAATCTATAAAAAATACATAGGATGAAAATCAGGTCCCTCAGACCGGATGTTTCTAGTTATGTACTATCGACCTATGTTTCGGTTTAAAAGGTAATTTGTGTTTAGTAGCAGTTTCATTTCATCGTTACAACACAAAGGCGATCCTAGATGGTTCTAACAAGCAGACGTAACTAATTAAACTGCCAACGAAACAAAGATTTAGGGTAAAGAGATTCATTTTTAAATGGCAATGGGAGTCATTCGACAGAACGGTATTTTCAGAGACTTTGAGTGAGATACATGATGGAGATTCATGGCAAGATAGCTGCCATGAGGAGATATATTTGATATTGATAACAAACGAGACGAGATCGCTTGTGTAACGGACGTGGGTTACTGGTTTCTGCCTTGGTGGTAGCCTAGGCAGTTTTAATGGAGTGACTCCTCGGGACTACTATCGAGAATATAGTGATAAGAGGTGAATACTGCGAAAAGTCGTTCTCAGGTAGGTGAGACCAGCTCACCGACTACACTCCATAGCTGCCAATCGACGTACACCTTTCCTTGACGGAATGTTGACTATCACTTGACGGTTACCAAGTCATAGGTATTCTGTTTGGGTTAAGTAGAAGGGGTTGAAATGCGTTCACTAGCACATTAATAAACAAAACTTGGAATGTGCATTTTGTATCCCCTGGGGCTTTACGCGGTGCCCACAGCCAAAGAAGCGGTAAACGCTTTTCGGTGACTTGCTACAAGCCCTCTGATTTGACGTCGCTCCAACCACCTGATTGGAATCCACTCTCCTTATCTGTGTAGTAATTGCAAGCAGGAGAAAGATTCAATTTTCATGACAACTAGGAGAGCTAGAAGTAGTCTTCTGGAGATTACGTTACTATTTTCTTACACAGCATCATGAGTCCTTTTCCAGGAGTTCTCTTCCTTTCATAGCTTTCATCCCATGGTACAGGATCCGCTGTTTTTCGTGATTTTGGAAATTTGTTTTATTTGTCTTTGTGACTGGTTGGGTTTCCTGTTGTCGCAGCAGTCAGATGACCTGAATCTGCCTGTGAATCGTGTAAGGTCTGATCTGTGTGTTAACTTTGCATCGCATCATCTGAGAATTACATTGAGTAGGCGGTAGGTCAAGTTTTATTCGGTCACTGAGTTTGAAAAGAAATTAAGAGTTTGCAGCAAACATCTTTCCACTCTCGTTGAGAATGCAGACAATGTATCAGATTCACCTGTGAGATACGATGGGCCACACAGCTCCTTCTGAATAAACTACGTATGAGTGTCTATATAAGGAAACCATAAAACTGTTCTCACAGTCGTCAGCACTACAGGTCATCGACTACGTTCCTTCTGTATGAGAATCCAACTGTAAGCCTGCCCCAGAGATTCTATCCTTCAATCACCCTTGAACTACAGTTTGCAGCAACTTCTAATGTCGTTTCATGAATCCAACCACTTTATACATCCGATTTCTTTAAGTTCGTGACTAGATTTTTTTTCTGGTTGACAGCATGCAGGGCATCTTAACGGCCTACTAGATGACTGAACATTATCTTCAACGGTCTCCTGCATATCGCTATTAGAGGACGCCCAATTGTTTCGTTTCTGCTATGCTCATTATCAGTGTTCGTTACTACTTCGCAGTTGCGCACCAAACGTAGGTTTTCATGAATATTAATTTTAATCTCACAGTCTAAGACTTTCGATGGTAACATCTGATTATTTTTTTGTAGGATAACCCTATTTAATAGTATAATCGTTGCTAATTCGTCGCTCTTTATCTGATTTACTTCCTAGACAGCAAAATCCGTTATAAAAAGTCCGATGTCGACGTTATTACATTTGAAATCACGTGTGGAACTGAAAAAAATCTCATGGAATGCAGCGTCTCGCGACTTTAATTTCCCCGTTCGGGACAGTATATCTTCATGAATGCTTATATGCTAACGAAAAAGTCACTGTAGAAGGTAAATAATATCTTGGCCGATGTGGGTGTGTTGTTGAGGCCGCTAAATTACGCGGTTAACAGCGTCCATTACCAAGGAATGCTTCCAGTGTGCTTTTACACAGTATTAGTAAGAGGCATAACACCGGCTTTTAAGAGTTCGTGTAGGAGCGACGCACTGGGGGGAGCTTCTTCTGCTAACATAAAACAGGTATAAACATCACCTTTTACTGGGGAAATTTCCCGTTTATTTTGAGAAAGACATTCCACGTTTTAGGTACTGCAGCATCAGACTGGAATTTTACGTTACGTATCCATAAACGATGCTATAAATCCAATGAGAAATGGTTTTAACGTTGCACTGGAGTTTTCTTTATGTTCAGCTTCAGCTTCGATTCAGGTCAGACACAGCGTTAGTGATACACACACACACACACACACACACACACACACACACATTTAATTTGTGACAGTACGCTCGTTTGGTGAAAGAAAATCTGAACCGCAGATTTTGAGATGCGGTGCGACAGAACTTTTGCTGCGTTTGAAGAGATATAAAACGAATGTTGTATCCCACTTTCAGAAATAACGTTTTAAGGAGTCGAAATTTCTAACACCGTGTGGAAACTCACAGTACCACCACCTCTTTTTTTTTATTTTACAAATCAAGCATTTTATAGAAAATGGATATCGCTTTCTTGGCAGTTTGTGTGAGTTTGTTTTAAACTTTACTTGATGGACTATAGACTTGAAATTTAATCATCACCTCCTGATATGGCATTTTTCATGTTTCCACTCAATAATGTCTTACGGACTCATTTTCTGGTCAACTCATTAACTATAAAGAAAGTGTTGATTTGACAAAACCGTAGGTATATCTTCAAGGAATGGGGCACTTCAAATACACCATCGTAATATATATATTCACTAACGAAATTCGTAATAAATACTCATCACAATTTGGGAAGAATAGTAGTGTCCACACCTAAATACCAAAGGAAAAAAATGACCTCCATTACCCATTATTAAAGCCGTCAGTGGCTCAGAAAGGACTTCAGTATGCAGTAATAAAATTGTTTGATCATTTTTCCAATAACGTAAAATATCTGACGGGTTGCAAATTTTAATGTCACCTGAAAATCATTTCTCCTGGACAACTCCTCCTGCTCCATGCCGTTCCATGGACGAATACCGATTTACACACTGGTAGCCTGTTTTTTAACTAGTTTTAAGTGTAGTTGCATCTGTAGAAAAGGGTTCAAATGGCTCAGAGCACTGTGGGTCATCAGTCCCCTAGACTTAGAACTACTTAAACCTAGCTAATCGATGGACATCACACACATCCATGCCCGAGGCAGGATTCGAACCTGCGACCGTAGCGGTCGCGCGGTTCCAGACTGTAGCGCCTAGAACCGCTCGGCCACTCCGGCTGGCGCATCTGTAGAGATAAAGGTGGTGTGTTCATTAATATTAATACTAAACATGTATACATATCTTGTTATCAGATTCGTTACACTTCATTTCGATGAAAGTATCGTTCTAATGAGCGGTAAAATATGTGGTTAACTAACTAATATGATCTAAAGATATTAACTTCTCACTGTAAAGCACACACACACACACACAAGCGCGAGCGCGCGTGCTCGTACTGCCACAAAATAACACAAACACACACAACAACCAAACGAATATCAAACTTCACGCAGACAACATAACGGAAACAGAACACGAAGGAAAAACACTCAGCATCTACATCTTTACTTAAAGGGTACTCCCTTCACAATAATTTTCTGTTGTTCCACAATCGAACAGCGTGCGGAAGAAACGAATACCGATATCTTTCCGTGTGAGGTCAGATATCCCTTATTTTATAATGATTATCGTTTCTCCATATGTTTTTCGGCGTCAACAAAATATTTTCACACTCTGAGGAGAAAGTTGGTGACTGAAATTTCGTGAGAAGATCCCGCCGCAATGCGAAAAGCTTGTGCTGTAATGAATTCCACCCTAAGTTCTGTATCATGTACGTAACACTCTTTCCCTATTTCTCGATATTACAAAAACCACTGCTCTTCTTTGAACTTTTTAGATGTATTCCGTTAATCCGATATGGTAAGGATCCAACACTGCACAAGAGTACCCCACAAGAGGACGAACAAGGGTAGTGTAGATAGTCTCTTTAGTAGATCTTTTGCACCTTCTCAGTGTGCATTTTTGTAGCCAGGAAATCCAATATCTAGTCTGGCTGCCGATTCGTTCTATTGGCCCTAACAATTTTCATAGAAGTTGGATTCCAAGATAACGTGAAGACATCTGTCGCGTTCGTAGACTTAACTGCGGCATATGACACAGTTTGGAGAGAAGGGATGATATACAAATTACTAAAAACAGTCCGATGCCGAAAACCTGTAAATATTGTCAATTCCATGATAAACAATAGCTATTTCCACGTTTACGTGGGAGAAGTAAATTAATTAATGATCTACCACAGGGCTACGTCTTAGCCCCCCTATTATTCAACGTTTATATCTCCAATGTCCAGAGTACCAGGTGAACAAAATTTTGATACGCGGACGATATCGATTTTGCTTGTTAAACCAAAGATCTCGAACAAGCAACAGAAGATCTAGCCGTTATGAGCGCTTATTTTAGAAAGTGGTGCCTTAAATCGAGTACATGGAAAACTGGAGAACGTACATTCCATCCGAACAACAAACAAGCTAACACAGATATCAGAGTGAAATGTAACGGTAACACTCTCTGCCATAAAAACTATCTTAAGTACCTTTGTGTCGCTCTTGATCGCACCCTTTCGTATAAAGAACATCTTGAAAATGCCGCTGCCAAGATAAACCTCGTAACAGCAATATTCAAAAATTGTGTGGAATGACTTGAGGAGCTTCAGAGGATACCTTGTACTCATCGCCCACTGCGCTGGTCCCCTCAGCAGCCGAATGTTGTGTCCCTCTGTGACTAAACAGCTGCCACACCAACCTGATTAACTTCCATTTAAACGACAATGTGCGGTTAATAACTGGGACCGTCTGACGAACACCCGTTTATTAGCTACCCCTGCTGAGAAACATCTATCCACCCGTAATCCGCATAAGCGAGGCCTTGCTTACGGCATACTGCAAGCTGCAGGAGAGCCTGGAATCACCCAAACAGTAAGACATACAAAGGACACGACAAAATAGACTTCGTTCAAGAAACCCACCGTGAAGGCAACCATAACAGCTAGATGCCAATAATATAGAGCTGAGAGACTTGAGGGAGCAGAACTGTCAACTAACCGAAAATCCTGAATGGCATGAGTGGTTCCGAAAGTGTAACTGTGATACTGCTGGCAAAGAACTCGACAGGAAACGATGGGTCAAATTTAACAGAACTCGCACTGGCCATGGCCGATGTGCAGACCCTCTTTACAACTGGGGTGCTACAGAATCTCTGGTTTGTGACTGTGGGGCTCCGGATCAAACAATCAACAACATTAGTGATGAATGGCCCTTGCGTTCCTATCAGAGGATTTGGAGCTACCTCATGAAATCTGACGATACAGCTCTTATATGGATTAGGAATTTCGATACTGACATTTAGTCAGTTTTATACGTAGTTTTGTCTTCTGTATTTTTGTTACATACATATACAAATGTTATATACCTTTATTTTTACACTGCATGTGAGCCTTATGAATATACAAAAAATAAAATCTTCTAAGTGTTCTGCCAATAAAACGCACACTTTGGTTCGCCTTCCCCACATCATTTTCTGTGTGTTCTTACCAATTTAAATTGTTTGTAATTGTAATTCTTAGGTATTAGTTAACCTACGGCCTTTAGATCCGAGTGATTTATCTTGTAGCCGAAGTAAATTGATTCAGTTGGCAATACATACAAACACCACACAGCACCAGTGAAAGGGATGTGTTCAATGGAAATGTCTTCGAAAACGCCAAAAATGTGATATCGTGGTGTGCACACACCAACTAAGTGCAACTCCAGGACGCGATATGTGGATCAATAAGAACACAAATCGTTAGTAGAACTAAACAGTAATTCAACCTTGTGCTAGAAAAAGTTGTTTCTCACGTAACAACAAGACAATAACAAGAAATCTCGAAAGTAGCAACATACCTGTAATTACGATACAACACAATTATTATGCATAAGAAATAAACTTGTATTACAGACAACTGAATATACTTCACAAATAAAAAGAGGGAAACGGATATTGCACAAAACTTATAGATTTCCATTTAGTGGCAGCGACGGACCACATCTCCAAGAACAATCATTGTTGTCAAGCTGAGTCAGAAAGCGCCGAGACTAAAAATGTTAAATGATTTTTTTGTTAAAGTTATGAACTGGTTTGACAAAACTGGTCTACCTTGGGCTTTGAAAAAACACAGTTCATCTAGTTGTATACTGTCGAAGTACCCAAACTTCAATTACTGTAGTGTATCGACAAAGAACAATAATTTGTACTGGAAGCGCTCTGGCACTGACAACGTGAACTGGAAAACAATATAGCAGACGCGCTAAATATTTATGCATAGTTAGTTTTGACATAAGAGTTGATGTATTTTGCATGTTCTCATTCACTGCTGTTCTACTAAGTTATAGTCTGAAATAGCACCTTACTTAGATTAAAAGTATTATGAGCTCAAAGCACAATTAACAGGATTGTGTGTAATGTTTATATGTGCATCTAGTAGACATCTGTTTAAGCTACCAGGAACCTTAACCAGAGCCTCATAGTGTTTTGATTTGATGGAATTAATTGCCAAAAGTCCGTAGCAGTTTGAGAGTAAGAGAAACATTCACAAATACGCCACTGGAAGGTTAAATAGTCGTACGGGAAAATCCCCACTTCATCGCCACCTCGTAGATGCAGTGTCCCACTGCTCGTGCGCCGACTATAACAGCACGTTCAGACTCACTTAAATCTTGATAACCTACCATTGTAGCAGCATTAACCGATCTAACAACTGCGCTAGACACTTGTTGCCTTATATAGGCGTTGTCGGCAGCAGCGACGCAGTTAGCCTGTTTACATATCTCTGTGTCTGGATACGTATGCCTATACCAGTTTGTTTGGCACTTCAGTGTAGTTTACAGTCATAAAATGTTTTGTCCCATAGAACAGTTCGGCAGCAAACCACACATAGGACGCCATTTCGTCAGTCTTTGTATCCATGATCGTCAGAGAACAGCGCAGCTGTTTTCGTAAGTTACGTTTCATCCTGTTTCTATTATGGTCAGAGAACACCGATGGTGTTCTCGTAAATTACACTGAGGAAATAACGCAACCAGCTACAAGGTTTCTTTTTTTATATAATTTTATTGACCGTTACTAGTTTCTGACCTGTGCCCATCATCAGACGGTAGCGATGATTTCTTGACAGCTAAATATAACAAAGTTTTTGTGATTGCATACTTATTAAAGTGTGAACCTATGTAATCACAGAAACTTTGTTATACCATAGGACGCAAATGTAAAACCTTTTTTAAAATGGTTCAAATGGCTCTGAGCACTATGGGACTTGACATCTCAGGTCATCAGTCCCCTAGAACTTAGAACTACTTAAACCTAACTAACCTAAGGGCATCACACACATCCATGCCCGAGGCAGGATTCGAACCTGCGACCGTAGCAGTCCCGCAGATCCGGACTGAAGCGCCTAGACCCGCACGGCCACAGCAGCCGGCAAAACCTTTTTTAAACGATAAAACACATCATTACACCAAATACTGCTGTAGATAGCTGGTGGTGTGCAATGGAATGTATTTTGATGCAGTCTTCTCGGGATGTGATTTCTTTTTCCCCTATCGATGAGGCAAGCACAGTTTTGAAGTTTTTTATGAAATTCTTTAACTGACGATTAAAGTAGGCATCGCATGGTTGCACTAGCAGAGTGCATGAAGGAGTCCTGTCCTAGAAAATTATTTGTAAATACAAATTTACCTTTGCCTTTACTCGTCGTGCCTTTCATGAAAACATTAATAGACTGTGCGTTATTGCGACGTATTTTGCAGTGAAAGTAACGTAAAAATTGAAAATAAAAATAGTTTCCTCACGGGCACTCGACCCACGATATCAGGATTACCGTTCTCTTCCCGGTGTGCTACCCGCTGGCGTGAGTGCTGGCTGACGCACATGGCTCATGCCTCGTTCTAGTGGCGCCATGAAAGTTATTTTTTTTTCCAAGCTTTTGGCCATATGGAGGCCCCACTTGTGTTACTTTCATTTCTGGCCAAGTCCTGCGCATACCAACATTTCAAATCTGTGGTGAGGAGTATGTACTGCCCTTTTAAGTGACTAACTTGTTTTTCGCAGCATACTTTTTGTTTCTATTGCGTGGAGCAGCAGACCTGTAACAGTATCTTTTGGTTCTCTCAAAGCTATTTCCGCACCTGACTATTAACTGGGTTTAGGGATTAATTTGTAAGGTACCCCCGCTCTGTCGTCAGAACAAGATACAGCCAGGGCAAAAGCACCACAGCCGCAGAGATGCGAGCTGGTTCCAGTGCCATAGGGACTCGCCACTTGCGCGAGTCCCACCATCGCCACGGGCGGCACTGGGTATGAAGATATCACCTTCGTCTCGGTCAATTTCGGACTGACAAAATCCACCAATGACCAGACGACAACGGACAGAAGTGTACTCGGTAGATAGAAGAGCTGCTCCCGCCCACTTGGTTATAGATCATCGTCCAAGGCTGACTCGGATAGGGAACGTCGTTTAATGAACTCTCAGAAGTGAACAGACGGTTGTTGTAAATTGCTCTGCTATGTACTGTGAAGTTTACCGACGATCATTTGAACTTAACCATTGAGGCCCTTTCTTGTGTTATATTACATGCAGTGTTGCAGACTTCATTATTAAAGTAGTCACAAAGATCAGTAAACCATTTAACTCATTTGTGTGACTTTATCACTAATTTGTTGAATGTTGCAGAACCTTCGTTCACCTCTCCTATTACCTGACCCTGTGGCATAGCTGTGTAATAGTGGCAGGGAGAAATTGTCTTAGCGGTGTACTGCACCAGAAGCCGTTTCACGAACTCACAAGCTCGGCCGACCGTAACGACAGTAGCAACTCGGACTGTATGGCAGCAGCGGCAAGGCCTTTACAAAACTGGCGACAAAGGATTACAAAAGCCCCTTATCTGCAGATAACAGCGCAATTTACATTATTTCCAATTTTGTTCAAAAAATGGTTCAAATGGCTCTGAGCACTATGGGACTCAACTTCTGAGGTCATCAGTCCCCTAGAACTTAGAACTACTTAAACCTAACTAACCTAAGGACATCACACACATCCATGCCCGAGGCAGGATTCGAACCTGCGACCGTAGCGGTCGCACGGTTCCAGACTGTAGCGCCTAGAACAGCTCGGCCACTTCGGCCGGCTTCCAACTTTGCTATTTCACTTACGTTAACTGAATGTATCAGCGTTGCAGCACATATGGAGTAAGGAGCTAGCAGTAGGTTCCCATGCTGCCTAGCAGAATCGGTTGGCCACCCGGCGCTTTCAGATCCAGTGAGATGAGGGGCCGATGTAGAAATCGCTCTTGACGTCGGAAAAGAGATATGTAGGGAAAGCACATTTATTCTGGGGCGAACAAGTAATTGTTATTAACAAACATTTGTTAAGAAAAGTTGCCTTTTGTCAATCAGACATTAGGAAGAGTCTACGAGTCGTAAATACTATTTTTCAATAATTTTCCAATGCCGGAAAACGTTGATATTAGTAAATAAATGAATAACTATACATAACGGAAGATGTACGACCTTATACGAACTAAAACGATTGTATGCTCAAGTTACAGACGGTTCGCCATAGTCGGCAGTCGTCGACAGGATACATTTCGATCTAGACATGCTGTAGACCATGTTCTCGTACCGTTAATAGTTAGCTTACAATCTGTGTGAACAACTTCATTTTGCTGTGTTTCTTAAATAAATTCACCATAATGGCATCTTGTGTAAAAATTTATTTTGCAGAAAAATCTTCTTCCCCCTTCATTGCGTAAAAAAACAGACAGTAGTATGCACTTTCAGAATCGGACAACGCCGCTACGGTTCTGCGAGAGGACATAAAAATGTTAACGTCTAAGGCGCTGCAGTCATGGATTGTGCGGCTGGTCCCGGCGTAGATTCGAGTGCTCCCTCGGGCATGTGTGTGTGTGTGTGTGTGTGTGTGTGTGTGTGTGTGTGTGTGTGTTGTGTGTGTGTTTTTGTCCTTAGGTTAATTTAGGTTACGTAGTGTGTAAGCTTATTAATGATGACCTTAGCAGTTAAGTCCCATAAGATTTCACACACATTTGAACATTTTGAACATAAAACTACGCCTGCATCTCCCCGTAGCAGGTAGTAAGAATTCCTACGCGGCGGCTCAACAAGTCAGTGCAAGGACGGACTGGCTTCATTATCGCAAAACTCGCGTGGGAAAGCGTAGCCAGTTACACTGTATGCCCCTTATACCACCACATATGGCGCTCCTGCACTCAGAATGAACCGATTAAAATCCAGGCAGCCATCTGTCCTACTGGTAGAATCGCTACAGGCAGTTACTTTCAGTATCAACAAAAAGTGGACAGAAATGTGGAACACTATTGCCCATGATGAACGTCAGACCCTCCAAAGACCTGACACAAGACTAGCAGGTATAGAACTAACGCAACTTGCCTGGAAAACAATCGGATCCACACAGACCACGGCATCTGTGATGAAAACTTCTGACGATGGGGATGGGCTTCATCTTCTCAGTGTGACTGTGGAAATGAACACCACACGATTCATCACATTGTAACAAGCTGCAGCAGAAGAGCCTACTATGGGAACTTGCAAGATTTCTTTGAAGTGACAGAGGCAGCCCTTGAATGGATCGACAAATTAGATAATTTATAGACTTATTTTTTTTTAAATAATAAATTATGAAATTAATATATTTTTGTAAAATTTTGTTAAACTATGTAATCTACAATTGCTAGTCGCTGTTCATATGTAATGCCATACGCTAATTAATAATAACCACCACATATGGAATCGGCTAAACTGAGACATTTCTGAAGGTTTAATACGAGTGGACGCTTCTTGTAAACTGTTTGACTTGATGTTTTATTTAATGTATCAAACATCAGTGTCAAGGCAAACACAAGGTCAATAAAGTTCTATACTCGTTTCTAACGTGTAACGCATTAGTTTTCCTAACTGACCCAGCGAGTTAGCTACAGAGTGGGACGTGCCGCGGACAGGCAAGTCTTCCCTGTCCAGGCAACTAGCTAGGGCCAGCTGCTCCGGGATCCCGTCAGCTGAATTAACCGTCGGCCGCGACTGCGGTCGGCGGGCCAGAACTGACTCGGCGTTCGGCGCGTCGCGGACTCACTTAAACCTGCCCCTTCCTCACTTCGCTTCCCGTATCGCCCGCGACCAGCTGCAGGCAAACTTGGGGTCTCTGCGGTCGGGGCGAGTAATTTAATCCCGCCAGAGTGGGAAGGAGGGGGAGAGGTAAGCTAGAAACTCCCACATCCTCCATCGATTCAGGCGGAACTCGCCTCACTGCTTCCGTAAACGTGCTCCTGTGCTTCACTGCCCTGTCACCTATTCACCAGCTGGAAAAGGCTAAACGCTAGTGTTACATGCGTAGTTTATATGTGACACTCGTTTTTCGCAGCTCCTAGATAATGTATGTATAACATGCGCTCTAAGACGTAAAAAGAAGGGAAAAGTGCTACGTGTCACGAAGTGATTACCGGAATGGGACGGAAATCGGTAGATATTTGATATGTGTCTATAGGCAAAAAATAAAAAATTATTACAGTTGTAGAAAAACTGGATGAGTTATTCAAGAGAAGAGCTTCACAAACTGAGAAAGTCAATAACGCGTTGATCCACCTCCGGCCCGTACGCAAACACAGTTATTCGGCATGGCATTTATTGGTAGAATTTCTGGATGTGCTCCTGAGGGATATCGCGCCAGATTCAGCCCATTTGACGCATTATATGGTCAAAATCCCGAGCTGGTTGTAGAACTCTGCCCTTAATGCTCCAAACGTTCCCAGTAGGCGAGAGATCCAGCGACCTTTCTGGCCAAGGAAGAGTTTGGCAAACACTAAGACATGCAGAAGAAAATCTACATCTACATTTGCACCTACATCCCCATCTACATCTTCATCTTTGTACATACTCCGAAATCGACCATATGGTGAGTGGTGGATGGTACCCCGTTCCACAACTACTCATTTCCTTTCCTGTTCCACTCGGAAATCGAGCGAGGAAAGAATGACTATCGATATGCGTCTGTATGAGCCCTTATTTCTCGTACCTTATATTTGTGGTCCTTACGTGCTCTTTCAAATGGTTCAAATAACTCTGAGCACTATGGGACTTAACATGTGAGGTCATTAGTCCCCTAGAACTTAGAACTACTTAAACCTAAGTAACCTAAGGACATCACACACATTCATGCCCGAGGCAGGATTCGAATCTGTGACCGTAGCAGTCGCGCGGTTCCGGACTGAAGCGCCTAGAACAGCTCGCCAAAGCGGCCGGCTTCCTTAAGTGCAGTGTATGTTGTAGGCAGTAGAATCGTTCTGCAGTCAGCTTGAAATGCCGGTTCTCTAAATTTTCTCAACAGTGTTCGTCGAAAAGAATGTCGCCTTCCCTTCAGAAATTCCCATTCGATTTTCCGAAGCATCTCCGTAACACTTGCGTGTTGTTCGAACCTACTAGTAATAAAACTGTCAGGCTCACCTCTGAATTGCTTGGATGTCTTCCTTTAAACCGACCTTGTACGGATCCCAAATACTCAAACAGCAGTCAATAATAGCTCGCTCTAGCCTCTTATATGCGATCTCCTTTACGCACGAACCACACTTTCCTAGAATTCTCCTAATAAAGTGAAGTCAATCATTCCTCTTCCCTACCACAATACTCGCATGCTCGTTTCATGGTTCAGATGGCTCTGAGCACTATGGGACTTAACATCTGAGGTCATCAGTCCCCTAGAACTTAGACCTACTTAAACCTAAAGACATCACACACATCCATCCCCGAGGCAGGATTCGAACCTGAGACCGCAGCGGTAAAGGTTGGTGAAGTAATTAGACAAGACACTTTTAAGACAGAAGAATTTGATTTACTATTTCTGAAACGTTTGTACATGTTCCGCACCGCTCAGCGGCAATTTAAGCCCTGCTATACACGGCAGATATATGAGATATTTATAACAGTTGTCATCCCTGCTCGATGTAGGCCTATTTCCTGCTCCTTCTCGCGCTACAAAGAATACAACCTGCAAAAAAGAAAAAGAGTATTTAAAATTATCAGGCAATTAGGTATCCCTGTACATGACTGAGAACGTAGATGTTGGATAGAGATTCTTTGCTACGTGAATGAATATTTGGTGTCCGACAAAACTGGAAGAGATAGATTATAAGGGACGATTAAATATTTTCTGCTCGAAGGCTGTAAAGTCCAGAATCCGTATGCCAGTCAGGCAAAATCGCCGAGAGCATTGAGGCTATCACGCAACGGACGCACAAGGTTGACGATACTCCTGTGGTAAAATACTTTGTGTTGCTGCGTGAAGAAGTCCGTAGTTGCCTGCCGTATATCCTCGTCAGACAGGAATCGCCGCGGCCCCTCCCGCCGGAGGTTCGGGACCTCCCTCGGGTATATATATATATATATATATATATATATATATATATATATATATATGTGTGTGTGTGTGTGTGTTGTTGTTCTTGAAAAAAAAAAAACTGGAAATTTGTGGTAAGATGTTATGGGACCAAACGGCTGAGGTCATCAGTCCCTAAGCTTACGCTAAGCTTACACGCTGCTTAAGCTAACTTACACTAAGTTACGCTAAGGACAACACACACACACCCATGCCCGAGGGACGACTCGAACCGCCGACGGGGAAGCCGCGCGGATCGTGACAAGGTGCCCCTGACCGCGCGGCTACACGGCACAGCTCATGTTCTTAGCTTAACTTTGTTTAAATAGTGTGTAACACTAGGGACCGATGACCTCAGCAGTTTGGTCCCTTAGGAATTTTTGTCTCTCTCTCTCTCTCTCTTTATCTCTCTCTCTCTCTCTCTCTCTCTCACACACACACACACACACACACACACACACAGGAATCATCAACCCTTCAACAGGTGCATTTCTACAAGTGTTTGTTCTTGGGTAGCCAAGAAAAGAAAGTACTTTGATCCTCTTGGACGAATATGATAATAACGTAGCATATTTCATGATTCCGCATTTACCGCACGCAAGCAAGAAAGACACGAATGTCACGTTAATCCCTTGTCTTAATGTCAGTGCCTATATACCCGTATCAAAGTCGCGCTACGTTGTATATGCGCTGCACCAACGCCCTCAAACGAAAACTTTTTTCTCGCCTCTTATATAACAACTAAAAAATACGACTAGAAGGAAGCCATGCCACACATGCCAGATAATTTCTGTTCGTAATATGTCTGATATGAACAACAGAGTTTTCTAAAACTTGTGACCCATATTTCTCTACTGAAATGTAATAATGTGAATTAAAACAATGAAGTGTTCATAGCTACTACTAACCATATGTGACTACATAACATACTCCTCTTTACTTACACAATCTTCACTGATTTAGTGAATGGACAACAATCCTAAGTGCTAACAACTGCCATAAGCCCATAGACAAAAATTTTCAGAAGTGTCGCATAGTGTCAGAGACACTATGATCCGACACACCATCTTTATGTGCATTTAAAATCTTCATGATGTTTTTGACTTCATATGGAACCATCAATATCAACGTCAAGAATTGCGCCTTTTCGTCCATTCTGTCTCCTTCAAAATTGCTCAAACAATGTCTTCATTTCTCTTCCTAAAGATCTAATCTTGGGATCTGTATGTTCAGTCCATCTTAGATGATATTCTTTTATTACATGTGCATGGATACTATGCAAATCACGCTCAAGTTCCTGGCAGAGGATTCAGAGAACCACCGTCACAATAATTCTCTATTGTTCCACTGTCGAACAGCGCTCGGAAAACGGACACGAACTCTGATTTCTCTTATTTTCTTATGACGACTGTTTCTCCCTATTTAGGTCGGCGTCAACAAAATGTTTTCGTATTCGGAAGAAATTTCGTCAGAGGATTCCGCCACAACGAAAAACGCATTCTTTTAGTGATGTCCTTCGTAAATCCCGTCCGTGACAATCTCTCTACTATTTCGCGATATTACGAAACTTGCTGCTGTTCTTTGAACTTTCTCGATGTACTCCGTTAATTCTACCCGCTAAGGACCCCGGACCTTGCAGCAGCACTCCAAAAGAGGACGCACAAGCATAGTGTTGGCAATATCTTTAGTAGATCTGTCACACGTTCTAAGTGTTCTACTAATAAAACGCAATCTTTGGTTTGCCTTCCCCACAAAATTTTTGTGTGTTCTTTCCAATTGAAATTGTTCGTAATTGTAATACCTAGGCATTTAGTTGAATTTAAGGCCTTTGGATTAGACTGATTTATCACCTAAGCGAAGTTTAATGGATACCTTTCAGCACTCCTGAGGATAACCTCACACTTTACAACTGCCAATTTTCACGCCTTTCAAATATCTTTTCTAGATCGTTTTTCAGTTTGTTTTGATCTTCTGATGAATTTACTATACTACAATCGACAGCGTCATCTGCAAACAACCCAAGACTACTCCTCAGATTGTCTCCTAAAGTGTTTTTATAGGAAAGGAACAGCAGAGGATCTATAACACTACCTTGAGTAACGCCAGAAATCACTTCTGTTTCACTCGATTACTTTTTGTCAGTTACTACGACCTCTCTGATAGGAACTCACAAAGCCAGTCACATAACTGAGAAGATATTCCGAAAGCACGCAATTTCACTACAAGGCGCTTGTGTGATACTGTGTCAAAAGCGTTTTGGAAATCTAAAAATGTGGAACCGTTTTGAAATCCCTGGACAATAGCACTCAACAGTTCGTGTGTGTTCTTGTGCTTCACAAGAACGATGTTTTCTAAATCCGTGTTAACTGTGTGTCAGTAGACCGTTCTATTCCACGTAATTCTTAGTGTTCGATCACAATATATATTCCAAAATCCTTCTGCATATCGACGTTAATAATATGGGCCTGTACTTTAGGGGATTACTCCTATCTTTCTGGAATATTGGTGGGACCTGTGCAGCTTCCCAGTCTTTGGGTATGGATCTTTCGTCGAGCGAGCGGTTGTATAGAATTGTTGGGTATGGAGTTATTGCATCGAAATACTCTGAAAGGGACCTAATTCGTATACAATATGGACCAGAAGACTTGCTTTTATTAAGTAATTGAAGTTGCCTTACTACTCCGAGGATATCTACTTGTAAGTTTACTTCGTCTTCTTTGGTGACATAATTTCGGAAGGCTGTGTTTAGTAACTCTGCTTTGGCAGCGCTGTCGTCGATAGTATTTCCATTGCTATCGCGCAGAAAAGGCATTGATTGTGTCTTGCCGCTAGTATACTTAACATGCGACCAGAATCTCATTGAATTTTCTGCCAGGTTTCGAGACAAAATTTCGTTGTGGAAATTATTATAAGAATCTCGCATTATGTTGATTATATTTTACATATTCAGTTTAGCTCGGTTGTCAACATTTCCCTTTTCATGCTCAACGGATAATTAATCGACGTTACTGTGTAAAGAAGCACATTACTAATGCTGTATACCAACATAACGGCTCTATTTTTCCTAGTCATCTGTAATAATATACATTTTTCTACATTTACAGCAATCTGTCATTCATCACAGCAAGTAGAAATTCTGTCTAAGTCTTGCTGTAACCTCCTACAATCATTCAACAACGGTACATTCCCGTATAGTACACCGTCATCAGGAAACAGTCGTAGCAAGCTGCCGCCCCCCCCCCCCCCCCCCCCCGTATCTGTCATCTCATTCATGAATGTAGAGAATAAGAACGATCCTATCACCTTTCTCTGGGGTATTCCTAACGATAACCTTTTGTCTGCTGAACACACGCCGTCGAGGACAACGCACTGGGTGCTGTTAGGCAGAAGTTTGCGAGCCATTCAAATGCCTGGGAACCTATTCCTAATACTCCATCTTTAACAGTTTGGACTCCTACTCCCTCTACATCCAGTACCTCCTTTTCATGCTCTTGAGCTCTTACATCTGCAGTCTAGTTTCTGTACTAGCTGTAGACAATTTTTCACTCTTTTTTTCCCTGATATTGACTTAAGAATCTGAATTACATTGTAGCTAGCGATTTGTATTGTGTGTGTGTGTGTGTGTGTGTGTGTGTGTGTGCGCTGGGATCGCTGTAGCCCCAACACAAGCTTTTCCTCGTTCCGAAACGGAGAACTGTAGACAATGGGGTCACAAAATAATGTGTGTGTGTGTGTGTGTGTGTGTGTGTATAAATTATTTTGTGACCCCATTGTCTACAGTTCTCCGTTTCGGAACGAGGAAAAGCTTGTGTTGGGGCTACAGCGATCCCAGTGGCACCTAAGAGGAAGCGCATCACCTTCGTGGTTTCTGGGGCAGTTGGGGCAGATTTACGGCTCACCGTAGCCCTGAAAACAGCCCGCAGGTTGTTTGCTCGGCCGCCCGGCACGGTTATTGCTTACACAGTGGGGCGCAGTATGTGCGGGGGAATGATTGCTGAGGGCAATTTAAAAGCTGGCAGATGGACAGCCGCCATTCGTCAGCTCGTTAACGAGCTATACTTAGAAGACAAACAGAACAGAAGCGGCGAAGGCGTGGGTGGGGGAGGGGAGGGGGAGGGTAGTTGGAGAAATACGAAAAATGCGACGAAGCAGCAACTGCTGCTCACCTGCAGTTAAAACATTATTAAACCGTATGGAATACCCACAGGTTTCTTAGTGATAATTATGGATGGCAGTCATCGCTGACACTACCGGTTTTCGGTTATATCGTTTTTTTACGAGCAAGTTTAAACAGACCGTTAATATAGCTCAAAATAAGCGGTTTCTGAAACAACTGATTTTCGGTTTTTTATCTCCATTACTTCGTACAAAATATTTGATCAGGTGAACATCCACAACTCAAGAACCTATTTATAGAATAAAAAACTCCTTCAGCTAATGAAGTGGATTTTGTTCTATAAACTATTATTTCCCATATAAATGTAGCAATCGAATAACGATTGAGAAATTTTGACTCAGTTTCAAGATACAGAGAATCAAAATATTAATTTAAATTGGCAAATAAAAGAAAACTTAGTCTGTCGGCCATTTACTGCTTTCCTCGAAAAATGGTGAGTGGTTGAATACTACAAGAAAACCGCGGTATTTTTCTATTGATTGTAATTTTTTGAAACTGTGCTCAAAAATCAGTTTGTAGTAGGTGACAGTTAAGAAAAATTTACCTATCCACAGTGTCCAAATGATGATAAAAAAAACGGTCGCCAGCCTAATTAGGCATGAGAATGATTAACATTCTTGTTCAAGAAAATAGGTATGAGTAACTTTAACAGACAAACACAACCTATATTTTATCAAATGATGGTGCGATGAGCTCGGTCACTAGCAGGTATTTACGTTAATGTTGGAGCTGACAGCTAGAGCAGAACAAACTATTTGCATAAATATAACAGATAACGAAACACACTATTACGTTGAGGACTTAGTCAAACTGAATGGTCTCAATAATATTACTGTTACAGTGATTTTTAGAATCATAAATTGGACATAGGTTCAATTTTACTTTTTCAAACGTATTCCTGCCTGGCATGAAATATGGATATGGTTCACAGCAAAATTAACTATTATGCATAGATTAAACCTCTCACTACTAAACACCTTTCCACTTATAATGAAAATTAAATGGAGTTCACTAACAAATTACTTCCCACTGTCTTTTGAGTAAAGAAACTATTGTTTTCGTAGATAGTGGTCTTTCTATTAATCGTTATGTAGCATGAGCATAAAGGATAAACTGTGGATCCTATTATACTATTAATAAGCACTTTCAATACACAAGAGAAACAGGTGCTTAGCAAGCATGAGTATATAACTTTCCACAACTGCAGTTTTCAACTTTTACGAGAGTGAGACACAAAATTGACATATTTGTAAGATCCTTTCGACAAACAATATTAAATTTAACACACTCTATTGCCATATTAATTTTAATATGCTTTCAGTAAAGGACACTCAGTAATCAATTTAGTTCAAACGGAGAGGAACCTGAGAGGTGTTACCACAACAATTTTTACATACGAAATAACTAAGAACCCTAAGTGAAGGTCAGCAGTTTACGTAACAGTAACCAAACATATTAAATTAATCAGAACATTTGTACATATTGACATTTCTATAAAAAATTATTTAAACAAAACTAAAATTGTATAGATTAAGTTTTGTCCCCACCAAATGTGACAAAGAATTTAAATGACAAGTACACTACATAGCATAGAATCAAACCATGACATTAAAGTTTTTACAAAGGAAAGAGTGAACACTTTTGTGTTATTAATGCAATCAAACAGTATTTACAATATCTTAATGCTAGAAGGTACAACAGACAAAACAGAAAAATTTATGTCAGTAGAGCTATGGAGCTCTGGTGTTACGCATGGCCTTTTTTTCTCAGCAATGTTGTACCAATACTCGTGCCATGTGTTTGTTATTAGTTTCTGTCGGCATTGTCATTAAAACAACATTGATCACTTTGCTAATTTTCCACAATAACGCAATATCTCAAATTAATGCAAATTCTACAAATAAATGTGACTCCCTTTTTTAAAAAAAATGTATTTACAAACGAAAAATTGTAGCAGTAATGATACAGCTAATTGATATTTCGGTTTATTTACTCCGTTGTTAGCAAGAAAATAAAAAAATCTGTTTTAACCGAGATCAAACAAATACCGGTTATTCTGAACTAAAATACCGTTATCGGTTTTAACGGGTCGGTTTTTAGCATCACTAGTGGTAACACTAATCACGTTTAAGATAGTGAAGTAGTTTTGAACACTTTTGTTGTTTTTATTTATTTAATTTTTATTGACCTACTTCTACGTACATGACTTCATTCCACGGTGAAGTGTCTGGAAGAGGGTGCTTAGCACTGCACCACCGTTATGATTCCTTCCCTTTCCAGTTCCGTATGGAGCGCTCTAACTAGCCATCCTCACTTTGCGAGCTCTACAGCAGCGATACTTACGGGCCTGGCGTGCATTTCTGCAGTCTTTGAATGATACTGGTTGTAGAAACACTGTAAGAAAGCTTTGTTGGGATAACAGGCGTTCATCTCGAAGCGTCTGCAATTTCAAGTTTTCCAGCACTGTGGTGACACACTCTTTCGATGCAAAGACACCTGTGCCGGCCGCGGTGGTCTCGCGGTTGTAGGCGCGCAGTCCGGAACCGTGCGACTGCTACGGTCGCAGGTTCGAATCCTGCCTCGGGCATGGATGTGTGTGTTGTCCTTAGGTTAGTTAGGTTAGTTAGGTTTAAGTAGTTCTAAGTTCTAGGGGACTGATGACCACAGCAGTTGAGTCCCATAGTGCTCAGAGCCATTAGAACCATTTTGAACACCTGTGACGATTCGTGTTATCCCAGGCATTCAGTTATATCTTTGTCTGCTTGAGTCACTGTCTTACACTACGATATTAAGTATAAAGAAATTATTTAAAAAACTCAGAATAATGAACGCAACACAACAAAATTTTGATAAAAGCAACCTTCATAAAAATAGTAAAGAAAGAGACCAGTGATCTTACAAGAGACATTACAAATCCAACTCATACCTACTGTTACTTGAATGTGGTATCACCCATAACGCGCTGCCACCTGAGCAGTGACCGTAAGCTACTGTGTTCTAAGTCAGTTTCTATTGATTAACTTAATGAAATGTTTTTAAATGCTATAATTGCCACAGACATGATGATCGTTGCGTCTAACGAGAAACACTGGTAAGAGTGAACCAAACTGTCGGTGACCTGTTGCTAGCGTTTGACGCGGTGGCCCACTGGAAACGATCAGCGTAAGTCCCAACATATCCATTAGGTTCCCAGACATTTCAGTGTCTCCAACAGTTGTTAAGTAACAACACAACAGGTCGTTGTCCTGGACGCCGAGTTTTCTTCAGAGACAAGTATAGCGTAAGAAGTGCCCAAGGAAAACATTAAAGTGCTACCCTTGTTTTCTACATACAGGAATATGTGACATGTAAGGTGAGCAGCAATCTGCGACTGTTTGCTGGTGGCGCTTTAGTGTATGTGACAATGTT
This sequence comes from Schistocerca nitens, assembly GCF_023898315.1. Classification (NCBI taxonomy): domain Eukaryota; kingdom Metazoa; phylum Arthropoda; class Insecta; order Orthoptera; family Acrididae; genus Schistocerca; species Schistocerca nitens. Next base: position 543,572,626 of record NC_064621.1, on the reverse strand, counting down.
GCCGTTGAGTGATTGTAGGAAGATACTGCATGACCTGGAGAGAATTTCTATTTGGTGTAATGAGTGGAGCCTTCTTCTAGCCGCAGAAAAAGGTAAGTTAATACGGATGAGTAAGGAAAACAATACTGTGTGGGCCGAGTGTAGCACTACTTCAACTTAGCCTTCTTGGTTGGCACCACTCCCTGTACCTTGCCGCTGGACTCACGAAGACATTGGCAACTCTTCGGTGGTCGAGCCGCGATTTGAGAGCGGCATTGTTGATATGCCGTCGTCCGCGCGTGCCAGCCGTTGTGGCCGAGCAGTTCTAGGCGCTTCAGTCTGGAACCGGGCTACCGCTACGGTCGCAGGTTCGAACCCTGCCACGGGCGTGGATGTGTGTGATGTCCTTAGGTTAGTATGCCTCTGAAGCAAAGCTGTCTCGAGGCGCTGCAGCCTTTGCTTTATGCTTTTCCTGATACTTTGTCTATGTTCCGTGCAGGTTCATTAATGGTATCAAACATAAGGGAGGTCTACTTAAACCGTTTATAAGCGCTACATTCAATAAGGAGCCAGTCTCCACATTGCTCTCTTTAGGCAGGACTATGTCGGTAGTTGACTGTAAATAGTTTTTGAAGCATCAAGGAATTTTCCCGTGCGCAGTGTTGGTCGAAGATAAGGGGCAATATCTGATTAAAGATCAATCAAATTTGATTGTGAAACGACGTTCATGAATCAGCACCACCACTTGTGATCTTTCTTCGAAGGCTAAGATGAAGTCGTCGAGAATTCGGTCACCAAGTGTATTTTGGGGGCGGATTTAATGCCAGGGTGGATCTGATTCCAGACTGGTCGGGACAACGGTTTTATCTTAAGTCAAAACGCTTAGCAGCCCTCCACTTTTTCCCTTTGTCCTATGTTTCGTTTTTGATTTCGACTGCATCAAAATGTAGTAGTAGTAGTAGTAGTAGTAGTAGTAGTAGTAACAGTAGTAGTTGTTGTTATTTTATTTATCCGCAGGTCTCTCTTACAAGGACATTGGACATCTTCAAATGGCTCTAAGCACTATAGGCTTTAACATCTGAGCTCATCCGTCCCCTAGAACTTAGAACTACTTAAACCTAACTGACCTAAGGACATCATACACATCCATGCCCGAGGCAGGATTCGAACCTGCGACCGCAGCCGCAGTGCGGTTCCGGACTGAAGCGCCTAGAACCGCTCGGCCACAGCGGCCGGCTTGGACATCTCTTTGTACTACAATTTAAGAACAACAAAAATATGTCTAGAATGACAAGGATGGGGTAGTTAGTCGGCTGTCTTTTATAGTAGGAAGTACCCTGGCCTTTGTGTGAAATAACTTAGGGAAACCACGGAAAACCTAAATCAGGATGGCTGGATTAAGACTGGAGCCTCCACCCTCCCGAATATAACGCCACTTTGTTTAAAATAGTGCAATTTTGTTCGGTTTACCCCTAGTGTACAGTACCGTTATACAGATAACTTATTTAAAGACGATAAAAGGCTAATGCAACGTTGTTTATTCATATCTATCTCCCTGTCAATGAGCATACTACACGTACAATACATACATTGTTTCATAACTCAACACATGCTACTAGCTGATGTCAGGACCATTTTGTGCACTGGAGCTTCCCATTTATTAGCCAGAGAGGCTGAGTCAGTATCCCTCAATAAAGAGTGAGGAGTTGAACTCAGAACGAGGGTTATGTACTATAAACTACGTAGGCGTGGGAGTAAGTTTTTTCACCAAAGAAAAAAGGAAAAATATTGAGTGCAAGTGAATGATTCGAGAAAACCACCCAACCAATTTCACGTAGGCCTATGAAGATTTATTAACGAAACCTGACCGTGGTTTCAACAATTGTAAAATTGTCTTCTTCGTAAGTGCGTGCACCTACTTTTTTTACATCATAGTTAAAAAGAATTATCAAGATGTAAAGGATACACAAAACCCATAAACATATAATTAACAAAAATTACTTACACCTAAAATCAGGTATTCGTGACGGCAAAGTTCAGAGCAAAGAAGCTTATATGAAATAACATGAAAAATGTGACCGTCAGTAAAACCAATTGAAATCCATTACAAGATTCCCATTGGAGCTGGGATAAGTGTAAAAGTATTCACATTAAAATGGACATGGCACTATAAGGCACTGAAACGGCCTGTTTGTGGCTGGTGCCATGTGGCGACTGACAAAGTCATCACAGTGCACGAAATAGGACATTTCGGTACGTGGCATACCTGCGCGAAAACACACGTGCGTAGCAAACGGTTAAAGTGAAAACTTTCAATTGCCACGTAATTTTCAGCTAGAGAAATGGAGGAATGTGGGTGGTAAGGAGGAGGAAGAGAACTTTAAAACTGAATTGCAAGACTAAAAAAGAGGACACAGCTCCAATGAACGTGGAATTTTATTATTAACTTTAAGCAGTTTTGCCGGCCGGAGTGGCCGTGCGGTTCTAAGCGCTACAGTCTGGAACCGAGCGACCGCTACGGTCGCAGGTTCGAATTCTGCCTCGGGCATGGATGTGTGTGATGTCCTTAGCTTAGTTAGGTTTAAGTATTTCTAAGTTCTAGGGGACTCGTGACCTCAGAAGTTAAGTCGCATAGTGCTCAGAGCCATTTGAACCATTTTTTGAAACAGTTTAATAAAGCTTCATTTGCATTCATCGTTGCTGAAGAACAATACGAGCAAAATTTGAAAGTGCGAAAGAGTTATCTGAAACGGTAGATGCTTTATTATCGTTATTATTATTTGTGGCACTTTTTTTGACAAACCTCTATTCTGTATAGTCTAAGTAATCCATCAGTATATAGAATGTTTGGGTTAACAGGTACTTTTTAACTGCCTTTTTCTATAAGATTGTTTTAGTAATTTCTTTAACCTCCTTTGGTAATTCGTTGTTCATTTTTATTCTTTAGTAGAAAATTTTCTTTACTAGCCTATGTTTATTCTTTCTCAGTAGATTTAAGTTCATTCTAGAGTTTATTCCATTGTTATGAACAGAGCTGTCTGCGTAGTAATTACAAATGTCTCTTTCTTTTATGTGTACAACTATTTGGTAAATGTATTCACACCGTACAGTTAAAGTCCCCAGTTTTTCGAAACGATCTTTACAATGAGCTCGTCTGCTTTTTATTTGTATGGCCCTTTTCTGCAGTTTGAAAATGGACACAGAATAGCAGAAGACGCAAAGCGTCATCTTGTATGCAGTACCCAAATCTGTGACAACGGTAGTGCGGAGTTATCGAAACCAGTACGGGAGCGGACCACCACCGAAAACAAGTAGAATGAATTGGTTCAAACATTTTAAAGAGGCACGCTCTGTGAACGGCCTAGAAGCGCTCGAACAGTTCCTTCTAACACAGATCGAAGAGCTTTCAGCACGATGATGCACCCCCCCCCCCTCCCACGGAAGTTTTAACGTGCAGTATGTGCTGAATTGCGGAATGACACGTTTCCTGATTGGTGAATGGGTCGCGATGATCCTGTCACATGTTGCCCGCCCTCTCTCGATGCCTCGACATTACACTTCTTTCTGTGTGGTTGTGTCAAGGATCCCATGTCAACACCACCATTCAATATCATCGCTACCCTTAGGACACGACTCAATCAAGCAGTCGGCACTGTTCATGTTGCGATGCAGAACTCTAATAATAACTTGTGGGACATATATTGAAAATCTGGTATAAAATATAGAGCTGCTTTTGCAATAGCCCACGATGGTCTGTCTCTAATAGCTTACAAGTTATGATTTTCTGAAAAGCTAGTGGCATTTTATGGGCACCCTGTATATGCCTACATTCCTCACTTAACACTGTTGCTTGAAACCTTATTAGGAGATCATTTACATCTATCTTCAGGCTTCTGCTAGTTCAGATCTTTTATCATATCCGTGGTGCTCTGCCACGGGTCAAACACATCTGTGACCCTTTATGCTGCTCTTCTATGGATACGTTCAACATCCACTGTTAGTTTTATTTCGTATGGGTCGCACATACTTGTGCAAAACTGTAGGAAGTGTCGCAGGAGAGTGTCGTAGTTAATCACGTTTCTAGAATAATTGAATTTTCCTAGTATCCTAGAAATGAGCCGAAGTCCGCCACCCCATTTACCTATGACTAAGCCCACGTGATCGTTATGTTCCGAATCCTTGCAAATTGTTACAAATGGTTCGAATGGCTCTGAGCACTATGGGACTTAGCATCTGAGGTCATCAGTCCCCTAGAACTTAGAACTACTTAAACCTAACTAACATAAGGACATCACACACATCCATGCCCGAGGCAGAATTCGAACCTGCGCCCGTAGCGGTCGCGCGGCTCCAGACTGAAACGCCTAGAACCGCTCGGCCACAAACGCCGGCCAAATAGTTAAACCCAGCCATCCGTATGAGTTGAGTGGTTCCAAACCAGACTCATTTTAATTGTAGGCATAGAATACTAGGTTTCCGAGTTCCGAACAGTGCGCATTTCCGAACATTTAAAGCATCTTTCCAGCCTTTGCTTCGCTTTGAAACCCTACATAATCTGACTGGACCTCTGTGCGTCATCTTCTTGTCTTAATACCCTGTAATACATACCTTATCGTCTGCAAAAAGCGTGGGCTTACTATTAATACGAGGGACGTTCAATAAATAATGCAACACATTTTGTTTCTGAAAGGAGGTTAAATTTATTCAGGGCTTCAGTACGCTATATGACTACCTACTCCTTTGGCTACAAGACTCGATTTTTCTACACAGTGTCTGTTCAAAGTAACGCTCTTACGCCATATTGTGTATTAAACCGGGGACCTAGAAACGATGGAGAGGCTTCGTCTCTCCGTAGCCTTCAGTGGTTCACAATCCCACAACAGGCCACAGCAGTCCACCCACATCTCCGCCGCCCCACACCGAACCCAGGGTTATTGTGCGGATCGGCCCAGCGGACGCCCCCTTCCCCCTCCCCAACCCCAAACACCGTCCGAATACGTCTCATATCAGACGAGTTTACCCCAAATGTTTGTATAGTAGAGTAATGATGGTTTACGCATACGTGGAGACTGTGTTTGAGCAGCAATCGCCGACTTAATGTAACTGAGGCGGAATAAAGGAAACCAGCCCGCATTCACCGAGGCACATCGAAAACCGCGTTGAAGATCATCCACAGGCTGGCCGGCACGCCGGACCTCGACACTAATCCGCCGGGCGGATTCGTGCCGGGGACCGGCACGCCTTCCCGCCCGGAAAGCAGCGCGTTAGCAAGCCGGGCGGGCTAGCTAACAAGAAGACGGCACGACCATGGGGTCGGGAATTTGTCCGAAATTTTGTGTGGTGAAAGAGGACCCCTAACACCTCACGTGGTTAAAATATTAGGACGCACTACTAGGAAAATCCCTAGAAAAATCGATCCAAAGTTTCTTAGGTCCCTTTTGAGTATAAAATGTTAGTCCATTGCCAAGCGGCCGTATGGTCTACATGGTTAGCAGTCGGACCCTTACGCCAGAGGTCTTCGGTTCGATTCCTCCTCTGGCCATTTTTTTTCTTCTGTTGCTTGCAAAATTGCAGCGCATTGTTACAGGAGAATCGTGAAATTAATTCCCAGGAAGACTGTATAAAAATTCATCATATAATTCACCATCAGTTATCGTCACCAGTATTCCGAGACATGATTCAATATGCCTGGTTTGGCTCAAAATTATCAGAAACTCAAAACATTTTCGTAAATGGTAATGGGGCATATTTTTGTACAGATTTATTGCAAACGCCCTGTGATGGTAAAAAATCCGCTTTTATATGTTGCGCAAGATGTCGCAAAAATTATTGCTTTGTTTGTTTTTACGATAAATACCACTGCGGTTCTTGTTTATAATTATTATATGTATAAAAATTGAATGTTTCCCAATCGAATTTTTTATTCTGATTAAAAACCCAATGATTCTCCTTATATACTTTACAATGAAAAATGGGAAACTCACCGCCATGAATTGTGTTGTTGGACAAAAAGAAAATAATTTTATTCAATAATGTAACTAATTTGTTAAAGATAATGTAGGTTTGGGAAACTTTCTGAATAATTGGTGGACTAACAAAAGAAAATGAAACAGAAGAAAAAAAAGGTGCCAGAGGAGGAATAGAACCCGAGACCTCTGGCGTACGAGTCCGAGCCCTAAACAACTAGGCCAGACGGCGCCTCGGCAATGTACTAACATTTTATACTCATAAGGCACCTAAGTAACTTTGGATCGATTTTTCCCGGGATTTTCCGGGTAGGGCGTCCTAACATTTTAACCACGTGAGGTGTTAGGGTTCCTCTTTCACCACACACAATTTCGGACAAATCCCCGACCCCACGCTCGTGCCGTCTCCTTGTAAGCCACATTACTATGACGGCCTTCATGCCCTCATGGTACCAGGCTGATGGTCGGCCGCGCGGGATAGCCGCGCTCTCTAGGCATCATGCTAAGATTCGCGGGGCTTCCCGCGTCGGAGGTTCGAGTCCTTCTTCGGGCAGTGGTGTGTGTTGTCCTTAGTGTAAGTTAGATTAAGTAGTGCGCAAGCCTAGTGACCGATTACCTCAGCAGTTTGGTCCCATAGGAACTTACCATAAATTTCTGATGGTCGACGTCGGGGTCAACGTCTCGCTGCATCAATGGCCTCCCCGTCATCCACGTAGTGCTTCCCGCGGAGTGCGTCCTCCATTGGGCCGAAGAGATGAAAGTTTTTACGCTGGGCAGCAGCTTGAGCTGCTCTAATGAACACTCACCAGTCGTATGCAGCAGGGGAAGTCAAACGGCGTTCAGAATGAAGACACTTCGAGTGTCATAATTTTATCAGTAAACTTCTATTTGTGGGGCCAATGTGGGTCTCTTGGATTAGTAAGAGATCACAGTTGTGAGTTTTACATGCTACAGCAAGTAGCACTTCTTTCTCGTGAGAGAGCCCTTCAATGTTTATGGACATTATATTTAGCGCTGGCTTTGATAAAAGCCTTTTTGTGGTGTCTTGGTGTTGAAAGGATTGGCCGTTAGGCACAGGCCTAACGTTGCCCAGGGTACGCCCGATCGTTGTCATGATCTTCGGGGAGGCTCCTTGCGTGTAGCAAATCAACTTCTACTTAATGGTAAAACCAACAGGAAGCACCCAAGAAAGAACCTACAGAGAGGCACTCAAGAAAAAGACCACCTAGGCACCCCCTTTACTCTGAACGAATTAGAAGATTCCATCTCCATAATGAAAATTAATAAAGCCGCTGGCCTAGATCATCTACGCCCAGAACAAATAAAAATGTTCGGACCTGTTACCAGACGGTGGTTCCTAGATATGATGAACAAATGTGTTCTTGAAATGAAAATCCCCAAGACTTGGCGGAAGGCAAATATAGTAGCTATACCAAAACCTGGAAAAAAACCCACAGACCCTAAAAATTTTCGGCCTATCTCCCTGCTTTGCCAGCTCTATAAAGTCTTAGAAAGAATGATCCTTAACCGCATCTCAAAACATGTAGACAAGAATATAATTAAAGGGCAAGCAGGATTCCGCCCAGGAAGGTCATGCTGTGGACAAATCCTCAACCTTACACAGTACATAGAAGATGGATACGAGCGGAAACAAATTACAGGTGCAGCCTTTATCGACCTTACAGCAGCTTACGACACCATAGACCACAGTAAGTTAATATCAAAAATATATAACACCACAAAAGACTACCGACTGGCGCAATTCATCCAGTGCCTGTTGCAGAATAGGCGGTATTTTGTCACGCTGCAGTCGAAGAAGAGCCGATGGCGAACCCAGAAAAACGGCCTACCTCAAGGTAGCGTCCTCGCCCCATTGCTGTATAATATTACTAACAATGACCAACCGATCAGCATGGACGCTCGCTCCTTCATCTATGCAGACGATACAGTCGTTGCCACCCAGGGAAAAACCTTTGAAGAGGTAGAAAGTAAATTACCTTTAGCGATTGAAAAGCTGGGTGACTATTATGATAATAACCACCTCAAGCCAAACCCAGCAAAAACCCAGGTCTGTGCTTTTCACCTACGTAATAAGGAAGCAAGGAGGAAACTCAACATAAGCTGGAAGGGACAACATCTATCTCACTGCGACACACCAAAATGTCTTGGGATTAAACTTGACCGTGGTCTCACCTACAAGGAACACTGTTTGGCCACAAAGATGAAAGTGAGTGCCAGGAACAACATCATCCGCAAGCTAACAAATAGCAGATGGGGAGCGCAACCTACAGTTCTCCGCACGTCAGCTTTAGCTTTATGTTTCTCCACTGCGGAGTACTCGGCACCCGTTTGGCAAAATTCGACCCACGCTGAACAAGTAAATATAGCATTGAATGAGACTGGACGCATCGTGACAGGATGCCTCCGCCCAACTCCCAAATGGTTCAAATGGCTCTGAGCACTATGGGACTCAACTGCTGAGGTCATTAGTCCCCTAGAACCTAGAACTAGCTAAACCTAACTAACCTAAGGACATCACAAACATCCATGCCCGAGGCAGGATTCGAACCTGCGACCGTAGCGGTGTTGCGGTTCCAGACTGCAGCGCCTTTAACCGCACGGCCACTTCGGCCGGCGCCCAACTCCCACAAAGCAGCTGTACCACCTTATGGGCATAGCCCCGCCAGACATCAGAAGAAAGACTGCCGCAGAAATCGAGAAACATAAACAGGAGACAGATTCCAGGCATCCAATGTTCGGATACAATCTTCAACCTCGCCGACTTAAATCAAGGAAGAGCTTCCTACGAACAACTGAAGCAACTCTTTTATCGCCTAGAGCACGACGAGAAGAGCTGTGGTACAATGTGGACCCAAGAAGACCAGGGAATAGCCCCAGGGAAGAACCCACAGCTGGCTCTGAACTCTCATATACGACCTGGAAAGCCCTAAATAGACTACGAACAGGAGTATCAAGATGCAGAGCAAACTTGGAAAAATGGGGCTACATCAGTGCAGACGAGCCCTGCGAGTGTGGAGAACAGCAAGACCCACAACATCTACTGGTCTGCAGGAATCTAAACAACCCGTGTTCGACTCAAGACTTATTTGAAGCAAATGACAAGGCTATTCAAGCTGCAGTGTATTGGGCTTCACGTGGGATATGAAAATCGCTCTGTTTCGCATCCTTAGCGCTTATCATTATATGTTACATACTTTTCTGTATTATTGTAGTTAATTCACCTTATAACCATGTATTATTGTATTATAACTGCTTCTCTTGCATTGTAATATAATTTATTTTTTTGTAAAATGGTGATGTCTTGGATATGATAAATAAATAAATAAATCAGTAAACTCTCGAAGTACTCGTAATAAAATTCCCGAATTTACTGCCCCCAGGAAAGTTCTCTTGCTCAAATTATTCTTGGGACCGAGTGCTGGCTGAAACCCTAAAGGGAAAGCTGTGAGATATTTAAGGAGTCGTGGAACGTTTATAGGAAAAACAGATTAGATGCCATAGAAGGGAGAGTGTTGATTGTAGCTGAGAAAAATATTGTCTCTAGTGACGACGAAGTTGAGTGTAACAGTGAATTTATCTGGTCGTGGATAACAGGAGTAGGTGAAACCAAGTAAATTCTTGGATGTTTCTACCAGCCACCCGATTCTGCTGTGACCGTTCTAGAGTCGTTCAAAGAAAGTCTAGGGTTAATAGCGCGTAAATAGCCTGATGATGCAGTTCTAGATGGAGGTGTGTGTAGACTGGGATGTCTATGGATTCATTGCGAGGGGTACACACAGATGGTCATGCGAAATATTTTTGAATAAGTTTTCTGAAAACTGCCTTGAGCAGCTATCTTGGCAGCCCACACCCATTGGAAATATCCTAGACCTTGTAGCCACAAGCAGGCCGGTCCTTATCGACAATGTCAGTTTGGAAACGGTGATTAGCGGTCATATTGTCATTATAGCAACTATGGTTGCGAAAGTTAATAAATCAGTCAAGAAGACCAGCGGAGTGTGTCTGCCAGATAGAGCAGATAAGCAGTTATTAGCACTTCACTTAGACAGTGAATTGGCATTATTTAGTTCCAGTAAGATGGATGTAGAGGAATTATGAGCAAAGTTTAAGCAGACTGAAAATCGTGGTCTGGAGAGTTATGTGCCTAGTAAGTGGACAAAGGATGGAAAAGACTAGCTACGGTTTTATAACGAAATTCGGAGGATGCTGAGGAAGCAGAGGTCGTCGCATTCTCGTTTTTAAAAGGAACGCACAAATGAAGACAAGCGAAGGTTAGTAGAGATTCGGGCGTCTGTGAAAAGACTTATGGTCGAAGCGCTCAACAGCTACCCCCGTTACACCTTAGCAAAAGATTTGACAGAGAACCGGAGAAAGTTCTGGTCTTATGTAAACTCGCTAAGCGCGTCTAAGGCTTCCATTCAGTCCCCTGTTGACCAGTCTGATGTGACAGTTGAAGATAGCAAAACAAAAGCCGAAATTTAAATTTTACGTTCAAGAATCCGTTCACACAGTAGAATCGTGCAAACATACTGTCCTTTGACCATCAGACAGACTCCCGTGTGGACGACATATTAATAAGCATTCCTGGCGTAGGGAAACAACTGAAAGATTTGGAAGTAAATAAATCACCTGGCTCGCATGGAATCCCAGTTCGATTTTACAAAGAATACTTTCCGTCATTGGCTCCTTACCTAGCTTGCATTTATCGTGAATCTCTAGCCCAGCACAAACTCCCATGCGACTGGAAAAAGGCGCAGGCGACTCCGGCATATAAGAAAGGTAAAATAACGGACTCGCAAAATTACAGGCCAATATCCCTATCTTGTGTTTGTTGCAGAACCCGTGAACATATTCCAAGTTCGAATACAATAAACTTTCTTGAGACAGAGAAGCTTATGTCCACGAACCAGCATGGTTTTATAAGCATCGCTCGTGCAAAACTCAGCTTGCTGTTTTCTCACATGATATACTGCGAACTAAGGATGTACGGACACAGGCGGATTCTATATTTCTAGATTTCAGGAAAGCATTTGCCACGGTGACGCATGGCAGTCTGTTGACGATGGCACGAGCATATGGAATAAGTTCACAGAAATTGAGTGGCTCGAAGGCTTCTTAAATAATAGTACCCAATATGTCCTCGACGGAGACTGTTTATCAGAGAGAAGGGTACCGTCAGGAGTGCCCCAGTAAAGTATGGTAGGACCGCTGTTGTTCTCTATATACATAAATGATTTGGCGGAGAGGGTGGGCAGTAGTCTGCGGTTGTTTGCTGATAATGCCGTGGTGTACAGTAAGGTGTGGAAGTTGAGTGACTGTAGGAAGATACAAGATGACTTAAACAAAATTTCCAGTTGTGTGATGAATGCCAGCTAGCTATAAATGTGGAAAAATGTCAGTTAATTCTAATGAGTAGGAGAAACAAACCTGTAGTGTTCGGATACAGTATTAGTAGTGTCGTACTTGACACAGTCACGTCGTTTAAATATCTGGGCGTAACGTTGCAAAGCGATATGAGGCGGAACGAGAATGTGAGAACTGTGGTAGGGAAGGTCAATGGTCGATGCCTGTTTATTGGGAGGATTCTAGGAAAGAGTGGTTCACCTGTACAGGAGACCGCATATAGGATGCTGGTGCGACCTATTCCTGAGTACTGCTCGAGTGTTGGGGGATCCGTACCAGGTCGGATTGAAGGAAGACGTCGAAGCAATTCAGAGGCGGGTTACTATGGTTGTTACCGGTAGGTTCGAACAACACGTAAGTGTTACGGAGATGCTTCGGGAACTCAAATATAAATCCCTGGAGGGAAGGCGACGTCCTTTTCGAAAAACACTATTAAGAACATTTAGAGAACGGGTATTTGAAGCTGACTGCCGAACGATTCAACTGCCGCCAACAGACATAGCGCCTAAGGTTTACAAAGATAAGATACGAGAAATTAGGGCTCATACGGATGGATGTAGATAGTTCTTTTTCCCTCTCGCTCTTTGCGACTGGAACAGGAAAGGAAATGACTAATAGTGGTGCAGGGTACTCTACGCCACGCACCATATGTGGATTGCGGAGTATGTGTAGATGTAGATGGAAGTCGCAAGGCGTGAGGGTGCATGAGGAAGAACCTTCCAGAGAAGTTTCGTGAGGTCCTCTGGGATACGTAGACTTGAGTAAGGCCTTGCGTTATCATGGAGAAGAAGTTTATATATTTTTATTTTTATTTATTTAATTTTACAACCACCTAATCACAGGAAATTGTCGTTTTACAATTGATTTTGACAATTCATGTGGCAAACATTATTGAAGCCCTACACTGTGGTGATAGGATTAATAAAGAACTGATTCGACATAAAATAAGATTTACAGTTGGAGTATACGATAACGAATAACAAGACGAACACGGGACACAGGATACACGCTGATAAATATACTACAAAAATCCTACTTTTAACACAACGAGAAGTTAAAAAATGGTTCAAATGTCTCTGAGCACTATGGGATTTAACATCTTTGGTCACCAGTCCCCTAGAACTTAGAACTACTTAAACCTAACTAACCTAAGGACATCGCACACATCCATGCCCGAGGCAGGATTCGAACCTGCGACCGTAGTGGTCGTGCGGTTCCAGACTGTAGCGCCTAGAACCGCTCGGCCACCCCGGCCGGCCAATAAGAAGTGATAAATCGCCGTTGTCGCAAATTTAGGATATTCCCAATGCAGCCCAAATTAATAACTATGTATCTAAATTAATAGCCCTGTGAGAACTGTTTCCAAAATAGCGGGTAGAGAACTGAATAGTTATGCAGGTTTGGAAGTACCATCTAAACAGAGCAAGGGATCTGCTTACAAGCATGAGAGTTGTGTCTTACAGCCGCACGTATATTTACACCACTATTCAGACTCGTTCACGTAGGAGGTGCCTAGAAGGAGAATTTTGTTTGCATTTTTGTGGCAACGAACGTATTGAATTTTCCTAATACACCTCAGAGTTGCTCGTTGCACTATGAGCGCGGACATCAAGCAGATTAACCCCTTCAGAGTCCCAGAAGATCGTCGCCATCGACAAGGCAGCTCTGAGGAGAGATGCCGTGGCGCCTCATCATGGACTGCCGTTTTGTTCCTGGTTCAAAGTGATGAAGCCATGACGATGTTAGACAATACATTGTCACGATCAGCCTCATAACGCGCAATTAATTCCGCACAGATGGTACTTCGTTGCTCTTTACGGTCTTCTGTTAGCTGGCGAGGAACTCAAACGTGCCCACACCTTTTAGTACCTCACCTGGTGGACGAGTATGTCAGCACTACCATTGGAGACGTCCAGTTCAGTAACGATCTGTTTCATTGTGATCTATCGATCATCTCGAAAGAGAGTGTCCGCACTTTTCTTTATTGCAGGAGGCACAGCTGCGTGCGGCCTCTCTATACGCGAGAGATCGGACTGGTCTGCGCGACCTTGATGCGATGATGACAGACGCCTTGCCCAACGACTCTCCATGCCTTCGTTCACTGCTAGGTCTCCGCAGACATTCCGCAATCTCCTGTGAATATCTGCTATGCTCTGGTTTTTCGTTGAAAGAAACTCAGTGACAGCTCTTGCTTGGAAAACACCTCCGCTACAGCCGCCATTTTCAAGGCTACGTTTAGCGGTGACATATTTCAGAACTCCATGAAACTATAGGGACTGAAGCGGGAATACTCCACGATGTTCCACAACAAATTGAGAATTTTTTAACCTAAACTAGCCGAGAAAATAAATGTGTTGCATTATTTGTTGAACGTTCCACGTGCTTTCTGTCAGGTCATTAACATACAACACGAACAGCAAGGGTCCCTAGACACTTCCCTGGAGCACGTCTGAAGTTGCTTCCACAGCTGACGAACACTCTCCTCCTTACCGAGATATACTCAATCCAGCCTCAGATTTCGCTTGTTGTTCCACACGAATGCACATTCGATGATACATCTATCAGTGGTCCTGAGCCAGACGCATTTCAAAAATGTGTGTGTGACATTACAGTCCTTGTGATTCAAATATATTACTGAATACTTACAAACTACTCCAGCTTTAAGTCTTTTACCTGGGTGCACAGCACACGAAAACGATAGCAACAGTGCATCAATATTGACTATATGACAGAGAAACGCAGCATAAAAAAATGTCCATCTGCAGAGACGGGTGCAGAAGACTTAACGGCAAATCGCGACTGCGGTGCCCGAGCGGTGTGCGTTGGTGAACGCCTGGCTGGCGTGCTCGCAGTTGGCTGAAGACAGGAAAGAACGAACGACTTTAAAATTTAAATTCTCATTCGAGGATAACGTGTACCGCGGCGTGTGCCGTCTGCGCTAAAAAAAGCCACCGTTACGTCGCTGATGCGCCGAGTCGTTCCCGGAGAACGTAAGGAGAAATGTTGCATAGTCGCTCATGGACGCCAGCACGCAACGTCGCTACAGTGCAGGAGTACTCACCGTGACCTAAGAGCTTTCATCTTTACTCGCGCTGAATGACGTCCGAAACACTCACCAGGTCTCTACGCACAGGTATATTAAGGGACAACGCACCAGTTGAAATCTTGACCTTAACAATTTTTTTTTCGTGTATCTTAATCTACGGAATTTCCCCTTTCCAATGATATATAATACACATATATTATTGCCTTATTTCTGGTTTACTATTTCCTTTAAACAGAATATCGTGTGAGCGTGACCATTTTCGAAGAATCTGAAAACGGTTGAAGAAGGAAATATTTGTCAGTTATTTAGGAAATGGGGATTCAAAAGCTTACAATGCAGTTGAGGAAGAGAACTCATGTGGAAGAAATGTCACTAAACTGGAGTGCATGAATTATGTACCAAAGCGAATGGGTACGAAGCTGCGACGAGTGAAAACTGCATCCAAGAGAAAGAAATTGGACGATGGCAGAGGATTGGATGCTCAGAACAGAGTCGCGAAATCTATCATAGATAAACTCCTAAATTATTGTGGCATAGCCATCAAGCGAGATATCAGTAGTGTAGAAGATATGAGAAAAGCTGTATGGGCAGTTGTGTGTAACCTCTCAGTAACAGACAATAAACCCATTCATGATCGGTACCCTCCAGGAAGTGATCCATGGTGCAAACAAAACAGAGCACAGAAACATGGTGAGAAATTTATCCAAAAACCAGCCATAACTTGAGCCATCGTGGAGGTCTTGAAAAACTTTCAGAGATTCGACAGATGTAAGCCTATTGAAGAAACGTCTCCAAAGCCTCACTCAGAATCCTAAAAAGTGCATCAGTAGCTTAATCTAGGCCAGAACTCACAAGACTGTTTGTCTGAATTATTAGATTGTATTTTGTGTCTTTGGTACAGTGAAAATGTTACATGGTGTGAAGTGCTGAAAAGACTGCTACAAACTGTTGATCTCTTCACAGTGAAAAAAATGTTAATTTTAGATAAAGAAAGAGTGAGGGCATCAGAGAAAGCTATTAGAGGTCTCGAAACAAGGCAAGGCCAACGTAGACGAGCAGGAAAAAGAACATTGCAATATGAGATGGAAAAGGATCTAGACAACTTATCTTATGGAGTTGGAATGCACTGACAACTGAAATGGCTGTTTTCCGTGAGCTATATTTTTTTAGGTGAAAGTGTACTTTTTCTTTACTTCTAATAGCCAAGATTTGTTCAAAATTACGGGATACCCTAAACCGTGCATTGTGCATATTTTAACAAAGGAGTTTTCCTATTTTATAAATCTCAAAAGAGTTAGAGCCTTACGTACAAAGAAAAATGTAGACCGTTTCTTATTGTGATATCCACATTTTACAGAAAGAATTATTATCTTAAAACTAACACTATTTTTAGAAATTCTTCCGCTAAAGTGAGAAGAAATGTGTAACTCACAAGCCATATTTTCTTACAAATTTTTATTCCCTATAGTTTTTGGTAAAAAGTACCTCATGTATGAAAGAGTTTACATCCTTTTAGACAGGGATTGACAAACTGCTCATGGCTCCACTCCCAGTATCACGATGGAATTGACATGGAATAGACTAAAAATCTCATCGAGGCCCACCTTCCTACATTGACTTTTACGAAAATTGTAGCACCGTGTAAGATACGACGTGACTGAAACGATCTCTGTGTCAGAGAATTTAGTTTCATGTTAATCCGCCAAGTGCCTCTGAGCCACGTGGCACGGAATCAGAGAAGGCATCGGTAGGTCACTTTAGGATGTCAAAGCACACAGATTGTACGGCAGTCCTTGAGGATGCATGTGGCACCATTTTTGAGGTGCTTAAGTGCACAGAGTATGGCTACGCTATACAAATTTAAGAAAAGGGCCACTAAAATAGCAACTAAAAGCAACAATCGGACTTATTATAATAACTACTAATTGCACCATTACAGTATATTTATTTTATTTTTATTTACACGTCAAGTTCCGTAGGACCAAGTCGATGAGCAAATCTCCAAGGTCATTGAACGTGTCAGTACATGAAATACAACATTAAAGTAATAATAGATGAAAATAAAATGTTTATGAACCCGAAAAACGTCAATCCATAGCTTTAAGTAAACGCAATCAACGATACGACAAGAATCAGTTTACTTTTTCAAGGAACTCCTCGACAGAATAGAAGGAGTGATCCATGAGGAAACTCTTCAGTTTCGATTTGAAAGCGCGTGGATTACTGCTAAGATTTTTGAATTCGAGTGGTAGCTTATTTTAAATGGATGCAGCAGTATGCTGCACACCTTTCTGCACAAGAGTTAAGAAGTCCAATCCAAAAGCAGGTTTGAGTTCTGCCGAGTATTGGCTGTGTGAAAGCTGCTTGTTATTGTGAATAACATAATATTTTTAACAAGAAATGACAGTAAGGAACACATATATTGGGAAGCCAATGTCAAAGTACCTAGACTTGTGAACAGGGGTCGACAAGAGGTTTGTGAACTTACACCACTTATTGCCCTAACTGCCCGTTTCTGAGCCAAAAATATCCTTTTACAATGGGAAGAGTTACCCCAGAATATAATACCATACGACATAAGCGAATGAAAATTAGACTAATTATCGTATCGAACGATCACTCACTTCAGATACCGTTCGAACAGTAAAAATGGCAACATTAAGTTTATGAACAATCATATGCCCATTCTGTGAAATTAAAACGTCAGGTTCTGCTGAATTGTGTGTTAGAAACTGTAAAGACTGAGTCTTGCTGTGAGTTAGGGTTCGTTTATTTTCTACAAGCCTTGAACTGCACTATTTGAAAGCGAACCAATGTAGCACACAACATCCTCTACTAACAAGCTAGTGCCATCGGCAAAAATAAATCTTTTAGAGTTACCTGTGATACCAGAGGGCATACCATTTACATAAATAAGGAACAGGAGTGGCCCAAACACTGATCCATGGGGCACCACCCACTTGACTGTACTCCACTCAGACCTCACATCACAGCCATTCTGAACGTTGTGTGTAAAGACCTTTTCCTGTCGGTTGCTGAAGTAAGAGGTGAACCAATTGTTAGCTGCTCCCCGTACTCCGTAATGGTCTAACATCTGGAGCAATATTTTGTGATCAACACGATCAAACGCCTTAGTTAAATAAAAAAATATGCATAGCGATCGAAACTTTTGCTTATCCCATCAAGTAACTCACAGAGAAAAGAGAATACAGCATTTTCATCGACTTCTAAAGCCGAGCCAGTAATCCAATCCATTAATTCATTACGCACCTTAAGAAAAACATTGGTTATGTTTTCAATATTAGCTGCCACACATCTACGAAAGTGAGGTAATATTTATTCTCATCCGTAAGATAGACATAAAGACCTTTGCTATTATTATACTAACAGTTCTATATGCAGTCATGAAACAAGATACGCCCTTAACACACACATTCAAAGAAAAAAATAAGTAAAACACTCAAAACGGTATTTTCTGCCAGAGAATCAAATGAGGGGTACTCACTCAGTTTGGCTGCATCTGCCATACAAATTGTATCGGTGTGTGCAATGCCACTATCCCTGCGGGGTAGACGGCCCTTCTATCACAGTGGCGTGAGACAGCGACCTACGTCAAGGCGAAGCCCGCGCAGTGAGTGCTTCCGCGGTTCTCCGAAGAGTCCATTATTGACGGCCGGACTACTTTGCATACCTCGTCATGTGCCCCAGTCCAGCAGAGTGATGACATCACTACACCTGGGGAGCCAATGAACAGGACGGGTGCTGTCGCTCTGTGACCACACCCAATGGTGCGGCTACCCACCATTAGTCCGTGCGGCTATTTAACTCGCTCCCCAGCGAGTTAGTGGGAGTTCATATCCAGTCTGTGAGAGTTTTCTGCGGAGTTCGAGTGCTGTCAGCAGTCTGAAGAGAGTAGCTGTCAGTCTGTAATCAGCAGTCTACAGCAAACAGCCCACAAGGACAGCAGCCACCGCAGCAATCATCGCTCGGCCATATCGGTACAGACTGTTTCTGGACAGTGTTTACTTCTGACTGTATTGTGTATTGGAGTCAGTCTCATCCTGGACAATTCAATATTAGTGTTTATCCTGAACTAGACGTTGAGGTTACATGTGTATGTAGTAATAACGTGAATACTGTACAAATTAATTTGGTAGCGGTGTTCCAGAACCAAGTCCTTATAGTGGCTGAGTGATAAAAAAACCAACTGCTGCACATGCTAGGCAGCACGCAAAAATCGTACGTTGCATGGCGGAGGATACATGGCACCAATATAGCGATTTCTGTCATTAACTTGTACTGAGCGAGGGAAAAATGACAGTTCATACAGGGCGTCCAGCGAAGGAGTTCCTATTTTCAAAATTAACTACGTCGAAAACTAAGATCCGTAGATGAGTGCAACTACGCGTATGTTAATTGTGAAAGCTATAGGTAGCTGCAAGCAGTAATTGCAATCACATCACAGTCTTTCCGAAATGTCCACTACTCGCAGTTCGGAGGGGTGGAAACGAACAATGATATTTGCCATCACATCGTGTAGTAAAATGCTGTGTGTCAACGAAAATGGGTTGAGATGCCACACAGGTTGCAGATTCCAGCTCGTCCAACGTGAAGGAATGATTCCAGTAGGCACTGCCTGCCTTTAAACGTGCCGCACAAAAAGTAGACACAAGGAGTGAGATCGGCCGAATATGAAGGCTAATCCACCGCAGCGCCAGTAAATGTGTAGTGCTGCAGTATTCATCAAGAAAGCGAACACCTGTTCGGTACGATATGGTTTGGCTGCATCTCGCATGAACCACTCGGTGCCTGGTTGATTCTCCAGCGCCAACTTAAGCGGGAGTATAGGAGTTTCGCTTCACATAAACGGGGATTTTCTGACCCCCGTAATCGCCAGTATTGTTTAGTCGCGACTCTGTTCCTGTGTAAGTGTGCTTCATCTGTGAGACAGATCCAGCCAACATCAAACCCCGCATTATCAATCTCTGTCAGAATGTGATTCGCAAAGTCAATCCCAAGTCGCACAGAATGGATTTTGAATGGAAACTTATATCGGCTCTGTCAGTATTCTCTAAGTGATGGAACGTTGTTAAATACACTCCTGGAAATGGAAAAAAGAACACATTGACACCGGTGTGTCAGACCCACCATACTTGCTCCGGACACTGCGAGAGGGCTGTACGAGCAATGATCACACGCACGGCACAGCGGACACACCAGGAACCGCGGTGTTGGCCGTCGAATGGCGCTAGCTGCGCAGCATTTGTGCACCGCCGCCGTCAGTGTCAGCCAGTTTGCCGTGGCATACGGAGCTCCATCGCAGTCTTTAACACTGGTAGCATGCCGCGACAGCGTGGACGTGAACCGTATGTGCAGTTGACGGACTTTGAGCGAGGGCGTATAGTGGGCATGCGGGAGGCCGGGTGGACGTACCGCCGAATTGCTCAACACGTGGGGCGTGAGGTCTCCACAGTACATCGATGTTGTCGCCAGTGGTCGGCGGAAGGTGCACGTGCCCGTCGACCTGGGACCGGACCGCAGCGACGCACGGATGCACGCCAAGACCGTAGGATCCTACGCAGTGCCGTAGGGGACCGCACCGCCACTTCCCAGCAAATTAGGGACACTGTTGCTCCTGGGGTATCGGCGAGGACCATTCGCAACCGTCTCCATGAAGCTGGGCTACGGTCCCGCACACCGTTAGGCCGTCTTCCGCTCACGCCCCAACATCGTGCAGCCCGCCTCCAGTGGTGTCGCGACAGGCGTGAATGGAGGGACGGATGGAGACGTGTCGTCTTCAGCGATGAGAGTCGCTTCTGCCTTGGTGCCAATGATGGTCGTATGCGTGTTTGGCGCCGTGCAGGTGAGCGCCACAATCAGGACTGCATACGACCGAGGCACACAGGGCCAACACCCGGCATCATGGTGTGGGGAGCGATCTCCTACACTGGCCGTACACCACTGGTGATCGTCGAGGGGACACTGAATAGTGCACGGTACATCCAAACCGTCATCGAACCCATCGTTCTACCATTCCTAGACCGGCAAGGGAACTTGCTGTTCCAACAGGACAATGCACGTCCGCATGTATCCCGTGCCACCCAACGTGCTCTAGAAGGTGTAAGTCAACTACCCTGGCCAGCAAGATCTCCGGATCTGTCCCCCATTGAGCATGTTTGGGACTGGATGAAGCGTCGTCTCACGCGGTCTGCACGTCCAGCACGAACGCTGGTCCAACTGAGGCGCCAGGTGGAAATGGCATGGCAAGCCGTTCCACAGGACTACATCCAGCATCTCTACGATCGTCTCCATGGGAGAATAGCAGCCTGCATTGCTGCGAAAGGTGGATATACACTGTACTAGTGCCGACATTGTGCATACTCTGTTGCCTGTGTCTATGTGCCTGTGGTTCTGTCAGTGTGATCATGTGATGTATCTGACCCCAGGAATGTGTCAATAAAGTTTCCCCTCCCTGCGACAATGAATTCACGGTGTTCTTATTTCAATTTCCAGGAGTGTAGTCTCTGCTGCAATGCTTCGGACGGATTTTCTTGGATTTTCCTCAATAATTCCTGAAACTGTGATAAAATTTTCAGGTGTAATCACAGTTTTCATGGGGACAACATTTCCAGCCAGATCGTCAGCTACGCTGTCTGTCAATTGGAATTTGTTGAAGAGCTTGGGAATGGTTTTCGCATAAGGTCCTTTTGAAACACGAAATCGTGTTTGAAAACTGCGCCTGCTCCCGAAGAATTGTTTATAACTTGTATTATTCCTGTAAAAAGAAAAGAAAAGAGGAACGTTGTTCAATGAAATACATTATTTCAACGTCTTTCTTCGGAACGCTAACCTCTTTCACATTTCAACGGTAGAAATCATCCCGTTAGCAGCGTCGCACTATTTATACATACTATACAGGGTGTCCCAGCTATCTTGTCCACCCAAAATATCTCTGGAACAATAACAGCTATTGGAAAAAGACTTTCAGCAGTATCAATGTAGGGCTGGGGCCCATGAATGTACATATTTGGAAACATTCTAAAACGAAAGCATATGTGTTTTTTTAACACAAACTTATGTTTTTTTTAAATGGACCTCCTATATTTTTTCTTCAGCAGTCCATAGCATGACAAAGCACATACACAATGGCGTTGATTGCATCGCAATATTCCCATTACATCCGGAGATATTAAGACGCGAAGTTGACGCTTGAAACACCCGACATGCGCTGCTAGCGCACGTCCTGAGGCTCAGGCGTGAACCTCATGCTGCCCGTAATCGCGATGTAATTGACATGCGTAACCACACTTCCATACTTTTCAAGAGGTCCGAAACGAATTATACGGTTGCTGCCATCCTGAATTAACGTCGTAAATTCTAGCAGGTATTTATCCCATAGGTTAGGGGTGAAGCGGTTCTGTAACATATCTGTGTACCGCAACGTTAGACACAAAGTTAACTTCGCTTATCGTTAATCCGTTACTAAAAAGGTAATGCCGTTTAACGTTAAAAATTTACTTTACTGTAGATCTAGCGCAAGTGACAGTTAATCATTCACTCGTAATAGTAAAATTCATGATGATGGTTTTAGTAAAGCGAGCAAGTGGACTAAAAGTTTTACCGTTGTTTAGGTAAAAATGTTTTGATTTGGGAAGTTCAGGTAGGACATAGAAGATGAATGTAAACATGTTTAACCAGTTAGTTTTATTATCACATAATTATCAATGCTATGTTATCTAATGCGTTGAATGTCAAATTGTTGCAAACAAATGTTTCTTAACATCACTGGGTAAAATGGCCCTTTGTAGAAACTTCCACTGTGATACCAGCACTACATACTAAACATGGCGTTCACATCTCATGCTCAAAGTGATGCCCATTGACTTGCAAAAATAGGGTCACTCTGCGGATGAAGGATGCCCTACTTCGTGCTACTGTTTCCTCTTTGATGGCTGTACAAGCATCAATGATGCGTTGCTTCATTTCCTCTGGTGTTGTTGGCTCATGTTGGTTAACAGCATCCTTCACTGCTCCTCAAAGAAAATAATCCAGCTGTGTAAGGTCCGGAGATCGGGCAGGACACCTAACTGGGCCACCTCGTCCAATCCACCTACCAGGGAACTTACGGTTCAGAAGTCGTCGTGCTCGTAAGGCGTTATGTGCAGGGCATCCGTCATGCTGATACCACATGACCATTCTCCGGTTCAGAGGTACGGTGTCCAAGAGAACAGGAAGATTGTGTCGTATAAATCTAGAGTATTGTCTGCCATTTTGGATGCCATTTATAAAGAAAGGTCCGATAATGGTATCTCCAATAATCCCACACCAAACATTAACTTTCCACGGACGTTGATGCTCTACCTGACGGAGCCATTTTGGATTGTCTGCGGACCAATAATGCATATTCCTCATATTGACAATTCCTTTGTTGGAGAATGATGCCTCGTCTGTAAAGAGAACATCTGCAAAAATATTTGGATTAGTCAGAAGTTTTTGCTGAGCCCACCGACAAAATGTTACCCTATTGCGGAAGTCATTTCCATTAAATCCTGGTGTAAATGAACATGGTAAGGAGGAAATTTATGACGTTTAAGAATACGCTGTGCACTTGATTTCGACACACCAACTTCACGTTCAATTTGACGTGTGCTGATTTGAGGATTCACAGCTATGGTAGCGAGCACAGCAACTTCAGCACGTTCATCTGTGCGTGTTCTAGGACGATGTCGAGGTCTTGGATTTAAGCTTCCCGTTTCACGTCGACGAGATGTGAGACGACCAAACACCGGCGCGAAGGCGATGGCTTGTCAGGGAATCGTCTTCTGTACAGTCGTTCTGCCTGAACAGCATTTCGTCCACCTACAACAGGGTACAGTATAGGTATGTAGAGTAGGGTAGAAAACAGACATATTAACTTAATAATCATAATGTTCGCTAACAGTACAATCAACAAACAAGCAATCTCATAACGTATTTCCCGTCAATGTACATTCTCCATAGATCAGCAGCATTTCTACCATATCTTCATGTGTGTACATTATACCGTACAGTATAAGTTCCACAACACAACGTTTATTCACAATGCGTACTACCTCCGTGCCATCACTAGATTACTCTGATGCACGACTACACTGGCAAGCGGTGTACTGCACGCCAAAGCAACAACAAATGGGATGCTCGGAGGGTGGTGGTGGAGTACAGGAGTTTGCATGGGTCGCAAATCATAAACAAGGCGAAGTGGTAACTGCGGCAGTAGTGGGAACTACGTTGGACACTTGACTAGGTACAGCCAGGCCCTGCGCGACAGGCACAATGGGTCATATAACGCATTACATAAACCTTATTTTGGGCGTGCAGGATAAATAAGATAACCTGACGGGTGTACACCGATCGGTACTGGTTCATATTGTGTACGTAGATACGTAAAACGCGCAAGAGGGAAACCATTATGTGCTTATGAGAGTTGATGGCAACAGACCGTATTATTCGTTTCGGACCTCTTGATAAGTATGGAGGTGTGATTACACATGTCAATCACATCGCGATTACGGGCAGCATGGGGTTCACGCCTGAGCCTCAGGACGTGCGCTAGCAGCGCATGTCGGGTGTTTCAAGCGTCAACTTCGCGTCTCAATATCTCCGGATGTAATGGGAATATTGCGATGCAATCAACGCCATTGTGTATGTGCTTTGTCATGCTATGGGTTGCTGAAGAAAAAATATAGGAGGTCCATTTAAAAAGAACATAAGTTTGTGTTAAAAAACACACATGTTTTCGTTTTAGAATGTTTCCAAATATGTACATTCATGGGCCCCAGCCCTACATTGATACCGGTGAAAGTCGTTTTCCAATAGCTGTTATTGTTCCAGAGATATTTTGGGTGGACAAGATAGCTGGGACACCCTGTATATATTGCGATTACAGCGCTATCTGTTAGCAGCTTTTCGAGATATTTCGACATGTCTATATAGCTTCTGTATAAAATTCTTACGGCTTTCACAAAAAAAGATACGGTTTGTTCTGTTGGTCTATCGATCTCGGTTTTCGACATATTTAATTTTGAAATCAGGACTCCTTCGCTACTTCCGTTAGCATTCTAATCTCTCTCTCATATTATTTTCATGATTCCTACGCGAGATTGACAATAGTGGCAGCACAATGGTCGACCACTATTCTTCTCAAACAGAGGTTCTGTAAATTTACCCAATGATATTTTGAGAGAACTACCTCGTAGTTCTGCCAAGGATTCCATTCCTCGAGCGTGTCTGTTAGACTTTCCGGTGGACTCTACATCCCACTTCCGATTCTAGCAGCTCGACTCTCAATTAGATCGATACCTCTTGTCATGGATAGTTGATTTGGACTCCCAAATAACTGGAGGAATTCTCCAGAATTACCCGCACTAGTGTCTTGTATGATACATTCTCTACAAATGCATTCTGCTTCTCCAGAATCCTTCGGAAGAATTTGGTCCACCATTCTCCTTCTTCAATAGCGATTTTACGTATCAGTCCCAATTCATACTGTTTCTTAGCGTTATTGCTAAACTGATAAACGATATGATGTGTTCAAGATATTCACAATTAATCTTGTAAACACATAGTGTCAGGTTCTTTAATTTTGTTAGAGGCATTATCTTTCATTTATGCGGATTTAAACAGAGCCATTCACTGCGTCAAGTGGAAATTCAGTTCAAGTCTTTATGTATTTCCTTCCTACGTCCAACGACGATCATATATGTTCTCTGAGAACTTTTGAGGTCTTATAGATCTTGCATCGAGGAAAGCTGACGTTACGTTCATTTACATAGCACATTAGCTGTCCAGTGTAACTTACTAGATTATGTTAGTGATATACTAATGGAGTCAATTTTTTTGCCACTCTCTAAATGATCGGGTAATCCATAAGCAACACCAAAAACACTGAGAGCAGAACACTGAATGAAAGCAAATACGAGACAAGCATGTCCTGGTGCAACGCAACGACCATATCCAACAAGCACAACGACGTGAGTGGCAGTACATCACATGACGAACTGTACTAGATAAACACAATTGCCTGCCCGGACCCATTGCCCCAGTGGCTCTGCCCTCGTGCCGTGTCACACACGCCTCTTTTGGATGGAAGTAAAACCCGTCACACGTACCAAAACATCCTTCGTATTTCTTGATCTGTAGTCAAAAATTTGGTACACTGTAGAGATCATTAGGAAACATAGGGAAACGAAATTCACCTGTTCGCTAGAATCTACTGATTGCAAGAGTTCATGTATGAAGAGAGCAGGTTGTGAGTCTTCAAAAGATGGTTGTCTTCCTCCAGCAACACCATAATATTTGAGCTCACAATATGCTGTAGGATGCTGCTACCGATGTACCCCAGCAATTTTGCTCTGCAGTTCTGTGCTTCTGATCTATTACGATTTTTGTGAAAAGCAGTCATTTCCTCCATTTCCCCGGAGGCGGGACTATTGTCCGCACAACAGACTTACAACAAAAATGATCTAAGGAATTCTGCGACCTATTCTGTGTAAACTGAAATTCCACCTTGTTTGCTTTAAGTAGTTTTAATTTAATTTCGCCGGGCGCTGTGGCCGAGCGGTTATAGGCGCTTCAGTCTGGAACCGCGCTGCTACTACGGTCGCAGGTTCGAATCCTGCTTCAGGCATGGATGTGTGTGATGTCCTTAGGTTTGTTAGGTTTAAGTAATTCTAAGTTATAGGGGACTGAAGACCTCAGAAGTTAAGTCCCATTGTGCTTAGAGACATTTTTTAAATTTAATTTCAATACGAGGTGTGCTAATATCAATATGTCTCACTTGTGAGAGTGTTCAGTGGTCAAAATTGGTAGTAAACTTATCTATAAATAGTAAACCCATCTATAAGCCGTTTCCATCATTACGTGGTTGGCACGTTCGTCGTTTGTCCACACGGATGGGACAGTTTAGGTGAATTTCTCCATCGTCTTAACTCGCTTCACCTCAACATACAGTTTAACATGGTGCTGGAACAGGAGGGTGTCCTCTCGTTTCTTGACTTCCTGGTGAAGCGGGAACCAGTTGGCAAGCCGCGGCACAGTGTGTACAGAAAGCTCACACGCACTGCTCTGTATCTACATGATTCCAATAGTCAATTCCCAGAGTGAATACGTTCCACGTACACTCGTTCGCAGGGTACAACCCACCTGCAATCACGACGGCCGTGAAATTGAGTTGAAGCAGCTAGGGACAACATAACGCAGAGGTAGGTGTAGCGGCAAGTAGATAAGACATGCGTTTAGATACGTTATACCAAGAAAACAGGAGGAAAAAATAGGTGAGAACAAATCACTGGCGTGCCACCTGTTGTTCGGCAATACCTCCCGAAAATGCAACAGAACCTTGGAGCAAGACGATATCAAACAAGTATTTCGCCCACACTTTATACCATTACGTTCTGTAGAAGTTGATCTAGGCTTTCGAAAATCAGAGGTCTATCATATCAGCTTCCTATGATGAAAGGCATACAATGAAGAAACTGTTCGCACAGTAGAGGAGAGACGATGTAAACATAGACGCCACAATGAACTACGCCAGGCCACCGATTCAGCCATGGCTGAACATGGTACGAAAAGTGGGCATACTATAGATTACAACAAAACTAAAGGTACTTAAGCAATTTTCCTCCCTTTGGGATTGCTCTGGGAGAACATCATATGGCACACAAGGTATCTGACCATGGCCGATGGAGAAAGAATATAAAATGCAGCATGGCAATAGCTAGAAAAGTATTTCTGGGAAACAGAAAGTTGTTAATATCTAATATTAGTTTAAGTGTTAGGAAGTCCTCTCTGCAGGTATTTGTCTGGAATCTAGCTTTGTATGCAAGTGAAAGATTGACGATAAAAAGTTCAGAAAAAAGGGAATAGAAGCTTTTTAAATGTGGTACTATGAAAGACAGCTGAATATTAGCTGGTTAGATCGAATAACTAGAGAGGTACTAGTAGAATTTGAGAAAAAATTCTCATAATTTGACGAAAAGAGGGAATCAGTTGGTAGAGATCCTTAGGCATGAAATGATGTTCAGTTTGCGAACGGAAGTGTGCGTGCGTGTGTGTGTGTGTGTGTGTGTGTGTGTGTGTGTGTGTGTGTGTGTGTGTGTGTGAGAGAGAGAGAGAGAGAGAGAGAGAGAGAGAGAGAGAGAGAGTGTGCGGGCGTGCGCACGCGTGTGCGTGTGTGCATGCGGCTGGAGGGGAGGGAGGGGTGAAAATCGTTGAGGAAGCATGGGATTAATGCACTAAACAGATTCAAATGGATTTCGGTTGTGGTATTTAAGTGGATATAATGATGTGTGCATAGGGTAGACTAGCATGGACAGCTGTAATAAACCAATCTTCGGACTGAAAACAACAACCAACAACATGACCCAGTGTAGCAGTCAGCTGGTGGCCACAGAATGAGGCAGCCCACTGCAGGTTGTTAACAACTACGAGTGCGACAGTAGCTGTTTTCAATATAAGCAGTGTTTATGAATGTCATTTCAGATATTTTTAAACCAAATAAGTATCGTTACAACCACTTTTATGGATTTCAGACGGATTTTATGACCTTTAGAAAGTTTTTATAGCCAGTTAGGCGAATTTTAGATGGATTTTGGAGATTGTAAAAGAACGTAATGGATAATAAGGAAAACATATCTACTTTCATACTAATTGAAACTGGTGTAAGAGCTATATGAAATAAGTCTACAAGTTTTTTCGTTAAACATCTAATGGTACACTCAAAAAGAGTATTACTGAAAATTAGAGGACGCATAGTAGTGCTGTGACATGACAACAGAGCTCAAAAATACGTAAATAAATACAGATGGGCCCTGTCAAATAATTCTTCGACATATGGTTCGGTGTATAGTAGACAAGTAGATTAAGGACACAGAATAATCGAAGTTGAATGTTTGCTAATTCCTGGCAATGTACGAATGTTATTTCACTAATCATTTCACAGCCGCCTAGGTAATGGTTCGATATTGAATACACACGCCAGAATCTAGTCACCATTAGCCCAAATTGTCAGGGCAGATTAGGCTGACAAATAATGGAATAATAAGACGAAAGGAACTCTTGATGTGAAGAAAACTGGAAAGTCGGCTATTTCGAAACAGTGTAGAGACCGTGAGATAAAATTTTATGAGACCAGTGATTAAGCCAAATAGATGCATTATAACGCACGTTTGTGGACAGAGGCAACAGAAATTTTTGAACAATGCGATAATTTTAACAGAAGGAAGAAGGGAGTTAAATAAAATTAAGTACCGATGTCGACTTTGCACAAAGAGATAAATTCTGACTTTCGATTACTTGCAGTCCAAACGATGTGACCTATCAGAGGCAATAACATCCATTCATGACCCCAGGAGGGTGGTGACCCGGATACAGTAGATAATGCTGTTATCAGTTCCGCATGCACTCGCCTGTGTTTGGTCTTTGAAGATGCTATACGGTGATGAAATGTTAGTGAATAGCTCTCTGTAGCGATTGTGGCCTCGCACCGCCGAGGTTTTAACAGAGTTAAACACAGCTATGACAACCTCTGCCTTATGACTATTCTCTAATTCATACTTAGGTATTTCTAAGAGCGTTCGTAGAGCAACTTTCAGTCAATTTGTCTACCGTTCATATTTCAAATACTACGTGGAAAAAATTGATATGTGAGGCTTTCCAGGAGAGTCCTAACTGCTCGTATTTCTTTTACGACAGTTATTTCTCTCAGTGTAGCTGGAAGTCAACAAAATATTTTCGATTTCGGAGCAAAATGTTGGTGATTCAAATTTCGTAGCGCAAAATATCTCGATGCAACGATATGCGTACTTAGTTTTAATGGCTCCCATACCAACCTGCGTTTCATATCCGAGAAAATTCTGCCAAAAATTGAGATAAAACAAAACGATCTGCCCTCCTTTGAACTTTTTCGATATAGTCCATAAATCCTGCGTGGTAAGGACTCCACAACACGGAACAGTACTCCATAAGAGAACGGAAAAGTGTAGTGTAGGCAGTCTTTCTAGTAGATTTGTTAGAAATGCTCTGAAAATGAAACGTAATATTTGGACCGCCTTCCACTCCCCCCTTGCCCCACCCCCACTTCCAACATTTTCTGCATGATCGTTTCAATTCAAGTTGTTCGTAATTGTAACCACTAGCTATTTAGCTGAACTGACAGCCTAAAGATTTATTTGATTTATCGCGTAACGGAATTTTAACGGAATTTTTTAAATTCTCACTAGAAGTATCTCTCACTTTTTATTGTTTAGGGCCAACTGTCAACTGCCACTTTCTCACCATGTAGATATATTGTCTAAATCATTTTGTAATTCGTTTTGGCGTTCTGCTGTCTTTACTATATGGTAAACGACAGCATCACCTGCAAACAATCAGAATGCAGTTTAAATCGTTTACGTAGATTAAGAACAGCAGAGAGCTTGTGCTGAAGCCCCTGGTATAACTTCAGTATCACTAGCTTACTTCCTGTCAGTTACCACGAACGATGACCTTTCTGTCAGTATATCATGAAACTAGTAACATAAGGTTCAAATGGCTCTGAGCACTATGGGACTTAACTTCGTAAGTCATCAGTCCCCTAGAACTTAGAACTACTTAAACCTAACTAACCTAAGGACATAACACACATCCATGCCCGAGGCAGGATTCGAACCTGCGACCGTAGAGTCACATAAGGGACAGTACTCCATAGGCCCACAATTTTATTAGAAACTGCTTGTGAGGAACGATGGCAAAAGCTTTCTGACGTTCGAGAGTAACCCACTTTCTAGATCAAACCCATATAACTACTGCCCAAAAGGGTATTTCTAGGTTGCTGCGTTGGTGGTGACACGACATCACCACGATTGTATCCATGCTAAGTCACGTCCATTTATTGGAAAGAGAAAAATCCGAGATCTTCTAAGCTACTATACACGTGTTTAGATCTCCAAATAGACGACCAAAATTATATTGTCCGGTTTCATTTTTCATCTCCTTCTGAAGCCCTGCCACTTTCTTAGTAATAGTGCAAACACCGACCGATGAAGGCAACACATGCTCATTTTTCTCTCCTAATAATGACACAGTACTTTATTATCAAAATGAAACAGCCAGTCAGTATGTACACCACAGCAGCCATTTTGTCAGGAATGAGAGAACCCTCAAAGCTTCATGAGTATTTACATTTTGCTCTCCCAGTCACAGCTCGCTATTTTACCGGCCAGGAAAACGAAATAGCCAATCACAGACCAGTATTTTACTCACCATTCAGTAGCCACTCACTATGTACCCCAGAGTAGGCCATCTAGTTTTCTGTACTCACAAGGTGACGAGCATAATTCGATATTTATACACAATGATGATCAGCATTTAATGACCTATATCAGCCACATTAGCATGAACGTATAGCGATGCAACGTATCTTCCCTGTCTGAAACAGATCAAGATCATTGAAGTACGTGGTGCCCTGTCCCACAGGGGCTTAGGAGCTTACTACACCTGGTCAAACCAGAGCCCAACAGCAAGAAGCGAGGATTGCAACGATGACCACTTATCAAATTACAATTATTATGTAGTAAATAAACATAGATTTTTAATATAAGACGTTTTTATATCAGACTAAAAAGTATACAATAATTTCTCCTAGTCCCATACAGACTCCTAACTCCACACAAATAGTTCTGAAAATGTGTGATTCTGAATTTTTAATAGCTATGAAACTATTAGTAACATTTATAACGTAAGCAGTGGGTTGTATGCTATAGATAATAGGTCAACAGTTCATACATTGATTATATACTGCATGCAACCCACGTTTTTCGTCATAAATCTTACAGGTACTTTCATAGCTACCAAAAATTTTCAGCACAATCTGTATGGAGTTAGGAATGTGTATGGGCCTAGAAGAAATTTTTATATGTTTTAGTCAGATATAGATACATGTTTTATTAAAAATTTTTGTTTAAATAATCATTTCCTGATTTTATGTCGTGTGAAGTTTTTCAATCTCTATGAGATTACAACAGATATACGTATTAAAGTTTAGGTTTATTTCTGTCTATCTTCATCTGAGTCGACCAAAATATAAGGAAATGACAATGATATACAAAGTATTGTCCGCCACAGACCAGACAAAACAATGAGTTAATATTACATTGTCATCTAGTTCTGAGCTATGTTGAAAGTTTCAAATCTCTAGCTCATTGAGAAGTTAGTTTAAAATCAATTGCAATATTTTACCAAACATGTCTGACGTATCCTTATTCTTTTCTTTGCTGACGAAGGACAAATATCGGTAGACATCCATCGGGGAATGAAAAATTTGTCTGAGGTTACACGTCTGTCGTAAACCAGTGTTGAGCAATTGTGAGCCAAGATCCGTTATTGTTGCGACTGGGCACAACACGCCGGTGGATCTGGGAAGCCAGCCTAATCCATGATGAACAACACCTGAGACACTCCAGTACCCACCCTGTAGACCCCATCTCCCCTCGCGTGGTAACCACGCCTCCAGTACCTTAAAAAAGGTCCTGAACAGTCGACGACTCATGTCGGATGAGGATGTGCAACAGGCAACGGCGGACTTCTTCACTCAGCAGGAGACGGTCCTTTACCAACCGGGTAACTTCATCCTGGTGCATCGGTGGCAGGATTGCCTCAACGTTAAAGTCGATTTAGCCTGAGTGTCATACCATACTATACGTCCTTCGAAAAGAAGCTTTTCAGCGCCCTGATATTACTCCTTTTCACCCCTACTCTCACCTGTAGGGGTAGTAGGAGGGTCTTACTGTCATAGTAATTCTTTTCTACGTTTCAAGAGATACATTTCCCAGTTTGGACGTCAGTAAGTCAAACGTTACAGAGCTGCACCTATAAATCAAGTATCTTTTCGCAGTCTTTTTCTGCATCAGGTAATTTAATCACATTGCGCCTGCAGGTGCTGTCGTGCAATGTGCTAAGTACGGGCATCATGCAGGCACTTTAACTGGACAGGCGGTGCTCGGATCTATACTTCTTTCTCACCCCATTTACATGCCACTCTTTCATCTTCATCCACTTCCCTATTGCGCATACCCACTGCCTTCATTATTACAGGTAGGTGGTTCTTACCCTCACACTATACCGATGTCATCCAGTTCTGAGCTATGTTCAATATTTCATGTCTCTATCTCATTATTATTAGATACGGAGAAAGCTCATAAGGGGTAGTTATAGAGAACCAACATACCGGTATTTGACTTAAGCTATTTAATCTGTGTGATCAGACGGGGATCTGAACCACTGTCTTCCCAAAAGCGAGTACGGTGTCTGAGAACTGCACACTGCACTCGGTGATAGCAGAAGCGAAAAATGACATGGCGCTCATGATGAAATTAGGATTTAAGAGTGGCATTCCAGCACATTAAGGACTGAATATCTTCCAGCACGAATGAAGCACCCAAGAATACCAAAAGTTCTAACGAAGTACTATCGTAAAGGAACCCATTGCCTTGGTCCTTTATTTCCATTTGTTTTCGGAATTGTAAAAAAATTGTAATTAATAATTTTGTTTGTATAGCGTCTACGAATTTGATGTACATTCTTATAAATAACATTCAATGTTTTACTTTCGGGTGCAGAGATGAATACATTTTTGATTCTCCCATAAAGAAACTCGCTACTTATACAGGGCTATTACAAATGATTGAAGCGATTTCATAAATTCACTGTAGCTCCATTCATTGACATATGGTCACGACACACTACAGATACGTAGAAAAACTCATAAAGTTTTGTTCGGCTGAAGCCGCACTTCAGGTTTCTGCCGCCAGAGCGCTCGAGAGCTCAGTGAGACAAAATGGCAACAGGAGCCGAGAAAGCGTATGTCGTGCTTGAAATGCACTCACATCAGTCAGTCATAACAGTGCAACGACACTTCAGGGCGAAGTTCAACAAAGATCCACCAACTGCTAACTCCATTCGGCGATGGTATGCGCAGTTTAAAGCTTCTGGATGCCTCTGTAAGGGGAAATCAACGGGTCGGCCTGCAGTGAGCGAAGAAACGGTTGAACGCGTGCGGGCAAGTTTCACGCGTAGCCCGCGGAAGTCGACGAATAAAGCAAGCAGGGAGCTAAACGTACCACAGCCGACGGTTTGGAAAATCTTACGGAAAAGGCTAAAGCAGAAGCCTTACCGTTTACAATTGCTACAAGCCCTGACACCCGATGACAAACGCTTTGAATTTTCGGCGCGGTTGCAACAGCTCATGGAAGAGGATGCGTTCAGGGCGAAACTTGTTTTCAGTGATGAAGCAACAAAAATGGTTCAAATGGCTCTGAGCACTATGCGACTTAACTTCTGAGGTCATCAGTCGCCTAGAACTTAGAACTAATTAAACCTAACTAACCTAAGGACATCACACACATCCATGCCCGATGCAGGATTCGAACCTGCGACCGTAGCGGTCACGCGGTTCCAGACTGAAGCGCCTTTAACCGCACGGCCACACCGGCCGGCGATGAAGCAACATTTTTTCTTAATGGTGAAGTGAACAGACACAATGTGCGAATCTGGGCGGTAGAGAATCCTCACGTATTCGTGCATCAAATTCGCAATTAACCAAAAGTTAACGTGTTTTGTGCAGTCTCATGGTTTAAAGTTTACGGCCCCTTTTTCTTCTGCGAAAAAAACGTTACAGGACACGTGTATCTGGACATGCTGGAAAATTGGCTCATGCCACAACTGGAGACCGACAGCGCCGACTTCATCTTTCAACAGGATGGTGCTCCACCGCACTTCCATCATGATGTTCGGCATTTCTTAAACAGGAGATTGGAAAACCGATGGATCGGTCGTGGTGGAGATCATGATCAGCAATTCATGTCATGGCCTCCACGCTCTCCCGACTTAACCCCATGCGATTTCTTTCTGTGGGGTTATGTGAAGGATTCAGTGTTTAAATCTCCTCTACCAAGAAACGTGCCAGAACTGCGAGCTCGCATCAACGATGCTTTCGAACTCATTGATGGTGACATGCTGCGCCGAGTGTGGGAGGAACTTGATTATCGGCTTGATGTCTGCCGAATCACTAAAGGGGCACATATCGAACATTTGTGAATGCCTAAAAAAACTTTTTGAGTTTTTGTATGTGTGTGCAAAGCATTGTGAAAATATCTCAAATAATAAAGTTATTGTAGAGCTGTGAAATCGCTTCAATTATTTGTAACAACCCTGTAGTTGTTAATCAGAGAAACACGACTCTTTTAAATTCACTCCACAGATTTAGAATGGTTGCACTTGTGATTTACTGATAGTCATATTGCACGCTAAATTGGAACTTTTTCAAGATAAATGATAAGTTTGAAATAGGTGAAATTCGTGGTACGGATAATGACGTGTATTCCTTTCCGGTTAATTTCTCCGCTTCTATAGTGTTCTCGCGAGGGAATACACATCGCATATTTATCCTAAAGTTATGATTTTTTCTCGGTTCATCATTATATCGATTGATTTAAATATGCTTTTCATCCCCTTATATCATATTCTGTGGTCGGTAATTCGTTTATAGGGCTATGTCACTTATTGTGCTAAAAATTATCTTTCGCATAAAGAACTGCTGTTTACTTAATTTGTCCTTATAAGTGTATACATTTTTTCGTTGAGTTGTTCCTCTGCCTCTACTGCGTTGCAAATCCCACCGTTTAAGTCGGGTCAGCGGGATATGTGCAGTTTCCAAGGGAAATTTTATAACATCCGAGAATATTCTACAACATTCAATAATATTTGTAGAAGGTCAAGAAGATTATCGACACTTTCGAATTATTTTTCCATGAAAAATTCACTGACGCGGAAGAGACTTAAGACATTCCGCTGATCACCAAAATGTGATGGCGATCACTTCAAGCATTTATATCCCCATAACCATAACAGCTATCACTAGACAACCACTACATTGCACTATAGGGCAATCAAGTGCAGCAGCAGACGCAAAAATCGGTAGCTGGTGGCGGATGATTTTGGAGTAATCGTCAACATCAGGCACTAACACTTTACTGTCTATGTATACACATTGACTACAAGCGCGCTTAAAGGGAAGGTAGATATGATGCACCAGGAAAGTAAACGTATCTATGTCCGATCTTTCCATAAAAGCCGTAACTTCTGAAACGAATGAGGTGAAAGCAGGGTTGGTTGTCCATACCCACTCTGAAATGAAACACAGAAGCACACTACCTAAAGAACTATGGAAAGGCATAGCAAATAAGTTAGCATACTTCGCATTTATACTGCGCTTTGTATTGCGCGCACTATGTTCCTTCATCCACAGTAATTTGATGGTGTGGCACCAAGGAGGGCATGCGACCGTATTTAGAAATATCAGTTGCTCTCTATAGATGGTGACTTACAGTGGAAGCCGAGTAATGCAATGAAAGAAAAGAGGAAAAAATTATAGGTGAGAGTTAAGATCCTAATATACGAACAGATGAAATGAAAAAATAAGAGAATGTGTAACAGTAAAAAACTTAATAAATGAAGAAAGAAGACGACATAATGACAAAGTAGGAAAGATACATTATTATTCATAACATCATAAAGAAACAAGAAGAAAGAATTGAGGAGAGAGAGACTAATTCTATTGCAGTCTCTTCAAACTATAAAAATTACCTTCAAATGGCTCTGAGCACTATGGGACTTAACTTCTAAGGTCATCAGTCCCCTAGAACTTAGAACTACTTAAACCTAACTACCCTAAGGACATCACACACATCCATGCCCGAGGCAGGATTCGAGCTTGCGACCGTAGCAGTCGCGCGGTTCCGGACTGAAGCGCCTAGAACCGCTTGGCCACAGCGGCCGGCTATAAAAATTACCTCTCTCAGTTTATGCAGACAAGTTTAATGGTACGATTTACTGTGGCCGTTCGCTGTCATCGCCGAAATGCGCCGTAAAGTCGTGATATATGAACAGTTTTAGTGGGCTTGCGGTTATATCCGTTGTAGCTGGATAACGCAAAGTAGCGCAGGCAATAAAAATATTGAGGGCTGAATTAGGGGAACACTTGTCGGAAAGAGAGTTGCGATTATGGACAACCATTAGCTGCATAACGTAGTGATGGCAATTAAAATTTTTGCAAGACCGGGACTGTAACCTCGATTTCCCGCTTGTCGGGAGTGGTCGCCATACCATTTGGCTATCCGAGCATGACTGGCTATCAGAGCATGACTCGCGGTCAGATAGTAACTTCCATGTGTAGTCAACCATGTGTCTACATCCTGAACTCGTACATTCATTATGTATATTCCCGCGTACAGGGGAGACATTTTACTTTTAAGTCGCTTGCCCGGTGTCGGCGGATAAATGTGATATTTCAGTGCCAGTGTTATTCAGAAATAGCTTTCAAAGTTCGTTTGGACACACATCGTAATTCTGAATGAACATTGCATCGTAATTCTGAATAACACAGGCTCTGCAATGCCGTAAACAGTGAGCGATGTTCTCCACCCTTGCACAGCTGGACCTGTTCGACGCCAAGATCTGAAGATGGTCCTTACAAGATCTAAACTGGTTGATGTAAGTTACAATATTAATAGATCGCTGTTTCTTCTGGAATAATGTTCCAAAAATTTTTATATGAACATCAGTTCAGCGTTCCGTTTTCATTTTGCTTTTTGTAGTGACTTAAATAGTACATGATATCAGGAAGTAGTTGATTGTCTTTGTAGTAATATTGTACCCATGCGGATCGTAAATATGTGCATAATAAGGACGTTGAACAGTAGGAACAAGTTTCGCACCCTTGTCACTCTCTCTGTCCAAAGGCCCCCGAGTCATGGTGTAAGTATCAGGGAGCTAGTTAATTGGCGTTGAACACAGTCACAAGCCTCCCTTATCAGTGTCAATAGCTGATGTTATAAAATTATGTATAGAGACATAGCTGGCAGAAACTTGCTTGCTAAATGAATCCACGGGAGGACTCAGAATCGCAGGAACGCTTGTGTAAAACTGTATCTGTGGGCCGCAAACCCATAAAAATTCGCGTCATGGATGCAGTGTTGTGTTTCAATGATGGGTCGGCCAGCATGCTGTAAATTTTCAGTGACATGGGAGGAGAACCGGGGTGTACATGAAAAATGTGCTTGTGTGAAACGACCAAGGTGCTGGAAGCTGAGAAGGGTGCCCCACAAGTGACAAAAGGGGACAGAATTCAGAAGAGGGACTCCAAGCGTAAGGTGTAGGATACAGAAACCCGCAACAATTTTGGCTATCGACGTGGAGAGATTTAATTTTGAATGTAGGTTGAAAAGATTACACCAAAAAATTGAAATGCGTTTTCCCGAATGTATGAAAGTTTTAAGTCTAGGTCAAATTTTCTCTGAAAATAAAACATCTCTGTCAGTGAAACTTCGTACAGATATGTACTAGAATTATGGCAATCAAATAAAATATTTGCTAAATATTAAAAAAAATTTTAAATGCCAATTTTTTTTAGATCTGACACCTTTTTTGGAATTTCTGTTGTGATAACAATGGTACTGTCATGTAAGTAAAACACTGTGGAGAAAATATGGCAAATTATGCCTCTTTCACATCTGGTTTGATTTGAACAAATGCTTTTTGAGAAAACTGTACCTACGTTAGTGTCGCCAACCATAAGACATTAGCTCACAACCGCGGCCTCTTAACACCATTTCTTTATTTTAATTTCCTCCTAGACACGCGATTCTCGCTTGACTAAACTGACTGGAGTGGAACGAGTTCAACCATGTCAACAGCTTGACCGAACTTACCAACTTGATACACCAGTATTTCTATGCCTGAGGCATATGGTTCAAATGGCTCTGAGCACTATGGGACTTAACATCTATGGTCATCAGTCCCCTAGAACTTAGAACTACTTAAACCTAACTAACCTAAGGACATCACACAACACCCAGTCATCACGAGGCAGAGAAAATCCCTGACCCCGCCGGGAATCGAACCCGGGAACCCAGGCGCGGGAAGCGAGACCGCTACCGCACGACCACGAGCTGCGGACATTAGACATATGCTGATCGAAATTTTGTCCTTATGCGAGCTTATATTCAGTACCAAAAAAGGGTCATTCATACAGATGAAGAATGGTCTGAGTACACAAGGGTTACTGGGTGTATCCAACATTACTGAAATTATTCAGGTGGAGATCGCAACACATCATTCCAGAGGACTAGCGCGCAGCTTTCGGAATTTGAAGGAGGTCGGAGTATTGGCATGAGGTACAAGGGAGCACCGTACCTACAAATCCCACAGACTGTTGGTTGTGCTGCAATGATGGCAGTGTGAATGGTGACGAGGCGGATTCAGGACAATGGTGTGGCAAGAACAGTAGGCGCGGGTCCTTCTGGACGGACTACATCACGAGAAGAATGTAGTAACGTTAGACTGGCTCTGTCAAATAGACGGTTGACAGCAACTGAAACACAGACAGAGGTTACAGCAAAAGTGCCACCCAGACTCTTCCGGAGGAGAGAAAGGGAAGCAGGATTGAAATCTCGCGTCGTCATGCGTCGTTTATGGCTCACACAACGCCACTGACTTCAGTCTGTCACAAAGTGTAAACACAGAGTCGAGTAGGACAGTGAATGACTTTCTGTGGTTTCCTGCGATGAGTCACGCTTGTATAAGTGAAAACCAGATCGATGCCAGTGTGTCTGTTGACGACCTTGTAAATGGTCACAAGAAGTAGCGATTCTCCATAGACATAACGTTCCAAATCGTGACGTGAGAAGGAAGTGGATGTGATAACAGAACTGATTCGGTAACTGTTGAAGGAAGGCTGAATGTTCGCCATGAAATGTATCATATAAGAATACTTTTTTAAATGCGAAGAAATTTCAATGTATTAATGATTATTATAATACGAATAATGGGTAATGTCTATGATTAATTAACAAATGTTAATGAAAATTCAGAGACACTGTATATAGAACGTAAAAGGAATTTTATGTAATATTTTTTTTCAAAAAGAAACAAACGATTTTTAAAGAACTCGGAGATTTCCTCCTCCAATGATATACTTCTGTTTTAGGCTTCGCAGTACTAAGAGGTAAATTCCGCATTGTGTGTTTTTATAAAACAATAATATTTTCGTTCATAAATATCGGTGTCTGCCAGTTATTGCATCGAACCTTTTGACATACCATACACAATTTTTTTGTGAATTTATCTGTTTCCGATAGATGTATCGGTAAATTGCGATCACATTGTTTGGATACAACATCCACCGATTGCTCATCGCCTCGTTGAAGTGTTTTATTTTTCACGAGTAGAACCTGCAGCTCTGCTTTTTACGAAGTCCGACTGACAAATCCTTTCCAGTTTCTACGTGGAAGTCACAGTAGTATTTTGGTTGGTTCAAATGGCTGTGAGCACTATGGACTTAACAT
Source organism: Schistocerca nitens (assembly GCF_023898315.1). NCBI lineage: Eukaryota > Metazoa > Arthropoda > Insecta > Orthoptera > Acrididae > Schistocerca > Schistocerca nitens. Next base: position 543,532,796 of record NC_064621.1, on the reverse strand, counting down.
CTGAGGTCATCAGTCCCCTAGAAAGTAGAACTACTTAAACCTAACTAACCTAAGGACATCACACACATCCATGCCCGAGGCAGGATTCGAACCTGCGACCGTAGCAGTCGCACGGTTCCGGACTGAAGCGCCTAGAACCGCTCGGCTACCACCGCCGGCGCACAGTAGTATTTTACTGTCAGCGACCTTCGAACAGCGACCATACTTGTACAGGGCTGATACATCGAAGGAATATAACAGACGATGATACAAACGACTATAACAACATAGATTCAATATTCTAAAAGAGTTAAAATACACTCCTGGAAATTGAAATAAGAACACCGTGAATTCATTGTCCCAGGAAGGGGAAACTTTATTGACACATTCCTGGGGTCAGATACATCACATGATCACACTGACAGAACCACAGGCACATAGACACAGGCAACAGAGCATGCACAATGTCGGCACTAGTACAGTGTATATCCACCTTTCGCAGCAATGCAGGCTGCTATTCTCCCATGGAGACGATCGTAGAGATGCTGGATGTAGTCCTGTGGAACGGCTTGCCATGCCATTTCCAAAAAAATGGTTCAAATGGCTCTGAGCACTATGGGACTCAACTGCTGAGGTCATTAGTCCCCTAGAACTTAGAACTAGTTAAACCTAACTAACCTAAGGACATCACAAACATCCATGCCCGAGGCAGGATTCTAACCTGCGACCGGAGCGGTCTTGCGGTTCCAGACTGCAGCGCCTTTAACCGCACGGCCACTTCGGCCGGCCATGCCATTTCCACCTGGCGCCTCAGTTGGACCAGCGTTCGTGCTGGACGTGCAGACCGCGTGAGACGACGCTTCATCCAGTCCCAAACATGCTCAATGGGGGACAGATCCGGAGATCTTGCTGGCCAGGGTAGTTGACTTACACCTTCTAGAGCACGTTGGGTGGCACGGGATACATGCGGACGTGCATTGTCCTGTTGGAACAGCAAGTTCCCTTGCCGGTCTACCGCGGTGGTCTCGCGGTTCTAGGCGCGCAGTCCGGAACCGTGCGGCTGCTACGGTCGCAGGTTCGAATCCTGCCTCGGGCATGGGTGTGTGTGATGTCCTTAGGTTAGTTAGGTTTAAGTAGTTCTAAGTTCTAGGGGACTAATGACCACAGCAGTTGAGTCCCATAGTGCTCAGAGCCATTTGATTTTGCCGGTCTAGGAATGGTAGAACGATGGGTTCGATGACGGTTTGGATGTACCGTGCACTATTCAGTGTCCCCTCGACGATCACCAGTGGTGTACGGCCAGTGTAGGAGATCGCTCCCCACACCATGATGCCGGGTGTTGGCCCTGTGTGCCTCGGTCGTATGCAGTCCTGATTGTGGCGCTCACATGCACGGCGCCAAACACGCATACGACCATCATTGGCACCAAGGCAGAAGCGACTCTCATCGCTGAAGACGACACGTCTCCATTCGTCCCTCCATTCACGCCTGTCGCGACACCACTGGAGGCGGGCTGCACGATGTTGGGGCGTGAGCGGAAGACGGCCTAACGGTGTGCGGGACCGTAGCCCAGCTTCATGGAGACGGTTGCGAATGGTCCTCGCCGATACCCCAGGAGCAACAGTGTCCCTAATTTGCTGGGAAGTGGCGGTGCGGTCCCCTACGGCACTGCGTAGGATCCTACGGTCTTGGCGTGCATCCGTGCGTCGCTGCGGTCCGGTCCCAGGTCGACAGGCACGTGCACCTTCCGCCGACCACTGGCGACAACATCGATGTACTGTGGAGATCTCACGCCCCACGTGTTGAGCAATTCGGCGGTACGTCCACCCGGCCTCCCGCATGCCCACTATACGCCCTCGCTCAAAGTCCGTCAACTGCACATACGGTTCACGTCCTCGCTGTCGCGGCATGCTACCAGTGTTAAAGACTGCGATGGAGCTCCGTATGCCACGGCAAACTGGCTGACACTGACGGCGGCGGTGCACAAATGCTGCGCAGCTAGCGCCATTCGACGGCCAACACCGCGGTTCCTGGTGTGTCCGCTGTGCCGTGCGTGTGATCATTGCTTGTACAGCCCTCTCGCAGTGTCCGGAGCAAGTATGGTGGGTCTGACACACCGGTGTCAATGTGTTCTTTTTTCCATTTCCAGGAGTGTATATATTGATGTGTGTTAAGTTGCTCACCACGTCGTGCCATCGCATTTGTATAATGTCTTTCGCGAGAAAATCTCATATTCATGCATAGCATATTTTTTATTAAATTAAATATCTTTGTCATTTCTATCTGTGAGTAACAGAGGCAGTATATGGCATGTCCAAGATGTTTTACCGGTTAGCTTCTAAGGTATTATGAAGGCAATGTATTCTGCCACTTACTGTCTTCCCTAACACCATATTTAAATTAAATCACCTGATAGTCTACGCCTTCTTTTCGTCCAGCAGGGATATCGATTGCCTATTAGAATTAGTAGTCTCGTGTAGGAAACAGCAGGAGACTACCAACCGGTAGCAGTCAAACACCTCATGTAAAACCGGATATACTCTCATTAAAAAGTAAAATAAAATACAAAATAAAAAATTGGGAATTTACAAATTCACGATATCGGACAATATATTGCTGTCATCCGAGCCAAAAGAACATGGAAACACAGTCTGGTCCCTAGAGACAGTACTGATGTAGTGAATTGATGAACAATGTCCAGTGTTCGAATAACAAGAAAATTTAGTAAACCATGAGCAGACACACGAGCACACAGACGGGAGAAGCGCAGCGAAGATTGCTGTTCTTGTATCACAGATAGCGTTAAGCAAATTCCATGAGGTGTAAATCGCGTGTTTCCAACTTAACCGAGGAGGCAAGTGCTATGAGCATTCTATAGTGTACATATTGTCTAAAATTGAACGTAACAGTATGTGGTTCCTTCCAAGGTAACGGAACCAAACACGTGGTTCGCGAATATGGCGGCAACGACAGCACCGCTGCTGGTGACGAAGTGAAGCCTGCCAAGCACTACAACGAACTGAGAGCGAGGGCATCACTCACCACTTCTGTCACTACGGGTCCCTGGGCACTGTCCCCTCCCTATGAGAGCAGGACCCCCGCAGCCATCTCAACGGGGACGGGGTGGTAGAGGGTCAGGGGGGGGGGGAGAAGGGAGAGGGAGCTGGCTCCAACACACTTGTCAGCAGACGGGCCGGTGTCTCTCTGCGAAACCGTTGCCTCGGCTCGAATTTGAGCTAACGGCCACTAGAACTCCTACAAATTTAAGCCACCTAGCTTATTTTAAGAATTAAATAATAGGTGATCACTAAAATTGCTCCACCGTCCCATTCGATAGTCCTCTACTTAGGCAAGTTGTCGATGGCTTCAGTTGGCTTGGAAAAATTACCTTTAATGAATAACTAAGCAGATTAAATTGAACTTCTTTTTCAGTAAAATGTTGACAGCCTCGTACCTTATAATAAATCAAGATCTTACGTAACTTCTTCAGATTACGGAAATTTACATCTCCTTACTTTCAGCCTTGGTTGTAGCTATTTTCGAATATATAGTGTCTCTTATTTATATGTTTGGATATTTACACAACGTTTTGCAATCTGACTTCCTTAAAGTTGGTCGCATATGACGCGTTGCTTTCAATTTCGTTTCATAAAATCAATATAGCATCATTTATGAGATACACCGCTTAAACTTATTTAGTTTACTAACCTATATCATGCTGAACTTACTACGCAGCATAATAGCTGCATTTTTGAAAGAAATTTAATTAATTTTCTCACTTCCCTAAATATCTTTTATTTGCTTAATAATTTTAAAACTTTTCCATGTATGAAAAATATCCACTAATTTTGATACGCGTTAAATATGTAAAGCGGAATTTTAAACACCACCAGTTTGAATCGTTGAACGTTCTGGTGTTTCTAGAACATTATAAGAGTAAGATATATACTGTAAATTGGCTCGAAAGACGAAACCCGTTCTTCGAAAGTAATTCGTCTGTGCTTAGGTTCAGTTCACGAGACTCTTCGCCATGAAGTGCGAAGAACGAGGAAGAACAACACAGTATGTTTTTGAACGAATGCTATGATCTTACATGTTATGAAAATGTTTGTGATATTATGTCTACTGCATTACAAGAACTGGAAATAAAAAAGGGATACATACAAACCGATCAATGATTCACCAGTCATCTCTGAAACCAAACCCAGGATAAGTTTCCACTTTCGATAAAATGCCGTCTAGACGCTGACGCCAGCGGCCAAGTAACTAACCGTGTTTCAAAAATAGCAATACATGTGTCCTTACACTAAAGTGCAGTTAACATTGGAACTTTCTTAAAATCAGCAGCAGCTACTGGGGGACTTAATAGCCTCTTACCACTGAACTCGTTATTACGTAAGCAGTCCGAACATGTTGTTGGAGACCCGGTTTCACTTTTACTTTACCCTCTCCCTTTCTCTCTCTGCCGTGGCACTGGGCTGTGCAGCTACAGATACTTCACTACGTGGCTCTCAACGTCTCCGAAAGACTGTGTTGCATATTCCAGCAGCATAACGCAAAACCCCACACTGCTAGTCACACCACAAACATCTTGACCAATTTTGCGTATTCTCGACTGGCCGTTACTCGTAAGTGACACCTGGGATTCGATCAGCGGACACAGCATGTGTTTCAGGAATGGCAAGAAATTCCTCATGATGACATTCTAAGACTTTTTACTTCCACGCCACAACGAACGCAAGACTGTATTCGCGCTGTGGTGATCATAATTCATACAGGTACTTATTAATTTAATATGCCTCATGTGATGGACATCTCCAGCAAGTTTGATGAATGACGAACGGGTGCCTCATGGTGTGACACAGTTTCTGCTAGAGTATTTTAACACCACATATGATTGCTTTGAACGCCTCGTTTCCGATGTCAGTATTCCTTAACAACAATTTTGTTTGGATTGAAAAGAGAAACATAAATTTCATCGTTGTCATACATACATCCACAGGTCGAACCTAAATGAATTTACAGTCACTGTACTATATACTAGTTTCACTTTTCCGTTACAAATCTTTTGGCGGTAATGTACATGATAGATTTTACATTCTCTCTGAGAGGTAGAACAGCCACGACAGTGCGTAGGTATCGTTCATGGTTACTTCTGTTACCAGGCCTGGTAGGATGAGCTGTGTGATCACTCTGCACGCCACACAGACGCAGTGTACTTGTGTGAGACGGAGCAATCAGCGCATGACAGAGAGTGCTGGAGCGAGACTCGAACTCCGGAACTTCTCCTGCCGCGGGCAAGTGCTCTACCGACTGTGCTAACTAACGAACCATTCTCACAGCTTTACTTCCACCAGTACCTCGTCTCCTACCTTCCAAACTTCACAGGAGCTTTCCTGCGAAACTTGCAAGACTAGCACTCCTGGAAGAAAGGAGAGCAGATAGCTTCTGTGAAGATCGAAGAGTAGGAGACGAGGTACTGGCCAACGTAAATCTGTAAGTATGGATCGTCAATCGGGCTTGGGTAGCTCGGTCGGTTGAGCACACATCTGCGAAAGGCAAAGGTCCCGAGGTCGAGTCTCGGTCTGCCACACAGTTTTAATCTGGCAGAAAGTTTCATATCAGTGCACACACGCTGCAGAGTGAAAATTTCATTCCAGCACATGACAGGATTTGAAAGGTGCCTGATTTCGGATCTCCATTTGGTCGGACGCTCGAATAGTAAAATGTCCAGAATCGTGGAGCATTCTGATGTGACAGTGGCTTAGTGCTTGACTGCAAGGGAATGTGATGGCAGCCATACGCGTCGTTAGGATTCCAATCGACCAGGTCTGTCTACCACAAAGAAGAGCAGCTATGTTGTGCTCCAGGCGCATCGTAAACCGTTCACATCTGCACCTGCCATCAAAGAACAAGTAATGGACTGTCTCTACACTTTGTGTCATCCTGCACCACTGGTCGAAGACTAGCAGCAGCCTGACAGTCATAATTTTGACTACTACTGAGGAAAAGCAGTAATCAAAGGCAGCCTTTCACTTTTATAATTTTAACGTACCCACCTTCGCAGGCAAAATCACTAACGCACACCTGTACAGTGGTGATCGACTCAGATGTAAGACGGTTAGGATCCTATGATGGATGAAATTTTTCCTCTCACAAGGGAACCTCCCCATCGCATCCCCCTCAGATTTAGTTACAAATTGGCACAGTGGATAGGCCTTGAAAAACTGAACACAGATCAATCGAGAAAACAGGAAGAAGTTGTGTGGAACTATGAAAAAAATAAGCAAAATATACAAACTGAGCAGTCTATGTGCAAGATAGGCAACATCAAGGAGAACGTGAGTTTAGGAGCGCCGTGGTCCCGTGGTTAGCGTGAGCAACTGCGGAGCGAGAGGTCCTTGGTTCAAGTCTTCGCTCGTGTGAAAATTTTTCTTCCTTTATTTTCGCAAAGTTATGATCTGTCCGTTCGTTAATTGACGTCTCTGTTCACTGTAATAAGTTTAGTGTCTATGTTTTGCGACCGCAGCGCAAACTTACAGTTCGGAAAATATTCATTGACCTTGTTATTGAAGTCGCGAGTTATATTTGCTGGATTCATATTGCCCACGGAATACATCTCACGTATTTAATGCACTCTTGTCCAAAGTAGCGAACAGTCAACTGCCAGCCAGGGAGCCTCGTTAGCAGGAATACTCTCTCTTCCGTGCGCTGTTGTCGACTGACGTCGTGTGTTTCGATGTTTGTTTAGGTGTAGCATCCTCATGCTACGGCGCAGTTACCTCGCATCGGACGGACGGACGGACAGATAATAATTGTCTGAAAATAAAAAAATAAACTCTTCACTTGAGGGAAGACTTGAACCAAGGACCTCTTGTTCCGCAGCTGCTCACGCTAACCACGGGACCACTTCGCTCCTGAGCTCACGTTATCCTTGATGATGCCTATCTTGCATATGGACTACTCAGTTTGTATATTTTGCTATTTTTTTCATAGTTCCACACAACTTCTTCCTGTTTTCTCGATCGATCTGTGTTCAGTTTTACAAGGCCTATCCACTGTGCCAACTTATAACTAAATCTGAGGGGGGGGGGTGCGATGGGGAGGTTCCCTTGTCAGTGATTAGCTGGCTAGGAGTAGGAGCGTTGATGGAGTATAAAGTTTCTGGTCATCTGCCTTTGTGGCAATGTCCTGAGTAAAATTACAGAGCTCTCCACAGAGTCAAGTGAGAGTACGTGACACACTTGGTGTTGATCGGTTGGTGTGATGGGGATCTTAAGCTCTGCGGCCCTCTTGGCGCTATTCGAGAGGAGCAGGCTAGGTGCCGTCACCAGGTGTCACCCTCAACCTTCTGTCAGCCCCATACAACAGAAACGTAAAGACGACCGCAGACGTCTTGATCTGTCGGCCCAACAGTGCACCCCACGAGTTCAGTTGCAGCACCCACAAGGCCCGATTTTGTCAGCCGGCTCTTGGCTTCTGTCTAGAATACATGCCTTTTGTTCTATATCATTGCTCTGGTATCACTTGTAGATACTCCTCATGCAAGGAAGAGATCGATGGGGGCCAAAAAATACACACTTATGCTCATAAATTAAGGATAACTGCAGAATGTGGTGCCACACAACGTGACACTACACAAAACTGGCGCTAATAGCAAAGACACATAGGGAACACACACAACACACATCTGTAAGTCCACGGTATTGGTGATAAGTTGAGAAAACCGTCCCGAAACACATGTGGTATAAAAGGCCACTGTTTCCTGCGCATGTACCCCGACATCAATATGGGATATGATCACCATGCACACGTACACAGGCCGCACAACGAGTTGGCATACTCTGGATCCGATAGTCGAGCAGCTGCTGGGGTAGAGCCTCCCATTCTTGCACCAGTGCCTGTCGCAGCTCCTGAAATGTCCTAGGGATTTGAAGACGTGCAGCGATACGTCGACGGAGAGCATCCCTGACGTGCTCGATGGGGTTTAGGTCCGGAGAACAGGCAGGCCACTCCATTCGCCTAATATCTTCTGTTTCAAGGTACTCCTCCACGATGGCAGCTCGGTGTGGCCATGCGTTATCATCCATCAGGAGGAAGGTGGGACCCACGGCACCTCGGAAAAGGCTGACATACTGGTGCAAAATGACGTCCCGATACACCTGACCAGTTACAGTTCTTCAGTCAATGACATGCAGGGGCGTACGTACACCAATCCTAATCCCACCCCACACCATCAAACTATGCCCTCCATACAGGTCCCTTTCAAGGACATTAAGGAGTTGGTATCTGGTTCCTGGTTCACGCCAGATGAAAACCCGGTGAGAATCACTGTTCACACTATATCTGGACTCGTCCGTGAATATAACTTGGGACCACTGTTCCAATTACCATGTACATTGTTCTTGACACCAGCATTTATGGGCTCTCCTGTGACCAGGGATCAATGGAATGCACCTTGCAGGTTTCCGGGTGAATGAACCATGTCTGTTCAGTCGTCTGTAGACAACTGTTCCAGTGGCTGCGGTGATGTCCCCAGCAAGGCTACCTGCAGTACTCCGTGGCCGTGGTGTTGTACACTGTGGACGTCCCGTACTGTATCGCCTGGTCACGTTTCCTGTCTGCTGGAATCGTTGCCATAATCCTGAGATCACTTTGTGGCACACGGAGGGCCTGTGCTACGACCTGCTGTGTTTGACCAGCCTCCAGTCGCCCTAGTATTCTACCTTTCATCATGTCATCAATATGTGTTCTTTGAGCCACTTTCAACACAGTCACCATTAGCACGCCTGAAAACGTCTGCACACTTACTCGCTGCACCGTACTCTGACATGCACCAACACAGCTCTGCGTATGTAGACTGCTGCCAGGTCAAATGCACCTCATGGTCATACCCCGAGGTGATTTAAACCCGCAAACCGCCCACCAGAGCGTTGTTTCACCATGTATCAGCAGTATCATTAATATATGAGCATGAATGTAGTTACTGAAACAAATTCATATGACGTTATTGAATGAACTGGATAGCGACGATTTTCGCAGTTATCGGGAAACGGACTACGAGAGTTGCACTGCTCTGCTTCACTTCGTTATTCCATTGATTTCGAAGCAGAGCAGTGTTATGCTGAAGTCACTGGTTTCCACTTGAAGAATTTAGCTACGGCAAGAGACTATACAGGCCTTAAATACAGTGCTGGAATCCCTCGTCAGTTAATCGCAGAAATAATTCTTGGGATATGCGAAACAGTATGTAAACTTCTGAGTAACTACATACAGGTAAGGAAAACACTTTTTGACAATGTAAATAATTTCTTAGAATTTATTTCACGTGGAGAGGATGGTTATTGTGTACCATTGTTCTTAAATACAAGGAACTCTTGTACTGTGCATGTTCTGCTTTCGATTTCTTGCTATTCTGCTTCACGCTGTACAGAAGAATTAAAATAATTCAGGAAACCGGCAACAACGCGTACTAATGGAATGTCTGCATCTTCACCTGATTGATTATGATGATGAAACCGATGGTGAGAGCATGGGTTGGTATCTATTATACTCGCTGTCAATGGCTCTGCAGTGACCTTCCCTAATTTTCATAAGAAATGACATCAGACTTTAACTTTTTAGTTGAGCATAATTTATTTCTCGTAGCTGTAGACCAACAGCCCCCCATATGATTCACACGGCTTCTTTCCAGCTCAAAGTAATGTCTCTGTTGTCTAGATTAAACATTCCTGTTTTCTTGTAATAACCATAGAACTCCTTTACTGTATGCAGCACGGTGACTTCCTTTACATGTGTTTCAGATACCTACACATGTTTTTAGCTTTTCGACAAGGATTTGCAAAGCAAGACACCTGAAACCCCTGTTTCAATACTAGTTGTCAGAAGTATCCCATAAAGATTTGAAGTTCTTATAGAGTTTTAAGAACGCCGTAATGACTGGTTGCTTATAGCAACAGTGACCATTATAACACACGTTTGCGCGATCTTCATAAATTCAAGACCAAAGCACAACCGATGAACGTTACTGTATGACAACAGGGCAGACTGATGTGGTCTGGTGGATGGGTGCCACAGCCACTTCACAAGGACCTAACAAAGGAGCTGTCAGGTGACACAACATAGTTATATACAGCCTGACAAAGTATCTGTCCTGACCAAATCCGCCAAGCTGCGTGACCAAACCAAACCAAAAATTACACTTTACACACGTAGGTTATACTCACTATACTCCGCGAACACAAATCGACACAACTTCCACATGTCCACATGAAAAGGGACCAGTCTATATGGGAGATGAACAACCTTTCCGACTTCCGACTGGCACCTGACTCCCAAAGTGTGAGATATCCCCGCATAAAGTGCCATACGAAATGCGCTTTTTATACGGTTCTTTTCGCAGTATTACCCCGAAAGTCGTTTGCGATGGACTTGCATTCACTGACGACAGCAACTCTTGTTGTCACTGATAAACTATGGTACTCTTATCTGGTCCGTATCAGTTAGTTTCACACCACTGTTCATAGTCCATGTTAAATGCTTGCTACTGATACACCATTCCTCGTAGAAACATTGGAAGTACACACACACACACACACACACACACACACACACACAGCCAAATAAACTGGTGTACCTGTCTAATATCACGTAGGTCCCACGCTAGCATGCAGAAGCGCCGCAGCACGACGTGGCATTGACTCGACTAATGTCTGAAGTAGTGCTGGAGAGAACTGAGACAATGAATCCTGCAGGGCTGTCCATATATCCGTAAGAGTAGGAGGGGTGGAGCTCTCTTCTGGACAGCAGGTTGCAAGGCATCGCAGATATGATCAGTAATGTTCATATGTGAGGAGTTGGTGGCCAGAGGAAGTGTTTAAACTGGGAAGAGTATTCCTAGAGCCACTCTGTAGCAATTCTGGACGTGTGGGGTATCGCATTCTCCTGCTGGAATTGCCGAAGTCCGTCGGAGTGCACAGTGGACTTATATGAATGAATGCAGGTGATCAGACAGGATGCTTATGTACGTCTCACCTCTCAGAGTCGTACGTAGAGATATCAGGAATTCCATATCACTCCAAATGCACAAACGCCACGCCATTACACAGCCTCCACCAACTTGAAAAAAAACCCTTGCTGACATGCAGGATCCTTGATTCATGAGGTTGTCTCCACACCCGTACACGTCCATCCGCTCGAGACCATTTGAAACGAGACTCGTCCGACCAGGCAACATGTCTCCAGACGTCAACAGTCCAATGTCGGTGTTGACGAGCCCAGGCGAGGCATAAAGCTTTATGTCGTGCGGTCATCAAGCGTACACAAGTGGTCCTTCGGCTCCAAAAGCCAATATCGATGCTGCTTCGTCGAATGGTTCACACGCTGACACTAGTTGTTGGCCCAGCACTGAAATCTGCAGCAGTTTGCTGAAGGGTTACATTCTGTCACGTTGAACGATTCTCGTAAGTCGTCGTTGGTTCCTTTCTTGCAGGATCTTTTTCCGGCAGCAGCGATGTTGGAGATTTGATGTTTCACCGGATTCCTAATATTCACAGTACACTCGTGAAATGGTCGTACAGCAAAATCCGCTCTTTATCGCTACCTCCGGCTTGTGCGCTGACTATAACACCATGTTCAAACTCACTTCAGTCCTGATAACCTGTCATTGTAGCAGCAGTAACCTATCTAACAACTTCGCCAGACACTTGTTGTCTTATTTAAATGTTGTCACCGCAGCGCCATATTCTGTCTGCGTATCTCTATGTTTGAGTAAGCATGCCTATAACCAGTTTCTTTGGAGCTTCAGTCTACTACATTATCAGGCAACTTCATTCACAATACGAGCACTGGCACGTAAAAACACGATATCTCAATTCCAAAATTCTGCACATCTCCACTTCAACCAAACTTACTTTGCTGATTCTATATACTTGAGTAGTACATACATGCCAGTTCACTGTCATGACATGCCAGTGCGGGAGTGACACATGGTAGCCTTGTGGCTGTTCTACATTTTGTACAGCGCTTCGATAGGTCTGTTCGTTTAAGGGGGTGACTAATATTTGCTACAGTGAACTAATGAATGAAATTGTGTGTGTGTTGCATACATTGTGAACTGCATGGGGTAATAAGAGTAGTGGACCAAAGTATTTTATGCCACACTTTGACAGGTCCACCACCACAAGGTCAAGGTAGAGCTCAAGGTCATGATTAAGTTCACCAGATGATATCTAAGATGGTGAACTTCGACAACACAAGATGGTACCCAAGATAGTGAGATGACAGATTGTGGTGAAATTTAGCAGATTACAGCAGACTATGACGTCACAAGATGGTTGTCTGTGTCAGACTGTGGCTGAGTGTGATCTCATATAGTTGGTGGCACTGTAGTCATTCACCAGTGGAGTCAGGATACACTAGCCATCTGTTACTTATTATGTTCTGTACACCATAGTGGAGTGACCACGAGACTATGAAATGTCGGCAGAGATCAGCCACCATCCTCTGGCAGGAGAAGAAGAATGTCACATTTGAATGTAAATGTTAGTATTAACCGTTTCCTCTTTCTGTTCATTGTCTGTGTGTGGAGGGGTGGAGGAGGGGGATAGTTCTAATGCTTACAGTTTCTCTTCCTTTCAACAGCAGAGGAGTCCCCCAAATCAGCACTAGTTGTCACATGGGAGCAGGAGACACATCTTTTCGAGAACCGATTGACTGCACTACCACCACTCATTGAGGAACAGTTAAACTGCTTCTAGTTAACTACACACGTATGGGCAAACAGATTCATTGGAGCACGACTAACAACTATTCATCAAGCTGCAGTTAAGTGATTATTAGTAGTCATGGAAATAGAGAATGTCAAACATGGTGTTAAAATGTGGTTTAATCAGATGGGTTGAAACAAACATCGATACTCAGTTGGCCACAGGGTGTGATCCATCGCATCCTCCTTTGGTCCAAAGCTGTCTATCACAGAGATGTAACAGTATGCAACACTCAACTTAGCCTCGGGAGATTCCTCTATTTATCTATGTCCTCCAAGTGTAATGAACTTACATGTCCCCAGGAAGCGCATTATGGGCTATGTCAAGCAGATGAAGAAGGTTTCTAAGATGATGTGTGTTATCTGCATGAGCTCAATGTTTATGTGAATGACCAAATCATTGTGTAAGATCATGCAACTGTGCAGTGCCAACGTCAGGTGCTATTAGAGCCATAAGCATTAGTTGTATACATTCTGAATTTGCAGATGGAATAACAGAGTGTTTTGTTGCTCCTATATGTGTGCATGCAAAGCAGGTTGAATTTATGGTGAATATGGAACAATTATTTGGCCGGCCGAAGTGGCCGTGCGGTTAAAGGCGCTGCAGTCTGGAACCGCAAGACCGCTACGGTCGCAGGTTCGAATCCTGCCTCGGGCATGGATGTTTGTGATGTCCTTAGGTTAGGTTTAACTAGTTCTAAGTTCTAGGGGACTAACGACCTCAGCAGTTGAGTCCCATAGTGCTCAGAGCCATTTTTTGAACAATTATTTGGAAAATGTTGTACAGTTGCTGATGAAGTATAAAAAAAGGAAATCAGTGAAAGATGATTTACTCCATCTGTTGTATGATTATTGATCTACAATAAAATCTCACCAACAAATATTATTTCACCATTCCCTCATTCAAATATGAGTTTTAATGTTCATAAAGATATAGAGCGATTGTAGCTGAGTAATAAGGTAATAAAGGAAATAGTGTCACTACCAAACTGGATAAGCTACAGTTGTTGAGGATATTTATAAATTTATAAACTCATATTTCAGTGAGTGGATGGTGAAATACTTTTCCTTTTGTAGTGGAATATTATTTTATTATATGTCAATAATCATACATTAGGTGCAGTACATGATCTTTCACTGATTCTTTTTTTACTTTGAACTGCCGGAAAATTTGTGTGTTGGAAGTAAATGCAAATGAAACGTAAATAATCGATGCAGGAGGAAATGAAAGAGAGAACAGGCTGAAGAGTGTGCTCAGTCTCAGGTATCTAGGAACCATAATAGCAAGCTACTGGAGGTGCGGTAAAGATATCGATGTTAGAAATGAGAAAATAGTTATTCAATAGCGAGAATATAATTTTTTTTAGTGATATAGAAAATGGATTAAGGAAATTATTGGTAAAATGTTTGTTTGTGTGGGCTGTCTTACCGTGCAGTTACGAAACTTCCACTGTGAGGAGGTAAGAGAGAAAGTGGGTGGAGGCTTTTGAATTGCGGACAAAGTGGAGAATGGAATGGAAAAAATAAATAAATTGACAGGGAGGGTAACAAACGAAAAGGAGCTGGGGAAAGTGGAGGAAGAGATGCAACTGAATGTGGGAAAATAAAGTGGATTCTACTGAGCAAGTACATGGAAATTTACAAACGTTTCGAGGTGAAAAGAAACCAAGATCAGAAGCTCCTTGAGTACAGAATGGAACACCTGAAGAGGGGGCTGATGGACCGCAAAGATGGAGGCAGCGAAGATCGACTACCAGAGCTGAAAAGTGATGATGGCGTTCATGACATATTTCTTATTCCATTAACTGCTCATCTTTTGCAGAAATAAATCAGTGCTATTGCCAGTCCTTCAGTTACATCGCTGTGTGGTCATTACGTGAAATCACTTTATGCAGAATCTCTATACCACAGCGTATTCATTGCCATAGATGATCTTATCATGTGCACAGGTACAGTTAAACTATAAGCTTATCAGAGGATCTGTATCTAAAGAGCTTACCTTTAGGGATCAGCAATCTGCGAGAAGACTGAAAGATAGTTACCTGCAATCAGAAAATTAAATGCATTACTAACATGCAACAATAGAACGCCATCAAAATTGAGCACAAATTAACACAAATAAATGAAATTAGTACGAGTAACTACAGGAAGTATCTGAAACCAGTGACGAGCAAATGTAACTGTCAGAATGTAATTTTTACAAAACAGATCTATAAATAGACATAATAAAATATTTCTACTGCTAAAGTTACTCTAAAAATACAGGTTTGTAAATTAGGCTGAAACGGAGTCTGCACAAGAAATACAAGTGTTATAACTGACAGGAAGGAAACAAAAACCTCGAAAATATTTCAGTACTAGAACAGCAGTAGACACAGAAAAGTTAATAGGAAGTTTATAGTTATGAAATACCGATACTGACTGCACATAGTATTTGTGGAGTAATGCGAAAAGAGAGGACCCCGATCACACATGGTACCTCACAACAGCACCACAAGCTAAAGACAGTCGCTGCCAGATTCAAGCACAAATGAGAGTTGTCGGTGAAGACACGTCTCAAGAGGTTCCATACACCACTGGTGACAGAGGACTACTTACGTCAGAGTTCATGGTCGCTCACCCCATTCTGTTATCAGCGATGAAGACAGCAGCATCGTAAAAGCTCAGATCCGATAGAGCTACTATTATTAGTCACAACTGTGTACCGAAGAATACAGTTAAATTAATATGTGACTATCACACAGTGATAGTCAGGTATAAACAGTAATCTTGCACTCAGAGACAGTAATAAATCTAAGTCCATATTGTTATTCAACTGGATATGGGAAGCACCTGAGGTAAGTATTAGAGATCAATGTGTTTTACTCATATGAAAACATTTTATATATGTAGTGATAATCACTCTACCCTCTTCTGAAGTAAATTTGGGCTTGCCATTAGCAACACGTTACTGGCACGTTCAGAGAATGGATATTGGTAGGTTAACGAAAGAAACAGCAACACTCAATTTAAATTTGTTTAAGAAGGTAGCTTCAATAAATCGACATCAAAAAGTAGTAATTTATTAGGAAGGAATAAAATTAAGAGTGTAGGGGAGGAAGGAAAAAAAGCGAGCAAAGAAAGCAGTTATGAAAGGAACAGTAGAGTTTAACGTACTGTGAACGACTAAAACATAAGACGTGAAGCAAAAGCGCGGATTGTGTTAGAATATGGGGCAAAATCGATCGTGTCCTTGTCAGAGGAGCTGACATGGCATTTGCCTTATGCGGTTTAGGAAATCCAAGGGGAACGTAAAAGATGAAGGTCGGCTGGGGATTGGAAACACCGTCCTTCTGAATACGTGTTCGGTGTATTACCACTGCACCGACTCACTCAGCAGCAAGAAAGCATTGGAGGACGCATAAACTGAAATGTTTGTCTAAATGTGATACATAGCTGTCTTGTAACACAGAGGAGGAATATACATTGTGTGGAGAAACAGAAGTGTACACAGGTTTCTCCCTACAACCTGATTAGCGAAACCAATTACATATTTCCAGCATGGGTGCCGATTCCTAAGCATGTATAGATCATATAACGAAACTCCGGCCGGAAAAAATAATTGTTGTAATAAACCGCTGTGGTACCGATGGAGTAAGCGGATTTTTAACATATGTTGTGAACATTGTAGTCATTTTCGCCTAACGTTCCTCTGTTAGGTGTGTATATTTCTTTATTATGGTTCACTGCACTGTCACTTCCTTTTTGGATTGAGTGATGGGAAATACAGTGGAATGAGTGCCAAACTGCAATTCTATTATCTATTTTGGCAACATCATAACATTGAATGAGTGCCCAACTGCAATTCTATTATCTATTTTGGCAATGTCATAACATTTTCCTCTGCAAGAACCATGGACCTTGCCGTTGGTGGGGAGGCTTGTGTGCCTCAGCGATACAGATAGCCGTACCGTAGGTGCAACCACAACGGAGGGGTATCTGTTGAGAGGCCAGACAAACGTGTGGTTCCTGAAGAGGGTCAGCAGCCTTTTCAGTAGTTGCAGGGGCAACAGTCTGGATGATTGACTGATCTGGCCTTGTAACACTAACCAAAGCAGCCTTGCTGTGCTGGTACTGCGAACGGCTGAAAGCAACGGGAAACTATGGCCGTAATTTTTCCCAAGGGCATGCAGCTTTACTGTACGATTAAATGATGACGTCCTCTTGGGTAAAATATTCCGGAGGTAAAATTGTTCCCCATTCTGATCTTCGGGCGGAGACTACTCAAGAGGACGTTGTTATCAGGAGAAAGAAAACTGGCGTTCTAGGGATCGGAGCGTGGAATGTCAGATCCCTTAATCGGGCAGGTAGGTTAGAAAATTTAAAAAGGGAAATGGATAGGTTACAGTTAGATATAGTGGGAATTAGTGAAGTTCGGTGGCAGGAGGAACAAGACTTCTGGTCAAGTGAATACAGGGTTATAAATACAAAATCACATAGGGGTAATGCAGGAGTCGGTTTAATAATGAATAAAAAAATAGGAGTGCGGCTAAGCTACTACAAACAGCATAGTGAACGCATTATTGTGGCCAAGATAGACACGAAGCCCATGCCTACTACAGTAGTACAAGTTTATATACCAACTAGCTCAGCAGATGATGAAGAAATTGATGAAATGTATGATGAGATAAAAGAAATTATTCAGGTAGTGAAGGGAGACGAAAATTTAATAGTCATGGGTGAATGGAATTCGTCAGTAGGAAAAGGGAGAGAAGGAAACGTAGTAGGTGAATATGGATTGGGGCTAAGAAATGAATGAGGAAGCCGCCTGATAGAATTTTGCACAGAGCACAATTTAATCATAGCTAACACTTGGTTCAAGAATCATAAAAGAAGGTTGTATACATGGAAGAAGCCTGCAGATGCTGACAGATTTCAGATAGATTACGTAATGGTAAGACAGAGATTTACGAACCAGGTTTTAAATTGTAAGACATTTCCAGGGGCAGATGTGGACTCTGATCACAATCTATTGGTTATGAACTGGAGATTAAAACTGAAGAAACTGCAAAAAGATGGGAATTTAAGGAGATGGGACCTGGATAAACTGACAGAACCAGAGGTTGTACAGAGTTTCAGGGAAAGCATAAGGGAACAATTGAGAGGAATGGGGGAAAGAAATACAGTAGAATAAAAATGGGTAGCTTTGAGAGATGAAGTAGTGAAGGAAGCAGAGGACCTAGTAGGAAAAAAGACGTAGGATGTAGAGGGTTATCTCACTAGTGGTAAGATAGATACTGCCTACAGGAAAATTAAAGAGACCTTTGGAGAAAAGAGAACCACTTGTATGACTATCAAGACCTCAGATGGAAACCCAGTTCTAAGCAAAGAAGGGAAGGCAGAAACGTTGAGAGAGTATATAGAGGGCCTATACAAGGGCAATGTACTTGAGGACAATATTATGGAAATGGAAGAGTATGTAGATTAAGATGAAATGGGAGATACGATACTGCGTGAAGAGTTTGACAGAGCACTGAAAGACATGAGTCCAAACAAGGCCCCGGGAGTAGACAAAATTCCATTAGAACTACTGACGGCCTTGGGAGAGCCAGTCCTGAAAAAACTCTACCATCTGGTGAGCAAGATGTATGAGACAGGCAAAATATCCTCAGACTTCAAGAAGAATATAATAATTCCGATCCGAAAGAAAGAAGGTGCTGACAGATGTGAAAATTACCGAACAAGCAGTTTAATAAGTCACGAATGCAAAATACTAACGCATATTCTCTACAGACGAATGGAACAACTGGTAGAAGCTGACCTCGGGGAAGATCAGTTTGGATTCCGCAGAATTATGGAACACGTGAGGCAATACTGACCCTACGACTTACCTTAGAAGAAAGATTAAGGAAAGGCAAACCTACGTTTCTAGCATTTGTAGACTTAGAGAAAGCTTTTGACAATGTTGACTGGAATACTCTCTTTCAAATTCAGAAGGTGGCAGGGGTAAAATACAGGGAGCGAAAGGCTATTTACAATTTGTACAGAAACCAGATGGCAGTTATTAGAGTTGAGGGGCATGAAAGGGAAGCAGTGGTTGGGAAGGGATTGAGACAGGGTTGTAGCCTATCCCCGATGTTATTCAATCTGTATATTGAGCAAGCAGTGAAGGAAACAGAAGAAAAATTCGGAGTAGGTACTAAAATCCATGGAGAAGAAATAAAAACTTTGAGGTTCGGCGATGACATTGTAATTCTGTCAGAGACAGCAAAGGACTTGGAAGAGCAGTTGAACGGAATGGACAGTGTCATGAAAGGAGGGTATAAGATGAACATCAACAAAAGCAAAACCAGGATAATGGAATTTAGTCGAATTAAGTCGGGTGATGCTGAGGGAATTAGATTAGGAAATGAGACACTTAAAGTAGTAAAGGAGTTTTGCTATTTGGGGAGCAAAATAACTGATGACGGTCGAAGTACTGAGGATATGAAATGTAGACTGGCAATGGCAAGGAAAGCGTTTCTGCAGAAGAGAATTTTGTTAACATCGAGTATTGATGTAATTTTCAGGAAGTCGTTTCTGAAAGTATGGAGCGTAGCCATGTAGGGAAGTGAAAAATGGACGATAACTAGTTTGGACAAGAAGAGAATAGAAGCTTTCGAAATGTGGTGCTACAGAAGAATTCTGAAGATTAGATGGGTAGATCATATAACTAATGAGGAGGTATTGAATAGGATTGGGGAGAAGAGAAGTTGACGACAAGGTGGGATCGGTTGGTAGGACATGTTCTGAGGCATCAAGGGATCACCAATTTAGTATTTGAGGTTAGCGTGGAGGGTAAAAATCGTAGAGGGAGACCAAGAGATGAATACGCCAAACAGATTCAGAAGGATGTAGGTTGCAGTAGGTACTGGGAGATGAAGAAGCTTGCACAGGATAGAGTAGCATGCAGAGGTGCATCAAACCAGTCTCAGGACTGAGGACCACAACAACAACATAACATTTTATGACGTATGCAATGGGTGACAAAAAATACTAAAACTTTGTTTTCTGTTTTTCTTGGTACTGGTACTTCTAACCATTTTTCATTGTAGGTGTAACATCTTTCAATGATGACGACTTTGTAAACGACTTGAGTCACACATTACGGCCTCCACGTATATTTACCGTTCAAAGAGCTACGACAGGAAGGGATTGTTTCCAGATTTTACACGTAAAATCTTTATTACTAAACGCATAACCTGGGGTACAAATCCTGTTGCAGGTTGCCTATCTAATGACCACCAGGGGCAACGAAAATGTGATACTCAAAACCTAATACAGTTACTGATTGAGTTTAAAAAATTTAAATGCTATCATAATCCACTCATTAAGAGCAATAATCCAATGTTAAAGATTTAACACAGTGAGTCAAGCATTACAGTTAGAAATTGCGTATATTTATGGAGTCACATAACTCACAGCTCGCAAAGTACACAGATGACATTCATTCAGTGTTTGAGAATTCGAGCACTTTGTGATTTCAAACAAACCTTACGCACAATTTCAACTTTTCACGAAAAATTTTCTCCATGATACGAATATGGAGGCTCTCAAATTGATCAAAGGACCTTTCGAAAAAAAAATTTACCGACAGAATCCCATATACCTTTGGATGTTCTTACAAAATTATATCACTATACGACACACAGGTCGGGACATGTGATGTTTTACATATGAGAGTTTGATTCTTTCAAGAATCGGGAATACGGATTACTGATTGACGAAAAACACCGAAAAAACTGTAGTCTATTTAATATATATTAGTTTGTAAGACAACAGCCATTATTTACATTAACAAACAAAAATTATTTTATGTATAGGCAAAATGATAACTTCACTACTTCTTCGTCCCTGTGCTGGTCTGGAAAAACTACCATCTAGTACTTATATCCGTTATGTAGTACACTGGTACAAGTGACCATAGAGACGGCACAACCAAGCAGTAACAATTATATTTATGTTTTTTTATACGTGGAATAATACTTTGAGCAGAGGTTTGGTATGAGCTCTTGAAATTGTCTTTAAACGTAAAGGTGCTCGATGAAATAAGGTTCGCCGCAGAAACCGAGGCACACCTCATGTCTGTGACGAAAAGTAGTTAACAAATAGTTGGAATCTTAATTACCTCTCTAGTGGAAACATTATTAAATAATCTTTCCTAGTTATTTACTTTTAAAGTCATATTAACACTTCGTACCGATTCTGTTATTGCATTTCTCTTTGGTAGAAACAGTGGCGATTTTAAGCGTTCGACACCATCAGTTATTGTGAAATCAGAAAACTAGATAGAAGCAACCAGACGGAAGAATTCTTTAGAGAAAGTTTTCAATTCATTAAATACTTTAAATGCTCTATTTTGCGAGCTCTACCACCTGTTATATACTTTACTGCCAGATTTAACTTATGCATTTCTCCGAAAATCAGCCTTTTATGAAACCACTGAAAAACTTCCACTAGGCCTTTCAGATTAAATTTAAAAATAACTACATACAAAAAAATGAACTACGAAGTGAATTCTTCTAGAAAAATAATGAACTTCATTCCCATTCGTATTGTTTTTCTTATCTCTTTTTCATTACCATTTGCATCCAATAATTTTTCACGAAGGCTGCTTATTGAGAATATTTCAAAGCAGATTTAATTCAACATCACTACGTTAGGTGCAAATCAGAGCTATAAATAACGAGGCAATTCGGAATATTCATTGCACTCTTTGATACGGTTCACTACTACTCAACGATACTGTGGCGAAAGGAGAAAAGTACTGCATCTTTCTCTTTCAATTACAATGCCATTCAGTAAAATGGAACGTGCTCTCGATTTTGACCGTACGATTGCACTCAGTTCTGCATTGACTGAAAAAAAAGAATAGTAAATGATTTAAACAATGTCACGAGTGTAAGTTGATTCTGACTTTATTTGATTGTTTGAAATGTTGTCAAAATCTTATGCCGAGTAAAATAACCACTGCTAGACAAAGAATATACACTCCTGGAAATGGAAAAAAGAACACATTGACACCGGTGTGTCAGACCCACCATACTTGCTCCGGACACTGCGAGAGGGCTGTACAAGCAATGATCACACGCACGGCACAGCGGACACACCAGGAACCGCGGTGTTGGCCGTCGAATGTCGCTAGCTGCGCAGCATTTGTGCACCGCCGCCGTCAGTGTCAGTCAGTTTGCCGTGGAATACGGAGCTCCATCGCAGTCTTTAACACTGGTAGCATGCCGCGACAGCGTGGACGTGAACCGTATGTGCAGTTGACGGACTTTGAGCGAGGGCGTATAGTGGGCATGCGAGAGGCCGGGTGGACGTACCGCCGAATTGCTCAACACGTGGGGCGTGAGGTCTCCACAGTACATCGATGTTGTCGCCAGTGGTCGGCGGAAGGTGCACGTGCCCGTCGACCTGGGACCAGACCGCAGCGACGCACGGATGCACGCCAAGACCGTAGGATCCTACGCAGTGCCGTAGGGGACCGCACCGCCACTTCCCAGCAAATTAGGGACACTGTTGCTCCTGGGGTATCGGCGAGGACCATTCGCAACCGTCTCCATAAAGCTGGGCTACGGTCCCGCACACCGTTAGGCCGTCTTCCGCTCACGCCCCAACATCGTGCAGCCCGCCTCCAGTGGTGTCGCGACAGGCGTGAATGGAGGGACGAATGGAGACGTGTCGTCTTCAGCAATGAGAGTCGCTTCTGCCTTGGTGCCAATGATGGTCGTATGCGTGTTTGGCGCCGTGCAGGTGAGCGCCACAATCAGGACTGCATACGATCGAGGCACACAGGGCCAACACCCGGCATCATGGTGTGGGGAGCGATCTCCTACACTGGCCGTACACCACTGGTGATCGTCGAGGGGACACTGAATAGTGCGCGGTACATCCAAACCGTCATCGAACCCATCGTTCTACCATTCCTAGACCGGCAAGGGAACTTGCTGTTCCAACAGGACAATGCACGTCCGCATGTATCCCGTGCCACCCAACGTGCTCTAGAAGGTGTAAGTCAACTACCCTGGCCAGCAAGATCTCCGGATCTGTCCCCCATTGAGCTTGTTTGGGACTGGATGAAGCGTCGTCTCACGCGGTCTGCACGTCCAGCACGAACGCTGGTCCAACTGAGGCGCCAGGTGGAAATGGCATGGCAAGCCGTTCCACAGGACTACATGCAGCATCTCTACGATCGTCTCCATGGGAGAATAGCAGCCTGCATTGCTGCGAAAGGTGGATATACACTGTACTAGTGCCGACATTGTGCATGCTCTGTTGCCTGTGTCTATGTGCCTGTGGTTCTGTCAGTGTGATCATGTGATGTATCTGACCCCAGGAATGTGTCAATAAAGTTTCCCCTTCCTGGGACAATGAATTCACGGTGTTCTTATTTCAATTTCCAGGAGTGTAATTCCATAACTTTTTTGTCTGCGTCTGCGTTTATTTGAGATCAAAGTCTGAGGCTTTTGATTACTGTCGTAGAAATGGAGCTGGAGTAAAATAACTGCATGTAAATTATTTATAAACAAGGGGTAATTATTACATTGATGTATTTAGATGAGGAAGAATGTTTTGAATACAGTTTTTGTACGATCTGTCTGAGCTGTTTTTAAATGTGTAACTCATGCCGTAACGAATGCTTACTGCTAAATATTTTGCCTCACGGGAATCTGCATACGGAAGTTTGGAGAAATCAGGTCTCACACTTGTGATACACATACTGATCGCTTCCTACACACGGTGTACCACAGGGTAGTGTGAGTTGTCACACTATTCCTTGTCACAAGTAAAACAGATTTGCAGAAGGTGTTTAAATCTCGTGTTCCAGGCGAGTTCATTGCACATTTACTGCTGTTAGAATTCCGGCAAGCCATGCTTTTACTGGCTGCGTTGGGGTGTCGTAAATTAAGAACCTGGAGTGGTCCCACAGGGAACATAGTGCGGAATTAAATCCGGCGACCCGGGAGGTGAAACAGATGGGCTGCTTCAGCCGATCCATCTTTTCGCGAATGTTGGTCGATGGGAGCCGGGTTCCCAAGTGCCGAGTGCGTTTTGTCGTCACGACTAAACACGCACTAGCGCTGACTGATAAACTTCACACCCAAGCGGCACAGATTCAACCCACTGGACCCACGTTCCGGAGGAGTAGGCCTATCGTTCAGATCCCCGTCGTGTCACTTTGATTTGGATGTTTCGCACCTGGTTGTCCCAGTTTTCAGTGCATTCGACCACATGGTTGAACTCTAAGAGAGGTCATATAACAACCGTAAAGGAGAATGGGAAGAAATATGGCGGAATATAGGCTGTTACAAGGGGAGACCAGGGCAATCCGTTACACAGCTTGCTTGTCACAAGCCCCATTGTGAGTCGCTGCTCCTAACTAGCGGTCTAAAACCAAAGTACGGCACGCTCATAATTTTCTTATTATGGAGTAAGCAAAAGGTGGCTAAGAAGTCGACACACGAGTGTTGGACAGTTGGATGTGAACAGCGTGTAGCATTGGGCAGTTGAAGGTGAGCCGCCAGCAGTGGTGGATGTGGGGAGAGAGATGCCAGAGTTTCGAGGGGTTACTATGAGCGGACGATCTGGACATGTGTCCGTCAGAAAAAGGAAATTTGTAAGACTGGATGTCATGAACTGCATGAACTGCACACTACCTCCGCTAGCACGCCAAACAGCCTAACGAGCAGAAGGGACGGGAGGTGGAGGGGGAGGAGGAGGAGGCGGTGGAGGGGAGGGGGTGGAAGGAGGTGAAGAAACTACGACCACACTGCATGTAAGTGGCAATGCAAATGTTCTGCATACGACATAGATAACAAACAAAACAAATTTTTAATAGTACTTAATTTTTATCTGGTAAAAACTGTTGGCATACAGACGGATGCTATCATTTTCACTCATTTTTCCGCTCAGTTTTCAACGTAATCATGACTTACTTAGATTCATAATCTAAAATAAACTTTCACATATCGCACCCCAGCAAGAAAAGTAGAACCAGGCGGAAAACGGCACTTTTACTTTGTCTTACTGAGAAAAATGTGTGAAGTGCCCAAAGTGCAAGAAAAATATAATAGGGAATATAGTGGTGCGAATGCATACTTGAAATCTAAAGTAAGCTTATACCACTGTAAGTAGGCTGTTTTTGTTTTTATGTTGGTATCGCCACGTAGTGCCCTATATGAAAATCGCTGACTGCGCTGTGTGCAGTGTGTGGCTGGTTCCACTCATTGCTGGAATATTCGCTTGTGTAGTGTTGGACAGTTGGATGTGAACAGCGTGTAGCATTGGGCAGTTGAAGGTGAGCCTCCAGCAGTGGTGGATGTGGGGAGAGAGATGCCAGAGTTTCGAGGGGTTACTATGAGCGGACGATCTGGACATGTGTCCGTCAGAAAAAGGAAATTTGTAAGACTGGATGTCATGAACTGATATATATATTATGACTTTTGAACACTATTAAGGTAAATACATTCTTTGTTCTCTATCAATATTTTTCATTTGCTGACTATGCCTATCAGTAGTTAGTGCCTTCAGTAGTTTGAATCTTTTATTTAGCTGGCAGTAGTGGCGCTCGCTGTATTGCAACAGTTCGAGTATCGAAGATTTTTGTGAGGTAAGCGATTCATGAAAGGTACAGGTTATTGTTAGTCAGGGCCATTCTTTTGTATGGATTATTGAAAGTCAGATTGCGTTGCGCTAAAAATATTGTGTGTCAGTTTAGTGATGATCAGAATAAGTGAAGAGAGAACTGTCTAAAAATATTGTGTCAGTTTAGTGATGATCAGAATAAGTAAAGAGAGAACTGTCTGAGTACGTTCAATTTTGCTCAGCTGTTTGAAAATCAAATAACGTAAGAGTTTTTCCAGATCTGTCGTTCTTAATTTTCTAAGGGGAAGTTTCACCATTTAAGTATAAGCTTCAGAAAATTATTTCTTTTAGACGAGTTTTCCCAAGTAACGCGTTTTTCAACTGGGTCACTGTTATTGTCGGGGTGCGATACGTAGATCGAAATAATTTTATCGCGTTTCAAACCTCATTACAGAGACGTATAGACTCTTACTTAGCAAAACACTATAGACCTGCTGGGTAGTTTTAATGTAAAAGAATTTGCCTTTCAAACGGAAGTTACACAGCAAATCAGTCGGTAGCATCTACACAGGAACAGGAGTGCTTTCAACTGAAATAACAAATGGTCTCGAAAACGACTCTGAAACATATGTAAGATTGACAGACCCTCAAAACGTTTAGACAGCTACATTTTAATTCTTTCAAGGCGACAATGTGTTCTTCAAAACTTTGTTTCCTTTCTACATCTACATCTACATCTATACTCCGCGAGCCACCTTACGGTGTGTGGCGGAGGGTACTTATTGTACCACTATCTGATCCCCCCTTCCCTGTTCCATTCACGAATTGTGCGTGGGAAGAACGACTGCTTGTAAGTCTCCGTATTTGCTCTAATTTCTCGGATCTTTTCGTTGTGATCATTACGCGAGATATATGTGGGCGGTAGTAATATGTTGCCCATCTCTTCCCGGAATGTGCTCTCTCGTAATTTCGATAATAAACCTCTCCGTATTGCGTAACGCCTTTCTTGAAGTGTCCGCCACTGGAGCTTGTTCAGCATCTCCGTAACGCTCTCGCGCTGACTAAATGTCCCCATGACGAATCGCGCTGCTTTTCGCTGGATCATGTCTATCTCTTCTATTAATCCAACCTGGTAAGGGTCCCATACTGATGAGCAATACTCAAGAATCGGACGAACAAGCGTTTTGTAAGCTACTTCTTTCGTCGATGAGTCACATTTTCTTAGAATTCTTCCTATGAATCTCAACCTGGCGCCTGCTTTTCCCACTATTTGTTTTATGTGATCATTCCACTTCAGATCGCTCCGGATAGTAACTCCTAAGTATTTTACGGTCGTTACCGCTTCCAATGATTTACCACCTATGGCATAATCGTACTGGAATGGATTTCTGCCCCTATGTATGCGCATTATATTACATTTATCTACGTTTAGGGAAAGCTGCCAGCTGTCGCACCATTCATTAATCCTCTGCAGGTCTTCCTGGAGTACGTACGAGTCTTCTGATGTTGCTACTTTCTTGTAGACAACCGTGTCATCTGCAAATAGCCTCACGGAGCTACCGATGTTGTCAACTAAGTCATTTATGTATATTGTAAACAATAAAGGTCCTATCACGCTTCCTTGCGGTACTCCCGAAATTACCTCTACATCTGCAGATTTTGAACCGTTAAGAATGACATGTTGTGTTCTTTCTTCTAGGAAATCCTGAATCCAATCACAAACCTGGTCCGATATTCCGTAAGCACGTATTTTTTTCACTAAACGTAAGTGCGGAACCGTATCAAATGCCTTCCTGAAGTCCAGGAATACGGCATCAATCTGCTCGCCAGTGTCTACGGCACTGTGAATTTCTTGGGCAAATAGGGCGAGCTGGGTTTCACATGATCTCTGTTTGCGGAATCCATGTTGGTTATGATGAAGGAGATTTGTATTATCTAAGAACGTCATAATACGAGAACACAAAACATGTTCCATTATTCTACAACAGATTGACGTAAGTGAAATAGGCCTATAATTATTCGCATCTGATTTATGACCCTTCTTGAAAATGGGAACGACCTGTGCTTTCTTCCAGTCGCTAGGTACTTTACGTTCTTCCAGAGATCTACGATAAATTGCTGATAGAAAGGGGGCAAGTTCTTTAGCATAATCACTGTAGAATCTTAAGGGTATCTCGTCTGGTCCGGATGCTTTTCCGCTACTAAGTGATAGCAGTTGTTTTTCAATTCCGATATCGTTTATTTCAATATTTTCCATTTTGGCGTCCGTGCGACGGCTGAAGTCAGGGACCGTGTTACGATTTTCCGCAGTGAAACAGTTTCGGAACACTGAATTCAGTATTTCTGCCTTTCTTCGGTCGTCCTCTGTTTCGGTGCCATCGTGGTCAACGAGTGACTGAATAGGGGATTTAGATCCGCTTACCGATTTTACATATGACCAAAACTTTTTAGGGTTCTTGTTTAGATTGTTTGCCAATGTTTTATGTTCGAATTCGTTGAATGCTTCTCTCATTGCTCTCTTTACGCTCTTTTTCGCTTCGTTCAGCTTTTCCTTATCAGCTATGATTCGACTACTCTTAAACCTATGGTGAAGCTTTCTTTGTTTCCGTAGTACCTTTCGTACATGATTGTTATACCACGGTGGATCTTTCCCCTCGCTTTGGACCTTAGTCGGTACGAACTTATCTAAGGCGTACTGGACGATGTTTCTGAATTTTTTCCATTTTTGTTCCACATCCTCTTCCTCAGAAATGAACGTTTGATGGTGGTCACTCAGATATTCTGCGATTTGTGCCCTATCACTCTTGTTAAGCAAATAGATTTTCCTTCCTTTCTTGGCATTTCTTATTACACTCGTAGTCATTGATGCAACCACTGACTTATGATCACTGATACCCTCTTCTACATTCACGGAGTCGAAAAGTTCCGGTCTATTTGTTGCTATGAGGTCTAAAACGTTAGCTTCACGAGTTGGTTCTCTAACTATCTGCTCGAAGTAATTCTCGGACAAGGCAGTCAGGATAATGTCACAAGAGTCTCTGTCCCTGGCTCCAGTTCTGATTGTGTGACTATCCCATTCTATACCTGGTAGATTGAAGTCTCCCCCTATTACAATAGTATGATCACGAAACTTCTTCACGACGTTCTGCAGGTTCTCTCTGAGGCGCTCAACTACTACGGTTGCTGATGCAGGTGGCCTATAGAAGCATCCGACTATCATATCTGACCCACCTTTGATACTTAACTTAACCCAGATTATTTCACATTCGCATTCGCTAATAACTTCACTGGATATTATTGAATTCTTTACTGCTATAAATACTCCTCCACCATTGGCGTTTATCCTATCCTTGCGGTATATATTCCATTCTGTGTCTAGGATTTCGTTACTGTTCACTTCCGGTTTTAACCAACTTTCCGTTCCTAATACTATATGCGCACTATTTCCTTCAATAAGAGATACTAATTCAGGAACCTTGCCCTGGATACTCCTGCAGTTTACCAATATTACGTTAACTTTTCCTGTTTTTGGTCTCTGAGGACGGACGTTCTTTATCAACGATGATAATGTTCTCTCTGGTAAGCCGTCAGGTATTTTATCGTTTCGCCCAAGGGGGGGTCCCTCTAACCTAAAAAACCCCCGTGTGCACGCCACACGTACTCTGCTACCCTAGTAGCTGCTTCCGGTGTGTAGTGCACGCCTGACCTGTCTAGGGGGGCCCTACAGTTCTCCACCCAATAACGGAGGTCGATGAATTTGCAACCATTATAGTCGCAGAGTCGTCTGAGCCTCTGGTTTAGACCCTCCACACGGCTCCAAACCAGAGGACCGCGATCGACTCTGGGCACTATGCTGCAGATATTAAGCTCAGCTTGCACTCCGCGTGCGATGCTGGTTGTCTTCACCAAATCAGCCAGCCGCCGGAAGGAACCAAGGATGGCCTCAGAACCCAAGCGGCAGGCGTCATTCGTTCCGACATGTGCTACTATCTGCAGCCGGTCACACCCAGTGCGTTCAATAGCTGCCGGAAGGGCCTCCTCCACATTACGGACGAGACCCCCCGGCAAGCACACCGAGTGCACACTGGCATTCTTCCCCGACCTACCCGCTATTTTCCTGAGGGGCTCCATAACCCGCCTAACGTTGGAGCTCCCTATAACTAATAGGCCCGCCCTCTGTGACTGTCGGGACCTTGCCGGAGAATCGGCCACTGGCCCAACAGGCGAGGCATCCTGTGGTGGCTCGGAAACGATGTCATCACCACTAGGAAGCACCCCGTACCTGTTGGAAAGGGGTAAGGCAGCCGCCACGCGGCCAGATCCCACCTTCGCCTTTCGGCCAGGCACGCGCGAGCCCACCACTGTCCGCCATTCACCCTGGAGTGATGGCTGACCGGTAAGATGCTCACTGCCGGAAGACGCAGCGACATCAGGGGTTCCATGTGATTCCAAGGCCACCGAAGTAGGCATAGGTCTCACCACAGTTGCCCCAACGCCACTACGAGCCGACGCCTGCGCCTCGAGCTCGATGAGCCTAACAGACAAAGCCTCCACCTGTCCCCGAAGAGTGGCCAATTCTCCTTGCGTCCGCTCACAACAACCACAGTCCCTACACATGACTATGTTTACCCTACTCTATACGGTGACAAATTCCCAAGATAATCTTCTGATGAGCTACTCTGATAATCAAGAAACACTCACTGAAATACGAGACGCGAAAACTACGCTAGGTTTTCCCAGAAAAACTATTTAAAAGCTAAGCGCAGCAAATAAGTACAAAAACACTGTTATTGAAATAAAAGGTTCTACCTAGTAAGCACTCGAACACGCAAGAAATTACAAAAATAAACTAGTAATTACACAGATAACTGAAAATAAGTCGCTGCTGTTTGTAAAATATGTAAGAAGCAAACGGTGTACTCGCCTTAGTAGTAGCAGGAGCTAGCGATGCGCTCTCTGACGGTCTAACTGACACTTTGACACCAGTGAGGTTGGTGACGCAGACGGTGCTTTTGCAAGAATGTGTCCATTTCATAATGCAATTTTCTTTTCAAATGCGTCCTCATCAAATCAGAAATAAACTGTTCCTTGCCTTGTAATGTCTTAATGTGATCAGTGTGCAGTCAAGTCCTCTTAGAATGCGAGGTTTAAAATCCAATCCGAAGGCTATAATTTTCGCTCCTGCGGTCCTTTTTTCCTTCATAAATGCAACAGCGGTGGCTTTTTAGATCTGAAAATCGTTCCGGGAAAGGCCCTTGACTTATTCAACGTAGTTTTCAGTATTATGTAAAGTCTGTGTACTGTTTATTCAGTTCCATCGAAAACTGTTGGAACTGATAGTTGAATAATGCGTGAGACTTCAGAAATTTTACTGTTCGTACCACTAGTTTATTTACGTTCTCCACGCAAGCAAATTTAGCACAAAGAGCTTCTTGACGTACAAAACAATGAAACCCATCTGTCCGATCATTGTGTTTGCTCTCTCACCGTCAGTTAAATCTTGAAATTCTTTTGCACTGTGTTATAATGCCGTCCAAGAGTAAATTTGCGGCACCCGTGGATTATATGACTGCATAATAGATATTGAGAATTCTCATCCTTCTCTTGTGTCACTGCCGTTAACTTTTAAAGGCTTGTAACGACAGATCGCTAGACTGCCTCTTTTTGTGCAAGAGCCACTGGACCTGTGAACGTCCTTTAGACCACGAACAAATAGCGACGGGTAAACAACGCTGATGTGGTGTCACCGCCAGACACCACACTTGCTAGGTGGTAGCCTTTAAATCGGCCGCGGTCCGTTAGTATACATCGGACCCGCGTGTCGCCACTGTCAGTGATTGCAGACCGAGCGCCACCACACGGCAGGTCTACAGAGACTTCCTAGCACTCGCCCCAATTGTACAGCCGATGTTGCTAGCCATGGTTCACTGACAAATTACGCTCTCATTTGCCGAGACGATAGTTAGCATAGCCTTCAGCTGCGTCATTTGCTACGACCTAGCAAGGCGCCGTATTCAATTGATATTTATATTGTGAAGCATGTACAGTCAAGAGCGATGTACTCCAATTATGGATTAAAGTTAAGTATTACAGCAACTGCGTCCGTTTTTCTAAGTTCTCATTTCTCTGACCTGTTCCAGACCTCACGACAGTCTGCGTGTAATTAAACGCGTGCATTTCGGCCTCCTCTAGCAATACGGTGTTGGCTCTTCTGCCAACACATCAGCTGATACCACAGTTCTGCCGAACTGAAGAATGTCGTGCTGACCGAAAGATGGAGCAACGCAAATGCTGAATGAAGCGTTGCGCTGTATCCAAGTTTTTCCGAAAATGTCCGAGCAGAGCCGATGCAGGCGAGCCTTGGCTCGCATGTAGTTAGGCTTGCCAATTCTGGCCCTGGTGTACACAGTTTCTAGTTTTTGGTGACATTTCTTTGTTTTTTTTATTTTTATTTGCTTTAAGTGCTCATTTATTGATATAATTACCTCTCGCTATTCACTCATCCATTCTTTATCCCAGCTATGTTCTATTATTTTACAAGAGTGGTACCGTACACTGTTATTTTCTGTTAACGCTGAGTTAGGTTAAAGGTCCGGTTCACCACTACTGTTTTTGTCTAAAATGTGCGTTCAGGGGTTGGTTGTCACAAACATTTCGGGGATAGTTGTCGCATGTGACAGGTATTTTTATTAGTTTTTCTTTCACTTGTTCCAGAGAAAGATAGCGATAAATCGTAAAAACAGACGAACCGAAAAGAAGTTACTCTAGACGTCATGTTTGCAGCAGGGACGAATGATAAGAGGAGAGATTACACAGCCGTTAAGCTGCAGCTTACTATCAAATCAGTGTTCGAACTTTAGCATCAATCACGACTCCCATCATGGCAAAGAAGTACTAGGTTTAGCTAGATCCAGTGGAGTCGTCGTGTTATCGTCCCCCCATGCGTTGTGCACCTAAGCTCCAGCCTCTTGGTCGCACTTTTCATGTAGTGCTGAAGAAAGTCTTTGAGTCAGTTTCTGATTGCTGGACGACTAACAACCTAGAGAGAATGATGATGATATACGATACACAACCTACTTCTTGTGAATATCATCTTCAAGTGACTCCGTCCGACATTCTTGAGGTGCATAGCGGTATATCCATTAAATTGTGACATATTCACAGATGCAGGTTTTGCACCAAGCTATGAAAATGACAGAATGCAACTTATGAACGAGCTTTTAGAAAACCTTGCCAAGCAGCATTCAGCGCAGCCAAAAAAATATATTCCACAGCTGTTTTCGAGATAAGTCACATGTAGCGCAACCTAAGCCCGGCAATATGCATAGATCACCTTTCATAGTAAGGTTGTTATCAACGACTGGCGATAGGAAAAGTAACTCCCAAAATGAGTTACAGCAATTTCAACAGATTCAACAGTTAAAAGTAAGCTTGAAGAATTAGCTGAAAATGCAAGTAAAAAAAATTAGCGAATTGTCTATTTAGGAAAGCAAATGAAAGTAAACGCAAAAAACAATAAAATAAGTAAAAAGACGGAGTAACAAAAGAGATAATTTTTAGTCTTGAACAATTTTCTGACAGTGAAGGTAAGTGAAAATGGATGCATTGTGTAAAGGGTAAGAAGTGGACTCATGAACCACCCCTGGTCCAAATAAATTTTACACGAGTCAGAATTGTGACAGAGTACTCGAAGGTGACTAGGCTAATATGCGACACTCTCTTGCTTAAATTACTATTTTAGTTCCTAAGTTTAATACTTAGACTATCTCAGGAGGAACGGAAAGTATTCAGGGATATGACAAGAACGATTATTTAAATCAAAAACGTCATATGGGCATTATCATATTCCAAATGTATTCTGAGACAGAACACATTTAATGCACAATGTTATTTATTTCTTGTACTACTACAGGTCGGATTTATACATGTACGACATTTAGTGATTATTACAACATGCGTTTTACAAAGTATCAATTTTTCACTTTTAACACATTCGCCGCTAAGAATTACTGTACACGTCACATTGCAGGTGCTGTACAGTTCACAAAAATTATTCGAATATCCCACTGTAAACTTCAGTGCATGTGTGCTCTCTCTGGAGAACATGTAGTTTTGCTTGTCTGAGTGCCTCTGCACATTCCCTCCCCCCCCCCCCCCCCCACAATGAGGGCACCAGCGTGCGTCCATGATGCGACAAAGCTTTTCGTCTCGTGTATTCATCTTTTTTTTCCTGCGATCTTGGTAGCCAGTATCTGTACTACCGCAACCAATCCAGCAATAAGCGTAAGTGCGGTTGAGATCTTCCTTCAGACATCTGGTATAATGTGCAGGGGCTCCGTCATGATGGAAGAACATTGCAGTACTCCTGGCCGAAGTAACGTCCTCGAGTTGTTCAACAAATCAGTTTAAAAAAAAAAAGTAATTCTGTCTTGTCACTGGCTTTCCTAGAATGACTGGAACTGTCAACATACTACGGATCATACAGCAACGAACACTGAACGAAAAACGAACTTTTAAGTTGATTTCCATTGTGACGTGCGGAATTTCCTTCGATCATTGACGATTATTACATGTTTTGTTAATTCTATTCCGTGTAAACGTTGTTTAGTCAGTGAACAGTATTAATGGACAAATGATGATGGTAATACAACTAATGACAAGGTTCAAGCCGCAATTTTCACAATTGTGGAGATTAAGAACACACTGTATGTGAAATGGATACAAATTTTCCAGATGTAGTGTTCACCATACAAATTTACGTTTACATCAGTACTCCGCAAGCCACCTGAGAGTGTATGGCGAAGGGTACTTGTGGTACCACTAACTGATCCGCTTTTCCTCTTCAATTCGCGAATGGCAAGTGGACATCGATGAATGCAGAAAGTGGCCGTGTGCTGGTAATATGACTGCATAGCGCCATCTCGACGCTGTGTTGTTGTTCCTACACAGGGTGATGGACTACACCTTCAGAATACATGTGCGAACTTGCGAGATTGCCTGTTTCACGCAACGTGCTGAGAACTCTGATATTCCTTCTACCATCAGAAAGTCGACGTGTCGGAAAGTGCCAACGGTATTGTTCGACGGCAGAATTAGCACTTCCATTGCAGAAGCCATAAATGTACAAGAATCTGCAAATTCTTCGTTAGTGCAGACGTGGGACATTTTAGCCAGCACGTGTAAAAATACTGTGATACTTTCTCAAACCTTCCAACTACTTCACTCACACCACACCATGGACTTCTGTGCGTTTAACTGGTACCATTAATACAAAAGACATTCCGAGCAAAGAGCTTGAAAGCACCAAGGTAGGTTGGGCTAAGATTGGACGTCAGAGAGATTGAGTGGGTAAGACACAAGATATCTGTGCCCCACTACCCTGAAAACAAATGTGTTTTACCTCGGAAACCATTCTGAACATGAAAAATGTCCATATCAATTTTTTTTCTTGAAATGAGTGTTCCTGTTATATGCCTGATTGTTGGCCATTCCTCCTGGGACGCTCTATATATTAGTGCTTAATGTACGTAGATCATTATTTAGTTTCTGTGTTCTTAATACGTGTAACTATCTTTCAATACACAACTTCCTTTTTTCTGTCTAAATAACTCATTACGAGCAGTACCACTGTCGGTGATCACCAACCCTAAATTGGGGCAGTTTTTCACAAAAATTTACTCCGACAGAGCATTTCCTCAAAAGCGAACTGTTACCGTGACCTCATATTTGCGAGAAAACAAAGCCAAGGATCAATATTACGAGGTACACAAACGACAGAAAGGAAAGCTGCAAACAACGACTCTTCAAAATTTAAAAATCGTACACGTAAGTTTTGATAACGTCCTGGTTTTCCCCACAACAATGTGCAACCTACTCCCATTTCAAGGTTGTGGTATAGGGATTGTGTAACTAAACAGATTCTCACCTCTCAACATCTGTTTTAATCAGTTATTTCCTTTTCTTCTCGCGATCAGTTTACGAGTATAAACTAGTACTCTATCGAAAGCTGATAGCGAAATATATTATCGCTCGACAGCTTGTGCAGTAGGCGATACTACATGCGGGAAAGAAAACAACAATTTGATATGAACTTCATTATAATTATTATATATCATAAATATTAAAAAAAGTATTTACTGTCATCTGAAATTGCTGGAGGATGAAAAATTCCAACAATGCAACGTACGTAATTAAGAAGAGAGGCAAAATTATATTTAATATATGCCAAATGCTCATTGTTACCTCTCAGAGCAAAGTGAGCAAAGATGATGTTTGCAGTTGTGAGGAGTACCAGTGAGAAGGAATCGCTAGAGGTCGTACGGTGCGACAGAGGTTTTCGGCTGGCTCGCGTGCAGGCAGATTAATTGAAATATCTCCGTTATGCAAACAACGCAATGTAAATGGTGGAGTTGTTGACGAGGACGGAGCATTAAATGGACGAATGCTTATAGAGCAAGTTTGAAACAGGAGCTAGAGGAGGACAACACGAAGACAGAATAT
This sequence comes from Schistocerca nitens, assembly GCF_023898315.1. Taxonomy (NCBI): domain Eukaryota; kingdom Metazoa; phylum Arthropoda; class Insecta; order Orthoptera; family Acrididae; genus Schistocerca; species Schistocerca nitens. The sequence continues at coordinate 543,496,945 of NC_064621.1, read as the reverse complement.
TGAAGGTGACCCGCGAGCTGCTTTAACAAATGTATGAAGTGCTGTCTCTAAGAACTTTATTGCAACTGCGCTCTCTTTTAAAGTTACAAAATTCTGGAATACATTCCCTTTTTCTAAAATTAGTTTAGGTTTGCTTATAGTTATATACAGTTGATCAAATGCTCGTTCGTGAATGTAGCGATCCGCATTTTTCTCTTTTTTTTCGTTCGTTAAAACTGAATTGCTTCACAACAGGTAACATGAATTAAATTTACTATATCAGTGAGCTGTATGAAGTCCATGGACGACTTAGGTTTCTAAATTATATCTTTTGGTGTAACATTATACGCCTCATTGCGCCAATGTAGTTTTAATAACAACTTTGTGTAGCTTTTCATGTGTATATGAGGTACACAATAGTGGCTATTTGTTATCTTTTTCGATTAAGATGTTTTGTGTTTATGTGCCAATGATTTAAAGTTGGATGACATTTGTATGGTAACTCATTTGTCGTATCTCCTGTCAGCTAATTAACCGCATGTCTAAATTTATTTAAAGGAGTTATTTTGGTGAGAAACTGCATGGTAGGGTACGGATTACGAGTTGGGTAAGGACGATGTCTAAATTTCTTTCATGTAGTAAAAGTTCACTAAAGTGTAGGATTCGTCATTGTGCGTCTCTAGTTTTCTTATGGCAATTCAGACACGTCATATAATTAAAACATTTATATCTGTAGCATACAGTAGGCGGCACCTGACGGCAACGATAAACATTTGCGGCAGAGTTGACCCCTGATCCAACAGTTGTAGAAACAGGACGTATTCTGAGCTCAAAAGTATTGATGATTGTCCATCAGAACGACCACTTCCTTCTCCCCCAGCGTCGATTCAGTACACCGCTCATGTGAAACCCAACCGGCGTTTTTCATCACATGACATCCAAAAAGCCACGAATCAAGGCAATTAAATAGATACGGAATTTCTTGACTTCCGAATGACCTTTGTCTCAGTATCACTTGTTAGAGAAGGTACGATGATCAAGTGCCACAACTAAACTTATGAATGGATTGATGATTTCTTGTAAGTGATGACTCAACACATTATCTCGGATGGACAGTCATCGATGTTTGTAGAATGAAGTATCGGGCGCGTCACAGGGGTGTGTGTTACGACTTTTGCTGCTAATATCCTGCATTAATGACCTTTAAGACAGTATCAATAGTAACCTAGGAATTTCTGCAGATGTTGCAATTACCTGTATTGAAATATTGTCTAAAAATATTACACAAATATTCAATCATACACTCCTGGAAATTGAAATAAGAACACCGTGAATTCATTGTCCCAGGAAGGGGAAACTTTATTGACACATTCCTGGGGTCAGATACATCACATGATCACACTGACAGAACCACAGGCACATAGACACAGGCAACAGAGCATGCACAATGTCGGCACTAGTACAGTGTATATCCACCTTTCGCAGCAATGCAGGCTGCTATTCTCCCATGGAGACGATCGTAGAGATGCTGGATGTAGTCCTGTGGAACGGCTTGCCATGCCATTTCCACCTGGCGCCTCAGTTGGACCAGCGTTCGTGCTGGACGTGCAGACCGCGTGAGACGATGCTTCATCCAGTCCCAAACATGCTCAATGGGGGACAGATCCGGAGATCTTGCTGGCCAGGGTAGTTGACTTACACCTTCTAGAGCACGTTGGGTGGCACGGGATACATGCGGACGTGCATTGTCCTGTTGGAACAGCAAGTTCCCTTGCCGGTCTAGGAATGGTAGAACGATGGGTTCGATGACGGTTTGGTTGTACCGTGCACTATTCAGTGTCCCCTCGACGATCACCAGTGGTGTACGGCCAATGTAGGAGATCGCTCCCCACACCATGATGCCGGGTGTTGGCCCTGTGTGCCTCGGTCGTATGCAGTCCTGATTGTGGCGCTCACCTGCACGGCGCCAAACACGCATACGACCATCATTGGCACCAAGGCAGAAGCGACTCTCATCGCTGAAGACGACACGTCTCCATTCGTCCCTCCATTCACGCCTGTCGCGACACCACTGGAGGCGGGCTGCACGATGTTGGGGCGTGAGCGGAAGACGGCCTAACGGTGTGCGGGACCGTAGCCCAGCTTCATGGAGACGGTTGCGAATGGTCCTCGCCGATACCCCAGGAGCAACAGTGTCCCTAATTTGCTGGGAAGTGGCGGTGCGGTCCCCTACGGCACTGCGTAGGATCCTACGGTCTTGGCGTGCATCCGTGCGTCGCTGCGGTCCGTTCCCAGGTCGACGGGCACGTGCACCTTCCGCCGACCACTGGCGACAACATCGATGTACTGTGGAGACCTCACGCCCCACGTGTTGAGCAATTCGGCGGTACGTCCACCCAGCCTCCCGCATGCCCACTATACGCCCTCGCTCAAAGTGCGTCAACTGCACATACGGTTCACGTCCACGCTGTCGCGGCATGCTACCAGTGTTAAAGACTGCGATGGAGCTCCGTATGCCACGGCAAACTGGCTGACACTGACGGCGGCGGTGCACAAATGCTGCGCAGCTAGCGCCATTCGACGGCCAACACCGCGGTTCCTGGTGTGTCCGCTGTGCCGTGCGTGTGATCATTGCTTGTACAGCCCTCTCGCAGTGTCCGGAGCAAGTATGGTGGGTCTGACACACCGGTGTCAATGTGTTCTTTTTTCCATTTCCAGGAGTGTATATCGACAACATCTGAAAGTGGTTAAAATATTTGTAACTTGCATTGTTCAATAAATGTGGAACTGCGGACTTCATAAATCGCAAAAACAGTACCGTGTATCTACAGTGTTAGTGACGCGCTGTGGTAGTCAGTGGCCTCATACAAAAATGTGATTGTAATGGCTGTAGGGATATGGAGTGGCAGAAACTGAGCACTAGCTATCACGAGAGGCGGACCCGCAAACATAAAAGGAGGCGGGGGCGTATTTTGTTGCCAGAACAGAAACAGTAAGAGCAGAATGGATCGTTCAGGAGACTCAGTGACTTCGGATGTTGACCAGTCACTGGCCGTCACCTGAGTAAAAGGAGAACCGTTCAGTCTACATGGGCTAGTCATTGGATGTCATCTGAGTAACAAATCCGTCAGGGACATTCCAGCTTCTCTAAAGTTGCCCCAGTCGATTTTTTAATAAGGTGTGTGAATCTGAAACTTGGAGGAACAACCACAGCAAAATAATTGGCATGAAAACAGCGTAAGGATTTACTCTGGAATTCCAAAATACTAGCAATGGTCAAACTGTGACAGTGACTGTGCATGTGGAGTTTGAGAAGTGGGGGACTATAGTCGAACAACTCCTCATGAACCCCACATTTCTATAGACAGTATTATATCCCCAATGAAGTACGGTGGAGGTGATGTTTACAGTGTGGGAGTAATTTTCGTGGTTACGGTGTGGTTTGCCTACTGTGCCTAAGAAAGCATTAAGTGCAGTAGGATATGACACAGTTTACAGCATACGTAGTATCTGAGAGGCAATGGTTTGTGGATAATACATTCCTTAAGTGGACTGACCCATCTAGTTTCCCGATCTGAATTCATATTTGAGGTAAGTTAGAACCTCGACTTCTCTCCGATCCTAGCGTCCTAGATCACTACAGTCTCTGCTTTCGGCTCACGAAGAAGAATGGGCTGCTATTCTGCCAATAACATACAGACATTTCATTGCAAGTTTCCCTGTCAGGGTTCAACTCATTACAAACCCGAATGGTGGACACATTGCTTAATAGTTCCCATTAATAAATGTCTGAATGCTTTTGATCAGATACTACTTCTTGTGCCACTCCAGGTTTAGGCCTAGGGCCTATTTTAGTCTCACCATATCATCCTCCATCTCCCCACACTTATCTTGCCCCGAGGCTTATAATGCATTGCTAGTTTAAGAACTCATTGTGCTCGCACACGAAGTACGTGTTCTTTCAAATTTTCTTTGTATTTGATTGCCTTTTGGGTTATTGGTTGCATCCCAAATTCTTCCCTTACTACTTCGTTTCTGATTTTTTCTTTCCTAGTGCAGCCTCTCACAGCTCTTAGAAATTTTGTTTCTGGTGCTTCCAGTTGCCGTAAAACTTTATATCTCGGTGGCCCATTTTGCTCCCTATATAACAAAATTGAAACTGCCATGACTACATAAAATTTCAGCGTTGTCTCATTCCTTGTTTTAACGCTAGGCTTCCTCCTTATAATGACACATATACGCTTGTAAGTTTAGGTTTTTCCTGCGTATCCATATCTTGATCATACGATATGCCACATCACAAGTACTTGAAATGGGCTACCTGTGCCTCGGCTTATTATTGAGGACTATTTTTGTTCGTACTTGGTGAATACCTAAAAGCGCCATGGTTTTGGTTCTATTTATAGGTGTAGGCGGATTGTAGCTGGCACTTACCGCATTTAGTTTGTGTAATGCCATTCGTGATTTATCTAATTTATCTTCCCCATCTTGAAGGATAGTCGTCACTTGATAACCCACGAATAATATCTTGTTAATATGTTAATCATTTGATCAGATACTGTATATGAGTAATTCTTCCTGACCGTTATGTTCACTATTTTCGTGCAAGAATCATTCAAATGGTTTTAATTCTGTCGCTCATCTAGTACGTAAGTGATACTGAGTCGCGAACGATACGCCTGCTTATAACAGCTCGAATATTAACGCCGCTCTCGTTTATTGCGTTTGGGAATGCCCCGTCCTCCGTTACATAAACTTCATTTCCCGAGGCTTCACACAGCCTCGGCTGTCTGTATACCTCGGACTATAATTTGTGTCCCTCTTATTCACGACGCACGTGATGGATGAATCGATATTTCATTTGCCTGACGGATCCCGTTAGGCAGCGCACTCGAGACCTGAGGATCCATCATGCAAGATAAAAGGCTTGCTATCTGGAAGCGCCGAACACGAAAAAAACGCTTCTATCAAAATAATTGCACAGGACACGACGTATTGACATCCTTGACGGAGACGGAAAAGTATTACGGATCGCTGCCGTTGGAGTATATTGCAGTACACACACACACACACACACACACACACACACACACACACACACACACAGCATCTTTGCGTACAAACAGGACATCCCTACCGCTGTGCGCAAAGGGCAGGCATATTCATACTGAATCACACAGTAGGATAGTTTTGAACAAGTTTCCTCCAGACGCAGTTCACAAATACAGAATAAAAATGAAAATATGTACAAATAACCAGCCAAGTCGAATATTTGAGTTGAATATCGATGAAAAGCGTCGAGTAAGCTATTATTCATGATCAAGATGGCATAGTTGAAAGCATTGTCTGGTGAATTCTGTATATTGTTTGAATAAAATGCTTTACTTACAACTGTTGACCAATATCAATTTGTGTCATTTTCAGTCTTACCTTGTAAACATGACAACGTACATAAATATCTAACACAAAGTGACGAACCAACACGAGTGGATTTCCACGCATATACTAAGCTCTTGGCACCACAGCGGCAATTAGATGCACATGCTTTTTACGACACTGGAAGTAATATAGTGATATTGTGGCAAACTGTAATAAAAAGTGGCAGGGAACACCAGCATGTCACAATTAAAATACAATACAGTTTTGCTGATGTCCCAGCATGCACTAATCACTTGACATCCCAATGGCGGCTTAGCTAGTATAATAGTTTCACAGATATATAAGCATGCACCTGTTTATGTAGTGTTGTCTGATAATGGCTACATTTAGATACATATGCCACATTACAATTATGCCTTGTCTCAAGACAACGTGACGTTTTAAATCGCAGACTAAAAATAACATTATGTTTTGAAAATACAGTGTTACATTTTAATGTAAAATTCACAAGCAGCATATATTGTCATCCTTTACATGTAAATTTATAAGTATAATTCAACGTCACTTTTTAAAAACAAGTTTACAATAAACGTAGTTCATATTGTAAGTGTAGGCTTCTGCGGTTGGCTGAAATTCTTCTGAGCTATTGACGAATTGTCAATAAATAAAATTGTATGACGTTTCGGCCACTCCTGTAAACGGCTTTCCTCAGGGATTTGTGCTCAGTCCTGAGACATAGGTACCTGGATGACTTTTTTTGGTTCAGGACTTATGATGTAGCTCTGTGTTGATGAACAAATTGAACTACGTTTGCTGTACACTTAATTTTTTGAAAATGACATTCACTATAGTTATTGTAAGTTTACATGTGAAGAATGATAATACATATTTCATTGTAAATTTTACATTTAAATAAATGACACTGAAAATTTTAAAAACATAGTGTTATTTTAAATCGTTGATTTAATATGTTACGTAAATTGTCTTAAAAGTAATTTTATTGAGATTCGAGAGAAGACATAATTGCAGTGTGCCACACGTATCGAAATTTATCGATTATCTGACACCACTATGTAAACAACTGTATACTTACTTAGCCGAGGAAATATTATACTAGCTAATCCGCCATTGTGATGTCAAGTGATTTGTGCATACTGGGACATCAGTACAACATAATGTAGTTTTTAACTGTATGGTATTTTATTTGTGACATGCTGGTGTTCCCTGCCACTTTTTATTAAATTTGACACAACATTACTATGTTACTTCCAGTGTTGTAAAAAGCATGTATATCTAATAATGTTACAAGGTCTATTCTAATGTTGCCATGGTGCGCACAGTGGTTATAAGAAATTGTATATGTTTTAGTTAGCTGCACTTTGGATTTTTGTTTTCGTAACTTCCAGATCCGATGATGACAGCGTAGATCTGTCGAAAGCGGTTGTAGTAACAAAAGGAATTATTAGCGACCTTGGTAAGCTTGATTGATCAAGAATAATATAAAATTCATATTACCTCACACTTACTTGAAAAGGAATGTCTCAGAACGATATCGTCGCCATCTGGGACGAACTGATCGGATACGATCACGCTTGTGCTCCAAGTACTCATGTCAGACTACGAAATTAGAATACCATAATTATAAGCAAAATCTCAGTAAGTGCGAAACCCATCTCCCGGAATGGGAACTATGGGCTCCTTTCTCGATACAAACAGATCGGAAACTGCATACCACACTCAAAGGTACACACCGCGATTAGAACACCAGCTTTTGAAAATCAGTTAGGCTGACCTAAACCACAGCTCACAAATATTGTGGATATCCAGCTTTAGGTATTTTTGAATGAGCAACGCTTGGTAAAAGTAAAGAAACTATTGTTTGTTAGGTTCGTTTTCCAAACTAACTAAACAATACAAAAAGTAATCCATAATTCACGTAGAAATGTTTTATTTTTTTCAAATCATTGTGTTAGTTATAACTCTCATTCACATAGGATATGTTCCTACGAACATTGGATCATTTGATGGAAATGTTAACGACGGTGTCAAGGTTCAAGTATTGTGCTTCTTATTTATTAACGTACAAGATAGCGTTGTCGTTCAATTCCTGTTACGTCACAATGTTGTGCAGATAAATTTTCAATAATCTAAGGACAGAAAAGAAATTCCTGCAGTAGATGTATAGCCTGGTATAGTTGAAGCCATCTCTACCTATTTCATCATTTCTCGAATCAGTTGACCGACGTGAGTGTTCCAAGAAAAGAAGCGCACTAAGTCTTCGTTGCTTCCAACGAAATAATTTTTACATTTCTGTGCAAATTTAATCTTCGTGGCTCAAAGTTATCCTTATGAAATTATGTAATATAACTGCAATCTTTAGTTTCGTAAAGAACAATATTTCTTATGTTTTTCAAGTGAGTTACAGAAGCTTTAGAAAATCGATACTCTAAACAATGAACCACAACATCTAAAACCTCAATATAAAATTTCCGGTGTTAACCACGGGGGCAAGTAACGGCAGAGGATAGAGCGCCCCCCACTAAGTTTTCGACAAATCTTTCGAACTTTCGGAATTTTCGGATCTTCGACAATAATTTTCTTGGGTAATTTCAGGCAAGAGCTCTATACTTCATCGAAACTTTCATCAGTTCGAGATAACCTCGCAAACATCTCGGGCATTAGTAATATTGTGTATGACCTTTTATAGCTATAGAGAGGAATTTTGCAGAAAAGCATTTAAAATTCCAACTGGCTTTAAAATTTTAATTAGAGTAGTGACAAAGATAAATTAAAAAATATACAGAAAATTTAATAATTCTCCCGCTTCTGCACTGGCATCTGATTATCTCGAGCCCGAGTTCTTCGAAGAACAAAATTAACTGTTTGTAATTGGTTCAAAAGACTCCAAGCACTATGGGACTTAACATCTGAGGTCATCAGTCCCCTAGTATTAGAGCTACGTAAGCCTAACTAACCTAAGGGCAACACACACATCCATACCTGAGGCAGGATTCGAACCTGTGACCGTAGCAGCTGCGTGGTTCCGGACTGAAGGTCCTAGAACCGCTCGTCCACAACGTCCGGCTGTTCGTAATTCTGGAAAACACTTTTCAACGAACTTATTGTACAACACCATCGGTCAGGGCAAAAGGCCGAAGAGCTAGATGATGAATTAATAAAATTGGTATCTTGGACAGTTTATAGACAATTATTGTTATTCGCTCAGTGGACCCCCATACAAAATTGGTCATTTCTTTTGCATTCGAAAGGTAGACTCCCATCATGGTCTCATTTTGCATTGCCTCTTGGGTCAGGGAAAGAGACAGTGAACCTGCGGAAGTCACGGCTAAGTTTCTGTGATTTTTGCTTGCAACCCACAAAAAGCGCCGGTAATATTAGCTGCTCTGTAGCAATACCTCTGCATGACTTGATATCATGAGAAAAAAAGAGAGCATCCATTAAAATTCTCAACAGTTCTCCAGTCACAGTACATTCGGTATTATAGAAACCAGGAAGCAATTAATTAATTTGAAAATTATCACCACTGACATATCGAAAGCAAACAGAAAGTTGCTCGTGTTCACATATGTCGCTAGTTTCATCAACAGTTATCGAATAGTATTGAGCATCTTTTACAAAATTTGTGAAATTTTGTAAGACTTCGTTAGCTATAAAGAATCATAAATCATTTGTTATGTCGCGCGAAAGCGCTCTGTGCTTTGAATGCCGTAGCCAACTCGACAAATTGGAGTTATCTTCAGGAAATAATTCTCACAATCCATATATCTAATATTTTCATCTCTGTGATCATGGATTGCTAACATCTACATCATGAGATTACGAAGTGAAGATAAGATCCTCAACGGAGCTACTCCTCCATCCTTCATTTCTACCTACTTTATCTTTAAACCCTACACGTTCACACCTTTATCAACTGCAATCTTCCTACCAAAGCAACACACATGATAATTCGACTGTATCTGACAAACAGAGCTTCATAGCGATTTCTTTCAAGGAGAAAACCTATCCTCAACGAACGCTTCTATCAAATCTTCGTCGTATTTAGTTTTCTTCGCCAATGCCCATTAGAGCAACGCATTTCCTTACATGCAGAGCAAAACACTTTACCACTCTTCTCGTCACATAACAACCAAGTATATTTGTCTTTCCATTGTTTTTGAAAAACACCAACACGACCAGTTTTCTTTGTTTCAGTCGATACAGGAGCTGAATCGGTGACACTTGAAGCGATACTTGAATTTGTCGTAGCTGAATCACTTTTCTCCATTGACGAGTGAACACTGAATTTACCCTTTACAAGAATCAACTACAACAAAGGTATAAACGAAATAAATTGTAATTGTTAGACTGTGTTAGGCAATCAAAAATGTAAACTAAAGCTTCTGCTCCCCAAAGAATGGAGATAAGTTAATGAATATCTATCGACGCAAAGCAGGCGGCTTACATCACTGCCGTCCGTTGACCGGTGAGTGAAACGTTCAAAAATTTTCATGATTGTTTCCACGAGAGAGTAGTGCTACGTACTTGTCAGCAGTTTCTGGAGGACTAAGAAGCACTAGGCCGTGCTTGCGCGAGCCAGCCCTGGAAGTCAAAATTGGCATAATTGACAGCATTGAAATTTTCCTCAGTTTTTCTTTATTTATTTAAATTGTTTAGACACTTAGAGGACCACACAAAGTGAACGACGACCTGTGGTTGCTATTTTTCTTGTCCTTCCAGAATTGTTTCATCCTCTCGCTGTGTTTAGCTCGACGTTCTTCCGTCCATTTTCCAGTATGTCTTTTGGGTTTTTCGTCTGGTGTAACTCCCCAACAGTGGACCTTCTGACTGAAGACTTTTCGATCTGCGATGTCTGCTGATGTAATGTTGGCATTGTTGAGATCAGTTTGAACTTGTTTGGTCCAGATTGTTTTCTTTTTCTGGTTTCTGTGAGTACATTAGAATTTACTTTGTTAATCTGTTGTCATCCAGTCTCACGATGTGTCCACAGAACTACAGTCGTCGTTTGCAGAAGTCTGTTTCAATGTTTGAGTATTTTTCTGTTGTCGTGTTTGAATGTAGCCGATATCCTTCGTCTGTGACCTTTGGACCCAGGATTTTGCGAATGATTTTGCTTTCAACTTTTTTAATGTTGTCGAGATGCCCATTGTAATTGTGGTTTAGGGTCTCGCTTTCATGAAGTGTTTCGGGTTTGATTACAGTCGCATAGAGTCGAATTTTGTTTTGATACTCATGCACCTTATGTTCTAGATGTTCGCAATTTTCCCGTGTGCTTTTCGCATTTTGACTTCACGTGCTTTTTGGACTAATCTTTCTGTTCCTGTGGGTACGATGGAAATGGAAATGCCGTGTGGCTAGAGCCTCCCGTCGGGTAGACCGTTCGCCTGGTGCAAGTGTTTCGAGTTGACACCACTTCAGCGACTTGCCTATCGATGAGTACGAAATGATAAGGACGACACAACACCCAGTCCCTGAACGGAGAAAATCTCCGACCCAGCCGGAAATCAAACCCAGGTAGGTATGCCATTTCGTCACGCTGACCATTCAGCTACCAGGAGAGGACTGTGGCTTTGATGATTTCACCCAAGCATTTAAAGTGATTGACTCTGTTTATTGTGCCATAAATTCAGTTTTTATGGAAGAGATTTGGAGCCCGACTTTTTCGGTACATCCTTTGAGTACTTCGATCTGATATATTGCTTTTTGTTCATCCTCCGAGAAGATCGCGATATCGTCAGTGAGGGCTGAACATATGACATTGATGTTATCCCTTTTTTTCCCAGCATGATGGGTCTCCAGCTGTTTTGTTTTTTTCAGTTCTCTTTCCCATTCTTTGATGACCTCATCGAGAAATATGTTGAAGAGTAGTGGGCGGAGTCTGTCACCCTGTAGAACGACGGTTTTGATGAGGAATGGTTGGGAGATTTCTCCGTTGAACTTGACTTTGGAAGTTGTGCCGGTTAGGGTTTGTTGGGTGAGTCATGTTTCGGGTCAAGATTGTTTTCTTCGAGCATATTAAAGAGGGACTGTCGATCGATGGAGTCGTAGGCTTTCTTGAAGTCGAAGAATGTGCAGATGGTTGGGATATTTCGTAAGGCTTGAAGTGTTAATGCGGATTTCAGGTTGAAAATCTCTTCAGTGCATGATACGTGTTGTGTAAACCCTGTCTGGTATTCACCAGTTAGGGGCTTGAGCTGTTCCTGTGCTCGCTGTAGGAGGCAGGCGGAGGGTATTTTGTAAGGGTAGGGGGGGGGGGCGGCCGAAGATTCCTCTGTAGTTGTTTATATCGGATTTGTTTCCTTTTCTGTGGAGTGGGTGGATGAGTGCACATTTCCAGTCGTTTGGGAGGTTTTCACTTTGCCAGATTTCTTGGATGATCCGTGTGATTTCCTGAAGTGATCATGGCCCTAGATTTTTCAGTAATTAGAATAACTTTACCTTGTAACTCTTCCATTTGGTCCGTGTTTGCATAGAAAAGCAACAATATCAGAAATTGAGTCCGCCTTGTTTATTTCCCCAAAGTTTCTGATATTAATGTTTTTCAGTAATTCTGCGACGATTCCATCTTCTCCTGATGCCTTTCCGTTCTTGAGTTTCTTGATGTGGTGGTGGATTTCTTCTTGTGTTGGTGGTTCTGCATCAGGTTTTGTATGCTCTGGGACTAGGTGTTGGGAACGTTCGGGTGGTTTGGGGCAGTTGAGCAGGTCGGAAAAGTAGCGTGCCAGTTCTTCAGTTTCCTTGGTTGGTGAGTGCAAGTTTTCCACCTCGTTTCCTGAAAGTCAGATTTTGCGGTGAGTAACCTTTAATTTTGCTCGCGAAAGTCATGTAGAAATTTCTGCTGTTTAAGTTCCTGAAGTTATCTTCTAATGATTCGAGTTGTTCAGTGGAGTAGACGCGTTTTGCGTTAATGATGGTTCAGTTTGTATGCTTGCGGATGTTGAGGAATTGCTGTGGGGTTTCTGGTGAGTTGTGGCTGTTGTATTATTGGAAGGCGAGTCAGTGGTTAATGATGGCATGATCACAGTCAGAATATCACCAGGGGCGTTTTACCTTCTTTTGCAGTGGGATCAGTCCTTTGGCTTTTCTGATTTTCTATTATTCGCCGGTTCTTTCCCCATTCTTCTGCGATTTTTGTTTCCTGACTTTTCGATACATCAAACTTTTGGATGTGAGCTTTTTTGTGGTGAACTCTCTTCTACGTCTACCTCTACGTGATTACTCTGCTATTCACAATAAAGTGCCTGGCAGAGGCTTCAATGAACCACCTTCAAGCTGTCTCTCTACCGTTCCACTCTCGAACGGCACGCGGGAAAATCGAGCAATTAAATTTTTCTGTGCGAGCCTCGATTTCTCTTATTTTATCGTGATGATCATTTCTCCCTATGTAGGTGGGTGCCAACAGAATTTTTTCGCAATCGGAGGAGAAAACTAGTGATTGAAATTTCATGAGAAGATCCCGTCGCAACGAAAAACGCCTTTGTTTCAATGATTGCCACTCCAATTCACATACCATGTCTGTGGCACTGTCTCCCCTACTTCGCAATAATATAAAACAAGCTGCCCTTCTTTGTACTTTTACGATGTCATCCGTCAGTCCCATCTGAAGCGGATCCCACACCGCAAAGCAATGCTCCAGAATAGGGCGGACAAACGTGGTGTAAGAGGTCTCTTTAGTAGATCTGTTGCACCTTCCAAGTGTTCTGCCAATGAATCGCAGTCTTTGGTTTGCTCTACACAGAATATTATCTATGTGATCGTTCCAATTTAGGTTATTTTTAATTGTAATCCCTAAGTATTTAATTGAATTTACAGCCTTCAGATTTTTGTGACTTATCGCGTAATCGAAATTTAGCTGATTTCTTTTAGTACTCTTGTGAATAACATCACACTTTTCTTTATTCAGGGTCAATTGCCACTTTTCTCACCATACAGATATCTTATCTAAATCAGTTTGCAAGTCGTTTTGATCATCTGATGACTTTACAAGGCGGTAAATGACAGCATCATCTGCAAACAATCTAAGACGGCTACTCGGATTGTATTCTACATCGTTAATATAGATCAGGAACAATAGAGAGTCTATAACACTTCGTTGGGGAACGCCGGATATTACTTCCGTTTTACTCGATGACTTTCCGTCTATTACTACGAACTGTGACCTGTGACCTTTCTGACAGGAAATCACGAATCCAGTCGCACAACTGAGGCGATACTCCGTAGGCACGCAGTTTGGTTAGAAGACGCTTGTGAGGAAAGGTGTCGAAATCCTTCTGGAAATCTAAAAGTATGGAATCAATTTGACATCCCCTGTCGACAGCACTCATTACTTAACGAGTATAAAGAGCTAGTTGTGTTTCACTAGAACGATATTTTCTTCGGGCAAAATTTTACTTTAATTCGTGTAAGGTAGTGGTTTGAATCGATGTTTGCATCCTGTAGGACACGGACATCATGCATGGTTCTGTAGTGGGCGTGGGAGATGGCTATGTGATCGATCTGGTATTCACCGAGTTGTTGGATTGGTGATCGCCACGTTTTCTGTTTGTGTGTGGGTTTCCTGCAGTAGGTAGACATAATGTTGAGGTCAGATTGTCGGTAGATATCAACCAGCCGCGTGCCGTTCGTGTTTGTGTTTTGGTGTGCAGAATTCTTGCCAATGATTTTTCGACAGATATTTTGCTTGCCTAGTTGAGCATTGAAGTCTCCCATTGGGATTTTCGCATCATCTTGATATTTTCTTTTATTATTTGTTATATTTTATTTTCCGTCCCCATTTTGTGTGGATCATGAGCATGCCAAATAAACTGGAGGGGGTGGGGAGTTGGAGCACAGGAAGACCCACGCGTTCACTGTCCCTGAGTTTCGACACTCACTGACGTGGAAGTTTTTATCGTATGGCAGTCGAAGCGACGCTAGCGTCCTAGTGGCCAGAAAGCTCGCCGTAAGATTTTTATTTTCAGTTATTTTTCTACTTAATTTACGAAAAATTTAGTATACATCACCCGTCCCAAGCACTAGTAAATTACCAAGAGAGGTGAATGATCGTGGAATAAATGTAAAAAGAGCAGAATCTCATGATTCAGTGGTATAGCCTACAACGTATCCTTGAAGAAATACTGTAGATTATATATGTAAGTTCAGCTTATTCCGTTGAAAGCTAGGGACAGTAAACACAGTATTTCATGCTTGAGAAGTTACCTGTTGTTCTCACGATGGGAACTTTCCTTGACACGTAACAGGTTTGCGTTTACTCTACTGATTAACACATTCTTAAATTTCACTCGGTTTTCCAGTACACGAATATGTTTGTGTAACTACGAGAAAATAATATTGAAGATTCATATCGTTTCTCTCAGATATAACAACAAATGCAAAATTGGTTTCCTCTGCGTTGGCAAACAGTTTTATTGCCTTTGACGTTCTATTGTCATGTCTGTGCAGTTTTCAGCTACTATTGTGATGGCTTATTTCATACGTTAAATATTGCTGGTAGTGCATTGAGTACAAGTTTCCTACGTTCTACATTCACTAATTTCCTTGGAAGTGTACCGAACAAAACTTGCAAATTGATGTGCTCATACACAACATCTTGTTGCTAAAGGACAGCTGTTCTGCTATTTATTTGCCTTTTTTTTAAAAAAAAGACGTTCTTTAATAGATGTCTGCAGGTTACACGAGAATCGTACATAACTTCCGTGTTTCCTACCTCTCAGGTTCCTTAGGAAACTAAAAAAAAACGTATGTTTATAATTTTTTTGTTGTTACCACTGTGTTGCTTACAACCTTTTTTGTAAATACTATTCTACAGATCAGTATAAACGACACCATTCTCATTCATTCGATATTGTATTCATAAGTGTCACTTATTGCGAGCTTGGAGCGCTGCTGTCGAAGTATATAAAAGAAATGAGGAGTCTCGTGACTCCATGCGTTAGTCTGTGGCGCGAACCATAGAGTAAATACAGGGTGTTTCAAAAATGACCGGTATATTTGAAACGGCAATAAAAACTAAACGAGCAGCGATAGAAATACACCGTTTGTTGCAATATGCTTGGGACAACAGTACATTTTCAGGCAGACAAACTTTCGAAATTACAGTAGTTACAATTTTCAACAACAGATGGCGCTGCGGTCTGGGAAACTCTATAGTACGATATTTTCCACATATCCACCATGCGTAGCAATAATATGGCGTAGTCTCTGAATGAAATTACCCGAAACCTTTGACAACGTGTCTGGCGGAATGGCTTCACATGCAGATGAGATGTACTGCTTCAGCTGTTCAATTGTTTCTGGATTCTGGCGGTACACCTGGTCTTTCAAGTGTCCCCACAGAAGGAAGTCACAGGGGTTCATGTCTGGCGAATAGGGAGGCCAATCCACGCCGCCTCCTGTATGTTTCGGATAGCCCAAAGCAATCACACGATCATCGAAATATTCATTCAGGAAATTAAAGACGTCGGCCGTGCGATGTGGCCGGGCACCGTCTTGCATAAACCACGAGGTGTTCGCAGTGTCGTCTAAGGCAGTTTGTACCGCCACAATTTCACGAAGAATGTCCAGATAGCGTGATGCAGTAATCGTTTCGGATCTGAAAAATGGGCCAATGATTCCTTTGGAAGAAATGGCGGCCCAGACCAGTACTTTTTGAGGATGCAGGGACGATGGGACTGCAACATGGGGCTTTTCGGTTCCCCATATGCGCCAGTTCTGTTATTGACGAAGCCGTCCAGGTAAAAATAAGCTTCGTCAGTAAACCAAATGCTGCCCACATGCATATCGCCGTCATCAATCCTGTGCACTATATCGTTAGCGAATGTCTCTCGTGCAGCAATGGTAGCGGCGCTGAGGGGTTGCCGCGTTTGAATTTTGTATGGATAGAGGTGTAAACTCTGGCGCATGAGACGATACGTGGACGTTGGCGTCATTTGGACCGCAGCTGCAACACGGCGAACGGAAACCCGAGGGCGCTGTTGGATCACCTGCTGCACTAGCTGCGCGTTGCCCTCTGTGGTTGCCATACGCGGTCGCCCTACCTTTCCAGCACGTTCATCCGTCACGTTCCCAGTCCATTGAAATTTTTCAAACAGATCCTTTATTGTATCGCTTTTCGGTCCTTTGGTTACATTAAACCTCCGTTGAAAACTTCGTCTTGTTGCAACAACACTGTGTTCTAGGCGGTGGAATTCCAACACCAGAAAAATCCTCTGTTCTAAGGAATAAACCATGTTGTCCACAGCACACTTGCACGTTGTGAACAGCACACGCTTACAGCAGAAAGACGACGTACAGAATGGCGCACCCACAGATTGCGTTGTCTTCTATATCTTTCACATCACTTGCAGCGCCATCTGTTGTTGAAAATTGTAACTACTGTAATTTCGAAAGTTTGTCCGCCTGAAAATGTACTGTTGTCCCAAGCATATTGCAACAAACGGTGTATTTCTATCGCTGCTCGTTTAGTTTTTATTGCCGTTTCAAGTATACCGGTCATTTTTGAAACACCCTGTATCTCTGGAGTGAGTACTCACATGCGCAGAACAGATTTTGTGTTGTCAACATACATTGCCGGCCTGATCACTTGATCTCAGGACGTCGTGTGTTTGTTCGTATAGCGCCCTGTATATTTAGAATGTCACTACATCCCTAGAACAGACGGATTCTTTTCGTACGTGTCGTGGATTATTTATATATGTTGCGAACACATTTTAACAGCATCCATTTGATACCGGGAATAAACCAGCTACGTAACTTTTAAGGGCAAGTGATATTACATTCAGCTTCTTTGCGATAGGTGTCATAGTTCAGATGCACTCGATTTTTGGTAGTTTTTGGTATGATACCGCACTTTATAGTATTACAGAGCCTGAAGTATATTTTTGCAGTGATAGTCCGGCAAAACGACTTGACAGTACGTTAGTACTTTCGGAAGTGTCCGAAAAACACCGAATTTACCACACATTAGCGATCATATCCCTGCCAATTCGTCCTTTTTTCTTGTATTTCTGCGTATTTATTTTCTCGTTTTTGCGACCTAAAGCACAATTTTTGTTACTGGTGGCACTTTGAGGTATTTATTTAACGCATTTTAAGCACTTGCTCCCAGTTCATTAAATGAATAGTAGACGGAGTAATCTATATACATAATTGACAAGTCACTGATAAATGCATGGAGGATAGTATTTACTGAAACAACTAACCTTTCCCTTTCCTGTTCCACTAGCAAATTTACGAGAGGAAGCGATTGTTTCTAAGCTTTTGTACGAGCCGTAATATCTGTTGTATAGTCATAAAATCGTAGAAAAATAGGTCTACAGAATCAAGTCTAAATTATAATGCGTCTCGAAATTTGTAAACGTATACAATGTCTTACTAAAATGAAAACTATAATTAGAGCTATATGGAATGTACCCATGAAAAGTTACTATCCCTCCTTTCACATATTTTTCTTTCCATCCGTAGCAACAACGTAATTCACCATCGCTACTACACTATCAACAAACGGTGAAACACAACAAAAACTCTTGGTATTATAAACTTTAAACGCTACAGAAAGCACACAAGCACAGCGAAGTCCCGAGATCACGTGACAATCCTGGTTTAATGTTGACAACATGCGCAGAACGCAATGCTCACTCCAGAGATATTTACTCTATGGCGCGAACTCAAACGTAACACGTGACTGACGGTATCACTGTGATGCTACTACCCTGCAAAGATAAAACTGTCACCGCAGTCTAACAAATACAGTCACGACACTCTCTGGTGCAAAAGTTGTTACCGTTTGACAGTTAGAGCGACACCAGCGCTCCAAGTGGGAGAAAGCAGAGTGTCACATGCGTCGTAAGGATAGATTTGTTTTTAATTGTTTCCTACTTAATTAACGGAATATTTGTTATATTTTAGCGTTCAATGCGTTGGTAATTTGCCAAGAGATATGAATTATCGTGAAGTACATGTAAAAACGGCCGAACTACACTAATTCAGAGACGTAAGCTGCAGCTCATTCATGAAGACATATTTTCGAATATGTCTGTAGTTGCTGCTTATTCCACTGAAAACAAGAGAATATAAAAAAAATATCACGCATGAGAAGCACATATATTTCTGTTGGTGTCTGTTCTTATTATCATACTTTCCTTGACACTTTAAAATATTTTATAGAGTGTAATGAATCGTCCTTTCTTACTCTTCATTCGAATTTGTAATACACGAATATTTTTGTAAATGTAATTGCTTTTGTTTCAGAAGCGAATGTGTTGAGGATATACTTAGCAACAATTGTGGAATTTGTGTAGCTTGTGTTGAGAAACAGTGTTATTGCTTTTGACGATATATTATCACATCTGTGTGGTTTTCCCTTAAGCTACAGATGCGGCGGCTTTTTTGATACGTTAAATAATGCAGTACTAGTATTCCCCCTCATCCGATATCAGATTCTGAAGTGTCGTTTGCTGGCCGCTTGGGGAGCTGCTGTCACTGGGTGGTAACAAAGAAGAGACGCAGTTTCGCAACTGTTATGTTAGACTGCGCTATGACGCAACTCCATGGTGCGTCAAAGGTAATCGTATCGTAGCCGGCGATTCAGAGGACTGCTTTCGTTACCGAATGTGTGCGTGCGACCGGATGCAATGAAGTTACAGCCTTTGACAGAATGACTTAGTAACATCCACGGAGGCTGTTTGACCTCATTTGTCCTGTAATTGTCACACAAACTGCCGCCTCCGCTGCCGTATCGCCGTCAATCGTCACCCCGCTTCGCGCTGCGCCAGTAGAGCGCGCGGCGTTCGATCAGCCGCGAATATCGGTTACAGCTGAGTGTGCGCCCGTCTGCCCATCAATTGCGAGCCTGCTATCTCCATTCAGAGGTGAGAGGTGGCGCTCTGTCTGCTGGTGGCCACGTGTGGTGCCCTCATTGTGTAACACCAGCCACGTCACACCGGGGTACATTTCTGTTGTGACGCAAAAGAATAGTTTTATCCTAGTGACACGGTAGCTTGGTTACGAACCGAGCGAACAGCAGCGACCTGTTATTTCTGTTCTCCCATAAAGCGGAATACGTTCCCTTTGCTGGGGATTCTTACAGTTTCACATATTAGGCTGTATCACCTGTTAATTCTTATTGTCGGCGTTGCTCTTTCCACAGTTTATGTTAATCATCTCCTTGGATGACGCGTCTACCTGATGATTCTCACAAAACCACCACGCGAACATGTCCGAAAGGACGCAGACAATCGTAACAAAGAACCTCACATACGAGGGGGTACCACAAAAAAATTTTTGTTTTTAAAACTTATCTGTTTTCAAATTGTTTACAAAACAACCTTATCCCCTCAAAATTACTCTCCATTACAACTGACACATTTACCCCACCGGTGCTTTCACTGTTTGAAACATTTTTGTTGTCATCTTTATAAATGGCTGACAGCTCCTACCTCGTTTTTTTTCTCTTGACTTCTTCAATATTGTCAAATTGGCCTCCTTTCCCGCCCCTTTTCATGCGTGGAAATGAGAAAAAGTCTCACGCAGCCAGATCAGACGAGTAAGGTGCGTGGGACAGCGGAACCAAGCCATTTTAGCCAAAAACTCTCTAACAGAGATGGCTGTGTCTACAGATGAGTTGTAAAACTGGAAAAAATCTTCCCTTAAAATTGGCTGAACCGAACTCCAAGATAACGCACTAATCTCTGGCAGTTCATCAGTTGTTGTCGACGGTCTGTGAGCACAAATTTACAATTCAGACTGAATGTATTGTTATGTTAAGCGATGCGGTAATGAGTAAATGAGTTAACTTCACGATACTCTTTAATGTTACTGATTTTAACTAACCAGCTGCTCCAACTATTTATAATTCTTTATCAAAAACTTTAAGAAATATGATGTCATAAATACTGGTATGCTTGAAAAAATGCAACATCATGCATGAAGTTTCAATACGTATATTCCTTACTAATAAGACGCTCCTACAGACGAGTCAACTTAAGGAAATCACTGACTCCTGTCAGCGCTTTGACGGCTTACTACTGCGAAGCGCAAACGGCTGTAGGTGTAAACAACAGCCATCTACAGAGCTATGAAGAGGCGTTGTCATTGAGATGTTTACGAAAACGCGTTGTAGACACGCGAAGTAATTGTGACATGAGTACAGAAAAGTGTTCCATATTCTCGAAGGTGTTTTCACGAATACATGGAAATAAAATTTTTTCAGTATTACTATAGAAATACAGTTCATTCTTTGTTTTCCTTTTTAACCGAATATTGGCAAAATGAATAACCAGGAAATAGTGGGTTTGTCGGCTAGTATTTCAATAAAAGTTAAATTTCACAATATTTTTCCTGATTCAGTTGATTTAATGATTATCAGACATTACTTTCAAAAGTTAATGAAGGCTGCCGCATTACAAACTTTATGTGACGACTTTAATTAAACAACAAGAAATTATCTTTAAATTTGAGAGAAAAATTTAGCTTTACTTTGTGGTAGAAATATCGTATTTAAATTTTTATACTTCTTTCACTCATTATTTGATTCTCGGTGTTAAGGATTATATGATATACACCCTCCTTATGGTAACAATGACTTGAAGTAATAATCACTATACAATTACGATTAAGTTTCACAAAATTAATGTATTGTCCCAAGAAAACTCTGACACAACGGCAAGTCCTTCATGAACCTGGGTATCTGAAATGGTTCAGTCTTGCTCACTGCGAAACTGTTGGCACGGCTTATTAATTCGGCGACAACACTGACATCGACGACGCCTCTTGTGTCAGCCGTAGATAACTTTATGCATGCTTTAGCCAAATTCTCTTGAAGCCTGTCGATAAATCATCATTTTACTGTGATCTAAAGCAGTTTCACTGCCGTTCATAGCCGCAAGGCATTACTACACGGGTAGTCACCGTGCTGTAGTTGTACACACTCACTTGCGCTGGTTTCACTTACAGCTAAAAAAAAAAAAAAAAAAAAAAAAAAAAGGCACTGAGAACCACAAGTGCCTAAAAGTACCCTGTTGTCAGTTTAAAGATTGTATTATGTATGCATGCTCCTGACATCTGTTAATCTTATGGTGAACCAGATTCATCTGTGCTGTACGCCACATTGTGTATATGAACATTCACAAAAAGCTTTCACACAGATCTATATGCAGTCAATTCCACATCGCCACAAAGCATAATTTTGTTGTTCTACGCTGCTCGATTTTTATTTAGGGTTGCTAACATGATTTACTGTCTACATCGCGAGCTTAGTAGTATTTCGTAACCCGAAGAAGATCGGCAATACTATTTGTTTTGTGTAGCTGTTGATAACGGGTCGTAGCTTTTAATGATGAAATAGTGCAAAAGAAGGTAAAACCGTGTAAGAGATGAAATGCAACGGAAAGAATGTCAGGAAGTGGAAAAGGATCGGTGGTGCAGAGTTAGTGAATACCGTCGACAGAATACTGTAACCCCACGGAAGAAGCAGAGAAATGGATCGTTATGTAGCCCGTAGGCTAGGTTAAGCTATCATACCAAATTTCGAAGTTTCGGAAGAAGAAAAGGTTTTGTATCCCACCTGGATAGGCGGCGCGTGGATCTGCTCCTGTGAACTGCTTCTTCAAAATAGGCCGAGAGTGAGGGACGCGAGTAGGAGCAGGAAAAGGTAAAGTACTTCGGTACCGCCTGTAGATTTTACAAGTTTACTATAGGCAGAATATGAGTACATAAATGGTTACTTAACTTTGGTTGAGAAGAGCACGTAGGTGCGAAGCCGTAAAGGTATCAAATCTAATAGCTACTAGAAGTTACAAAGGAAATCTGCAGTGGCTCGCCCACTATGAAATAGAAACAATGTTGCTTGGTCGTGTGCTCGTAATCAAATGGGGTGAATGTGGAGTGGCGCTCGTGAGCTCCACAGCGTCGGCTAGAGGGCGCTGTGGTCGGCGTTGTTCGTCCGCTCTCGTACTGCCAACGTACGAGAGCGCACCTACGTTGTGGCATCGTAGCTATCGATACCACAAAAGGCAAGGAATTTTATTTTATTTTACAATGTCATATAACAATGATGAAACACAAACACTTATCAGAAATACTAAACTGCATGGACAGATAGTGATTTTATCCAAACCTCAAATCACAGAACGTATTTAATGAAAATAATGATAATGAGAATCATAAAGTTTTGAAGTAAGTCATAATGGTGTTTGTGGTGTGTTTAGTATCTATTCCTTAAGTTCTGATTATAGTTTAACATTATCAGAAACTTTACAATTGTCAATAGACACTCTTGTCACCAGGATATGTATATGCAAATTTTGTCAATTAACTATACCATACGGTTCACTTTGCCTCTATTGTTTTCAGTCGTTTACAATAAATTGATACCACAGCATTAAAATTGATCACGTACGACAAAGAAACGACGAAAACATTTGCATTCGTGCAAAAGAAATAGTACTGAATAATGTAAAAACAACACCGTGTCATCATGTGACATACTGTGATGCAGTGTTACAAAGACCACCAATATCATTTTGAAGATTGTTCAGGGACATTTTACGAGAATTTTGGTACAGGGGGCTAGTGGCCTCCAACGGCTCGTTGTAGGGTACTTGCATGTCGTCGTGTCAGCACAAGAGTTAGCCATCCACCTCGTGCCTCTCTGCCGTGTTTTGCGGGGACGTTCCTGCTTCAAACCATAGGGGCATCAGTAAGCACAAACCCTTCGTCATGGTGATGAATGACTACGTGTAGAGTTTTGTGAATTAAGTTGGATCTTGGAGATGGGACATGGCAATTTTCTTTCACGTTTAATAACCTGCGATCAGTTTACGTCGCATTTAAGTGGAAAAAAAAATAAATCGTCACAGTGTTTATATATGGGGAAAACAGCAGCCGCAGATCATACTCGAGCACAAGAAACGCACTCCGTAACGTTTTGCGTCTTGCACCGTTTCCCGAGAAAAGATATACGGCCCTTTATTTTCGGCAAGAAAAGTCTGTTGAAAGAACCAAGGACATAAGTATGTTGCAGATCTGATATTACCCCAAAATTGCGAAATTATGCTGAAAATTTCAGTTTTCGACAAGACGGAGTGTCACTATACTGGCAGTGTGTGCTAGATTAATGCCATTTAGAGAAGTAAGATCTACATCTACATCGATACTTCGCAAATCACACTGAGGTGCGTGGCAGAGGGTTCACCGAACCTCCTTCACAGTAATTCTCTATCGTTCCAATCTCGAAAAATGCGCGGATGATACTGTATCACGACACTGACACTCTCTCCCGTATTTCATGATAGTACAAAACGTGTTGTTCCTCTCTGAACCCTCGATGTACTCCGTTAATCCTATCTTAAATATTGGTGTGACGTGTGCAGCTTTCCTGTCTTTGGGTACGGATCGTCGAGCGAGAGGCTGTATATCATAGTTAAGTATGAAGCTATTTCATCAGCATACTCTGAAACGAAAGTAATTAGTATATAGTCTGGACCAGAAGACTTGCTTTCATTAAGTAATTTAAGTTCCTTCTCTACTCTGAGGATATCTACTTCTAAGTTAGTCATGTTGGAAGCTCTTCTTCATTCGAATCTAGTGTACTTACTTCGTCTTCTTCGGAAGGCTGAGTTTAGTAATTCTGCTTTGGCAGCATTGTCGTCAATAGCAAATGGTTCAAATGGTTCTGAGCACTATGGGACGTAATATCTGAGATCATCAGTCCCGTAAACTTAGAACTACTTAAACCTAACTAACCTAAGGACATCACACACATCCATGCCCGAGGCAGGATTCGAACCTGTGACCGTAGCGGTCGCGTCAATAGTATTTCCATTGCTATCGCACAGAGAAGGAACTGACTATGTCTTGCTGCTAGCACAGTGTAAATACTACCAGAGTTTCTTTGGATTTTCTGCCAGGCTTCGAGACAAAGTGTCGTTATGGAAACTGTTATAAACATCTCGCATTAAATTACGCGGTAAATTTCGAGTATGTATAAAAGATCGCCAATATTGAAGATTTTGTGTTCGTTTGAATTTGGCATGCTTTTCTCAGTGTTTCTGCAACAGTGTTCCAAACCGTTTCGTGTACGAAGGGAATCGGCTCCGTCGTTTGTTTATTTATTTGGTATAAATCTGTCAACTGCTGTTGATACTATTTCTTTGAACTGAAGCCACATCGGTCTACACTTACATTATTAATCTGAGAGGAATGGAGATTGTCTCTCAGTAAGGTGTCAAGTGAAGTTTCACCTGCTTTTTTTGAATAGGTACATTTTTCGTTTATTTTTGGAGTTACAGTATTCAGTCTGGCTACGACAACCCTGTGTTCACTAATCCCTGTATCCGTTTTAATACTCGTAATCAGCTCTGGATTATTTTTGCTAAACGGTCAAGTGATTTTTCACAACCGTTTACTATTCGAGTGGGCTCATGATCCAACTGCTCGAAATAATTTTCAGAGAATGCGTTTTGCACAATTTCGGATGATGTTTTATGCGTACCTCCAGATTCAAACATGTATTTTCGCCAACATATTGAGGATAAAATAAAGTCAGCACCAACTATAATTGTATGAATCGGATAGATGTTTGAAATTAGATTAAAGTTTCCTTTGCACTTTCAGCAATTGCCATCTGAGTTGGGATATCGGTAAATTGATCCAGTTATTTTATTCTGGTTTCCAAGAATCTCTGCCCATATTAACGCACAGGAACTATCTACTGCTAGATGAACTACTTCTAACAGCAACAAACACGCCACCGTCCACTGTGTTTAGCCTGTCCTTTCGAAACACGGTGAGGTTCTTCGCAAAAATTTCTGTTTAACTTACCCCCGGCTTTAGCCAGCTTGCATTGCTTTCTCTTATTGCTTGGAGCTCTGGTACTTCCCCAATACAACTACGACAGTTTACAACTGTTATACCGATGGTTCCTCTATCTACTTTCTGTTTGTGTTCGACCTGCACCCAGAGACTGAAGACCTTTTTGTGTTTCTCCGACATCCTCTAACCTAAAAAACCGCCTAGTCCACGCCAAACTGCCCCTCCTACCCGTGTAGCCGACTCCTGACCTATTCAGCGGAGCCAGAAACCTAACCAACTTATGTTACAAGTCGAGGAATCTTCAGTCTACCCGGTCGCAGAACCGTCTGAGCTTCTGACTCAGACCCTCCACGCGGCTCTGGGGAAGCCGCGACCCGCCCTGTCGACTGTGCTCTAAATGATGAGCTCTGCTTTCATCTTCCAAGCAAGACTGGCAGCCTTTAGCACTTCTGTTAGCAGCTCGAAACCAGAGAGACTCCCTTCCGATCAGAAGTGACACATATCATTGGTACCGCCATGAACCGCCACTCGCAGTTGGCTGCAGCCTGTTATCTTCATGCCATCCAGAAGGATTCGTTCCACGTCTGTAATAAGTCCATGCGGTATGCACGTGGAGTGCACATTGGATTTCCTCCACTCCTTGTCAAACATTTCCCTAAGGGCCCCAAAACGAGTCTAACATTGAAGCTCCCAACTACCAATAATCCCACCCTCTGTGATTGACCAGATCTTGCACGTTGAGAGGTTCCCTCTGAAACGGACAAGCGACTGCATCTGGCTGAGGGACAGTGTTAGCCACAGACCTGTTTGTCAGAATAACCGGGAAGGCTTTATGTTCGGCCTCCTGGGAAGTATTTTGTCACCTGCCACCACCTTAAGCGACCTCTCATTCGACCACAAGTGAGCGAGCAGTTAACTTGGCTGACCACCGGCGCTGACCGATCGGCGGACTGATACGTGCTAGACGTCCGTTGGATTCCCACAGCCGGCTCACAACCGTGATGCTCATCTACTGCAGCTTCAAGCTGTGTAACCGAAGCCATCACAGCCTGGAGCTGAGAGAAAAGTGTCACCAGCTAGGATCGCATCCGCACACAGCAACCACAGTTCTTACTAACACTAAAGACCGTGGAAAACTACACTACACAGACAAACAACGACGATCCACAAGCGCTACGGAACTCTACAGTAGACAAGGGAAACGCTTTGTCCAATAAATTAGATAAACACGCAGAGACTCAAAAACTGAACTACCAAAGAACTCAGGTGAGACTAAATAGTTCGCTCCTGATTAGGAATTTGTGAAATGTCACAAAATCGGATACTTCCCTGTTGCTGCTAGTGTCTCAGCTGGCTGCTAGCTCAGCTGACTAGCCGACTAACGCTAACAAGCGGTCACTAGCTTTCTAAACAAATGAAGTGTAAAGAATACAAACACAGCAAATAAAAATTCAAAAGTGTATTATGTATATTGTATTAACGGAACCACCATTGATAATAAGAGAAAAACGTGTTTGGTGTAAAACTCCGCTAAACTGCAGTACACTGAAGACAGAAAAAAAGTATAAGCTTAATTGCTTAGCTTCTGCACGGTGTATTCGCTGTCAGAACAGTACACTGCTGAATAGTGAGTACTCTGCGCCCAACGTGCGTAATACTTCGGCAATCAATCCCTGGTTACAAATGGAATCGGTCAACTCTTACAAACACCTGCTATAGCACTTTGTAGGGATATGAAATTCAAATCGAACAGCTACTTAGGCTCCGTCGTAGGCAAAGCAGGTGTCAGAAATCGGTACATTGACAGAAACCCAGGGTAATGCAGTCAGTCAACAAAAGATATTGGTTACCATTCATTCGTGCGACGACCTGATACAATGTTCAAGTGTATGGTTCAATCAGGGGATATCGAACGTGTACAAAGAATGACAGAACGAATGGCGAAATACTGTATTTGTAGGATCCACGCGAGACGCCGAAGAAACTGAACTGGGAGAGGCGTGAAGATACATACAATGTTTAAGGAATCAAATTTAAGTGGTTAATCTAGGAATATACTACAATCCCGTAAGCATCACTCCTTTAGAGGTCGCGAGGTGAAGATTAGACTGGTACCGCAGGCAAGAGACGTTTAAACGATCATTCTTCCCACGATACGTGGGACGGGAAAACCCCTTACAACTGGTACAACAGAAAGTATCCTCTGCCATGCACTTCACAGTAGTTTGCAGTGTGCAGCTGTGCATCTGCTTGGCGACGAAGGGGACGGAAATCTTCCAAAGCTGGAGTCTGTGTTGAAACGCGACGCACATAGAATAACAACACAAATCATACCGCTTGTACTAAAAAATCTTCAGCACGATACAAGTCGAACAGCGGAGCTTTGTGCATGGAAACAGTTTTCTTGTCGATGACCCGAATCGAGCTGTCTGCCTTCTGGAGTTACTGCTCGGTTTCTACGCCTCGGTCGGGTAGTCCGGACGAAGCTTGCGACGCGGAGAATACACCGGCACGCGGGAGCAGAAGTCGTAAATGAGCTGCGTTTTGGAGCGAGCGACACACAAAGAGCGGTATAAATAGTCCGGTGCGGCCACCTCAGCAGCAGAATACGCGCACCGTGGAGACTGTTGCTTTGTAGTCGTGAAACACGACGCGAGCCGCATTCCGAGCCGTCTTCCAGTACCGGCGGTTTCTGAGCCAACACAGGCCAGGTGGCGGCGGCGGCGGCGGCTGAATGTCGCGTACTGCCGTGTTGTTCTCCCACTTATTGGCAGTGCAATATTATGTACGCAGGCAGAAAGCGATGCAGTTGCACGGCCGCTATTTACGTTCTTGATGATTTTAGCTGCACAAGTTCTAATCGAGGTTGCAACAAGGAAAGATCATCAACTCGTCCTCTTATAAAAAACGTGTACAGCCGTTTGTACACTCACTTGTCGATTACAGTGATGTTATCCTGCAAGGTGTTTTTCGTGGTGCTTTTGATAGTACTTTACAATCTTAGGCCTAGCTATCACTGTTACATGCCGCCACGCTGACACTTCCATACATTTTGTCTACCGCCTGCTGAACGTATTCAGTCCCTCATATCTCTCAGCTACGTTGCACCGTTATCTCATAATCAGAGTAGAAACTCTCTGTCCCATCGGAGCGAAATACCTTCTGTCCGTATCTGTCTCTCAGCCGAATTCTCAAAGTTCTTTTCAGTAGCAGGAATCCGTGCTTGGAATCAACTGCTTCGCTATACTACAGAACTGAATCATACTTCCTATACTAACGGTGTTGATACTGTTGTTTTTACTATTGCTATTTTTAGTGTTCTGGCAGTACCGCTATTCCAAAGCACCTCTGAATTAAAAAAGTCTTGTTTCAGATAATATTTTCGCTTCCGTTCCTACCGTTAGTACTAGCATTTACACTGAATAGCCAAAGAAACTGGTATAGTCATACGTATTCAAATACAGAGATATCTAAACAGCGCCTATATAAGAGAAAAAGTGACTGGCGCATGTTAGATCGGTTACTGCTGCTACATTGGCAGGTTATCAATCTTTAAGTAAGTTTTAACGTGGTGCTATAGTCAGCGCACGGGCGATGGGACACAGCATCTCCGAGATAGAGATGAAGTGGAGATTTTCCCGTACGACCATTTCACGAGTGTATCGTGAATATCACGAATCCGGTAGAACATCAAGCCTCCGATATCGTTGCGGCCGAAAAAAAGATCCTGCAAGAACGCGACCAACGATGACTGAAGACAATCGTTCAGTGTTGCAACAGTTCTGTAAATTTCTGCAGATTTCAGTGCTGGGCCTTCAACAAGTGATAGCGTGCGAACCATTCAACGAAATATCATCGATATGGACTTTCACAGCCGAAAGCCGACTCGTGTACCCTTGATGACTGCATGACACAAAGCTTTACGCCTCGTCTGGGCCCGTCAATAGCGACACTGCATTACTGATGACTGGAAACATGTTGCCTGGTCGCAAGAGTCTCGTTTCAAATTCTAAGGAGCGGATGGACGTGTACGGTTATGGAGACAACGTCATGAATCCCTGGACCCTGCCTGTCAGCAGGTGGCTGTTCAAGCTGGTTGAGGTTCTGCAATGGTGTGGGGCGCGTGCAGTTCGAGTGATATGGGACCTCTGATACCTCTAGATACGACTCTGACAGGTGACACGTACGTTAGCATCCTTTCTGATCACCTGCTCATGTCCATTCTACATTTCGGAGGACTGAGGTAATTCCAGCAGGACAATGCGACGCTTCACACGTCCAGAATTGCTACGAAATGACTCCAGGAACACTTTTATGAGTCTAAACACTTCCCCTGGCCACCAAACTCGCAAGACATGAAAATTATTTAGCATATCTGGGATGTCCTGCAACGTGCTGTTCAGAAGAGATCTCCACCCCCTCGTACTCTTACGGATTTATGGACAGCCCTGCAGAATTCATGGTATCAGTTCCCTCCAGCACTACTTCAGACATTAATCGAGGCCTTGACACGTCGTGTAGAGGCACTTCTGCGTATTCGTGAGGGCCCTACACGATTTTAGGCAGGTATACCAGTTTCTTTGGCTCTTCAGTGTATTACACTATCATTAATAGCATCAATGGAGTAAACTGTGATGTAGAAAGTCTTACATCTCTAGTACTCAAGTCACATTAGTGAGAAGACCCGAAGGACTTAATCTGATCATATTAAGTAAATAAATACAGAAAAAACTATTTCGATGTTGAATGACAGTGAGCGAAGAAGAAAATCCCTGGAAAAATTGAGGCTTTTAGGGAAATGTCAAAAGGCAGAAATATACAAAAGTAGAAGTATAAAATATATGACAGGAATAGGAGAAGAAGGTTTCTGTTCTGGTGGCCACATTTAGCATCAGAACCTTAGAAAAAGAATCATCGCTAATCTTTGGAAAAAGGCACTTGTAGATAAAAATGACAATTATCTACACCTCAGATTTTGTAATTTCTGGTAAGGATACATATACATGAAATGTGAAGATACGGAAGTATCAATTTAGACCAGGCGCTGAGCACTGGAGGGAAAAATAAGGAAAATCAGGATAATTTAAAGGTCGTAGGGGAGATGTCGTATATAGGGCAGAGGAAACAGCGTAGCTACGATAGAATAATGGTGACGAGTAAGCAAAATGTGTCGAAAGAACTGTAGAATAATATGGAAGACAATACTCACACTAGGAAGATCACATTTGAGAAGAATAGAGTAAAATAAGTAAAATATTGCAATTCTGTAGGAGTCGAAGATACACAAAATGTCTATGAACAGAGGGGAAACAGGAATGAAAAAAATGGGAGCAAAAGAAATGTGATACCACATTAGGCTGTTAAAAATAAAGTGGACTGATTTATTTACTCGAGTAAGAAATATACACGTAGGATTATATAGATTTACAACTTAACGTAAGGAACTAGCATAGATTTTTGAATATACACACATAGAAAACTGAAATCAAACAATCTTTGATCAGAAACGAGCAACCGTTTCAGCATTTGCATCTGCCTTGAACAAATCCTTCTCGCTGCAAGAATCACAGCAACATAAAACACTGACACCGACGTTTCGTCGCCTGTACTCGTCCGCATTCACACAGTGTTGGCCCTTGTAAGTATCCCAGATTCATTATGTTGTCCTTAGGTTATTCAAAGCCCATTCGTAGCCTGATCTGTGACCTCCATGTAGTTCAGTCCAAGTTCTGTCCAGATGGTAAGCATTCTGTTGGCTTTGCCGCTGCTAGGAGATGACTTATTTTGGCTTCAGTGGACGGATGAACCCACTGAGTCTTAATAACATAAAAAAATTACTTTTAAAATTTTCACAGAAGTGACCTTTATTACCATAGTAAGCAACGAACAAGTCGAAATTATCAAAAAAGTAAAGAGTTATTTTAAGGAGGTTGTTTCATATTCGAAAATGACTTTAAAATTTTTCAAATAATAAACACGTATCGTAACAAGCAACGAATACAAAAAAAAAACTGGAAAATGTAAGTAATTGATTTATGGTTGTGGTTTCACTTTGGAACCAGTGGTACATACCGTTTTCATCCACCCGTTATTCCATGAGATACATCTGAAAGCAACTTCACCATTTTCCTAGACACAATCCCACATATTTAAACTTGCATGAACTCAGTGTCTAAGGCAAATCACTGTCCTAAACAATACGCAAAAAGGGCCTGAAATTTGACAGATTTATATGAAAAGTGTACATTACTCCAGAGATTTCATTTCGAAACACATGTGAAAGCAGAAGTGCAAACTCAAATTTACTTACAGTAACTTAAGATGTAGTAACTTTCATTGTCATTTATGTCCTGAATAAGGTCACTATAGAAAACCACACTCCTACAATCGCAAAACTCAGTCTCTGTACCGACTGTTGCTTCTAACTGTAACTGACTGCGACACTGCTCTACATTCGTAAAAGTGCCTCAGTGTACCATTAGATGTCTCTGTCTAGAAATAGCACCGCTGTCTTCATGCGAAGGCCACTTTTACTTCAAAAAATTATAATATTTAAACTGTGAACTTCCTGGCAGTTTATAGCTATATGGCAGACCGAGACTCGAACGCAGGACTTTTATCTTTTTCAGGCATCTACTCTAACAACTAAGCTACCCATCAATGACTCAGGACTCGTCCTCACAGTTTTACTTCAGCCGGCACCTCGTCTGCTACCTTCAGAACAGCACAGAAACTCGCGGAATTAGTACTCCTGGAAGAAAGGATTTATGGGGACATAGCTTTGCCACAGCTTATGGGCAAAGGTTCCAAGTTACGAGTCTCGGCCCGGCACACAGTTTTAATCTGCCAAGAAGTTTCACATCAACGCAAATTCCGCTGCAGAACTAAAATTTCAGCTGGAAACTTTCCCCAGGCTCTGGCTAAGCCACGTCTCCGCCATATCCTTTCTCCCATGAGTGCTACTTCCGCAAGTTTCGCAGGATAGCTTCTGTGATCTTTCGAATGTAGGAGTAGAGATACTGGCGGAAGTAAAGGTGTCGGTAGAGGTCGTGAATCGTGCTTGTGTAGCTCAGTTGGTAGAGCACTTGTCCATATAAAGCAAAGGTCCCGTGTTCGAGTTTTGATTTGGCACATAAGTTTTAATTTGCCAGGAAGTTTCACATCGGCGCACAATCCGCTGCAGAGTGAATATTTCATTCTGAAGTAAAATTGTTGTTTCAGCAGAAATCACTTGCACTCAGAGGATTAAAATTAAACACTAGAAAAAAGAAGAAGGAAATATGTAAAAAATTCGTAAATAGATAAGGGGCAGGTGAATAAGACGTCTAGTACTTCAGAATAAATAACATGGATGGGGGAAAACTTTAGAGATGGACAGATTACAAAAGATTAATATTATACATTGTCGGCCATTTTGAATTTCATAGATTAGTATCCAAAAATTAAACATGCTTAACTGAAAAGAAGAAAAGCGAGTGAAAACTCACTGTAGAGGGATATCAACATTTCGCGTTTCCTCGTTTGTCCTGAGCAGAGTATAGTTTCTCGGTAAAGGTTGTACCATAAATAAAGTATCTTGTTGTATGTGGTGGTATCAGCGGACATTTTAAAGCAGTAGGCAAAGTGACCCACTTCCACATTCAAGGACTGCTGCACACGAAGTATGGCTCCTAACTTTTAGCGACTGATCCAAGAGGCAGGATATGTTCATCGTAGCCGAGTACATGGTTGACCAAGCATAACTCTTGTGCATGACAAATACGTCACTTCAGCTGCACGACGATACGCAAATGC
The DNA here is from genome assembly GCF_023898315.1 of Schistocerca nitens. Classification (NCBI taxonomy): domain Eukaryota; kingdom Metazoa; phylum Arthropoda; class Insecta; order Orthoptera; family Acrididae; genus Schistocerca; species Schistocerca nitens. The sequence continues at coordinate 543,463,963 of NC_064621.1, read as the reverse complement.
TTGCACATTCTACAGTTGGCTTTGAAGTTGGTCTGTTTGATACGTGTTCTCAAGATTGTGTTTAAAGATTGTGTCCTCCTTACAGCAGTCGAAACACTGGTCCAAATGTTGATGAACATTTGACGAGACCATGAAATTATGGAGAAAAGTTTACGGTTCCTCTTCAGTTGGCAGATATTCTCGTTCCAGGTACGTCAGTAAGGAAAGTTTAAGTTCTCAATACTGTAACGTATGATATTCCAACGCTGCCTCACAGGATACAAGCACTACAAGGAGCCCCTCAGCTCGCTCTTACGTGCTCAGGTTACAGCAACCAAAAGTGTAACTCTGCTGACATTCAATTCACCCCAGCTTCTTCCTGGTGGCTAAGTGGTACCAATCCGGTGGACGAATTACAGATGAATAAGACCACAGCATGGACTGGTGAAGAAAAACTCTATTTGTGAAACTTAAGGGGCGTGTTCGAGGTGCACTGGAAACACGACATGCAGCCCGTTTGCCACCATCGTGTACGTTCCACACCACTGCATTGCTGTTCCCAACGAATCGAATGTAGGCTACTGGCGGCAAAGCAAAGATGCGTAAGACTGTCAGCTAGGATTCCGCGTACTCCCTGTTAACTTAGTGACTGCTTCCTTGTTGCAGGAGGAATGTTCGTGTTTTGTTACCTACTCTGTAAAATGTGTATCTTTCAGTTCGGATCTATGTACAAATACACTGTTGAATGCAAAATTCCTTTAATTAAGCTTTACTTAGTCTCGTAACCTTTCTAATATTTTCATTCGTCAGTATGTCCTCTGTTATTCCACAATCTCACCCGCAGTATACTGTGGGAATTAAAAGATCAGTAGAGAACGAAGATGCAGGAAAACAGCATTAAACCAGACAATAAAATGATGAAAGGAAGAAGAGAATGGTAGAAGAACAAATGCTGCTAGAAATTGACTGTGCGAGGTTTGCATTTTTGAAACTCCATCTTACGCAAAACACTCCGTATTTCTTTTTTATTTGCCCAGATATGTTTCGACACATATCTATCATATTTTGAGGTCCATTTATTACTATAAAATACCATGGTTATTTTTCTAGATTAGGCCTAAAATCCGTAGCATGAGCATTTTTTTTACTGTGTTGCGAGTGTTCACCTGGAATTTTCGCAGGTAACATAATTCCAGATGATCAATCGCAACAAATTAAACAAAACGCACCTTTTATAGTTTTTAAGTCTTAAACAGAAACAGCATAATGATCTTTGTATAATACTTTACAGAAATTATTCGGGACCCACTGGAGATAAGACACTGGTGTCGGCACATTTACGAATAGTAAAAAGTAAGTAAACTGTGTTTTGCATAATGGGGGTTTAAAAAAAAGTTAAAATTTGATTCGCAAACATGAACAGAACATCAACAGCTGCTTTCAACCCGAACAAGATGATTACACTTGGTGGTATAGAAAGTGTGGAATATTGACAGTACTCCCTGAAAATGAAAAAATAAAAGCAAACATGGATCCAGAAGCACATATTTTGTAGCATCTGAAAACTTGTTCAAAGGAGTCCCTGCATTAGTAGAATAATGTGTTTTCATGTCTTTCTGTGTCACAGTATCCTAGATACACATATTAGGGAGGAACATTAGGTATCTGCAGGTAGCTGTGTGGTACCATTTGCGTTGTACAGTCTCGTATAACGTTGATGTAAACGATGATATCTAAAGGAGGAATGTTTTCCAATGCACTCATTTCATCAGTGTTATTCTTTTCCACAAAGACAACAACTAGTGTAATCCAGTTTTGACTGTCACGAACATCAACATTCCTTAGTGCGAAGTCAAGCCTAATATCACTCTTAGGCCATGGAATAATGGCTCATGGGTAGCTGTGGCTGTAGCAGTACTACTGGTGATTTAAACTTCGTAATCCAGTTTGTATATGGAGGACACCATATTGATGTTCATAGCGCTAAAAATTGCGTTACACCAACTGTTGTTGATGCAGATAATAATGACACTGATAGAATTACTGCATTGGGAAACTTTCCCGCCCGAAATGTCGTCACTTGCAAGACGTTAATGTTGTCTGAGAATGTATGGTGATATTCTACCTCTGCTGTAGATCCGTTGCTACTGACAAGCCACTGTGAAGTCGTTGTATGCAAAGCATAAATACAGTTTCTGATGATGTGATGATATGTTGTGTACTTGGATAAAAGGACGTGGAATTTATTCTTTTGTAGCCGCTCCAGGTCCTTAGCACCGTATCCTGTCCTCCGTGGTCCCCTCTGGGTGCTCAGTAGGTGGCTTCAGCTATTGCGTAAGCTGTTGCAACGCACCACGTCCCACCCTGCGCATGCAGTCTTGAACTGCTACTGCATCCGTCCGGGTAATGCACTGTCGAGAGGCAGAAATTATCCTGTTTGCGTGTTTCTGCATAAGGAACCATACAGTGAAGTCTAGAACCCAGCTTCCGCCGTTTCTTCCCGAAGTTCGAGGCTTTATTGTGAGTAAGTTACAAAAAATTTATGATTTGAAGTACGAGTACTGGCCATCGCTGGCAATTACTTTCTCCCACCTTTCGGGCAGCATACGAATCCTGTGGCGGAAGAGCTGAGTGTATTTCGAGGAGATCCATCAATTGATCTAATTTTGCACTTGTACGTATGACAGGAGGTGCTGCCTAACCAGGCTGTGTGCCACTGATCGAAAAAAGTGGAAGTCAAAGAGAACAATGTCTGCAGAATACGGTGGAAGTTATAGGCCGTTCTATATAAACGTTTCCACGTATATTTTGACGGGATTTGCAACTTGGGGTCGAGTACTGTCATGCTGAAAAATCACCTTTCATGTCGACCGCTATATTGTGGTAGCTTGTCTTTCAGAGAGCTCAAATGCATCAGCTTCTTTCGATCACGATCTTTTGTGATTTTTTCCGTTGGTTTCAGCAGCTTCGAAAACTTCTCTCTTCCACTTCCATGCCGGTCTTCGACGTCATAACCACCGTTCTTGAAGCGTTGAAACCATTGTCAGCACGTTGTTTCACTAATAGATGCCTCCCCATAGGTCTTAACCAACATTTTATGAGCCTTGGCCGCAGATTTCTTCATGTGAAACAGAAAATTAAAACTCACCGCAAATGACAAGACCTGAACTCGTGAGCTGACATACGCAACTGATAATTTTATGAGGCAATCCCAAATCGGATAATACTTTGATGGCGTTATGTTTACAACTGCCTAAGCTTATTGTATGAAACATACGACCTGCCACTTGCGCCACCACTGTTGGAACTTCCAACTGTTGCAAAAAAGCGGAAGCAAAGTCGTAGACCTAAAAGTTACTCGGTGGCTGAGATTCCACCTCGACGTCTTGTTTTTGTAGGTAGCGTCGTACCATCTAGAAATAGGTTTACAACGTTGAGCTACCCTGTAATACTGCTGCAGTCATTGGTACCAATCAACAATTATTGCGTTATGTATTAAGTTTGACTTCGTACTAATCAATAGTGATGTTCATGGCGGTCAAAACTGCCTTACCCTACCTGTTGTTTGTGTAGATAATAACAACAATAACGGAATTACTGCACTGGATAGCTTCACTTTTTGTTTACTGTATGAGCTGTTTGTGAGTTCCAGTGGCTCAGCACATTTTCACCTTTGGCACCACTTGTTAACAATGGGGCGGTTATGATTTTTTCCACTAAAGTAACCTACATGCCCATGTCATTTTCCCTCAGTGTCCAGATGGCAGTGTACCACCTGATAAGCTATTTGGTTGTCTTTTCCGTGATTTTATTGACACAGGTTATCTGGCAAAAATTGGTGCAAATGGCACTAAGCGCTATGGGACTTAACTACTGAGGTCATCAGTCCCCTAGAACTTAGAACTACTTAAACGTAACTAACCTAAGGACATCACACACATCCATGCCCGAGGCAGGATTCGAACCTGCGACCGTAGCGGTCACGCGGTTCCAGACTGTAGTGCCTAGAACCGCTGGCCACTCCGGCCGGCGTTATCTGGCACTCCAAAAGGTACTCCTATCTGAATGGTACTACGTTAACAACTGAAGTACTTCAAACAACGCACAATTACTTACCCTGAAGGGCACCCAGATGCTTTGCTATGGATGAACATCATGAAGAAGTGTTGTAAATGGACATCACGCGCAGCCCCTCCTACGAACTACTGTTTAGATCTAAGAAAGTATGCGTTTCTCTATTCACGTTTAATGAATCTTTTTCTCCTCGTTTCACTGAGTACTACCATATTCTTTGACACACTGTAAACTGATAAGCCAAACCGTTATGACCACTGTCCAGAGTCGCTGGATACTACCTGGTGACGGTGCTGGAACGTGAGGCAATAACAAAAGTATGTAAGCCGAGCAGACACAGACGGGGATCACGCTAGCGGAGATGTAGGCTACAAATCCGGAAGTTCAGTGAGATAAGAATTTTTGACAACAGGCAGATTATTATTACGCAGAACCTGTGAACAAGTATCTCGAAAACGGTGAAGCTAGTCGAATGTTCAAGTACTGTCATGAGCATCTACGGAAAGAGGCAGAAACTACCACTAGGCTCTAAATGGTTGGACGTCCAAGACTATTCCCAGAACATGGCGTTGGGGGGCTTGTCTGATCTGTGTAGTATAGATGGTGATCTGTGGCATCTCTGCCGAAAGATCACAATGTTGTTGCACGCCCAAGTGTTTCGGAGCACACCGTTTATCGTATATTGTTGAACTTAAAGCTCTGTGGCACACCACCCCCACGTGTTCACATGTTGACCCAACGACTTCGTCAATTACGGTTGCAATGGTCACGGGACCATCGAGATTCGACCTTTGATCAAAGGAAACATGTCGGCTCTTCGGGTGAACCACATGTTTGCTACACTAGGTCAATGGTCGCCTCCACAAACGCCATCATTGAGGTGAACGGCGGCTCGAAACGTGCAGCTCGCCACGTAAGCAGGCTGGTGAGACCAGTATTGTGTTATGACTTTCTCCTGCGCTTGAATGGGATTTGTTGTAGTAATGGAAGATACTCTGACAGATGCGAAGCACCTGCGACCCATCATGACTGATGTCATTCCCGACGGCGATGTCATTCTTCATCAACACAATTGATGAACAGTGTTACAGTGCTTTTAGGAGTTTTATTGTGAACTCACGTTCATGTCTCGGCGACCAAATGCGCCTGATGTAAGTCCTACGGAAACCATCCCGTGATGTTTTTCGTTCAGCAGAGGTACGGAGTGACCCAGTGCCAAAGCATTTCATACGCAGTCGACCGGACAGTCGCAGCCTGACAATGCCTGGCACCTCGCCCGTCTGGTCTCGGCTGTGTGCTCCCCGCCTGTGCCTCTCTCTGTCTGTCGTGTCCACACTGGTTGGCACCGTCCAGCGGCCAGCAGTAGTGACAGCTGACAGCAGGCACTGCCTTAGCGTGCACAACGTGGGGGTCACTGCAACCGAAATAACACAGTGCCCGATGTAGTGGGATAGTGTTCCACTTACGTTTCAGCGGGCGTTGGAAACTTCACAGTTATCCAACGTGGAGTTCCAAGTGGTTGTTTAAGTCAGTGTCTCAAACTACGTAACACACAGTGTTGATAATTCCATTACCCACATTTCGAGATTTATTTACGTGGTGACTGATTCACAGTTTTCCAACATCAGAAGGCAATTAACGTTCAGTACATTTGTTGTCAAAACAATTTGATGCAGCTCTTCCCCACATTAATCTAGCCTGTTCAAGCCTTTTCATCTCAGCATCACCACTGCAACCTATGGCTACAATTTGAATCTTCTTACTGGAGCAAACCTTCGACTTTACAGTTTTTATCCCTCCCCGCTCCCCCTTCCGCTGCCGCTGCCGCACACATCACATCATTACCAAACCGACGATTCCTTGATGCCTCAGGGTGTATCCCATCAACTAGTCCAATCTTTTAGTCAAGTCGTCTAAAAAATGTTTTTTCTCCCTATTTCAATTCAGTACCTGCTCATTAGTTACTCAACAAACCTTCTAATCGTCAGCGTTCACCTATAGCATCACATTTCAAAAACTTCTGTTCTTTTCTTTTTTAAAGTGTTTGTCGTCCACATTCTACTTCGTACAAGGCTACAATCCTGACAGATACCTTCAGATAAGACCTCCTAACAAATCTATATTCGAAGTTACCAAATTTAATTTTTTAGAAACACTCCTCTTGCCTTTGCGAATCTACATTGTATGTCCTCATTACTTCAGCCATCATCAATTATTTCGCTTTTAAATAACAATTCATCTATTACTTTTAGTGTCTCAATTCCGAATCGAAGATTCCTCATCATCGCCTGATCTAACTCCGAGACATGTAAAAACAAAATTGGTTCAATTCCATATTGGGCGCCTGGTACAGCAACTGACTATGAATTTCTCGAAGTAATACAGTCTAGATTGCAAAATCGCTTTTTTTATTTACAGGAAATGACGCGTTTCGCCGATTTCGGGCTTAATGAGATTGGCATAAAAACTGATGTGGAAAACCAGCATTCACTCATTAATGCCCACATATGGCATTAAGATAAAATTTTATAAGGAACCATCGTCCTATCGTGTTGGGAATTGATGTGTAAAATCATCATTCGTTCACTGATACCATATATGGGCATGTTGTTTTCCCACATTAATTTATATGCAAATCTGATGATTCCCCAAATGTGCGAAACGTGTCTTAAAGAAATATTTTTGCATCTGAGACTGTCTCATTTCAAGAAATTCAAACATTTCATTATGGTTTTTTTTAAGTTCATCTTGTAGTCTCTTTGGAAGAGACTTTCAATTCCTTTAGTGTTTACTAGCTGTTATCTGGCGTTCCTGTGTATGTATTTAGTCCATTAGCTCATCTCTTCCTTGCCCCTTTCTCTCTCCATCTCCACTGCCCTCTTCTCTGTCCATCTCTTTCTTACCCTCTCGCTGATCATCACCTGCACTGCCCACTCTCTATGTCCTATCCATCTGCTACTGCCCACTCTCTCTGTCCATGTGATCCTGCCACCTCTGTCCATTTAATTCTGCCCCTCTGACCGTATCCTCCCCAATATAAGTCCAGCTCCTCCTGCTCCTCTATAATCTCTACACTATCTCTATCTCCTCTCCCTCTTTGTGTCCATCTTTTCTCCCTCTCCCTCTTTCCATCTCCTCTTTCCTTTCTCTACCTATTTCTTCATTTTCATCTCCGTCTATATCCTCTTCCCTTCGTCTGTCCACTTCCTACCCCCCCCCCCCCCCCACACACACAATACATCCATTTCCTCCTCCCTCATATCTTGTCTGGGTCCTCCTTCGCTCTCTCTGTCTGCCCATTTCTTCTCTCGCTTCTCTCTCCACGTCATCACTACCACCCCAGTAAGAGGATGTTGGTTTTTACCCCTACAGTATTTCTTACCATATAATAACATGTGTACCAAGTTTGACTGAAACTGATAAACTTGTTTACGAGAAGCTTTCTACCCGTAACTTTGCAAGACTACTCACATGTAAAATGTATTTCACTTGTGTTTAATATATTTCACACATATTTATACAAATATTTCACTTGCATTTCTAAAGAATATCGTCCTGCACTTTCGTTTTCATGTAGCTCAATTCCTATGGCTTCATATCTCCTGAACAATGTATCGAACAATGATATAATTTTGCAGGCACATTCAGTGGTAATGTGAAAATTGTTTGCAAAACTTGTCATGAATATGGTTAGTAACACATAAGTAATAAACTAAAACGTCATGCCTGATACGGCAGTTTCGCTGTATGAACAGCGAAAATGTGGTAAGCCATAACTTTTTTTCCTGTCATCATTTTGTGGGGGTTGTTAGCGAGAAAAAAAATTCATAAAGGCTTCAAATTGTATGTTAAGATTGTTGCAAGTCACAAAGTGGTCTCATTCTAATGTACTGGATGAATAAAGTGCGGGAATTTACATGTTGTGGCCTACACTTCCTTTGATCCCATCCCTGCGTCTCTGATAGACAACATGGTTTCTACACGCACAGTGATCCTTTGCATGCAGAAAGTGTATGTGCACCAGGTTTGGTTGAAATCGGTAGAGTTGTTTAGGAGGAGATGTAGAACATATATACCTGCCCCTACCAATGAGTTACGCAATCAAACACGCCTTTAAAAACCACAAGAGACATTTTACAAATTCTTTTGCTTGCTACACTCAATATTAGACCAACAGAAAAAATGAACAGCAACTTTTTGTGGGAGATTTAATGTAGTGAATTTTGTACTGGTATACGTTTGTGCTGGATGCCGCCGTTTTCGACTTATTCAAGGAAATTTCCTTTGAGGATAACTATTCTACATTTTTCTTCAATAATTAGAAAAGTACGACCTCTAGAGAAACGTGCCCCAATATAACATTTAACTACATTACATTTACATCAACGAGGTCCTGTTCCATTTTTCTGTAGGACTAATAGTTTGCACGTAGCGAGTGAGAGAATATGAACATCTTCTGCTGGTATTTGCAGGCATTGCAGGTTGCGTAAATCCGATTGCAGTGGCAGCTGAATCATCCTGTAACACGGATCCATTTTTAAATTATGTATGTATTTAATTTTCTTTTACAGTTGCATATAATCTTTAATGGTAACTAGTTGTTTTGAAACAGCTTCTTGCGTATCTAATACTTCAGTGTAACAGAATTCCAATATAACATTCGGAAGTCTTGTTAACATATCAGGCCAAGGCAACAACATTTGTTACATTGACCAGATATTTTCCATTATTCTAAGTGTCTTGAACCAGTTCTTACACCAGATATTGATTCTCTACAGGTCTCTCTGAATTTCACTCCAGATGTTACTACTACATTGCACACAAGAACATCATCTGCAACAGACACTCACAGTACAATGAAGCAGAAGACGTAATTATGAGTGTAATGGAAATGAAATGTTGGTGGCCACAACATGTAGCCAGGCAAATAGACGTTAAACTGACGAAGGAGCTGTTTTCTATGTTCCATTGTTACTGTGATCATTTCGAAGATAGTTTTGATTCAGCTCTTTACTACAGCAGAGCTGTATGTCCTAGGGAGATATAACGGTTGTTTTTCCCTCTTTTCAATCAGCCTTTCACAGTGCAATGATCCAGGTAATTATCTTTGCAGTTACTGAAAAGGTACCATATGTTAGTCTAACCCCTCCACAGATTTTTCTCCGATATTGTTGCTCCAACAGAACGGTCATTTGTATTGTTGCGGCAGGTAAGTGACATCACCACAGATTTTTCTTCGATATTTTTGCTCCTATAGAAGGGTCATTTGCATTATTGCGGCAAGCAAATGACGTTACCACAGCAAGGAAGATAGTTCGTTAAGAGGGAGGGAAATATTGCACTGGCATCACAAGAGGCAAGGAGAGACCAAGATGAGGCCCTAATGAACGGTAGAGTATGACATTAGGAAACGAGCTCACCAGAGAAAATATTAAAGCAGCACACTGGCCACACATATTCAGCACTGGGAGGCTCCACCATCAGACTTCACCCACGCCGGCTTGTGATGCCACCAGAGCAAATGAGCTGAGAGATTTTGAAAGACTTCGGACTGAGTTGAACTTACATTAGCCACTGGCGAGAGTCAATGGTATGTTGCCAATGACTCAGTCTGCAGCCACTTCAGCCTTCATCTACAACGCGAATTGGTGAGGTGAAACCACGACCATGAGATGATGCGGAGGGTCAGTAAAGCAATCTGTATAGAATTTCAGCAACGTAAAACTTCACTCTGAAGTCTTACTTTCAGATTCCGGCACTGATGCAATGCATTCCCTATGCCACTAGTGTGTCCTTTATACTATGATCTCAACAATCGCAGCACTACTTCGCTACTTCAATTATTTCATGTTATATGCAGTTATTATCTCATTCCAGACATTTTTATCAGGTGTGCTAGGGTTATAATTTAGTATTGTATGATTGTCAGACGATTTATGAGTTACTTTATTATTGTTTTATTTAATAGTCATTTAATTCGTAACTGTCTTTGGAGGATGTGTAATTATTTCATGTCAGACCATAAGGCCAATTAGAATACTTCCGGGTTAGACAAACCGATAATTTACAACATCCTTTGGAGCCCAAACGATACAGTAACTGTACAGTGAGCGACTGGAGCCGTGTGTTGTGGTCTAACAAGCAAATGTTCAAATGTGTGTGAAATCCTATGAGACTTAACTGCTAAGGTCATCAGTCCCTAAGCTTACACACTACTTAACCTAAATTATCCTAAGGACAAACACACACGCCCATGCCCGAGGGAGGACTCGAACCTCTGCCGGGAACAGCGACACAGTCTATGACTGCAGCGCCCAGACCGCTCGGCTAATCCCGCGCGGCGTCTGACAAGCCTCAATTTTACCTCTAGAGTGCGCCAACTGCCCTGCGAAGAGTTTAACTTGCTGTGTGTACAGGGCATCGGTCAGGCTGGCGGTGATTGTGTTAAGCTAGAGTGGTGCTTTTTTTGCACCATGACCTGGGCTCACTCATTCAAGTTGCTGTGAACATGAATAACGATAACTATTTCAGCCCTCTTGGTCAACAATTTTTTCCCTTTCCTCCACTGCTTCTCTTCGTAGCTCAATTTACGCCATTTAGGTTAGGTGCAGTGTTATATGGTATTATTGTGATGCCTCCCATGGTTCACTACATTTTTTGTCTCACGTGTGTAGATGCTTGTGGCTGAAAGCAAAATACGTAGGGAAGTACATGGTTCAGTCACATTAATGTGACCACCGCCTATGTTCGACGTCAACGTACAATAACCACTCACACTCGCTATGTAGCGGCACTAGCGGTGTATGGCAATTAAAGCGTGGCGGGGGCATGCAGACTTTGTTCAAGTGCGAACTGGAACGATTTATCTGACGTCCAGAATGGCATGAACATTGGCTTTTGGGTAAAGGTTGGTAGCGATTCCGAAACGGCTAACTTTGTTAACTATTCGCTTACCGCCGTGATTCAAGTATACACAACTGCTGCCGAGTCAACTGTGGTGCACCATGGGCCATAGATGAAAGGGTGGAACAATAGCTGCGGAGATGTGTGCGTGCGAATAGACGGGCAGTTTTGAGCAACTGACCGCTCCTATGAACCAAGAGACTACCAACAGTTTCGCCTCAACGATACTTCAGTGATCGTTGTTACATACGGGCATCCACAGGAGGTACCTGATTTATGCAACGATGCTGACTGCTGTCCATATGCGACGGACACTGGAATTTACACGCCAGTGCCACAACGGGACGTCCACTGAGTAGCGACAGAAGGACTTTCCAAATTAATCACGTTTTATGCCAATCGGGTGGATGGCTCTTGGCATAAAACGTGATTAATCTGGAAAGTCCTTCTGTCGCTACTCAGTGGACGTTCCGTTGTGGCACTGGCGTGTAAATTCCAGTGTCCGTCGCATATGGACAGCAGTCAGCATCGTTGCATAAATCAGGTACCCCTGTGGATGCCCGTATGTAACAACGATCACTGAAGTTGTGAAACGACTTAATCCATACACCATACCATAATCGTCGGAAAGGTCCAGGCTGAGTGCACACCCTGGGCGATCTTGTCATCTGTAAAGCACAATGGATCAACACAAGTAGGCGTCTACCATTGGGGATCATGTCCACCCCAGTATGTAGTTTATTTTTTCTCAGCGTGATGGCATTTACCATAAGGACATTTAACTTGTCACACAGATCGCAGTGTATGTTCGTGGTTCAAAGAGCACCAGGATGCGTTTACCGTACTTCCCTGGCCAACAAACTCCCCAGATTTAGATCCAATCGAGAATCTGTGCGACCACCTCGTTCGAGCTGTTTGCGTCATGGATCCTCAACTGCCGGTCGCTGTGGCCGAGCGGTTTTGGGGTTTTCAGTCCGGAACCACTCGGCTGCTACGTTCGCAGGTTCGAATCCTGCCTCAGGCATGGATGTGTGTGATGTCCTTAGGTTAGTTAGGTGTAAGTAGTTCCAAGTCTATGGGACTGATGACCTCAGATGTTAAGCCCCATAGTGCCTATAGCCATTTGAACCATTTTGATCCTCAACCGCGAAACCTAGCGCAGTCATGGAACTGAGGTCGAGATGGCTCGACATCCCGGTCTGTACCTTCAAGAACTTCATTGACGCTCTTCCCGCATATCTCGAAGCGTTCTGCGCTGAAAAAGATGGTTATTCAGGCTTTTGTTACCTGGTCGCATTAATGTGACTGTCACTGTACACTGATAAGCCAAAAAATTATGGTTCAAATGGCTCTGAGCACTATGGAACTTAACATCTGTGGTCATCAGTCCCCTAGAACTTAGAACTACTTAAACCTAACTAACCTAAGGACATTACACACACCCGTGCTTGAGGCAGGATTCCAACCTGCGACCGTAGTGGTTACGCGGTACCAGACTGAAGCGTCTAGAACCGCACGGCCACACCGGCCAGCAAAACATTTATGACCACTGTCCACGCCAACATTAGATGCCGCCTTGTGTCGTTGCCGTACGTGACGCGATAGCAAAAGTATGTAAGCGGAGAGGACACAGACGGGGATCACCCTAGCGAATATATGGGCTGAAACAAAGCAAATCCATTGAGATAAGCACCTTTGTCAAAGACCAGATTGTTATTACGCGGAGTCTGTGAACGAGTATCCAGAAAACGGCGAAGTCAGTCGAATCTTCCCGTGCTACTGTCGTGAGTATCTACAGAAAGAGATAGGACAGTGAAACTATCACTAGGTGCTAACCGGTTGGAGGTGCACGTCTCTTCACAGAATGTGGTGTTCGGAGGCTTGTCTCCTCTGTACTACAGAATACAAGGTGATGCGTGACATCTGTGACGAAAAGGAGAGCGCTGGTGCATCCACAAGTATTTTGGAGCACACCATCAGTAGTACATTGTTTAACATGGAGCTATACAGTGGACCACCACTATGTGATCATATGTTGACCCAACGACATCATCATTTACGATTGTAGTGGTCACGGGTCAATCGAGATTCGACCGTTGATCAATAGAAACGTGTCGACTCTTCGGGTTACTCACATTTTTGCTTCTCTAGACCGATGGTCGCCTCCACAAACGTCGTCATCGAGGTGAACAGCGGGTCGAAACCTGCAGCGCGCCACCTACGCAGGCTGACGGGAGTAGTATTATCTTATTGGAACCATTCTCCTGCGCTTCCATGGTACCTGGTGTAGTAATCGAAGACACGCTGACAGCTGTGAACAACCTGCATCTCTTCGTGCTTGACGTCTTTCCCGACGGCGCTGTCATCTTTCAGCGGTATAACTGTCCGTGTCTCTGAGCCAGAACCGTGCTACAGTGGTTTCAGGATCGTTATAGTGAACTGACGCTGATGTCTCGGAGACCAAATCTGCCTGATATAAATCCTATGGAAGCCATCTGGGTCGCTATCGGGCGCCGTAACCGCGTACGCAAGTCAGCGGACCGTTCTTTACGGGAACTGCATGATCTATGCGTTGACATGCCACATACTTTACACAAACCTAGCATTAAGTTGTCGGACCCTTATGCGCAGAATCAGTGATGTGTTCTTTCCAAAGACGGACAAACAAGCTATTAAGCAGGTGGTCACAATGTTTTGGCTTATCAGTGTATGTATATATTATACGTCTGTAACGTTTCCAGTGCTTAGTTTTGACATACGTTACGCTGGAGTGTCATTATGCATATTTAACGTCGTATTTTGGCATTTGTGTGTGGAAAAACACATTTGATATTCATTCCACAGCTGCATGGCAAGGTAATCGGACATTATTTCTTGTGGTACGAGTTTCATATGTTCAGTCGTGAGAGTCACTGATGTATACCTGCAAGCTTAACAAACAACTAATTACACACATAACGTCTATGTCCTATATCAAGTGGAAGATGTAATCGTCCGTTCAGTGCGTGAATAGTTCGCCAGTTCGAATGCACGGATGGTCCTCTGTCTCCCAGTTCTGACGGTACGTTAAGCGTTCTCCAACTCGTAAATATTTATAGAAGCGTGAAGTGCGATCAGCAACATACCGGGGCCATCTCGTTTGCCGCGCCGCACTTCGCTTCGGTCTGTTGCTAAACTCCGCAATAATTCGTTCGGAGAAAATTCGCTTTGCCTCACCCACGCGACGCGAAATCCACAAAAAAACAGTAGGACTCGCGTTTGGCTGCGAGCCGAACACCTAAATATTTCTCCAGCGCTAATAAACACATACAGACACACAAACACACGCGCACGCACGCACACTCACGATCTATTTTGGCCTATTTTCGCAATTAGAGCTGTAAATTTTTACCTAAAATATTCTTGTAAAGAGGAGATGCACTACGAATGGCCAGTCAGATTTAATATCCCAGTGTCGGAGGAATGTTGTAAATAATGAACGAGAATGTACCATTGTTGTGTGAAGTCTCTAATGTATATCTGTTGTGTTTCTTAAACTTATGGAAAAACGCATGAACGTATGCACCAACCCAACATATTTGTTAGAGGCATCCAGTACTACGTTACATTTGGTAGTGACCTTTGCTTTCTTTAATGTCCGGATTTCTTTAATGTCCGGATTTCTTTAATGTCCGGATTTCTTTAATGTCCGGATTTCTTTAATGTCCGGATTTCTTTCACTCTTCGTGAATGGCCTTTGTTACGTATCCATGCAATAAGAGCACCGTGTCTTCATTTTTCTTATTCATCTCGGCATAGCCCGAGTTTCATTACCTTGTCGCGGAAGAGATCATTCTCACAGGCACCTTCTGGTCTTATTTGTTTGATTTCTAGACCGTACCAGGCGTCTTTGACGAGGGCTTGTATTTTTGGGGTTTGAATCAAAAAAGCGGAAGATCTTACTGGTCAGTTTGCTCCCGCCCTTTCATTTGACGTGACCGTAAGATCATACAAGTCGTCTGCAAATTTGTCTGTAATTTTCTCTATTTTGTCATATACTTGTTTGAAGGATTTTTATGGTGGACGTTATTGGAACCTGTAAGTGTCCTAATGATCCTGCGCTTTTTTTCCTCCAGTTCTTTGAGGGGGCCTTATTTGCGATTAGGAACAGAGTGTCGGCTGCACACATAACTTCCTTATTCAGAACAGTTTCGCAGTGTCGTCTTAGTGTTTCGTGAAAAGCACAGTTTGTTGTAAAATCTAGCGCAATGTTTGGTAGGCTATTTGAAGTTCATGTATTCGTTCCTCAATTGCTTTCTTGTCTAGTCTGTTTTTCATAATGGCTTCATCAGGTACTTTAATTTTTCTGCTCTGCTGATGGTACCATGTTTCGTCCGGGGTTGTGGCGGGGCAGCATTGAAATTAGTTGTGTTCTATAAAGTATAGCTCCAAGACAGTTTGTTTGGCGGTTTCCTTTAAGAGTTCGAAATGAAGTATAGCAATTTCTACGTCGATTGACAGAGTGGCTGTATGATCAGCAAAAGATTGTCTACTATGATTCCTCTTTTTCCTTTTAAGAAAAAGAAGACGACGTTCTCGAGATGTTCGTCACTAATAATGTATTTCTAATAGTATGCTATCGGGGTCTTTCTCTTTTTTATGAGCACAATCTTGGATTTATCCACGTAACAAGAGAATTACCGTTGATTACTCCAAGTCGAAATGTTCTCGAAGTCTTTCTGCATTTCCTTACTACTGTCCAGCGAAGATAGTTACCATAGATAACAGAACTGTCAGCGACCAGTCTGAAAAATTGTTTATGTACGCTACGAACATCAGAGGTCTAAATACGCTTACTTTAGGGGATCTCGACTTTTGATTCCATTTTTAATGAACATTCGCAGTTCAGGACAACATGTCCATTTTTCTTAATTAAATACTCTTCGGACCAATCACGTTTTGGTGAATACACCGCGCTGTATATGAGCGTGCTTTGTCAATTGTCGACGATGTGCTAGAATCCGTCTGCTCGTACATCGTTGTCTCTCACAGACAACGAGCAACTGGCAGAAACCTTAGTTTATCGTCAGTAATCGTACAGTTAAACTTATTTCTTCAGAAACTGGACAGTAAAAACACTTGGAAGGCTATTACTTTTTTCCTCTCTCCTTCAAGAGGGAATGATGGGAATAAATTCCTTGCAGACGAATCATCGCAATACGTCCACAGTGTGTGCTGATTTCAAACTTGCTGGCAGGTTGAAACTGTATACCACACAGGGATTCGAACTTGGGACTTTTGATTTACAGGAGCAGATGTTCTTCTGACTCAGTTATCCAAGCACGACCCATGACCCACCCTCGCAGCTTTACTTGCGCCAGTTTGGAAGCTAGGATATAAGGTAGTGGTGGAAACAAAGCTATTGCTGTACATTTACGTAACATTCTAGAAAAATAAAGTAATAATCACAACAGACGTTAACTCCTCTTAAGCCGAATTTATTACTTAAAACATATCTGCGTTCTATAGAAATGATTAACAAGAACCACTAACGATGTCACAGAGACTTGTTGGACATTTATAAAGAACGATTTTTGGCATGATAGGCGGACTTCAATACCCATATTAAATAAAGTTGTCATCTAAATGCTCCACAGGGATCTGATAAGGTGTAAGATACAATGGAATAAAAAAATATTGAAGCATCAAGCCGTATTCGTGGTGATGAACCAATATTTTTAGACATCATTAAACATTATTTTTGTAAGTGCTATATTGGGCACGGGGCTGCTTTTACATTTACATACACTCTCGTAAGCCACCATAAGGTGCGTGGCGGAGGGTATGCTGTATCCCTACCAGTCATTTCCTTTCCTGTTCCACTTGCAAGCAGAGCGATGGAAAAACTACTATTTACATTCCTCCGTATGAGGAGAACACTCGCTGTCGAGGGCAACATACTCGGTCCTACTACTTAAGAAGTTTTCGAAACCAGTCACATATCTGGGAGCCTATTCTGTGTGCACGTATCTTCGCTAACAGTCTGCAGTGGGGTTTTCCCTTCATACACAGTTCGCAGAATATCACGTGAGAAAATAGAAAACCCGAATAGTTAATATCGAGAATGGTTGTGACAGAAACCTCACTGTGTTTGGCGTGAACCCGTTGGTAGTAGAGGCGGCGTTTAAATTTCATTTGATAACTATTTAAGACTTTAATGTTCAACGTACAGGCCCATAGCCAAGGTTATTACCTTATTACAACGTATTTTGTTTTCAGTTATTTACTAAGATTTTTCTTCTTTTATTGTTACAGTTACTATTATTATTGCATTGAACTAAATAACTGCCAGCTGTTGTGACCGAGCGGTTCTCGGTGCTTCAGTCCGGAACCGCGCTGCTGCTACGGTCGCAGGTTCGAATCATTCCTTGGGCATGGATGTGTGTGATGTTCTTGGGTTAGTTAGGTTTAAGTAGTTGTAAGTTCTAGGGGACTGATGACCTGGGATGTTAGTGCTTAGATCCATTTGAACCATTTAAATAATAACACTGATTTTTAAATCTGCACACATTTTTAGAGTTCCGTATCTCAGACGGTAAAAACGGTTGAACGGTTGTCTGCCTGCCCGTCTGTCTGTCTGTTTATCTGTCCATCCGTCCGACTTTTCAAAATCCCTTTTCTCAAGTACGAGTTGACGTATCAAGTTGAAATGTAAGCTACATATTAAGGTCTACTGTCTCTTGGCAGACAAAAAACAAAAAAAAAAAAAAAAAAAAAAAAAACGTGCAGATTCTAAGTCAATGCAGTCAAAAAATGCTGCTATTTATGTCGCATATTTTGATACTCCCAAACTCACTCTTCAGGCCCATAGGACAATTCCCGTTACTCTAGAACCGTGAAATTTACTCACTACAACTAAAGGAAAAAAAAGTCCAAAAACTTAATTTATAATTTTACCATGCAATTTTTTTTTATTTGTTTCCGATTTAAAACTTGATATTTCAATATTCTGGAAAGTCTGGGAATACCTGGGCCCAGTTTCTTACCAGCATCAATGTCTACAACAGGCAAAAACCATCGAGATTCGCGATTCCTGGAATGCACGGACAGCCTATATACATTATTAAGTTTGTTCGGAAAGCTCAGTGCGCGAGTCCTTCTCGCACCTGCCGGATTTTTATATTACATAGTACCTGCTCCGCGAAACTGGGGAAACGCCATATAAATTGATAGAATCAATAAATTTTAAAGTAATGTCTCATTATTCAACACGTCTAATTCACCGCGTTATTGATATAAAAGATATACATAGTTAATTGTCTGTAATACACTGAAGAGTCAAAGGAACTGCTACACATGCCTAATATCGTTTATGGAAACGTGAGGACAAAAGTGTCGCAACACGACGTGGATGGACTCGACTAATGTCTGACGTAGTGCTGGAGGGAACTGACATCATGAATCCTGCAGGGCTGTCCATAAATCCGTAAGAGTACGAGGGAGCGGAGATCTATTCTGAACAGCACGTTGCAAGGCATCAAAGATATGCTCAATAATATTCATGTCTGGGGAGTTTGGTGGCCAGTGGAAGCGTGTGAACTCAGAAGAGTTTTCCTGGGGCGACTCTGGACGTGTATTGTGTCGCATTGTCGTGCTGGAATTGGACAAATCCGTCGGAATGCACAATGGATATGAATGGATGCAGGTGATCAAATGGCTCTAAGCACTATGCGACTTAACATCTGAGGTCATCAGTCCCCTAGACTTAGAACTAATTAAACCTAACTAACGTAAGGACATCACACACATCCAGCAGCGCGGTTCCGGACTGAAGCGCCTAGAACCGCACGACCACAACGGCCGGCTGCAGGTGACTAGACAGGTGTCACAGTCGTATCTAGACGTATTATGGGTCCAATACTACTTCAACTGCACGCGTCCCACGCCATTACTGAGCCTCCACCTGCATGAACAGTCCCCTGCTGACAGGCAGTGCCCATGGGTTCATGAGGTTGTCTCCATAGCCATACACGTCCACCCGCTCGATACAATTTGAAACGAGACTCGACCGACGAGGTAACATATTTAAAGTCATCAACAGTCCAATGTCGATGTTGACGGGTCCAGACGAGGCGTGAAGCTTTCTGTCGTGCAGTCATCAAGGGAACACGAGTGGCTATTCTGCTCCAAAAGCCCATATCCATGATGTTTCGTTGAATGGTTCAAACGCTGACACTTGTTGATCGCCCAGCATTGAAATCTGCAGCAATTTGCGAAAGGGCTGCACTTCTGTCACGCTGAACGATTCTCTTCAGTCTTCGTTGGTCCAGTTATTGCAGGATCCTTTTCCGGCCGCAGCGGTGTATGAGATTTTATGTGTTACCGGATTCCTGATATTCACGGTACACTCGTGAAATGGTCGTACGGGAAAATCCTCACTTCATCGCTACCTCGGAGATGCTGTGTCCCATAGCTCGTTCGCCAACTATAGCACCACGTTCAGTCTCACTTAAATCTTGATAACCTGCCATTGTAGCAGCAGTGACCAATCTAACAACTGCGACAGACCCTTGTTGTCTTGTACAGGTGTTGCCGACCGCAGCGCCACATACTGCGTTTTTACGTATCTCTGTATTTGAATACGCATGCTTATACCAGTTTCTTTGGCGCTTCAGTGTATAACACTTTTCAAAACACAACTGATGATGATGATAATAATAATAATAATAATAATAATAATAGTAATGCGAAGTTATTTTTCATTTCAAATGTTCCATTCTATTACTTTTCAACGTGTGTATGCTGCTTCTGAAACGTGCTACAAAAGATGGAATGTTGAACGAAGACTTAAAGGGCTTTTAAACGGCATTTCCTTACTGTACATCGTGTGTTGACGTCTATCGCAGAAATAATACGCTGACATTTTTCCGTATATAGCAAAGTCAGGTATCCCAAAATCAACTTAGCAAACACTGACAATGTATCATTGCATTTGTTGTGGAAGTCGTATCAGAGTCCACGTACAGTAAGGCTAGAGTGGACTTTTCATAGCAAAATCTGAATCACTATTGAACAATCTTCACGAACTCTGGTCTATCCCCTTTAGGAGACGTATTCTGAGTTATACGACGGGCACCAAAGAACTCTTTTTATGGGTCACTGGAGGCTAGATTGCATTCATTTTCGTAAAGGCACGGCGTTCAGGCTCGAGATTGAGACTGTGCGTAAGACGTGTGTGTGTGTGTGTGTGTGTGTGTGTGTGTGTGTGTGTGTGTGTGTGAGAGAGAGAGAGAGAGAGAGAGAGAGAGAGAGAGAGAGAAGTCGCAAACTCACTCGTTGAAAGCTATAGAGTATTCCCGGTTGACCTAGAGCCACGAAATTTGCCTAGAACAAAGGTTTCGACAGTACAAGTAAAGGGAATAAACTCTTAAAAGTATAAATTTGTTACTATATCACACGAAAAAAAATTGTCATTTGTTTTCCGACAGTCTGTCTGTCAGTCTGTTAAAATACCTATTACTCTTGAGCAGTTCGAGAGTTTAAATTTCAAATGCTTTGTCTAAAAATCAAAATATGAGAAACCTAAAAACACTGCAGTGTTAGGAAAATTTTGGGCTTCAAATTTATGGAATTGGAATTTTGAAATATTGAAAGATACAAAAATCGTTGCTGTCTTGAAATCTTAATTAATTAATAACTTTTAATTATGGATAGTTAAGCTAGACCAATAACGTTTTTGGAATCCTGAACAATGGTTCTAAAAAGTCAACTAGGTTGTTAGTCCTTAGGTTTCAATTTTTACATATGTATTTTTGTTTGGTAAAGATACTACGATATATTCAAATCTCTTGAATTACTTAACTTCAAGTGAATACAACTACACCACAACGTTACTGGTTGGATACAGTATATCTGTAGCAATAATAATAATAATAATAATAATAATAATAATAACTAAAGAAGCCTCGGACAAGCGCCGTCATGGTCGGGGACGGCGCTTGAACCCTATGCCCGCCCACAATGGTAATGACACTGCTAGCCAACTGGAAAATGATTTAAATCCAAATAGAGGTGTTTTGCAGGATATGCTTCCTGCAACCACCCTAGAAGGAAAACAAAGACAGAGGATGAGATGGTCAGATGAAGTTAATCGACACCTCATGTTCTGTTATTACCAAGCAACAAACCTAGGAACCAACACAACTGGATACAGATCACAAGTATACACAACATTTATTACCAGATACCCAGAATTAAAATTTTTAACAGAACAACGTCTAGCTGATCAGATTCGTGTAATAATAAAAAATAACAGGATACCCCATTCAGAATTAGAAAACATCAAACAACAAGTACAACAAATACTGGAACAAAATAATGTGCAATTAGAAGAAGAAAATACAGTAATGGACTCAAACATCCCAGAGCAAACAAACAAAGAACAACACGCATCAATTAAACAATCAGAGGAAAATGAAATTTTAAGACAGCCACCAGCACAAGCACAAATAGAACACGAAGTGACACACATGTTAGATATAGAAGAAAAATTTCAGTTGACATATATAGAATACAAAGACACAAATACAGACATTAGACCATTCTTGCATAGACCACCAAATAGCCCACAAGTCGAAACAACAATAAAAACTATCAACACAATCATACACAACAAAATAAATGAATACACAACTATGGAAGAGTTACAACTACTGGTTTATGTAGGAGCACTCACTACACTAAATATACACACTAGGCAGATATCAGAACCAACCAACACACAGAAGAAACCCACAAAACCAGCATGGCAACACAGGCTACAGATCAGAATAGAAAAACTGAGAAAAGACATCGGACAGTTAACACAATTTATAAGAAATGAAATATCAGACAAAAAACGAAAAAGGTTAGGTAAAATCTCACAACAAGAAGCAATAGAGCAATTAGATGAAAAGAAGCAAAAATTACAAGCTTTGGCGAAACGACTTAGAAGATACAAAAAAAAGTGAAAATAGAAGGAAACAAAACCAAACATTCAACACAAACCAAAAGAAATTTTACCAAACAATAGATAACACACACATAAAAATAGACAATCCACCAAACATAAGAGACATGGAACACTTCTGGAGCAGCATATGGTCAAACCCGGTACAACATAACAGGCATGCACGGTGGATACAAGCAGAAACAGATACATACAAGATGATACCACAAATGCCTGAAGTGATAATTTTGCAACATGAAGTCACCCGAGCAATTAATTCTACACACAATTGGAAAGCCCCTGGAAATGATAAAATAGCAAATTTCTGGCTAAAGAAGTTCACCTCAACACATTCACATCTAACTAAATTATTTAACAGTTACATTGCAGACCCATACATATTCCCTGATACACTTACACATGGAATAACTTATCTGAAACCTAAAGATCAAGCAGACACAGCAAACCCAGCTAAATATCGCCCCATAACATGCCTACCAACAATCTACAAAATATTAACTTCAGTCATTACACAGAAATTAATGACACATACAACACAGAACAAAATTATAAATGAAGAACAAAAAGGCTGCTGCAAAGGAGCGCGAGGATGTAAGGAGCAACTGATAATAGATGCAGAGGTGACATATCAAGCTAAAACTAAACAAAGGTCTCTACACTACGCATACATTGATTACCAAAAAGCTTTTGATAGTGTACCCCACTCATGGTTACTACAAATATTGGAAATATACAAAGTAGATCCTAAATTGATACAGTTCCTAAACATAGTAATGAAAAACTGGAAAACCACACTTAATATCCAAACAAATTCAGATAATATCACATCACAGCCAATACAGATTAAGCGTGGAATATACCAAGGAGACTCATTAAGTCCTTTCTGGTTCTGCCTTGCTCTGAACCCACTATCCAACATGCTAAATAATACAAATTATGGATACAATATTACTGGAACATACCCACACAAAATCACACATTTGCTATACATGGATGATCTAAAACTACTGGCAGCAACAAATCAACAACTCAACCAATTACTAAAGATAACAGAAGTATTCAGCAATGATATAAGTATGGCTTTTGGAACAGACAAATGTAAGAAAAATAGCATAGTCAAGGGAAAACACACTAAACAAGAAGATTACATATTGGATAACCACAGCGACTGCATAGAAGCGATGGAAAAAACGGATGCCTATAAATATCTAGGATACAGACAAAAAATAGGAATAGATAATACAAATATTAAAGAAGAACTAAAAGAAAAATATAGACAAAGACTAACAAAAATACTGAAAACAGAATTGACAGCAAGAAACAAGACAAAAGCTATAAATACTTATGCCATACCAATATTGACCTACTCATTTGGAGTAGTGAAATGGAGTAACACAGACCTAGAAGCACTCAATACACTTACACGCTCACAATGCCACAAATATAGAATACATCACATACATTCAGCAACAGAAAGATTCACATTAAGCAGAAAGGAAGGAGGAAGGGGATTTATCGATATAAAAAACCTACATTATGGACAGGTAGACAATTTAAGAAAATTCTTTATAGAACGAGCAGAAACTAGCAAAATACACAAAGCAATCACTCATATAAATACATCGGCTACACCACTACAATTTCATAACCACCTCTACAACCCTTTAGACCACATAACATCAACAGATACGAAGAAAGTAAATTGGAAAAAGAAAACACTTCATGGCAAGCACCCGTATCATCTAACACAGCCACACATCGATCAAGACGCATCCAACACATGGCTAAGAAAAGGCAATATATACAGTGAGACAGAAGGATTCATGATTGCAATACAGGATCAAACAATAAACACCAGGTATTACAGCAAGCATATTATTAAAGATCCCAATACCACAACAGATAAATGCAGACTATGTAAACAACAAATAGAAACAGTAGATCACATCACAAGCGGATGTACAATACTAGCAAATACAGAATACCCCAGAAGACATGACAATGTCGCAAAAATAATACATCAACAGCTTGCCTTACAACATAAACTTTTAAAACAACAAGTTCCTACATACAAGTATGCACCACAAAATGTACTGGAGAATGATGAATACAAATTATACTGGAACAGAACCATTATAACAGATAAAACAACGCCACATAACAAACCTGACATCATACTCACCAATAAAAAGAAGAAATTAACACAACTAATCGAAATATCCATACCCAATACAACAAATATACAAAAGAAAACAGGAGAAAAAATTGAAAAATACATCCAACTGGCTGAGGAAGTCAAAGACATGTGGCATCAGGATAAAGTTGACATCATACCAATTATACTATCAACTACAGGAGTCATACCACACAATATCCACCAGTACATCAATGCAATACAGCTACATCCAAACACATATATACAACTACAGAAATCCGTAATTATTGATACATGTTCAATTACCCGAAAGTTCCTAAATGCAATATAACATGTACCGTACAGCAAAAAGGAAGTGACGCTTGATAAAGGTCCGCGTCACTCCATTCTTAACCAGACTTAACGTCTGAGAAAGTAAAGAAATAATAATAATAACAATATGAAATCCTTCACCAAATGTGAAACTTGATAAATTTGTAAACACTCGTGGTGCTGTCACAATTCTATATTTGTCTTAATGAGAATGAGGGATGTCTTTAACATTTTAAGTGGTGGTTAAACTTTATTCGTCTCATTGCATGCTTTTGTGCAATAAACACTTTGTATATATAAACACCATTATTTTACGATAACTGAACAGAGCATGCTAAAAGACATCGTAATACTTACTGAATGCAAGACTGAAAGTTTATTATATTGTATGCAGTGAAAGTGTGGTAATGAATGTAGGCTTTTTGAAAGGCTTGAACTATATAACACTTTCACCATGTAACGTTACTTTTCCATAACACGCCAGTTATGGAACAATGACACCTGATTATAGACTGGTACTGTAGAATAGCCTGCATTCAAGTGTAACATCTACAGAATTTGAAGCCAATGAAACTTAATAGAACAAGAACTAAGTTTATGATGGTTTATTAGCCTATTGGGGAAATTATTCTCATGATCTGCAATTTTGGTTATTGTCAAAACATTTTATAGAAATAGTCTCACAACTTCCTAAGAAAACTTCACATCCTGTATCACAGAACATACAACTCATAGTATAAAATATACATACTTGAGAGCAACACTATCCCTATCACTCCCCATCATATCCACATGCATAGATACTATGTGGAACATCATTTGCTACCTGCTGACATAAAATAAGTTACTATCTGCATGCATTTCCTGCAACACTTTCAGGAAGCTCTCCTGACACTGCGCTGCTGCTACCAAGAGCAATGAGACAGTGTTTCACATTTCTCAAGCTGCATATGAATAACACTGATAACATTTATTTAACAGTATCTATAATCAAAATCTCACAATAGTGACCCAGGTCCTACTACTGAGCTAAGTAAATTCAGGATGAAAGTTTAAATGTTTGAAGTTTGCTTGCTGCAACTGATATGGTACTGAATAATGAATATCTAAAAAAAAGGATTTGGTATTAATATTTTTATCTTTCCTTGAAAACAATATACGTGTTGTCATAAAATCCATCTACACACCTACACCATCACAGCTGCACAAAGAGAACCACGTTTGTACATAGTGTGCTGGACAAACAATATACAACTTTTTAAAAGTAAAGCAGTTGACAGCCTGAAGGTCAGCTTGAACATTTTAGTCTTTTTCAAAAACCAGTTCTGAAAGAGGTATTTACTCCTCATCAAATCTGTTCAAGCAGACTAATGTTAACAGTCAAGTGATGGAAAAAAATTTAGCTATTAAAAATGTTAAAAAGGATACCAGCCACAGCAATTTGATATCATCAACTATCTAATATTAAGCCCTACTGACAAATCTTATGGGAATTATGAACTATGGGAATTATGAACTACTAAAGATGCTTGTGGACGTTTGGCATTGGTCAACCACTGCCTGCTACTTTTGTTGTGGAATTAGTTGATAAGCTCTTAGTGGTGTAAAGAAGTCAAGCTTCTAAGTCAGTGTAATGAAAAGACATGGCCATTTACAGTCAATTCCACAAGAAAGTGTACGCCATAATTTTAAATGTAGATTCCGCAGCGACATCTCTGGTAATGGTCTCGAATCTGTAAACAGTCCGCTTTTGTACAGTGTGTAGACAAACAGTGTGAGAGCTGAATGTTTTGTTTTGTTTTAACTGTTGCAGTTTAAAATGAATCAACAATATGTGAAGAGTCACGAGGCAGTGTTGCTTGGAAATCATCCAAAGGGACCAAAGCTTTCGCATGGAGCTGTTGCTAAAATTCTGAGAAAGTTAAAGATATTCGCTACGAAGTGGATCAAACGATAATTAGAGGTTGGAAACATGGATTATTTACCGAAGAGAGGGCTAAGGTGCCAAGCTATAATCGATAACGACAGATATCGTAGCTGCAGGACAGTTTCAAAATGGCTTCTGTAGGTGATATACGTTACAAGCAACGTGCCGTCATTGAATTCTCACTGCGGAGAAAGAAACTGTGGCGAAGTGGACATCCACTTGTTAGGGCCATTAAAGGATGCCATTCGTGGAATACATTTTGAGGACAATGAGCAGGTGATTCTAGAGTGAAGCACTGGCTTCGCCACCAGGACAAAGATAGGTACCGCCAGGGCGTACACGCCATTGTTTCGCGCTGCAGTAAGGCAAAAGAACGGGATAGAGATAACGTGGAAAAATAGAGTGTGTAGATAAAATACCATTATTTCGTGTGTGTAATTCTCATTATGTTCAATAAAGAATTGTCGAAAAAAATGCAGTGCACTACTTTCTGGGCAATCCTCGTATTTGATACTCGTAATTGTGAAGTAGTAATAACATGTATTTTCATGTAAACGTATATTTATTACAGTGTCTTATTTCACGCAGATAACGGCGTACACTTTCTTGTGGAACTGACTGTATCTCACATGTTCTGACACTCGCAAACTCACTCATCAAAACCTATAGTGTACCTCCCGTTAGGCTAGACTTATAAAATTTGACAAGTGAAGGAAAAATCTGAAAAATTAATTTGTTATTGTATCACAGGAATTTTTTTTTCATTTGTTATACGGTTTCAAAAGCAAAGGTAAAACGTTCTCAATAGTCTCGTCATTCAGGAAATCGATGTCTTGCTAGTAAGTGTGGATAACAGGCAAAAGTAGTAGAGACTGTTTTCCTGATGGATGAACTGTCCGTACACATAATTACGTTCGTACGGAGCCCTTAGTGCGAGAGTCCTGCTCGCACCTGGCCATGGCGGTTAGTATCGCGCAGTGAGATGTATGGCAGCGATCCACTATCTTTGAAACCATCGGAGTAACGGTATTGACCGAATAGCATTTCGGTGAAATGAAAGAAACAACGGTTTAAAATAAGGAAAGAATAACGTTCTGATCTTTTGCATTTAATTTCGTCATAAATATGAAAAGTAGTTCTGTTTATCTATGGGTTTTGTGAAATCTCTAAATGACTCAGAGAGAGTAACGCGTGTCAATGGGTCATTCTGTCGAAACTAGGGAAATGCAAATTAGGTAACAGGCAGATAATTAGACATGTAGATTTTATTACTGTATATATGAAGAACAACGCATCATACACTAAATACGGTCCCCAACTTTCAATGGACAATAATTAAGCACAGCGTTTTCAGAAACGAGTACTCGGAATCCACAATCTGGTTGACACACTCTTGGTTTATGTAAAAATGTAACCAGCCTCTAGTTTTAAAAGACACTTATAGCAAACCCTAAAGCTTACGCATTCACTGTCGCTTATGAATGTAACACACAGGAACGCAGGTGATCGCCAAGGGCGTATGAAGAATTTTGCCTCATGAGCCGAAACATGTAAGGCACTCACAAACAAAACTGGGCCTTAATCTGGTGCGACGTCCTCTGGTAAACGTGGCTTACTTTCCACAGAATCTCATGCGGTGTCAACGGAAGATAAACTCGACTCACAGCAAGTAAGCGCAGTCTATGTTCGAAGGTCGACTCCAGAAATAATTTGAGAAGTTGTAGACCTGACCTACTTACTCACTAATTACCCCATGAACGTCCACTTGACTTGCTTACGATACCCTCTCACAACTTTTCCTCTCAGCTCACCCCTGTACCAGTTAATTTCATCTCCTTACCAGCCTCCCTCCCGCCCCCGCCCCCAAGCCTATGCTTCCACTAGAGCATCCTGCGTTCGACCTGCAAAGAGGTGTATGCACAATTCTTTCCTAGACCCTCCAGTTCATCAGAGATCGAGAAGGAATTTTTGTTTTTGACCCTCTAGGCCCCACGTGTCTCTTGCCACACAGAAGTCGGTTTGAGTTCTGGAGACGTTACACTCTCCATGTCTGAGTTTTCCAATTACTGATACTGGAAAAAATTAAAAATGTCGGAAGTACAACCGTTGTCTCCAATTAAAATGTTGGACAGATTTCTTGCATGAAATTTTGCAACTGAGTACGTAGTTGACCTCAAGCGAAGGCAGTTTTTAAAACATTTTGCGTGCTACGTACTTTTCGCAAATATGGTGCTTGTACAGTCGCTTCTATCATTCCACCTATCAAGATTGGCCCTCTTCTCTTCGGTAACAGCCACAGAGATGAAATTTTCACTAATTTTCGACCTTTACACTTCCTACTTACCTGACCTAAAATGACATTTCACGCATTTCAAATACTGCACAGCTATTTCAAACATTCGAATGACAGAATACGAAAATTTCACACCATATGAGTGCTATATTGCAACAGACTCTTTCTCACGACATGTTTACGTATGTCAGTAATCGTTGAGGGATCGTTCTGTTTTATGTCGAGCCTCGTGGATTCGAGCCACCAAAGACGGCATTTATGCACTTTACAAGTACAGGGAAAACGTATTACGTAATTGGATCCAGCACAACGTCTAAATTCTCGAATAGCAGATGGGAAAATGAGCACCTCAAACTTTTCCTACGACCTCTGACTTATCTTATGATATCACATTTCTCCGTATATGGCCGCGCGGAGTGGCCGCGCTGTTAGAGGCGCCATGTCACGGATTGCGCGGCCCCTCCCGCCGGAGGTTCGAGTCCTCCCTTGGGCATGAGTGTATGTGTGTGTGTGTGTGTTGTTCTTAGCACAAGTTAGTTTAAGTAGTGTGTAACTCTAGGAACCGATAACCTCAGCGGTTTAGTCCCTTAGGAATTCACTCACATTTTAATATTTCTTCGTATATGGAGGGACAGTCAACAAAATAATCCTAAGACAAAAAAAAGAACACACTTACAAATACACCACGAAAGAACTATGCTAATGATGGGACGGAAATCGATAAATGTGATATACATGTACAGTCAAACAAACGATTACAATTTCGTAAACACTGCATGACCTCAAGAGAAAGAGCTCCACAAATTTGGGCAGTTCAGTAACAGAAGCCGGCCGCTGTGGCCGAGCGCTTCAGTCCGGAACCGCGCTGCTGCTACTGTCGCAGGTTCGAATCCTGCCTCGGGCATGGATGTGTGTGCTGTCCTTAGGTTAGTTAGGTTTAGGTAGTTTTAAGTCTACGGGACTGATGACCTCAAATGTTAAGTCCCATAGTGCTTAGAGCCATTTGAATCATCAGTAACATATTGTTTCATGTCTGGCCCTTATGAAAGCACTTTTTCAACTTGACACTGATTGACTGAGTTGTTGGATGTGCTGGTGATGGATATCGTGCCAAATTCTGTCCAACCGGTGCGTTAGATCGACAGAATCCCGAGCTGGTTGGAAGTTCTTGCCCATAATGCTCCAAACGTTCCAAATGAAGAAGATATCCGGTGATATTTCTGGCCAAAATATGGTTGTCAGACACCATGACGAGCAGTAGAAACGCTCGCTATGTGCGGGTGGGCATTTTTGTTGAAATGTAAGGTCAAGATAGATTGCCATGAAGGGCAACGAACATGGCTCAGAGTATCGCTGTGCTGCAAGGGCGCCGTGGATGACAACCAAAGGGGTCGTGCTATGAAATCAAATGCCACTCTAGACCATCACTCCTGATTTTCAAGCCGTATGGCGGGCGACAGTCAGGTTGGTATTCCACAGCTTTCCAGTATGTGTCCAGACAAGTCTTCACTGGTCATTGGGGTTCAGTTCAAAGTCAATGAGATTGCAGGCCGAAGACATGTCTGGAGACGCTCTGGAGAACGGAGAGATACCAAGCCGACTGTTGCCTGCCGTACGACCTGACAACCAGAAATGATGGTATTGGGTGCCGTTTCTTTTCGTAGCAGTACCCTTTTCGCAGCCCTTCACGGTACCATTACAGCACAGCGATACGTCGACGATTTGCTACGCCCCGTTTGTTGCCGTTCCTGGCAATCAATTCTGGGCTTCGATTTCAGCAACATCATGTCCGCTCGCACACAACCAGAGTTTCTACTGCTTGTCTTCCCGTTTGCCAAATCCTACCTTTGACAGCAATGTCGCCGGACCTCTCCGCAGCTGAGAAGTACTGGAGCATTATGGACAATACCCTCCGATCATCTCAGAAATTCGACGATCTAATGCGCCAGCTTGACACAATTTTGCACGATACGCCTCAGGTGCATGGACAACAACTGTATCAATTAGTGCCATGCGGAATAACTGCTTGCATAAGATCCAACGCGTTGCTGACTTGCTCAATTTGTGAAGCTCTTTCTCTTGAACAAAGGATCTAATTTCTCAGAAATTGTAGTCATTTGTTAGTTTGTACTAGTACATCACATCTACCGATTTCCCTCCCATTGGGGTAACTAGTTCGCGGTGGGTCTTTCTTGTGTGTGTGTGTGTGTGTGTGTGTGTGTGTGTGTGTGTGTGTGTGTGTGTGTGTCAGAATCTACTTTGGATTGGCATCTGAATGAGAACGTTGGTGCAAATTTCGGTAAAGTTTCGGATCACAACAAAAAATGGATTTGTTTCAATGAGTGCAACCCCAGCTCAGTTGTTATAACAGTGACACTGTCTATTTATGTATATTTTTATTTGCCTACCCTTTTTCACCAATACATATAGCGTACTTTACGTCAAATTTTCAGATATACTGGATGGGTCAATAAAATACTACATATTCCTGTGTCGAAAATTGTCATATTTCACATGAAGCTACATGATCAAGAATGGGACTCTCTCATGGCACTGAATAATGGCCTTCCCCTTTCATAACCTTCACGTATTGCCGAGGTCAACCTTCAGACTTGTTACAATGGTACGTGCTTTGTTTATAGATCCCCAGACCCATCCTCCGTACCTTTCGTAGTACGCTATTGTGAAAACTATAGCACAAGTGAATGTTCAACTCCGCTACTTTCAGTCCTTCACGAATGTCAAGATGGAAGGTCTCATATCCTATCAAAGCGTCTAGCAGCTCAAGAAGTGTCGAGGTGGAACTCAGAAGCACGTTCAGTCCCTGGGGCAGGTACAGGGACTTTATTTTAAAGAATCGGGGAGTCGTGCAATTAACCAGTTCGCCGCATCTGGAAGCTTACGGTTCTTGAAGTTCAAAAGCCAGCAGTATTTTTAAGCATAGTATAACGCTCAGAATTTCCGAACGACCTGAATTGCGCTACATATGATTTGCATGCACCACATACAACATAGTTTTCTTGCAGTTTCTCTAATCTCTTTGAGATGCAGTCGTTTGACTATGCAAAATGGCTAACACAAGAGGCAACTAAAGAACCTGTTCTTCATGGCAGTCAATTCATATGTAAATCGGGTCCTTCAGATACTGATGAGCATAATACACTTTTAAATCCTTTGTCATCTGGCAGTAAAATGTTTCTGGGTGTCTGACCACGTCATCACGTTGTATTGGGGGCCAACGTTTCAGCAGTGTAGCAGGTGACATTCGCCAGGGCGATGTACAGGACAGTACGAAATGAATATAGCTCTTCCAAACGTCTGTAGCTACTAGGTCTGATCAACGAAGACTGAGACTGATTTGTTTCACATATGTTTATTATTCTATTTCAATATTTATACGATTTTTCAAAGTATTCCACTCGTACTTGAATGAAACTTTTATAGCATCTTTGCCTGCCCCTGAACACATGGTGCAGACCATTCTTTGTCAGCTCCTTGAGAATCGCCTCACTTTCCTTGAGAATTCCTTCAGAGTTCTTAAATTGAATTCCTCAGAGTTTTGTCTTCAGTGATGAGAATTAAAAAGAAATCACTTGGGTCTATAATGCGGATGCGGTGTGTGTGTCAGCAACAGCAAGACTTTATTTGCGACGTGAGGCAGCGTATTGACATGATGAAGTCACCAAGGAATCCCACGAAGTTCTGGTCGTTTCCTTGCAAAGTGCAAGTTGCAGTTTAGCCAGTGCTGACGTGTAGTGCGCTGCTGCATTAGTAATATGAGGGGAAAGTGCATGCTGGTAAATCGTTAGATGACAGTCTAAAAATGAGATCAGAATCACTTTGCATGCAGATGGCACAATTTTATCCTTTTTTAGTTTTGGAGAACCTACCGATTTCCACACTGCGCTGACTCGTTTTCTTTCAGGATCGTAATGATGCCGCCATGACTCATCAACGGTGATAATCGATTCCAGACACGCATCCCCTGCGTCAGCAAAGAGGCACAGCACCTGACGGCTTGTCTCCATTCGCACAGCCTTAAGTCGGGAGTTAACGAACGTGGCACCCAACTGGCACAAACTCGGTCCATACGCAGATAATCGTAAAGACACCTCGAAGAGGAATTCTCAACACTTCCCTGAAGTTACGTAATGTTATCCACCGCTTTTCACGGTCAACCACAGCAGTTGCGTCGATGATGACTGTAGTCACAGCAAAAGCCGAAACAGGAGTACCAACTTACTTAACATAGACAAGTCTGCCTTCTCTGAAGTCCTTGAACCACCTAAATACTGACGCACGAGGTAGCGCGTCTTCTCCGTACGCTTGCTGCAGTTTTTGGTAAGTTTCATTGGTTGTGTGGTTTGAAAGAACACAGAATTTCATTGCTCCGTACTGCTGCTCTCGCGTCACCTCCACTCTATGCTTTGCGAAACAGAGCATCTACAAAATTACTACCAATTTACCGATACTAGAGTGCTGCTTTGACATGATACATAAAAACCCGCTCTTTTCAAATATTCATCTTTCCTACAGATGGGAAACTATCACGGAAGCTACAGAAAGACATCGATCCAAGTCTTTGTTGATCATTCCTCGAATATAATATATAGCTATACATCGATGAGAATTACAGACAGTGCAAAAGAAAGTTGAAAATTTCTATAGTTGATTGAGCACGCTGAATCGGATGTGGTAATTAAGTGAAACGTTCCGCGTCTTTAGTAGAAATCTCTGATCCCGAACAGAAGGCATCGTATCTTTCAAAATTTAACAACTTTCGTTCTCTCATTATGAAGCAGAGAATTCGTTGGCAGCGGTACACTAGAGCACCCCCAAATACCAACAAATTTAACAGATGGCATCAGCAGTTTGAAGATACAGGATATCTGTGTAAAGGAAAAAGTACCGCCGACCTTGAATATCAGCACAAAACGTTGAAAGAACTCGCCTTTCTTTTGAGCATACCTCTCGGAAATCTGTGTACAAAGCCATAGCTATAAATGCTACATGGAAATGAGCGTATGTCGTCAGTGGCCGGGAGTTGCCAGTCGGGAAGTTCGGCCGCCAAGTGTAAGTCTTACTGAGTGCGACGCCACATTGGGCGACTTGCATGTCGACAATGGGTATGAAATGCTGATGAGGACAGCACAACACCCAGACCCTGAGCCTGAGGGGAGAAAAATCGCAGATCTCAGCCGGGAATCGAACCCGAGCCCTCATGCGTGGCATTCCAACGCACTGACCGTTCAGTTATTGAGGCGGACTTATAAATGCAACAATTAACGGTTGATGTGTTGTCAAAACCAAGCTCAAATTAAAAATGTTCGTCATTCAAATCTAATAGAAACTGAAAAAGAAAGACTACGTTAAAGGTTTGAATAATGCTGCGGCAATACTGCTTGCCATGAAAGAATAAACATTTGGTGCACATCTCATCTTTAGCGATGACGCAGCCTTCCATGTAAATAAAAACGTTAACCGTTACAACATCCGTATTTTGGATACACAAAAGCGTTCTTGAACAACGGAACATCAGCATAGCTGGTAGAAACTTAATGTTGTTTTGTGAAATGCAGCCACAAAATCTCTGTGGTCCATTTTTATACTTTGAGCTAAGTGTTTCGACAAAGATTTACCCTACAGTGCTTGAACAATGGCTGATGCTACAGGTCAATACTGAGTCCACGGATTAGTCATGGAATTCTTTTCTGGGGAAAAAGGCACAAAATATGAACACAGTTTTCAAACTGCAGAAAAGAGCCATAAGAATAACACCAAAAACTGTACGCAAGTTTGTGGTAAAGATCTATTCAAAACACTTAGGATCTTAACTACAATAAATGAGTACATTTACCAGTCATCAGTTCACACAATAAATAACACTGATAATCAGTGTACAAAGAGCTCAGTGTATGACAGTGGACAGAGTTATAGACTGAACCTAAGAATAAGCACAAAAAATAAAACATCAATTTGCGTCAAGGAGCAGAACTCTAGGATCAACGGCCCAAGAAGATTAAAGACAATACTAAAACGAACTTGTTTGACAAAGCAGTTAAAAACTACCTCTTAAGCAATAAATTGCACAAAGTGAAAGACTACTTAGGTAACGTAGAGGAGGGTTTTGGTAAAAATGTAACCCAAACAAACAACAATAAAGATATTAAAACATGTCATTTCACTCAACATCCACACTACATTTTCTCTTAGTTTTTCTTTTCCTCTTCTTTCCCTGGACAACCTTACTCCCAGAGGTATGCAATATATAACACTAACATCTTTTATCCCATCATAAGGAAAATAGTCACAATGTTTACACCAAACTAATCGTCAATTGACAGCTATGTCAGCAAGTGAGTAATTATAAAATACAGCTGCTAAATAATTGTGTAAAATACTGAACATCAGGAAGGGCAATTTTGATATCACAAACGATCAGAAGTCATTAGTAACTTAGTTACAAAAGACGAAGTGTCTCTGAAAATGTAAACGAGATAAAGCGACCAAACTGGTAATTATATGATGGTAATATATGGCGTGAAATAGATTATGGAATAGATTATGTCCATGTGACTAAATGGAGTTACTCAGAGCACTTTACATTTACTTTCATTCTTGTCCATGTATTTACTTTGAATTGCCATGTACTTACTACCACACCGATGAACTCATTTGTCACAGTCACAGAAACGTTACTCCCTGATACTTCACGATTAAGTGGTGACGTACCCGAAAACGTTTTATTGAAGGTTTGGTTCTGCAACAGCACATTGTTGTTGTTGTTGTCGTGGTCTTCAGTCCTGAGACTGGTTTCATGCAGCTCTCCATGCTACTCTATCCTGTGCAAGCTTCATCATCTCCCAGTACTTACTGCAACCTACACCCTTCTGAATCTGCTCAGTGTATTCATCTCTTGGTCTCCCTCTATGATTTTTACCCTCCACGCTGCCCTCCAATACTAAATTGGTGATCCCTTGACGCCTCAGAACATGTCCTACCAACCGATCCCACCTTGTAGTCAAGTTGTGCAACAAATTTCTCTTCTCCCCAATCCTATTCAATACCTCCTCATTAGTTATGTGATCTACCCATCTAAATTCAGCATTCTTCTGTAGCAACACATTTCGAAAGCTTCTATTCTTGTCTAAACTATTTATTGTCCATGTTTCACTTCCATACGTGGCTACACTCCATACAAATACTTTCATAAACGACTTCCTGTCACTTAAATCTATACTCGATGTTAACAAAATTCTCTTCTCCAGAAAAGCTTTCCTTGCCATTGCCAGTCTACATTTTATATCTTCTCTACTTCGACCATCCTCAGTTATTTTGCTCCCCAAATAGCAAAACTCCTTTACTACTTTAAATGTGCCATGTCCTAATCTAATTCCTTCAGCATCACCCGACTTAATTCGACTACATTCCATTATCCTCGTTTTTTTTATTGATGTTCATCTTATATCCTCCTTTCAAGCCACTATCCATTCCGTTCAACTGCTCTTCCAAGTCCTTTTCTGTCTCTGACAGAATTACAATTTCATCGGCGAACCTCGTAAAGTTTTTATTTCTTCTCCATGGATTTTAATACCTACTCCGAATTTTTCTTTTGTTTCCTTTACTGCTTGCTCAATATACAGATCGAATAACATCGAGGATAGGCTACTACCCTGTCTCACTCCCGTCCCAACCACTGCTTCCCTTTCGTATCCTACGACTCTCATAACTGCCATCTGGTTTCTGTCCAAATTGTAAATAGCCTTTCGCTCCCTGTATT
Source organism: Schistocerca nitens (assembly GCF_023898315.1). Lineage (NCBI taxonomy): Eukaryota > Metazoa > Arthropoda > Insecta > Orthoptera > Acrididae > Schistocerca > Schistocerca nitens. The sequence goes on along the minus strand of NC_064621.1, from coordinate 543,427,553 downwards.
TTACCCCTGACACATTCCGAATTTGAAAGAGAGTATTCCAGTCAACATTGTCAAAAGCTTTCTCTAAGTCAACAAATGCTAGAAACGTAGGTTTACCTTTCCTTAATCTAGCTTCTAAGATAAGTCGTAGGGTCAGTATTGCTTCACGTGTTGCAACATTTCTACGGAATCCAAACTGATCTTCCCCGAGGTCGGCTTCTACTAGTTTTTCCATTCGTCTATAAATAATTCACGTTAGTATTTTGCAGCCGTGGCTTATTAAACTGACAGTTCGGTAATTTTCGCATCTGTCAACACCTGCTTTCTTTGGGATTGGAATTATTATATTCTTCTTGAAGTCTGAGGGAATTTCGCCTGTCTCATACATCTTGCTCACCAGATGCTAGATTTTTGTCAGGACTGGCTCTGCCAAGGCCGTCAGTAGTTCTAATGGAATGTTGTCTACTCCCGGGGCCTTGTTTCGACTTAAGTCTTTCAGTGCTCTGTCAAACTCTTCACGCAGTATCTTATCTCCCATTTCATCTTCATCTACATTCTCTTCCATTTCCATAATATTGTCCCCAATTGCATGGCCCTTGTATAGACCTTCTATATACTCCTTCCACCTTTCTGCTTTCCCTTCTTTGCTTAGAACTGAGTTTCCATCTGAGCTCTTGATATTCGTAAAAGTGGTTCTCTTTTCTCCAAAAGACTCTTTAATTTTTATGTAGGCAGTATCTATCTTACCCCTAGTGAGATAAGCCTCTACAATCCTACATTTGTCCTCTAGCCATCCCTGCTTAGCCATTTTGCACTTCCTGTCGATCTCGTTTTTGAGACGTTTGTATTCCCTTTTGCCTGCTTCATTTACTGCATTTTTATATTTTCTCCTTGCATCAATTAAATTCATTATTTCTTCTTTTACCCAAGGATTTCTAGTAGCCCTCGTCTTTTTACCTACTCGATCCTCTGCTGCCTTCACTACTTCATCCCTCAGAGCTACCCATTCTCCTTCTACTGCATTTCTTTCCCTCATTCCTGTCAATTGTTCCCGAATGCTCTCGCTTGAAACTCTGTACAACCTCTGGTTTAGTCAGTTTATCCAGGACCCATCTCCTTATATTCCCACCTTTTTGCAGTTTCTTCAGTTTTAATCTACAGTTCATAAACAATAGATTGTGGTCAGAGTCCACATCGGCCCCAGGAAATGTCTTACAATTTGAAACCTAGTTCCTAAATCTCTGTCTTAGCATTATGTAATCCATCTGAAACCTGTCAGTATCTCCAGGATTCTTCCATGTATACAACCTTCTTTTATGATTCCTGAACCAAGTGTTAGCTATGAGTAAGTTATGCTCTGTGCAAAATTCTACCAGGCGGCTTCGTCTTTCATTTCTTCCCCCCCCCCCCCCAATCCATATTCACCTACTACGTTTCTTTCTCTCCCTTTTCCTACTATCGAATCCCAGTCACCCATGACTATTAAATTTTCGTCTCCCTTCACTACCTGAATAATTTCTTTTATCTCATCATACATTTCTTCAATTTCTTCGTCATCTGCAGAGCTAGTTGGCATATGAACTTGTACTACTGTAGTAGGCATGGGCTTCGTGTCTATCTTGGCCACTACAATACGTTCACTATGCTATTTGTAGTAGCTTACCCGCACTCCTATTTTTTTATTCATTATTAAACCCACTCCTGCATTACCCCTATTTGATTTTGTATTTATAACCCTGTATTCGCCTGACCAAAGGTCTTGTTCCTCCTACCACCAAACCTCACTAATTCCCACTATATCGAACTTTAACCTATCCATTTCCCTTTTTAAATTTTCTAACCTACCTGCCCGATTAAGGGATCTGACATTCCACGCTCCGATCCGTAGAACGCCAATTTTCTTTCTATATTGTATATTTGTAAATTTTGATGCAAAGTTAGTCATATCCCATGGATAATCCTGCGCGATAAATCGTAATGGTGTGGAATTCATTATCGAGAATTCATCTGTAAACATGGCTAAATGCTGAATATCTATAAGGTTTTTTTTTAAATACACAGATGTGAGTTATTAATTCCTAGCCACCATCTTTTACGCATTATAATGAGAGAAATTCTTTAATGGACTATAAAGATTTGCCCAGGGGAAACTTTCTAAGCTCATTTCAAATTTTACTTCGCTATCAGGCATTTCATATCACTAGGTAAGTGATCAGAAACTGTTATTGAAGAATTGTGCACCACTGAGCAAAACATAACCTTAACTTGCAGTAATAGGATTCATTTTTCCTTCTGGTATGTTAATTACGTACATAATTGTTCTTTTTGAAGAGTGTGATTATTTAAAACAAACTTCATGAGGGAATAAATATACTGTGCAGCAGTAGTCAGAATGTCTAACTCCTTCAACGGATGTTTATTACAGCAAGTTTTTGAACAACGAACACTTACTTTCTTAAGGACAAGTTAATCTCGGACATTATTCCATATGACGTTACTGAATCAAATATGCAAAATGTGGCATCTTACTGATTTGTTTCTCCCTGAGATCCAAAGATTTGCAATAATTTTCAACAGTCTAAGACCAAGTGTGGCTGAATTAAGTTGTTTTAGGAGATCCATAACCTTCTTTTTCAAGGTCAATTCTCAACAGTGTGGACACCTACGATCTTTGAAGTTTCCATCATACTTATTATTTCCTCGCCATGTGTTACACTTATCATTGGTGTCGTTCCCCTAAATGAACTGAGCATCCGTTTAATAAGTTATGGTTGCAAAATATGAATTATTTACAGAAGAATGGAAAAACTATTTGATGCTGACCTTGGGGAAAAACACTTTGGTCTCCAGAAAAGTGCAGGAACACATGAGGCAATCCTGGCCATGTGACGTGTCTTAGAAGATAGGTTAATGAAGGGAAACCTACATTTACAGCAGGGCTTCACAACATCGTGCTCGCGGAGCAAGCTGTGAGCAGCAAGGTGCGAGCATGGAGCAGCGCGAGCACGCTACCCCCACTACCGGACCAGAGCGGAGAGTGGGGAAAGTCACGTGAGGCACACAACAGCTGCCGCCAGTCAGTGTAAACCCGCGGCCACCTGCAGGGATATCACTCACGAATTATTACTGCGACAAATGAAACAAATAAAGGAGAATGTACACATGCCACATAATTTTATTAGCTTCGCATTAATTTGTGAACTGTTACACAATAAAAGGTGTCACTGAAGTGTGGAATTCTCGGTTATCTTGTACTTTTTGCCCTTTACAATTGCGTCTATGTTCGGAGTAATTGTTCTTGTGCATTTTAGGCGCTGCGTGCAGTTTAAATTTCGATCAGACAATGTGTTTCTCAGGCGCGTCTTGTTACATTTCATTGCAGAGAACAGTTGTTCACAAACATACGTGGAACCGAACATTGATGTTATTGTCGCCGCCAGTTTGTGCAAACGAGGAAATCTATCCTGAGGGAAGTGTCTGTAGAATTCCAAAATTTTTTTTATTGTTCTGAAAGTTGTCTCTGTATTCTCTGTCACACTGCAGGTCAATAATTTCTTGCTGCAGCTCAGGACGAATCTCTTAAATATTCGCTGAATATGGAGAGAACAGATCAAAATCACTGTCTAGTGCTGTCAGATCTTGATAGCTCTGATCAACTAAACTATGTGAATAACGTTCACAGTCTTTGTGACATCTTGCATGGATGATAATTTAGGAAAATGAGCTAGGTTTCCTGTTTCCAGCTGACTCACCCAAAGTGTCAATTTCATTTTAAAACCTCGTATTCGATCTATGAAATGAGTAATTAGCAGATCTTTACCTTGTAGTAAAATGTTCAAAGCATTCAGATGGCTAGTTAAATCTGCTACGAACGCGAGATCACATTCAAACGTGGGCGCGCATTTCCCCTCCCTCCCCTCCCTCCCTACTCCGTGACCTTGCACCTGCTCGCGAGCACGTGCCTGAGCAGACGTGAGTACTCGCGCTCAAAACCGGCCAGTTGTTAAGCCCTGATTTACAGCATTTATAGATTCAGAGAGTACTTTTGACTCTGCTGACTGGAATACAAACTCTGGTATTCTCAAAGTAGCTGGGATAAAATGTAGCAAACGAAAGTTAATTGCAACTTGTAGAAAAACCAGACTGAAGCAGTAAGAGTCAAGAGTCGCAGGACACGAGAGGGAAGCAGTGGTTGGAGAAGGGAGTGAGACACGGTTGTAGCCTACCCCTTGTTATTCGATCTGTAGGCTGAGCAAGCAGTAAAGGAAATTATGGAAGAATCTGGATAAAGAAAAAGTTCAGGGAGAGAAAATGAAAACTTTGTAGTGTGCCGAAAGCATCATAATTATGTCAGTTACGGCAAAGGGCTTGAAAGAGCTGTTGAACGGAACGGACAGTGTCTTGAAAAGAGGTTATAAGACTAACATTAACAAAAGCTAAACGAAGATAATGGAATATAATAGAACTATATCAGGCGATAATGAAGGAGAATTGGCAATGAGACACTAATAGTAGTAGATGAATTTTGATAATTTGGCAGAAAAATAACTGACGATAGTCGAAGCAGAGGCGATATAAAATTCATTCTTGCTGTACAAAAAGATGCGATTCCGTAAAAGAGAAATCTTCTGTTAAGATCAAATACAAATTTGAATCCAAGTAAGAGTTTTCTGAAGGTATTTATATGGAGTGTAACCTTGTATGGAAGTGAAAATTGGTCAGTACACAGATCAGGCAAAAGCATAATAAAATCTTTTGAATTGCGTACTGCAGAAGAATACTGTAAATTAGATGGGTAGATCAGACAGTTAATGAGGAGGTACTGCATGGAACGGGAGAGAAAAGAAGTTTATGGCACAGCTTAAAGAAGGGATGGGCTAATACTACACCATGTGGCAGTAATTATACGAGAGTGAGAAGACTTGCGCCGGTTATAGTAGCGTGAAAAGCTGCATCAAACTGATCCCTGAACTGAAGACAACAACAACATCGACCACCATCACTCAGCAGCGATTTTCACTTTTTTATGGAAAATTGTTGGATACGCTGCTCATGTTGAGTTAGCGTGTAAGCAGAGCAAAGTGCTGTGGTCACCAAGCACCTATTTATCATCAGGACAGATGCAGTGGACCCGATCTGTGTGCGTATAGAGTAAACTCTGTGTGCAAGTGTTCTAAATATTTTCGAACCGTGAGTGTGAGGCGCAACATGGGAACCGGATCGGTATTCACCAAATGGGGAGAGGGAAACCGCTTAAAACCACATCCAGGATGGTCGGCACACCGAACCATCGTCGTTAATCCGGTGGGCGGATTCGATCCGGGCTGTCATAATTCCCCGTCCCGGGGGCGGTAGCGTTAACTCGCATGGCAGCCCGGGTGGGTATTGGATAACTTGGGATTAAACAACGGGGCAATATGGAACGACGTGGAATTGACGTTCGGTCGAATACATAAGATTCGAATGAGACATGAAGTGTAGCATGTCCATGGTACACCTGACCACTGGCACTGTTCATCGAAACGGAAAGCTCAAATACTATGGACGTTCAATAAGCAATGGAACATTTTTTTTTCTAAAAGCAGGTTGGTTTTATTCAGAATTTCAGTACATCAAATTATTCCCCACTGTTTTTGCTACAAAATCCTATTTTTCAAAATAATCTCTATTCAATGCGACGGCCTTACGCCACCTTACTGAAAGGGCCTGTGTGACCACATTGTTACTTTCAACCAAAGTCGCAGCCAACGTCTTACGGCATCAATAACCCCGCCCCCGTCCCCCATCATCCACTTACTACTTCCCGCGGAGTTGGGAGTTGATCCTGCATTGGGACAAACAGATGAAAGTCGAAAGGTGCGAGATCCGGAGTGAGAGATGGAGGGCGGAGAACAACCACATGGAGTTTTTGTGAGATCCTCTCATGTGCACACAATGGTGTCAGACCTGTGTTGTCATGGAGAACGATAATTTTGTTTGCATAATTGTGGCGACGAACAATCTGAATTCGTTTCTTCAATTTCATGCTGCCAACTGGGTAGTACGATGCACTTCCGAGTTGATCGTTGGACCACGAAGGAGGACATCGAGCAAATTAACCCCTCCAGAGTTCCAAAAGACCATTGCCCCGACTTTACAGGCTGAGGGTGTGGCTTTGAACTTTTCGCCGTAAGAGAAGTGTGTAACGTGACAATGTGCCATCTAGTGAATGAGAAAGTAGACGCTTATGCCATTGTGGGCCAGAATCGAAGGCAAAGCGGAAGTGCTTCCGCCTGGTGGCAGCTAAATTAAAGAACGCTATGCGGGAGACAGTGTCTGGCTTTTGCTGCACTCTGCCAGCGAAATAACAAAAGAATTAAATAAAATAATATTGTTACATGTAGTAAAAATATAAATGTAATATTACTTTAATATATGAAAATGACTGTAATTGAATATTGTAATGCTATTGTATGTTTAATTGTAAATAGAGAACTTGGCGCAATCTAAAATAATGTTTAGATGTGGGGGGAAACCCCGCGAATGAGAACAATGACAGGTTGGCGCGTAATAATAGGGGTAGAAGTAAGTTGGCATAGCTCTGAGACAGAACAAGTGTTAAGTGGCGCAAAAGTGACTGTCTGTGCGTGCTACGGTAACGTTGCTAACAGACCATTTTAGAAATGAGCTGAAAACAGATATGGACTTCGTTTATCGTATGGCCACATGCTAAATGGACACTAAGGATTGTAAGACGTGGTATTTCGATGGAGATGAGCTGCGAGAGGCAAAATAGTACTGATGAGGTCCATTGCTGAGCTCACTTCGGTAGCAACGAACTAGAAGTTATCTTACAAGAGTATTATTATGAACAGTGGTTGTTATACCGACGTCATTACCAGTACATTTATATTTTGTGAATCAGTTTGTGTAATAGTCAAACCAAGTTCTCTACAGTGTGTAAAGTTTGGAGGCAATAATAATTTTGTGGTTTAAATTCCCCGAGTGTAATCAATTATTTACAGGAAATAGCTCATTATTACCCCATATCCAGTGATTTCTATGTGTTGCAACATCAGTGAACAGTTATGGTGCGTGGGTATCGGCGTAGCTATTTTACAAGAGACAATAGACGGAACTAACGCCGAAATTGCCAGCAGACGCCACTTCATGCAACGCATGGAAGATGCCAAGTACTGTGCCACCTTAATTACTATCCAGCTCGATGTGGTGGCTCTTCAGTACATTGCCATAATCAAAAATTCCTCGGTTCCGTCCGAGCAACGTGATTCTCAATTAGTGTTTTCAGTAACTATATTGACAAGCAGATCTATATTGTTCTTTAAGTAGGCGTTCAAGGAAATTGCTGCCACCAGAGTACACATTGTGCCTTCAGCACAGTGCAAGCTCAATAACATTAATTTCAGTAATTACAATTTGTGTAGTTTACATTAACCTAAACCAGGTTCAAGTGTTTATCATGTGTGTTTATTTATTGTGAAACGATTTCAGGCTTTGGTATTATTTTAAATGAATAATGTCCTCCCACTAGGCAATATCACACATACAGAGTTAAGTGCTTCCTGTTCAGTCACTTCAAAGAGATAGCAGTGCTACTAATAATCAAATATAGACGTAAAAGTAAGTTTGTTACGTGCCATTATCATTATTTATTCCAAAAATTCCGTGTTGTAGTTGGATCACCATAGGGTGTCAATTGTAGTGGGGCGCGAAATTGGAGCGTCACCCATCCACCAGTGTCAGCCCAGTTTGCAGGTGAATATAAGTTTAATTTAGTGTTTTGTTTATGTATTATGTAATATTTTTAATGTTTGTGAATTATCTAAAGTTTTGTATTTATTTTTATGTATCATGTACGGAGAGGGCGTCGCAACGAACACTGCCGGGACCAGAGAGAAAGTTGCTGGCCACTATACGTCGCGGGTCGACAGCCAAAGAGCAACAGAAGATCCTGAAGCCGAGTTGTTGCATCGTGCTTCTAAAAACTGAAAAAATAAGAATGTGTCATGTTTCTACAACAATGACGTCATAGAAAGTTTAATCATGTTGTAAATGTTCAGTCCTATCTTGTCAAGGCTCAGGTTGGTTGGTTGGTTTTGGGGAAGGAGACCAGACAGCGTGGTCATCGGTCTCATCGGATTAGGGAAGGATGGGGAAGGAAGTCGGCCGTGCCCTTTCAGAGGAACCATCCCGGCATTTGCCTTGAGTGATTTAGGGAAATCACAAGGCTCAGGTTCACGTCTATATGTAGTATATATGAAGATAATAAACTAGTGTATACTGCAAAAGTTTAAATACGTGTTCCGAGAATTTATTTATGAAGAATTATATTAAGGAAGAAGGATTACTGATTTATTTGACAAGTTTATTAATTTTTGACAACATTCATCGCGAGTTTGAGTCTTAAAAGTTTATTCCATGTGGCTTTAATATTTATTAAAGCAGATAACTTGTATTAATATAATTTCTGAGAAGAAACAAACGATATCTAAATTAAAAAAAGTTTGCGCAAACCATTTGAACTGAGTGACGTAATTCTGCGCATACGACTCAAAGGATGATGATTTAATTACAGTTTCGTTCAAGAACCATTCAGAGACACCTTTAAAAAGAATATAATTAATTTTGAAGTATTTTGTAAGTGACGAAGACTGCACATGGTCATATGTCAAAAGAAAATCATTTATACAAAACTTACGTCGTTACACTACACTATTCAAACCTATTACATGCGAGAGCCGTTTTCTGGAAGTCCGATGCCGCATGGTCTAATAATAATACAGTAAATTCAGGTAGTGGCATCGCAATTGGTGTCGGGCCACTCCATGAATAGTAGTAGTGATGGTCCCACGTTTCATCGCCTGTGTCGACGTTCGACAAAATAATGGTCATTACCAGCCTCGTAACAAGCAAGCAACTCCGCTGCTCATTATGGTCTTCCATTAGGCGGCGAGGAACCTAGCGGTCACACCCCTACAGGTGGAAGTGTGTGTCAGCACATCCTGAAGAGTCGTCCTGCTGTGCAGTGAGGCAGCGAGGTGTTTGATTGTGATCCACTGATCTTCTCGAATGCGTGTGTCCACACGTTCCACCATTGCAGCAGTCACACCTGTGGGTGGCCGGCCGGCACGTGGGTCGTCGGACAGGTTTACACGACCGCGTGATGATCGCTCAACGACTCGCTGTGCATTTTTAAGTGCCAGATCTCCATAGACATTCCGCAAGAGCCTATAAATTTCTGCGGTGCTCAGGTTTTGCCCCAAAAGAAAGTCGATGATAGTTCTTTGCCTGGAACGGACCTCTGTTAGAGACACCATTTTGAAGGCTACGTATGGCGCCACCGCCATCGGAACTTTATGAAACTATAGAGGCTGAGGCTGGAATACAGCAATACATCACACAAAAAATTACGTATTTTTCCAACCAAAAGTGGGGGAGAAAAAATGTACTAGATTATTTATTGGACGCCCCTGTGGGATAGGTAAACACGCACAAGAATGGGACAAGGTTGGGCTCGATTTCCTGATACATATCTTCTATAAGGGAAAGGTGGAAGGAGTATATAGAGGGTCTATACAAGGGCGGTGTTCTTGAGGACAATTTTATAGAAATGGAAGAGAATGCGGATGAAGATGAAATAGGAGGTATGATACTGCGTGAAGAGTCTGACAGAGCTCTGAAAGACTTAAGTCGAAACAAGGCCCCATGAGTAGACAACATTCCATTAGAACAACTGAAGGCCTTGGGAGAGCCAGGCCTAACAAAACTCTACCATCTGGTGAGCAAGATGTATGAGACAGGCGAAATATCCTCAGAGGTCAAGAAGAATATAGTAATTCCAATCCCAAAGAAATCAAGCGTTGACAGATGTGAAAATTACCGAACTATCAGAGTCACAGCTGCAAAATACTAACACGAATTCCTTACAGACGAATGGAAAAACTGGTAGAAGCTGACCCCGGGGAAGATCAGTTTGGATCCCATAGAAATGTTGGAACACGCGAGGCAATACTGACCCTATGACTTATCTTAGAAGAAAGATTAAGGAAAGGGAAACTTACGTTTCTAGCATTTGTAGACTTAGAGAAAGATTTTGACAATGTTAACTGGAATACTCTCTTTCAAATTGAGGTGTCTGGGGTAAAATACAGGGAGCGAAAGGCTATTTACAATTTGTACAGAAACCAGATGGCAGTCGAGGGACATGAAAGGGAAGCAGTGGTTGGGAAGGCAGTGAGACAGGGTTGTAGCCTATCCCCGATGTTATTCAATCTGTATATTGAGCAAGCAGTAAAGGAAACAAAAGGAAAATTCGGAGTAGGAATTAAAATCCATGGAGAAGAAATAAAAACTTTGAGGTTGGCCGATGACATTGTAATTCTGTCAGAGAAAGCAAAGGACCTGGAAGAGCAGCTGAACGGAATGGACAGTGTCTTGAAAGGAGGATATAAGATGATCATCAACAAAAGCAAAACAAGGGTAATGGAATGTAGTCGAATTAAATTGGGTGATGCTGTGTGAATTAGATTAGGAAATTGGAGGCTTAAAGTAGTAAATGAGTTTTGCTATTTGGGGAGCAAAATAAATGATGATGGTCGAAGTAGAGAGGATATAAAATGTAGACTGGCAATAGCAAGGAAAGCGTTTCTGAAGAAGAGAAATTTGTTAACATCGAGTATAGATTTAAGTGTCAGGAAGTCGTTTCTGAAAGTATTTGTATGGCGTGTAGCCATGTATGGAAGTGAAATGTGGACGATAGATAGTTTAGTCAAGAAGAGAATAGAAGCTTTCGAAATGTGGAGCTACGGAAGAATGCTGAAGATTAGATGTGTAGATCACATAACTAATGAGGAGGTATTGAGTAGAATTGGAGAGAAGAGAAATTTGTGGCACGACTTGAGTAGCAGAAGGGATCGATTGGTGAGGCACATTATGAGGCATCAAGGGATCACCAATTTAGTATTGGAGGGCAGCGTGGAGGGTAAAAATCGTAGAGGGATACCAAGAGATCAATACACTTAACAGATTCAGAAGAATGTAGGTTTCAGTAGGTACTGGGAGATGAAGAAGCTTGCACAGGATAGAGTAGCATGGAGAGCTGCATCAAACCAGTCTTAGGACTGAAGACCACAACATCTCCTATGAAGTAAAAGGGCTATTTGGAAAGTAAGGTCTGACGGGTTGTGAAATGGGATTCACCATGAAAATCAAAAATGTTATATTTGCAACAGGTAGCAGCACCTTCCAGCTACTTCTTTACATAGCCGCTGCTCTGGCTTAGATTGATGTCTTACTGTTGTACCAACTTCCCAAAATCCTCGTCATAGAAAGTAGCCACCTGTGCTTTCCGCCCACTCTCTAAGCTGGTGTAGAACTCGTTACCTCCGCCAAACTGATGTCTTAATAGCGAACGGTTCATCTGAGCAGAGATGAAGCTCAGGAGGAGTCATTTACAGGCTGTATTGTGGGTGACCGAACACTTCCCTTCGAAAACTCTGCAGGAGCATCTTCAGAGCCCCTGCAGAGTATCCCCAAGAATTGTTATGAAGGAGGAAACGCATGGCAGGTATGTTATGTGGGCTGCACGACATTATGCGAAATATCCCCCCCCCCCCCCTTAGGGCCTCGTACTTGGCAGGAGGCACTATTTTATAGTGATATTTACGTGCTCAGTCTGCTCTCAGAACTGAAAAGAGCAATGTGACACGATCGACAGATATACTAGAGACACTGCAGAACACGTCTGTGCAAAGCTTCATTGGATTTTTACTGTGGTTTCCATTTCGCTCCCGATCGAACCTTACTTTACGAATAGCCCTCATATGTAACTGCAGTCACTGGGTGTTCAAGATAGAAGATATTCCGCGTCTGGAAGAGGGACGGCTGCAATATTTTGGGTGTGTTACAATGTTGCCTCTGCGCACCTGATCGTGCAAGTCATATAGGTAACATGGACTAGAAGTGATGTGTAATGGGAGACGAGCCTACGCAGTGAGGGTAACTGCTAAGTGGGAAGTGCGAAAATACCATCTCCTTGTTATCGGGGCTTGGCTAGGATATCCAGAAAAGGCAGTCGGATTATTTTACAAGGCTTGAAAGCTAGAGAAAACAGCGTGTTATTAGCTTAAATTCGAGACATTTGTTGTAATCCAAGCAGGCCGGAGTTATGGAACGCTGATATAGGTACGACGTATCAGACAACGGTGGAAGTATCGAAACTTGTGAAATTATAGCTTCGGTGGTCGAAAAAGTGACCTGGCACATAATAAGAAGCAAAAAAAAAAAAAAAGCCTGCAGTGCGTAGATCTTACGAACACTGCCAATCCTCTAAACACGTTTTGTGCTCATTAAATATGGTTGAGACCTTCAAACGGGGCAAATGAAGTGGCTGTATGACAAAGATAATAAATAACTATACACGCTAACTTGAGTAGTAGTAAATGCTCCCTAGTGACCGGATAATATTTGTTGTCACTGAGAAAACTTCAAAAAAATGTTCGAATGTGTGTGAAATCTAATGGGACTTAACTGCTAAGGTCATCAGTCCCTACGCTGACACCTACTTAACCTAAATTATCCTAAGAACACACACACACACACACACACACACACACACACACACACACACACACATGTCCAAGGGAGGACTCGAACCTCCGCCGGGACCAGCCGCACAGTCCATGACTGCAGCGCCTTAGACCGCTCGGCTAATACCGCGCGGCGAGGAAACTTCACAGAGAAGTTTTACAAAGAAGCTCCACTTGATAGGTACTGAGCACAGTCTTAGTATTTGCACTGTCCAGACACATTAATGCGATCACTACCAATGTTTCTCGTCAACGTGCAATACTGACTCTAAGATGGCAAGTGGTAGCACTAGCAATGGACGGTACATAATGTGTGTCGGTGGGACGCGGAAAAACAGTGCAGTCGTTGAAACTTCCTGGCAGATTAAAACTGTGTGCCGGACCGAGACTCGAACTCGGGACCTTTGCCTTTCGCGGGCAAGTGCTCTACCATCTGAGCTGTGAGGACGGAGCAGGAGTCGTGATTGGGTAGCTCAGTTGGTAGAGCACTTACCCGTGAAAGGCAAAGCTCCCGAGTTCGAGTCTCGGTCCGGCACACAGTTTTAATCTGCCAGGAAGTTTCATACCAGCGCATACTCCGCTGCGGAGTGAAAATTCATTCTAGTGCAGTCGTTATCGTAACACGGAAACGGAGAGATTTTTCTGATGTCCAAAACGGCATGATCGTTGCCTTTAGGCTCAAGGGTGGACGCATTTCCAAAACGGCTACGTTTCTGAAGTGTTCGCATGCCGCTTTGGTTAAATGGTACCGTGCACGTCACAACGGACCTATCCAAAACCGGCGCCGAGGCATCTGTGGTGCGCCACGAGTGACAGATGACAGAGTTAACGACGTCTGCAGAGATGTGTACGTGCGAACAGAAATGCAGCTGCTGATCAATTGACCGCCCGAGATGAACCAAGAGCTACCAACAGTGTCCTCTCAAAGGCCGTTCAGCGAACGTTGCCACGTATGGGCCTCAGCAGGAGACACCATGTGCATACACCCATGCTGACTGCTGTTCATCGGCGAGGGAGGTTGGAATTCCCACGCCAGTACCGCAACTGGAAGTCCAGTGATTGGCGACAGGTGGTCCTTTCATACGAATCACGTTTCTCGCTCCACTGGACTGGACGCTAACACCCTACAACAACCATCGGAAGGGTGCAGGCCAGCGGAATGTGTGCGTGGGTGAACTCGTCGTTCTGCAAGGCACAGTGGATGAAGACAAGTGTGCATCTATCCTTGGGGAGCATGTCCACCGCTACATGAGGTTTGTTCATCCTCAGCACAGTCGCGTCTACGAGCAGGACAATGCAACGTGTCATTCAGTTAGCAGCGTACCTGCGTGGTTCGAAGAGCACCAGGATGATTTAACCGTACTCCCCTGGCCACCGAGCTCATCAAATTTAAATCCAATCGAGAAACTGTGGGACCATCTCGATCGAGCTATTTGCGTCATGGATCCTCAACCGCGAAACCTAGCGCAGGTGGCCGTGACACTGGAGTCCGGATGGCTCCAAATCCATGTCGGATCCTTCCACAACCTCACTGAGCCTCTTCCTGCACGTCTTGCGCTGCAATAGGTGGTTGTTTAGGTTTTTTACAAGTTGTCACGCTAGTGTGATCGGTTAGTGTAGAACAACAAGATATGGCATTCCGAGTATCAGAACATCTGTAAATATATGAAGATGGTATCTGTTTCCAGAATGAGATTTTCACTCTGCAGCGGAGTGTGCGCTGATGTAAAACTTCATGGCAGATTAAAACTGCGTGCCAGTACCGAGACTCGAACTCGGGACCGTTGCCTTTCGCTGGCAAGTGCTCTACCATCTGAGCTAGCCAAGCACGACTCACGCCCCGTCCTCACAGCTTTACCTCCGACACCTCGTCCCCTACTTTCCAAACTTCACAGAAGCTCTCCTGCGAACATTGCAGAACTAGCACTCCTGGAAGAAAGGATATTCGGAAGTAAAGCTGTGAGGACGAGGCTTTCAGTCGTGCTTGGGTAGCTCAGATGGTACAGCAATTTCCCACGAAAGTGAAAAGGTCGCGAGTTTGAGTCTCGGTACGGCACACAGCTTTAATCTGCCAGGAAGTTTCATGGTATCTGTTATTTTGGACATGTCCGAAAGAACAGATAGCATCTCCATATAGTTAAGGCTAACTGACCATTGACCTCCTCCTTTTGTACGGATGCACACGTATTGCCCGAACTCTTACGGGACTCGGTATGGTTGTCTGCCGCGAGTAATGACTGTAATGGGCAGGGGCACTACGAATGTAGTCTGTGGACATTAAGTTGGGAGTGTGGGTCTCACGGGGAGCGTGCAAGGTGTAAGTCCCTGCAGTCGCACTATCCCCTGTGCCCTTGGTGGCTCAGATGGGTGGAGCGTCTGCCATGTAAACAGGAGATCCCGAGTTCGAGTCCCGGTCGTGGAACACATTCTCAGCTGTCCCAGTTGATGTATATCAACACCTGTCGACAGCGTAGGGTCTTGATTTAATTATCATTACATCTCTAAATATTAAATGAAAAAACATATCTGACAAACTCGTTCAGCGTCGTTTAATATTCTTTACTAGCCCAAGACGAAGATGAGAAATAAGTCCAAATGATTCAGTTATATTATTTGTAGACAGAGAAATTAAGAAAAAAATAAGCGCAACCGCGATGAAATTTAAAAAAAAAGCCGTAACTATTCCTACGCCTCTTTTACTAATGATTCGTGGGTTTTGCCAAAGACAAAGATAATTGATTCCACATAGCAAAAATGTCGTTTTTAAGAAGAGTTTCTTGGTACATATCAACAGACCGGAAGAACAGAAATAAAGGTTCAAATTTACAATACAAAGTATAAAAGAGAGCATATAGGAGTTTAGAAGGATCTGTGGACAAATCCATTCGATCGCCTGCCGCTGTGGCCGAGCGGTTCTAGGCGCTTCAGTCCGGAACCGCGCTGCTGCTACGGTCGCAGGTTCGAATCCTGCATCGGGCATGGATGTGTGTGATGTCCTTAGGTTTAAAAAATGGCTGTGAGCACCATGGGACTTAACATCTGAGGTCATCAGTCCCCTAGAACTTAGAACTACTTAAACCTAACTAACCTAAGGACATCACATACATCCATGCCGAGGCAGGATTCGAACCTGCGACCTTAGCAGTCACGCTATTCCGGGGTGAAGCGCCTAGAACCGCTTGGCCACAACGGCGGCTGTCCTTAGGTTAGTTAGGCGTAAGTAGTTCTAAGAGTAGGTGACTGATGACCTCAGATGTTAAGTCCCGTAGTGAGCCATCTGAACCATTTTTTTCGGCTTGACCACATTGCCGGCAAATTATATACATATTAGCCAATGGAGCGAGGACTGTCGAACGATCAAAGAAAAATGGAAGATCAACACGGTTGATGATAACAGTTGTAATTCGTCAGGAGGTAAGTGGAAAGAAAAGCATACGAGTAAAGGAGAGAGAGGTGAAGGTAGTTGGAGGATGACAGATGCAAAAATTAGTCGATTTTAGATAAAACTAACGAAGCTAAATTCTGCAATCTGCGGTTATAGTTGTAGCTGCGCCGGTTCGTATTCCAGTGTCACATTTCTCCGTTCTTCACTCAGATGTCATTCTTCTCTCTGAGTGGACGTTTACGGCAGCACACATAAGAAATTAAGGGGAAACTAACTGCAGCTGCACGATGGCGCGCTTTTACGCTCTACTTATTGCGCTGTGAAGAAGAGCAGAGTATAAACAGAACATCATTTCCCAAGATGCTTTGTTCTCTAGAAACTCCTCTAGGAAACGTTGTCGTTTTGCTTTGGCGAGTTGGTAATATACGTAGCGTACAGGAATTTATCAACAAACAGAGTAGCGGAGGAAAAGCACGAGAAAAGGAACAAAAGAAAAGCTACACCGTACGTTTAGGTTTCAAACGCAAGGCAAGGATGAACAGGCGCGGCTGAAGTGCGACCGCAGCAGGCGAAAACACGGTCGCGAAATTGCGTCTGCGTCCGTTGCAACAGTGCGGAAGTCTGGAGGATATGAAACCCTCGGCAGGTGGGTCGAGTGTGCCCGCCGAGCGCCCCAGACGGCGCATGCGCCGTGCTACAAGCGAAACAGAGCTGTCTCTCTAGCAGTAGTACCTCCACGGTGCTTTGCTATACTGCTCCGTTACGACCCCTCAGGTCTGGTGGCGACGATTCAAATTTAAAGATACTCTTCAAACACTTGTTTTTGTTTTTTGCATATCATGACCTACTACAGTCAGCTGCACCTGTACAAACTACATATCTGGTGTGTTGGTTCCATGACACGTACCAGTCCTCTGGAAAGGCCGTTACGTCATTAAGCACAGAGTGTCCACCTGAATTTCAATATTGGTAAGTATCTGGTGCGCGAGCAACCTTCATCTGCATCCACATCCATACTCTGCAAACCAATACGAAGTACATGACAATGGGTACTTCCATATCAATCAGTTATTAGGGCTTCTTCCCATTCCAGTTATACTGTATATGGATCGTGGGAGGAATGATGGTTTGAACACGTTTGCGCACGGCGCAATACTCTAATCTTCTCCACTGAACCCTATGGGAGGGAAACATTGGGGTAAGAATACATTCTAAGATTTAACATTAAGAGCTGGTTCTAGAAACTATTTAAGTAGGTTCTCTCGTGATAGATTGTGTCTATCTTCAGTTATCCACTACTTCAATTTCTTCGGCATCTCCATGACACTCTGTCATTGGTCAAACAATCGTGTTACTACCCGTGGAGCCATTGTGCCATGTTGTTGTTGTGCTCTTCAGTCCTGAGTCTGGTTTGATGCAGGTCTCCGTGCTACTTTATCCTGTGCAAGGTTCTCTATCTCCCAGTACCTACTGCAACCTACATCCTTCTGAATCTGCTTAATGTATTCATCTCTTCGTCTCCCTCTACGATTTTTACCCTCCACGCTGCCCTCCAATACTAAATTGGTGATCCCTTGATGCCTCAGAATATGCCCTACCAACCGATCCCTTCTTCTAGTCAAATTGTGCCACAGACTCCTCTTCTCCCCAATTCTATTCAATATCTCCTCATTAGTTCTGCGATCTACTCATCTAATCTTCAGCATTCGTCTGCAGCACCACATTTCGAAAGCTTATATTCTCTTCTTGTCCACACTATTTATCGTCCATGTTTCACTTCCATTCATTGCTACACTCCTTACAAATACTTTCAGCAAAGACTTCCTGACACTTAAATCTATACTCAATGTTAACAAATTTCTCTTCTTCAGAAGCGATTTCCTTGCCATTGCCAGTCTATATTTTATATCCTCTCTACTTCGACCATCATCAGTTATTTTGCTCCCCAAATAGCAAAACTCCTTTACTACTGTAAGTGTCTCATTTCCTAATCTAATCCCCTCAGCATCACCCGATTTAATTTGACTACATTCCATTATCCTTGTTTTGCTTTTGTTGATGTTCATCTTATATCCTCCTTTCAAGACACTGTCCATTCCGTTCAACTGCTCTTCCAAGTCCTTTGCTGTCTCTGACAGAATTACAATGTCATCGGCGAACCACAAAGTTTTTATTTCTTCTCCCTGGATTTTAATACCTACTCCGAATTTTTCTCTTGTTCCCTTTACTGCTTGCTCAATATACAGATTGAATAACATCGGGTACAGGCTACAACCCTGTCTCACTCCCTTCCCAACCACTGCTTCCATTTCATGTTCCTCGACTCTTGTAACTGCAATATGGTTTCTGTACAAATTGTAAATAGCCTTTCTCTCCCTGTATGTTACCCCTGCCATATACGTTCAATATCCCTTATTAGTCCTGTATGGTATGAGTCCCACATAGCTGATCAATTTTCAGAGATAGGTTTTGTACACAGTCTCCTTTGTACATTGACTGGATTTCACTAGCATGGTATTAATGAACGAAAATCTTCTATATGTGTTACCTACAACTGAACGTAAGTGACCGTTCCGTTTCAGATTCCTAAAGACTTTTACTTCAAGATATTTGTATGGGATGACATCTTCCAGTTGTGACTCATTGCTATCATAATCATAGGTTAGTATGAGTAATGGAGCAGATATGGTCCTAGAACAACGATTTAGGACCCCCTACTTCTCAGCTTCAAGAAACTAACCCTCCTGATCATTACATACTGACGTGGGCTATCATGACTGGTAGACAGCAGCTGGCGTGGGGACGGGGTAGGTCTACCGGTCTACATAAACCAAGCAATTCACCCATTTAGTTAGCTGTCAGAGCAGTGTTGCAGTTCGCAACAACATTTTATTTGACCAATTGCAGACTGAAATTCATCAAACTTACAATAGCACCATGTGTCGAGTATGCCACCGTTACTGAACTAGAGAATGTGCAGCAACATACAAATGTTCGGTTGAATCAAACAGAGTGGCGACACATGTGCGAAATTCTGTTTTCCATCAAGTGTCAGCTCACTGATGAATACAGCTCACATGAGGTCACCATCAACCAGAAGCAGTCATATTATCACATCAATAGTAATTGTGTTTAATGGTACAGCACAAACTACTAAACTGAGAAACTACGCATAGCATATATTTTAAAACTGTAACAAACATATGTAGTTTATACAATCCAGTGTGTTTTGCAACAGACCGAATACATAAATTATCCAATAGCCTTAAGAATGCCTTCAGTAATGTAGTGAGATGTATAATGCAACATAAAGTACGTATGAGCATTGAGTAGAATCGCTGCATAACTGCATGTGAACATGATACATACATGCCGAATTTAATATGTGCAAAAAGAGTAATTTGCTGAATACTGCTACATGGTGAACTATTGTCATCAAAGAAGAATAACCATGCGTTAATAATATATATATATATATATATATATATATATATATATATATAAACTCCTGTAATCCTTTTATACAAAAGATGTAACTCAACGTTATCATTACAGCATGAGGCATGCTCAAAAGCATTCTGATTTAAGGCATTAAACCCTAAGAATGGCTGTATTGAGTATTAACGGTGATGTGTGGGAACTGAGGTCGTCAAAAAGTGCTGCTCAACATGTAAGTTATACCTGCATTGCCAATATTTAAGATATGTTTTTTATTTCTATAGTAAAATTAAGTTACACCAGTAGTACTGTAGGTGAGTTTTAAACTCGAAATATTATGTATTTTCATAAACAATAAAATTTTTACTTTTGGACACACGATCGAATTTTTTCATTTGTGGTGAGAGAACTATAACCAAACTTTCACATTGTAACAGACAACTGGTCTGTGTTTTTTTATGTAGTTAGAGTTAGCCTACGCACAAAAACACCTACAAAGGGAGGAAATTTAGTGGTGTTTGTTAAAGTATCGGCATCAGTGTTTTTTTTTTAATGCGAGATGTCACTCCCAAGTGATAAATGGTAAGCCACTTGTATGGAAAAATGCTGTCAAACTTTCTCTGGCAAAAACTATTCGCCCACACTTTTTTTTTGCATAAAAACGTTCTGACTGTGGTTGAAGCAGGTTTCCAAATCACACGACAGGAGGGAAGGAAGAACTACACTTTTGGCGCAAGCAGTAACGTGTCTGCAAGGACCGAATAGCACTCCCATCTGTTACTGGAAGCTAATTTTACACAGGTAAGAATTGTCAACAGCCTCAATGTCACATGCTCTTCTGGCGTTGCTTTTGCGTGAATTAATTTGTCTTCTTTCCAGAGATTTGATGGAAGTTTAATATTAGTTGCATCCTTTGCATTAATAACTGCCTCTTTGTTTCGATAAATGTACATCGTTTAACACGTTTAGCGTTTTCTTGCTCCAACTATGAAAAAACTGTACCAATGGAGTTACTATTTGGGGAAAATATTACCAAAGCAGCTAATCACAGAGCAGCGCACTGTAATACGTACATATATTTTCTGAAATTTATTTCCGAGATTCAACTTAACTGCAATATTTACAGATATACTACCGAAAGTGACATATCAAATTTAGTGCGAGATTTGCACTCGAATCCGAATTTTCCGCTTATCGCGAGTGGTGTAACACTTGGGCTATCCAATTACGACCCCCGGACGGACCTCAACTTCCATGTCACACACCTACCCTATGTGATCAAAAGTATACTGACGCCTGGCTGAACATGACTTACAAGCTCGTGGCTCCCCCCATCGGTAATGCTGGAATTCAATATGGTATTGGCCTTGATGACAGCTTCCACTCCCACAGGCATACGTTCAATCGAGTGCTGGAAGGTTTCTTGGGGAATGGCAGCCCATTCTCCACGGAGTGCTGCACTTAGGAGAGGTATCGATGCCGGTCGGTGAGGCCTGGCACGAAGTTGGCGTACCAAAACATCCCAAATGTGTTCTATAGGATTCAGGTCCTGTTTCTGTGCAGGCCAGTCCATTACAGGGATGTTATTGTCGTGTAACCAGTCCGCCTTAGGCCGTGCATTATGAACAGGTGCTCGATCGTGTTGAAATATGCAATCACCATCCCCGAATTGCTCTTCAACAGTGGGAAGCAAGAAGGTGCTTAAAACATCGATGTAGACCTGTGGTAGTGCCACGCAAAACAACAAGGGGTGCAAGCACTCTCTATGAAAAACACGACCACACCATAACACCACCGACTCCGTATTCTACTGTCGGCAGTACACATGCTGGCAGATGACGTTCACCGGGCATTCGCCATACCCACACCCTGCCATCGGATCGGCACATTGTGTACCGTGATTAGTTACTCCACACATTTTTTCACTGTTCAGTCGTCCAATGTTTACGCTCCTAACACCAAGCGAGGCTCCGTTTGGCATTTATCGGCGTGATGTGTGGCTTATGAGCACCTGCTCGACCATAAAATCCAAGTTTTCTCACCTCCCGTCTAACTGTCATAGTACTTGCAGTGTATTCTGATGCAGTTTGGAATTCCTGTGTGAGGGTCTGGATAGATGTCTGCCTATTACACATTACGACCCTCTTCATCTGTCGGCGGTCTCTGTCAGTCAACAGACGAGGTCGGCATGTACGCTTTTGTGCTGTACGTGTCCGTTCGCATTTCCACTTCACTGTCACTAAGGAAACAGTGGATCTAGGGATGCTTAGGAGTGTGGAAATCTCTCGTACAGACGTACGACACAAGTGACACCCTATCACCTGACCACGTTCGAAGTCCATGAGTTCCGCGGAGCGCCCCATTCTACTCTCTCACGATGTCTAATGACTACTGAGGTCGCTGATATGGAGTAAATGGCAGCATGTGGCAGCACAATGCACCTAATACGAAAAACGTATGTTCCTGGGGGTTTTCGGATACTTTTGACCAGATAGTCAATAGTGTATCTGTTGTTCAGTTACCCACACCATCCGTATGTCTCATAATTCCCGCGCAGGTTTTCAGAATCAGGACAACGGGATGACAGACTGTCGTTATTTTTGTCACGAGCCCGACTTCGCTTTCTATTCGCCCTTTCTGTGGCACGTCTATAACTGACAGAATTATTTTAATTTTGGATAGAGATTTCAATATTTTAAACTGTATTTTATTTGAAATATAGTCATATTTTTATTTTTATTTGTTCACAAAACACAAATGGGACTTCTGAAACCCGTGCAGATACAGTGTATTCATCGTGTCTGATCGCATTATTTACTTATTAAATTAATAATATTAGTTTAAACTATCTGAAACAACATGACAGCAGATTACAGACATCAAAATACAATAATGTCATTGCACATAATCAGGGCCCGTAAACTCTTATGATGGCATGAACAACACAGTTGTACAATAGTCTGTTGTTTTTTTTCTGTCCTCTGTGAAAGGAATTACCACAGCCAGATAGCTTCCCGTGCTACAGCAGTATTACACAATATCCCGGCACGATGCCAGTGCATCTGTTTAAGTCCATACTTTTTCATGAGTCTAAAAACTGAACGGAACTTTAAGTTCGCTCAGCAGGAAAGGATTCAAACATTGTAATATCATATCTGTACAAGCTATAGGGTACCTAGAAAAAGGCATATAATTAACGATTTGGCATGAAAAAGCTTTAAAGTTTCCTTAGTAGAGTATAAGGAGAGGTGTCATCATGGACTTCCCAAGTATGTCGCTTATGAAAAACACGGTTAGGGTCCTAGGACGCGAGTGAAGTGGTGGTGGAAAGTATTGAAAGTGAAGTGATCAATGACAACATTATTCGGGGGCATTTCAGCCTTCAAAATCGTTGCCAACACACATACACAAACACTATGTTAAACGACAAGAAAAGTTATGTTATCATATCTGATGCAGGTCAGACACTTGAGTTTAAGTAACTACAGATGCATGTTATAATTTAATAATCGTAGCTATAAGATATTTTTGTACAAAATTCAGATGTAACTTTGCAATACGGAACAATGTCCGACAGTGAAGACGAACAGCAGCCTTGTAAGCAGAACAAAGGCTCTTCAAGGTATGAACTATACCGGCAACAGCGCGTAGAAGTGAAAAAAATGGTATAATGTAGCCAGATGTGGGGAGTAGAAGTAATTTCAAAGCCCACAGCCCCCAGCTGCTGCTGTTGGGACTGACCCGTATCTCATTCGACTACCTAATCATTCTTTCCTCTTACTGTCTTTTAGTTATATGTCTTCAGTTTTTCTGCACCGTTTAAAATACTTAGGTTAAGTAGTAATAGGCTGCACAAAAAACTGACTGAAATGTGGTTCATTCGATCATTATTGAACTACCACACAACACCGTTTACACACATTATGAATCTATGTGACAGTTTTGTAGTATTTCATTTTTGGTTCTATAAGTATTGGCATGTAATGTCTGTGAAAGTATCTAGACGGTGGGCCATACAGCGAGGTGACAAGCCGTGGGAAAACGATATGCCCATATACAGATGGCGGTAGTATCGCGTACACTATGTATGAAAGGATAAAAAGGTACTGCGTTCCAGAGCTGTCATTTGTACTCAGGTGTGTCATGTGTATAGGTTTCCGACGTTACTATGGCCGCACCACGGCAATTAACAGGCTTTGAACGCGAAATGGTAATTGTAGATGAACGCTTGGCACCTTCCACTTCGGAAAGCGTTAGAAAATTCAGTATTCCTAGATCCACAGTGTCAAGAGTACGCCAAGAATACCTAATTTCAGTCATTACCTCACACCATGGACTACGCAGCGCCCAACCGCCTTCACGTAACGACCGAGAGCAGCAGCGTTGGCTTTGCGTAGAGTTGTTAGTGAAAACAGACAAGCAACACTTCCTGAAATAAATGCAGAAATTAATGTTGGACGTACGACGAAAGTACCCATTACGACAGTGCGGTGAAATGTGGCCTTGATGGGTTATGGCAGCAGACGAGCGACGCTAGCGCCTTTGCTAACAGCACGACATCTCCTGGGCTCATGACTATATTGGTTGGACCCAAGACGACTGAAAAGCCGTGGCCTGTGAGATGAGTCCCAATTTCAGTTGGTAAGGGCTGATGATAGGGTTCGAGTGTGAAGCACACCCTCGCGAAGTCATGGACTCAAGTTGTCAACAAGACACTGTGCAAGCAGGTAGTGGTTCCCAAATGGTGTGGGCTGTGTTTACATGGAATGGTGTGTCATGTGTCTAGTCGAACGGGACCGACCACTGACTATAAATGGTTATGTTCGGCTACCTAGAGACAATTTGCATCGATGGACTTCATCTTACCAAACAATGATGGCATATCAGTGGGCCAAAATTGTTCGTGATTTCTCTGAAGAACTTTCTGGAGAATTCGAGCGACTGATTTGGACACCCAGATTACTTGAGATGAATCCCATCGAACATTTATGGGATATAATCGGGTGGTCAGTTCGTGCACAAAATCCTGCACCGTCAACTCTTAAGTAACTACGGACGGCTATAGAGGCAGCATTGTTCAATATTTCCGTAAAGGGACGTTCTAAGACTTGTTGCTGCACTACGCTGGACAAAAGGAGGTCCGACACGATATCAGGAGGTATTCCAAGACGTTTGTCATCTCGGCGTAGTGTCCAAGCGATAAACAAATAAACATGCGCTTTTTCACTGCAGCAGGTGATTCTGGTTTCCTGTATGTGCACAGTCCTGCCGATTCATATGGAGCTGCTCTCGTGGATGAGGTTTTCGTAGGTGGAGATCACACTGTACTGGTGGTTTCTCGAGGTTTCCGGAAACCAACCGTATAGAGTATGTCTGTGGCGAGGAGATATAACCCTTGGCCTGCCACCCAGGATTTTTAGAACCGTTTCTCCACTGTTGGAATGGAATCGACTTTCAATAGAGGTCTTGAATTTCAAATGGCTCTGAGCACTATGGGACTTAACATCTTAGGTCATCAGTCCCCTAGAACTTAGAACTACTTAAACCTAACTAACCTAAGGACATCACACACATCCATGCCCGAGGCAGGATTCGAACCTGCGACCGTAGCAGTCCCACGTGTCTTTAAGTACCTCGTCGAGATCGTACCACGTTATTGCCAAACAGATGGAGAAGCTGTGGCCTGGCTTAACCCACGTTAACTTCTTTTAGGAAGCTTTATTCCAGGTGCTTTTAATTTATTTCGTGAAATGTATGATTTTTTTACAACGCCGCATGTGAAATGCCTTGTGATTAGGTTTCATAAAGTTCTGCATAGCTTCTCAAAAACTGTTTATTTCCCAAATACGGCCCAGCTTCTCGGTTAAGATTATCTTCCGCATTCTTATGCTTAATATGCGTAGAACAGATGACACAGCACAAACAAATAAATACTACCCTGCCGCTATCGGAACAGAAACACAAGACAGTTGTGCATATACCACGATGTGGTTCAGGGTGTTATCAGGAAATATTACGCCAAAACGTCAGGATATGCCAAAAGAAGCGTCTTCATACCCAGGTGCAATAACATTGTGCTCGACCAATAACAGAGAAACAAAGAATGTGTGTTCTGTAAGAGACGTTATTTGGAACTGATGAAATGAAGGTGTCAGTTTGGTACAGCCTCGGCGACGTACTGTGAGATGCGGCGGCGCGGTTCTTTCCGTCCCTTTACGACGGACCTGCACGTACCTGTGAACATTGTCTCAGCAGATCATCAGTAGGAAAACCGAGTGAAACCTACTGTACTTCGACGTGAACCAGGCTGCAAATTAAAGTCACTAATCTACGTTTCGGGAGAAACACGAAATGGAAGGTTGGAAATTTTTTCCTCAATTAATATATTCTGAAACTTAGGTGAACAAGTATCACTGTCTAGCCCGTGCTAGTCTCAGCGCAGTCACTCACAATCCCTTTCACTCACGTTAGCAAGTTTATGGTGTTGCATTTCCGGAAAACGTAATAGCTACAAAAATACGCATTCTTTTTGATTGAGAATGCTCGACAAATATTAAGTCTGTCGGTACCTACTGCAGTCACAGTTTTTATCCACCGACCTGCTCAATACGCCACGCGGAAAATGTGTCTTTTCTCGTCACAAAATTCACTTAAAAATTCCGAAATTTCTACACACACATCGGAATAATTATGGCGTCACTTTCCAACACTTTTGATGTATGAAACACTGCTAGATCCGGCAACTTATCGTTTCCATCCGAACTACTACTACACATGTCCTTTTTCATGGCTAGGCTTCGACTCGTCTCTACAATACTCCAAGTCTTCTCTATCAGCAGAGAAAGGCGCGCCAAGAATATTGCTTTACCATTGGTCAGTTTACTTAACAGCCAATAGCAAAACAACAGTCTCCCGCGTCAGTCCGCGCTTTTCATCCATAACCGATCGCAAAATAGTAAACCTCACGACTGCACTTTTTACCGACGTAATTATCTAATATGCTGAAGTTTTGCTTATGCATAAAGTTATTTACTGTGTTATTTATACCTGAATTAACTTTCCCTTTATCATAAACTTACTTTACAAATCTATTCTACACAAATCCCCTTTGTCCATATCCATACTTCTTCGAAATGTTCCCACACTATATCCTACTACATAACTCGTTAAACAATTATCTCCATATTAACATTAATCCACACTCACGCATCATTCATACTGCTAAAACACATTTATAACATTTTACATACACAAAAAGAAATAATAACACTTTATGAAAATACTAGAACAGTTTATGAAAACATTCCATTACTTTAGTGCACTCTAGTGGGCACAATCGAAACTAAAATCACAGTCCCCCTATCCAATATTGTCCTCTATCGGCTGATACGTGCGCGTCCAGTCTCGCGTCACCATCAGTCACTATTCAGCTTTGAGACACATCTCCCATTTAACCGCCTCAAAGGCAGGGTCGTTATACGGCGCTACGCCTCAGTGATTACCCAGGTATTAGTACAAGACATACATTTAAGTACGATGCTGTTAATGGTGGCGTGTACGAGATCTGTAGGAAGGAAATGCTCTACGTTCTGTGAAGAAGCATGGGACTTCATTTCCATTTTCCATTCTTATTAATATTTGTCTTCTCAAGAGTCACACATTTCTTTATACTGGACAGAGCACAAACGAAACCGGTGATCCATGAATCTGGCAGAATCTCAATAGCTATAACCTGTTACTTTTTATAGCATGCAAATGATACAAAACGGTAATTCCACTTCATTATTACTTGTGTTATAAAATGTAATGAAAACCTGGCTCAACAACTAGCAAGGGGGCCCAGAAACTGATCTATGAGCACGCCAAGATCAAGGCTGACTAGTTTTGTCGGGACACAATAAGAAAAACACTATTGACTACAAATACATAAAATATAAATATTATTACGAACCTTTACAGTAACTATTACTTCAAGTTTATTAGTCAGTTCTCCTTTCATTCATCACAATTCTAGGCCAATAATTCAAGTCCTGTGCTGACATTTCAGTAAGAGTGACGTTGAAGCAAACATTTTACATCGTTTCGTTGCAATTGTAATTTGGTGAAACTTTAATTACGCTTTAATGAAAAACACTTGAAGTACTTCACAAATAAGGTACGCTGAGTAATTATGAGATTTACTGCTTCACGAAGTTTATTAAATGTAGTTAAGGAAAGTAGTTATTTTTTAATTCAGTAGAACAGGCTACTCAGTAATATTACAACACTTGGAAAAGGACAGGCAAATGAATAGGAATTAAATATGCGTCTTCGAGACAAAGTTTAAACAAAAGAGCATTACTATTTGGATAAGAAATCAGGCAACTGGCCATGCGATTATATAGCTGATACTTTATCATACGAGTATTTGAAACGAAGGTGGTGGCTGTGGCGATTTCCTGTGGCTTCTCAAAAAGGCGGCAAAGGTGTCTATGGCTCTTCCTTTGTAACAAGCTCTGAAAATTCTCTTCTTAGCGTCAGATTTTCGTAGTACCGAGCTAACCAACTACGCCATTAATAATAAGCCAAATTGCTTCCACATCCGAGGCTATATTAATATAATCTTGCTGCTCTTCTTGCTTCGTCCAGAATACAAGATGCGATCACTTTGCATACTAGCCACTGTGTAACAAATGAGTCATTCAGATCGACCGCCAAATCCACCTATTCTATTCCCACCAGGTGGCTTTCGTTACGGAAGGACAAGAAAAAAAAATAAAAAATTTCTACGTTCTAGGGGACTGATGACCTCAGATGTTAAGTCCCATAGTGCTCAGAGCCATTTGAATAATTTTTTTTTTTGTAAAATTTATATCCCTCACTTCAGTTAACCTACGTAAGTCAACTGAAGAATAGGATACTAAGTTCGGGATACAACTCATGTATTTTAACTGAGATAATCGATGCTAATGTCACTTCTGTCCTTTTTTTTTTTTTTTTTTTTTGCATGAGTATCCCAATCTTCAGTTGCGCAAGGTCAACTGAAGACTAGGATACCTCGAGTGAAAGAAGCGATATACTTGACATTATGTTCGAAATATGAACGTACGTGATGTCTAACCTCTGTTTTCTCTCTCCTAGATTCCTTTGTTTCTCGACATTCGTCTTTGCTGTTAAATCTGTGCAGTACATCATCTCTGGTAACTTATGACGTCATTGACCAAAACTTACGGGTTGTATCCCATTCTTCAGTAATCCCGGAGATTAATTCCTTGCAAATTAATTATTTACAAAACCATGTTTATCGAAACTGTAGAGTGATTTGGTGAGGTTCTGTTATTTAACAGCTACCTATTATCGATCCGAAGTATTTTGTGTACATTGATACATAATCAAACATTTGATGTCCAGATTTATCAAAAACAGTAGCTGACCGAATATAGCAACTAAAAAAGACTGAAAACTTACATTAGTGCGAGGTGCACATCATTCCCGATGAACGGCAGATGCATGGCGAGAGCAGCCACTAGCGTTTTCAAAGATGTGGTCCCCCACAGTCTGTTGCTGGGCAACGGTTCCAGTCATTTGTCTTATTGGCCAGGCAGGCGACGCGTTGCCTGGCAACGAGATGTGGTTCTTAGCCTCTCTGGGTGAGTGGCTGGGCTGTAGGTCGTCTTGAGCTATGACTGTTCCCGCAGTATGGTGGCGTCGCATGGTCAGGTAAGGCTTCCCGCAAATTGTACGCTCTGTCGAAACAGACACCGAGGACCAACATAGCACCGAGTGCACACGAGTTCAACCAGAACCTCCTGGTTCGAGCTGCTGGTTCAACGCACAAAATGTTATGGAAACGAATTCAACTAAACTTTGGTAATTTTATACCACTGAACACGCACCGGCCTTAAAATTCGATTATTGGGACAAGTTGTGGTGGACAAAATACGAGTTTCACGAGTGTCGGACCAGATTTGTAACTGGGCTCCGATCCTCATATGAGTTAAACCCCAATACGTTATTCTTAACGCGATGAAGTACCCGAGGGGAGTGTTGTAGGGCCATTAGTGATGGAAGCCGTATGAGGCAATATGCAGACGGTGCTGTTGCTACAGGACAAAAGGCTGTAGCGAAATGCAGAATGAACTATAGGGGACTGGCAGTTGATCCTTGGTTCAAATGGCTCTGAGCACTATGGGACTCAACTGCTGTGGTCATTAGTCCCCTAGAACTTAGAACTAGTTAAACCTAACTAACCTAAGGACATCACAAACATCCATGCCCGAGGCAGGATTCGAACCTGCGACCGTAGCAGTCGCACGGTTCCGGACTGCGCGCCTAGAACCGCGAGACCACCGCGGCCGGCGGCAGTTGATCCTGAACGTAAATAAATATAACATATTACGCGAAAATAGGCGAAGAGATCCATTACTATGCGGTTACGCTGTTGGTGAAAAAGTACTGGAAAGTTTACCTATCGCAAAATACTTACGAGTAACGTTCGGAGGGACCTAAAGTAGAATTGTCATGTAAAACTAATTTTAATAAAAGAAGACGACAGGTAAAATTCATTGGCAAAACCCGAAGTAGATGAAATTCATCCACAAATGAAATTGCTTACTATATGCTTGTCTGGCCGATTTTTAAGTACTGTTTATCAATCTGGAGCCCTCACCAGGTTAGATTAACACACGAGAGAGAAGAATCAAAGAAGAGGGGCACGTTTTGTCACGAGACCGTTTAGTAAACATGAGAGCGTTATGGAGTGCTTGACAAATTCCAGTGGCTGTGACTACGAAATGTGGGGGATGGGGGGGGGGGGGGGGTGTATATCTCATGGTTGTTGCTGAAATTCCTAGAGAATATGTTCGAAGAAGAGTTGGAGAACATAGTACGTACTTCGTCCCACATAATATGTTTCGCGAAATAGCCACGACGAAGATGTTCAAATGGTTCAAATGGCTCTGAGCACTATTGGACTTAACATCTGTGGTCATCAGTCCCCTAGAACTTAGAACTACTTAAACCTAACTAACCTAAGGACATCACACACATCCATGCCCGAGGCAGGATTCGAACCTGCGACCGTAGCAGTCCCGCGGTTCCGGACTGAGCGCCTAGAAGCGCGAGACCACCGCGGCCGGCCGACGAAGAAGTAGAGGAATTACAGCTGACGCGGAAGTTCGACAGTCGCTCTTCACAGGCACCAATCGCACCTGGATAACGGAAGGGGAAAAAGAATAGTGGAAGAACAACTGCCCTCCACCACATACCGTAAGGAACGAATGTAGCTATGTGCTGGTACGCAATACAGTAACTTCCGCATGCTGTGTGACAGCCAAGTAACATATCTCGATGTAACTTGGCCCCTACGTAGAAAAAACTGCGACAGTATAGTGTAGAGGGTAATTGAAATAAATACGCAATAAGACGAACACAAATGAAATATTTGATTAAAATAGAATAATTGCATTGAAATCACCGCTATTTATGATGGCCCTCTCGACATTACAGAAGGCGGGACATGCTTCCTTAATAAGCTGTGTGGTCACCACCGACGCCACTACATACTCTGCAATGGGCTACTACGCTGATCACAAGGTTGGAAAGGAGTTACTGTCGTAGGGCGTCCAGTTCCTCCAGGAGCGCGGTGGACGACTCATGTGGAAGAACTACAATAAGTTTTGTGGAAGGACTACAGTTAAGTTTCGCCAACGCATCCCACAAATGCTCGATTGGATTTGAGTCGGCGGAACAGGCCCGCCAGACCATTCGCCGAATATCCTCTAGTTTAAAGCGTTCTTCTATTTCCATACCTAATTATACTTAACAGATGTTTTCAGTTAGTATTAGTTATTTAAAACTTCGGCCAGCATACATCGGTAAATTTTGTAATGTTATCACAACACATACGCACAGTCCCGAATGGAGAAAATCCCCGACACGCCCGGGAATCGAACCCGGGCCCCATCATCGCAAGGCTAACCACAAGACCATGAGCCGTCGTCTGTGGGTCATAACCCTCTCATCACATGGAATCACTTGATATACTACAACATTCTCCTCATAATTATTATTATTATTTCTCTCCTTTCTCAGACGTTATGTCTGGTTAAAAATGGAAAATGGCGCGGACCTTGATCAAGCGTGACTTCCTTTTAACTGTACGGTATATGTTACATTGCATTTAGCAACTTTCGGGTAATTGAACATCTATCAATAATTACAGATTTCTGTAGCTGCATATATACGCTTGGCTGTAGCTGTATTGCGTTGATGTACTGGTGGATATTGTGTGGTGTGACTCCTGTAGTTGGTAGTGTAATTGGTATAATGTCAACTTTATCCTGATGCCACATGTCCTTGACTTCCTCAGCCAGTTGGATGTATTTTTCAATTTTTTCTTCTGTTTTCTTCTGTATATTTGTTGTATTGGGTATGGATTATTCGATTAGTTGTGTTAATTTCTTCTTTTTATTGGTGAGTATGATCTCAGGTTTGTTATGTGGGCCCGCATCTCGTGGTCGTGCGGTAGCGTTCTCGCTTCCCACGCCCGGGTTCCCGGGTTCGATTCCCGGCGGGGTCAGGGATTTTCTCTGCCTCGTGATGGCTGGGTGTTGTGTGCTGTCCTTAGGTTAGTTAGGTTTAAGTAGTTCTAAGTTCTAGGGGACTTATGACCACAGCAGTTGAGTCCCATAGTGCTCAGAGCCATTTGAACCATTTTTTTATGTGGTGTTGTTTTATCTGTTATAATGGTTCCGTTCCAGTATAATTTGTATTCTTCATTCTCCGGTACATTATGGGGTGCATACTTGCATGTGGGAACGTGTTGTTTTATTAGTTTATGTTGTATGGCAAGTTGTTGATGTATTATTTTTGCTACATTGTCATGTCTTCTGGTGTATTCTGTATTTGCTAGTATTGTACATCCGCTTGTGATGTGATCTACTGTTTCTATTTGTTGTTTGCAAAGTCTGCATTTATCTGTTGTAGTATTGGGATCTTTAATAATATGCTTGCTGTAATATCTGGTGTTTATTGTTTGATCCTGTATTGCAATCATGATCCTTCCGTCTCGCTGTATATATTGCCTTTTCTTAGCCATGTGTTGGATGCGTCTTGACCGATGTGTGCCTGCGTTTTTTTTTTTTTTTTTGTGTTAGGGCGCAAAACGTCTATGGTCATTAGCGCCCAGCCCGTGACTTAGGAAACAGTAAAAAACCGAAATTGAAAACCAGCAGCAATGGGAACAAAGTCATAAAATTGGAGAAACTAAAAGCAGAAGGAATGCTTAAAAATCCACTACAGAAAGGGGTTGGTTGTCCCCAAAAAAGGCTTCAAATGACTGACGTCATTTCACTGTCACTAATAAACTGGAGAACGCGGTCGGCTGAGCGCGTGTCATCTGCTAAAATCGACGATAGATCAGGCGATAGCTGTAGACGGGAGCGTAACTGATTAAAATAGGGGCATTCAATTAAAAGGTGTCTTACCGTCCACAGCTGAGAGCAGTGGGGACAGAGTGGGGGAGGATCGCCGCTTAAAAGATGTCGATGGCTAAAAAGACAGTGCCCTATCCGGAGTCTGGCTAAAATTACCTCCTCCCGACGACGCGTTCGGGAGGAAGTGGTCCAAGCGCAAGGAAGGGCTTTCACTTCCCGCAATTTATTATGGGGAAGTGTGGACCAATGCGCATGCCATAAATGAGCAACTTTGCGACATAAACCGCTCCGTAGATCGGTGAAGGGAAGCGACTGAATAGCTGGCCGAGGAAGAGAGACTGCAGCCTTGGCCGCTATATCGGCCGCCTCATTCCCACAGATACCAGCGTGTCCCGGGAGCCAGAGGAACGCCACCGAGACGCCCCCCAGGTGGAGCAAGCGCAGACAGTCCTGAATCCGGTGGACCAGAGGGTGCACAGGGTAAAGAGCTTGGAGACTGAGGAGAGAGCTGAGAGAATCTGAGCAGATAACGTACTGTATCCGCCGATGGCGGCGGATGTAGTGGACAGCCTGGAGAACAGCGTAAAGCTCCGCAGTATACACCGAACACTGGTCGGGAAGCCGAAATTGATTTGGGGTGTCGCCAACAATATAGGCACTCCCTACACCTAACGATGTTTGCGAGCCGTCGGTGTAAATAAATGTGGCATCCGTCATTTGTGCACATAGAGCAGCAAATGCCCGACGATAAACAAGTGTAGGGGTACCATCCTTGGGAAATCGACAAAGGTCACGGAGCAGGCAGATCCGGGGACGGAGCCAAGGCGGTGCTGTACCCCAAGTTGTCAAGAAGGTTTTAGGAAAGCGGAAGGAAAGAGAATGGAGCAGTTGACGGAAGCGGACTCCCGGGGGTAGTAGGGAGGAGGAGCGGCCTGCATACCCTACATCAAATGAGGCGTCGAAAAAAAGGGCATGGGCTGGATTAGCAGGCATGGAAGACAGATGGCTAGCATAACGACTTAGAAGGACCGCTCGCCGATTGGACAACGGAGGTTCAGCAGTCTCAGCATAAAGGCTTTCCACAGGGCTAGTGTAAAAAGCTCCAGACACTAAACGTAATCCACGGTGGTGGATAGAGTCGAGACACCGAAGAATAGACGGCCGAGCAGAGGAGTAGACTATGCTTCCATAATCCAATTTCGAGCGCACTAAGGCGCGATAGAGGCGGAGAAGGACCACTCGGTCCGCTCCCCAGGAGGTACCATTCAGGACACGGAGGGTGTTAAGCGATATCAGACAGCGAGCCGAAAGATAGGAAACGTGGGAGGACCAGCACAGTTTTCTCAAACATAAGACCCAAGAATTTAGCGACGTCTGAAAACGGAAGGTTGACAGGTCCTAGATGTAAGGAGGTCGGAAGAACTTACGTCGCCAAAAATTAACACAAACGGTCTTACTGGGAGAGAAACGGAAGCCTGTTTCGATGCTCCAAGAGTGGAGGCGATCGAGACATCCTTGAAGACGTCGTTCAAGAAGGCTGGTCCGTTGAGAGCTGTAGTAGATCGCAAAATCATCCACAAAGAGGGAGCCCGAGACATCAGGAAGGAGACAATCCATAATTGGATTTATAGCGATGGCAAACAATACAACACTCAGCACGGAGCCCTGGGGTACCCCGTTTTCTTGGGAGAAACTGCGGGAGAGAGTAGTGTTCACCCGCACCCTAAATGTGCGCTCTGCCATAAATTCGCGAAGAAAAAGGGGCAGCCGGCCTCGAAAGCCCCAAGAGAACAGTGTGCGGAGGATGCCTGTCCTCCAACAGGTATCGTATGCTCTCTCCAGATCAAAAAATATTGCTACCGTTTGGCGTTTCCGGAGAAAATTGTTCATGATATAAGTGGAGAGAGCAACAAGATGGTCAACTGCAGAACGATGCTTTCGGAATCCGCATTGGGCAGGTGTTAAAAGATTGCGGGATTCTAGCCACCAAGCTAACCGGTAATTCACCATACGCTCCAAAACCTTACAGACACTACTCGTGAGAGAAATGGGGCGATAGCTAGAGGGGAGATGTTTTTACTTTCCAGGTTTCGGAACAGGAACAACGATAGCTTCCCGCCATCGTCTGGGAAAAGTACTGTCGGTCCAAATTCGATTATAAAGGCGAAGGAGGTAACGCAGACTATGGGTTGATAAATGCAGCAACATTTGGACGTGGATACCATCTGGTCCTGGGGCGGAGGAGCGAGAAGAAGAGAGTGAATGTTGGAGTTCCCGCAAGAAGAAAACAGTATTGTAGCTTTCGCGATTTTGAGAGGAGAAAGCAAGATGTCGCACTTCCGCTGCACGTTTCTTCGGGAGAAACGCTGGCGGGTAATTTGCAGAGCTCGAAATCTCGGCAAAGTGCTGACCCAACGAGTTAGAAATTGCGACGGGGTCCACTAATGTGTCATGCGCGACAGTGAGCCCAGAGACCGGGGAGAAACTATGCGCGCCTGAGAACCGTCGAAGCCGACTCCAAACTTCCGAGGAGGGAGTGAAGGTGTTAAATGAGCTAATAAAGAATTTCCACCTTGCCTTCTTGCTATCGCGGATGACACGACGGCATCGCGCTCGGAGCTGCTTATAGCGGATGCAGTTGGCCAAAGTAGGATGGTGGCGGAAAACGCGGAGAGCACGTCGCCGCTCACGTAGTGCATCACGGCATGCCTCGTTCCACCAAGGAACTGGGGGGCGCCGGGGCAATTCGGAGGTGCGTGGTATTGAATGTTCCGCAGCTGTAAGAATAACGTCGGTAATATGTGTGACCTCATCGTCGACGCTGGGAAAGTGACGGTCAGCGATTGTCGCTAGAGACGAAAAAAGTGTCCAATCGGCTTGAGCAAACTTCCAGCGTCGCGGGCGCATATATGGCTGTTGAGGCTGCAGTCTAAGGACACATGGAAAGTGGTCACTCGAGTGTGTATCATCAAGGGCGAACCATTCGAAGCGCCGAGCTAGCGGAACAGTACCGACCGCAAGGTCCAAATGAGATAAATTTGCCGTGGAGGCAGACAAAAACGTAGGGACCCCAGTGTTGAGGCAAACTAGATCTGCTTGGTGGAAGACGTCTAGCAATAATGAGCCACGTGGACAAGGATGTGGAGATCCCCAAAGCGGGTGGTGGGCATTGAAGTCCCCAACCAGCAAATATGGGGGTGGAAGCTGACCAAGAAGATGAAGGAGATCAGCTCGTGCCATTGGTGTGGACGATGGAATGTATACAGTACAAAGAGAGAACGTGTATCCGGAAAGGGAAAGACGGACGGCGACAGCTTGGAAGGAAGTGTTTAAATGGATTGGGTGATAATGGACAGTTTCATGGAGAAGAATCATGAGTCCTCCATGTGCTGGAGTGCCTTCAACAGAGGGGAGATCATATCGGACGCACTGAAAATGAGGGAGAACAAAGCGGTCATGGGGACGCAGCTTTGTTTTCTGAAGACAGAAGATGACCGGCGAGTAGGATCGTAAGAGGATCGACAATTCATCCCGATTGGCTCGAATACCGTGGATATTCCAGTGGATAATGGACATAGGGTGAACAGGAAATGGAGGAATGTGACCAAGGTCGCTGTCAACTCAACGACTGCTCGGAGCTTGCGACCGACAGCATGGAATAGCATTCAGCCGAAGGCAGAAGATCCTGATCCACAGGTTGGTCAGGAGCAGCTCCTGCCACCAGCGACCGGCCGGTTGATCGGCCGCCAGCAGTGCGCCTCGGCGACACAGAAGACGGCCGATGGCGACTTCCGCCAGGTGGTGCTGTAGATGGGACACGCCTTGGCGGAGAAGGAGAGGAACTGGGTTTCTTTGTAGCCTTCTTGGAAGTATGATGTTTATAGGAAGGAGGAACCGATGGTTGGGAAGTTGCCGTACGTAAAAACTCTTCACGAGTATGCTCTTTTTTCGAAGTCTTGGTGTCTGACTTTTGGGCTCGAGATTTAGCAGAACTCGACGAAGGGTGAGCCAGAGAGTGGGCAGGCGAAAGTGGTGAGGTTGAACGGGCGATTTTTGCGCTGGCCGATCTGACGACCGTGGCACTAAAGGTGAGGTCGCAAGTCTGCGTGGCCACCTCCTTTGTTGGCCGAGGAGAAGCAAGGACAGTGCTGTATTTGCCTGTCTGAGGTACGGTGGGCTGTCGACTGGCGAATAATTTTCGAGCAGCAAAGGTCGACACCTTTTCCTTAACTCTAATTTCCTGGATGAGCTTTTCGTCGTTAAAAACGGGACAATCTCGAGAGGAAGCGGCGTGGTCACCCATACAGTTGATGCAGCGAGGGGATGGAGGTGGACAAGCACCCTCATGGGCATCCCTGCCACACGTAACACATTTGGCCGGATTGGAACAGGACTGGCTGGTGTGATTGAACCGCTGGCACCGATAGCAACGCGTAGGGTTCGGGACGTAAGGGCGAACGGAAATTATCTCATAGCCGGCTTTGATTTTCGATGGTAGTTGAACTTTGTCAAATGTCAAGAAGACAGTGCGGGTTGGAATGATGTTCGTGTCAACCCTTTTCATAACACTATGAACAGCCGTTACGCCCTGGTCAGACAGGTAGTGCTGAATTTCTTCGTCAGACAGTCCATCGAGGGAGCGTGTATAAACGACTCCACGCGAGGAATTTAAGGTACGGTGCGGTTCCACCCGGACAGGGAAGGTGTATAGTAGTGACGTACGCAGCAATTTTTGTGCCTGGAGGGCACTGACTGTTTCTAACAACAGGGTGCCATTCCGTAATCTGGAACAAGACTTTACAGGACCTGCAATTGCGTCGACACCTTTCTGAATAATGAAAGGGTTGACCGTGGAGAAGTCGTGACCTTCGTCAGACCGAGAAACAACAAGGAACTGTGGCAACGATGGAAGAACTGACTGTGATTGAGACTCAGTGAACTTACGTTTGTGAGCAGAAATAGTGGAAGGTGAGGAAACCATTGCGGAAGAATCCCCCATGATTACCGGCGTCTCCAATGGCGCGCTCCTCCCTTGTGGGGGCCCTCTCTGAGGGCACTCCCGCCTTAGGTGATTGTTCACACCTCAGGTCACACCTCCCGACAAACGGACGGAGGGACCAATTGGCACTTTCGGAAGGTATCAGCTCGGGTAATCACCCCTCCCTGGGCCTGGCCGTTACCAGGGGGTACATACGTGTCCTACCTGTCTACCCGGGGCAGGGAATTACGCGTTACCCCGTCACCGGCTACGCATGGAAGTGCGTGGGTTGGCCTTCAGACACGCACAGGGAGGAAGAAAGAGAAAGGGAAAGGAAAGAAGAGAGGTCTCAAACGCCGCAGCGGAGAAGGTAGAGAGAAGAGGTAAGGAAAAGAGAAGGACAAAGGAAGGATGAAGACTTACAAGCAAGGAAGGAAGGCGAAGAATGTAGTATATTTACAAGCGTCCGTCTCCGGACGTAGGCACAAACCATAACACTAGAGAAAGGGAAAGAAAGAGCCAGAGGTGAAGGGGGGGGCGAAGATGGGGGATGGGGAAGGATGCGGAAAGGGAAGGTATGCAGCCCGGAAAGGAAGGAAGGCCACATCAGCTCGGGGTCCCGTGCTCGCTACGCACGTATCCACAAAAGAGTTGTGGATCCCCTGGGGGGGGGGGGGGGTGCCTGTGTTAGATGATACGGGTGCTTGCCATGTAGTGTTTTCTTTTTCCAATTTACTTTCTTCGTATCTGTTGATGTTATGTGATCTTAAGGGTTGTAGAAGTGGTTATGAAATTGCAATGGTGTAGCCGATGTATTTATATGAGTGATTGTTTTGTGTATTTTGCTAGTTTCTGCTCGTTCTATAAAGAATTTTCTTAAATTGTCTACCTGTCCATAATGTAGGTTTTTTATGTCGATAAATCCCCTTCCTCCTTCCTTTCTGCTTAATGTGAATCTTTCTGTTGCTGAATGTATGTGATGTATTCTATATTTGTGGCATTGTGATCGTGTAAGTGTATTGAGTGCTTCTAGGTCTGTGTTACTCCATTTCACTACTCCAAATTATTATTATTATTATTATTACTATTATTATTATTAACTGAGAATAATCCCATTAGGATTTCGTAAAGTATTTAGAGGCGGGCGTTTGCATTTCTTTGTGTCTGTATTTCTTTCATTTCTGTAGTTGCGGCTCATCCTTAGGATTCACGAAAAAACCCACAGTTGTTATTTGGTGACCTTTCTGCCTCAGATGATGTTAAGTTACACCAGTGCACGTTGACACCAGCCCGTGACGTGGTAGTCAGCGTGATTGCTTGTAGATCGTGGGATCTCGGGTTCAGTTCTGGTGGACGGTCTTTGTGGCCGAGCGGTTCTAGGTGCTTCAGTCTGGAACAGCGCTGCTGCTCCGGTCGCAGGTTCGTATCCTGCCACGGGCATGGATGTGTGTGATATCCTTAGGTTAGTTAGGTTTAAGTAGTTCTAAGTTCTAGGGGACTGATGACCTCAGATGTTAAGTCCCATAGTGCTTAGAGCCATTTGAACCATCAGTTCTGGTCCGGGTCGAAGATTTTCGTTGCCTGAGGACTAGGTGCTCATGCTGCCCTAAGCACTTCCTCTTATCTTCATCGGCGCTCAAGTCGCCGAAGGGGCGTCAAATAGAAAGATTTGCGCCATGAGGCCCAACTACCTCAGACTCGGTCTCCCGGACAATAACGCCATACGGTCATTTCATTTCGATGCATATTACGGAGAGAAAGAGGCAGGAATGTTTGTAGATCTGTCGCACAGTTCAGACGGAAATCTCCGAACCGGAAGCGTGCTGCACAGCGCCACTACGCACAGGCAAAATGTGTGAGCGGCCGTCCTGGGACGACCGCGCCGGGCGGCTGCATCCGCTAACGACGTTAGCCGCGCAGACAAAGTCTCATTTCCGGAGAGTAACGCGATCAATGGACTCAAATTGGACGCCAGGCGGGAAGGGAAGGGAAGAGTAGGGAAGAGGCGAAGCGCCGACAACAACGCCGAAGTGCCTGCCGTGATGTCTTTCTTCAGAACCGACGCCGGGTAGTGGCACCACTGCTCCAGACTTCCCCACACCCCTCCCTCCACCAGTCCGTTTGTCACACGTGTCTCACCGTCACGTTAGTATGCGACGGACGTGTGACAACGCTCTCTGTGACTGGACCTGCTTCGAAAGTTGCGACGCCCCGTCATCCATATGAACAGCACAATCTTTCGAGTAACATCCAGCGTCTCACAAAGAGGCGAAAGAAATACGAGACAAGCCGGTTACGTTTGAGAGATAAAGCGCACAGGTGTAAATGGAAACGCTTACACTATGAAGCACCAGTCCAATATTTATCAAATTCGAGGAGATATCATGTAACACCTACTAAATGCTTGGCTCAAATGGCACTGAGCACTATGGGACTCAACTGCTGAGGTCATCAGTCACCTAGAACTTAGAACTACTTAAACCTAACTAACCTAAGGACATCACACACATCCATGTCCGAGGCAGGATTCAAACCTGCGACCGTAGCTACTAAATGCTTGATACATTATGGACCTAAACCAGTTAGCGGATGTTAAGCGGACGGCTCTCGAGTCTTGTTCGCGCTGTGCGTAAAAATTCGTAGCTTTCATTGTTCTCCTGCCCACACTTGGTAACATGTAGACCGATTTTTGAATTACTTGTACTCGGCAAAATATCTGCTCCACGTTGAGTCTCGTATTGCTTTCGTTTGCTGCCTGCATCTTTCTTCGATGACTGCTCCCACTCTGCATGGTTTATATGTTGGTAATTTCGATGGTAATGATGACTTCAATAACCGGAAAAAAGAAATTGGTGCTTATACTTCAGAAGGAAAGTTATTGATTCTAATACGCTACATTTCCTGTGAGAATACCGTGAGTGGTCGTTGGAAGTCGTAATACTTCCTAATGGACATGCTTCAGATCAAAGTCGGGGGTTGCCTTTACTACAGTAGCTCCCCAGCGAAGTCCATTTCCAGCAGGAAAGAGCCAGCGACTGTACGAAGCAGCAGGTAGAACGCTCACTTGGTCTGTCCATGGTTGTTGCAGGACACCGGCAAGCCTACAAACTGCACGATGATCTGACACTTCCACATGTCCCCACTGGACTGCACCACTCTGCCGAGACGTTTTCATCTTTGCTTTCTCACCTCTCCCGGCGGACACGTCAGCCTTCAAAGTAAATCTCACTAACATCAGGGAAGAAACTGACGTCCCCAATGGCTGTGAACCTACTGATGGCTCACTAAAGATCGTGAGACTGGACAAGACAGAGTAAAAAACAGAGGCAAAGAGAGTCTACGACGTCGTACTTTCCTAGGCTATAGATCATTTTATTTCACAGGTCATCGTATAGCTTCATGATCGTTTTTCTCCCAGAGAAATTCCTTATGTGTTATTCTAAGTTCCCTGAAGGTGCCTTAAGAACATTATGTTTTAGTATATACGTTTTTTGCAAGCTGAAACTACTCCGTGAACAATCTTGCATCTGTATAGCACAAGAATTTAGGTCATTGTCTGGTGCTGTTACTAAAGCGGAATTTATGATAATCAACAAGCTAGAAAAGATGTTCACAGTGTGTTTTGAACGGTTGAAGCTAATTGTTACGATTACAATGACGTCAAGCGCTGAATCGGTTGGAAAGGGTGTCTGAAGGCGTTTTATACTCTGAGGCAAGTTAGTCCAGAAATGTTGTAAATTGTCTTTCATATCACGGATACAGGAACCGGAGTTGACTTTCGAGCTCATCCTACAGATCTTCTGTAGGACACAGAGCTGGGGTTGTTGGTGGACACAGTAGTACTCCAACACCACATAGACAGCTCACAGAGACATATTTCATACACGGTGATATTTACTGACCTATATGAAATAAAATCGTCGTAACTTCTGAACGGTTTGCGTTAGGACGTTCATACTGCACGATTGGCGGCGGGGCATGATTGGAATTAGTATGCGCATGCATGGTTAAGTTTAGCGACGAAGCCTACTTTCATTTGGATGGGTTCGCCAATAAGCAAAATTGGCATAGTCGGGGGACTGACAATCCGCATTGCGTTACCGAGAAGTCTCTACCCCCTCAACGGATGCCGGTGTGTTGTGCACCGCCCTGTCACGGAATAATCGATGAGATATTCCTTGATGGCACGGTGACTAACGAACGGTACGTGATGTTTTTGGACGATGAACTCATCCCCATTATCTAAAGAGGCCCTGATTTCGACAGTATGTGGCTCATGCAAGACAAAGCTCGACCACATCGAAGCGGGAGAGTATCTGATGTCGTGGAGGAACACTTTGCGGACATCATTCTATCTCTGGGATACCCATAGGGCCTCGATTGGGCGCCATATTCTTCGGATCTGAACATATACGACTCCTTTTTGTGGGGCTATATTAAAGACAAGTTGTACAAAAATAACCCCAAAGTCACTGCTAAGCTGAAAACAGCCATTCAGGAGTTCATAGACAGGATCGGTGTTCCGACACTTCAGCGGGTAATGCAGAATTTCGCTATTCGTCTGCGCCACATCATCACCAATGACGGGTGGCATATCGAACATGTCATAACCTAAATCCGAACATCGTTAGTGACGTTTACATGTTGAATAAAGTCTATGCACGCCGTAGTTTGTAGGTAATTTACGTTTTCTCATATAGTTCAATAATTGTCACCC
Organism: Schistocerca nitens; assembly: GCF_023898315.1. Taxonomy (NCBI): domain Eukaryota; kingdom Metazoa; phylum Arthropoda; class Insecta; order Orthoptera; family Acrididae; genus Schistocerca; species Schistocerca nitens. The sequence continues at coordinate 543,385,054 of NC_064621.1, read as the reverse complement.
TGTATGTGGCCGAGCATTGACCCTTAAAAAAAAATGCCCCACGATACTGTCGAATGAGAGGTAACACATGACAACGTGTGATGTCCGTTACGTACAGTGCAGTCGTCAGAGTTCTTTTAATCACCACCAATCTTGACCTTAAGTCTTATGTGATGGGACGCCATAACGCCAGGAGCAACATCCCTGAGTCTCACCAAAAAATAGAAATAATGGGACCTCCACTCAGGTCGCCGTCATCGTACCCGATAGCGGTCATCGGGGTAATAGAGGACCGCGACAATCGCTGAACACAATGTAACGCCATTCATCAGCAGTCAGAGCATCCTGGTCTTCGCACCACGTCCAGCACAGTCACTTGTGGTCTTTTTGGCAGCCCACGCATGTGACAGTAATTCCCAAGTCCAACTACTGACGGTCTCCCATTAGTGGTGTGTTTCGACACAGAAGGTTGCGCAGCGTCCATTACTTGTTCTGGAATAGCAGTCGCTGATGTGAAGGGTGTAGGTTTCATGATATGGCTTGATGCAGAATACGACGGTCCTCCCGTGTAGTGGTCAGACGTGGTCTACCAGAACTTTGAAGTCCGCAGCTCGTGGTCTAGTGGCGAGCGTTGCTGCATTTGGATCACTGGGTCCCGGGTTCGATTCCCAGCCGTGTCGGGGATTTTCTCTGTCTAAGGACTGTGGGTGTGTGTTTTTTCCTCATCATTCCGGAACAGTGGCGAGACTGGGCAGTGAAAAGATTGTCAATTTGTAGGGGCGCTGATAACCGCGCTGCTGAGTGCCCCACAAGCCAAATGTCGTCGTCGTCGTCTCGTCGTCACCATCACCATCACCATCACCAGAACCTTGAAAACGAGTACGCCTATACTGTTGATCCCATTCGGTCTAACAACCCACCACTGTTCCATCTGAATGTCCCACAAATCTAGCTATTTTACGATTCGCCCAGCCAGTCAATGGGAGACCCACAGCCAGAAACCTTTCAAATTCTCTCAGGTGCTTATAACGCTGTCTCTCATGAAAGTGTGGCATCTCCATGTCCTTCACAGTCATCACTCAACATCTGACGCTGTTCACGCCCTTTACATACCCTATCAGACCTGGCAGCAACACTAATGCGCTGATGTGACCGCTCCACCACTTACAGAGCATTGCACCTCTAATAATGTTTGACCTACCCGTCGAAGGTTTGTTCGTGTATGAAGTTACGTCAGCGTCTCACCATTTCTTCTGGGTGCTTCATTACTTTATTTTATTTTATTTTTACTGTCAGACAGAGCATAATTCGCCTCTTATTACATTTATTTTAATCACCGAACACACTTAAGCTTTAAAAGTGGTGCAGTTCTTTAGTCAACGATGTTAGAGATTATCGTTAGTTCTGGAAGCTTCTCAAAATGAGAGCCTCATCTGTGTGATGTCTGCCACGAAGTACATTACTGGCCATTAAAATTGCGGCACCACGAAGATGACGCGCTACAGACGCGAAATTTAGCCGACAGGAAGAAGATGATGTGATATGCAAATGATTAGCTTTTCAGAGCATTCACACAAGGTTGGCGCCGGTGGCGACACCTACAACGTTATGACATGAGGAAAGCTTCCAACCGATTTCTCATACACTAACAGCAGTTGAACGGCGTTGCCTGGTGAAACGTTATTGTGATGCCTCGTGTAAGGAGAAGAAATGCGTACCATCACGTTTCCGACTTTGATAAAGGTCGGATTGTAGCCTATCGCGATCGCGGTTTATTGTATCACGACATAGCTGCTCGCGTTGGTCGAGATCCAATGACTGTTAGCAGAATATGGAATTGGTGGGTTCAGGAGGATAATACGGAACGCCGTGCTGGATCCCAACGTCCTCGTATCACTAGCAGTCGAGATGACAGGCATCTTAACCGCATCGCTTACGGATCGTGCAGCCGCGTCTCGATCCCTGAGTCAACAGATGGGGATGTTTGCAACACGACAACCATCTGCACGAACAGTTAGACGACGTTTGCAGCAGCATGGACTATCAGCTCGGAGACCATGGCTGCGGTTACCCTTGACGCTGCATCAGACAGGAGCGCCTGCGATGGTGTACTCAACGACGACCCTGGGTGCACGAATGGGAAAACGTCAGATTTTCGGATGAATAAAGGTTCTGTTTACACCGTCATGATGGTCGCATCCGTGTTTGGCGACATCGCGGTGAACGCACATTGGAAGCGTGTATTCGTCATCGTCACACTGGCATATCACCAGGCGCGATGGTATGGGGTGCCACTGGTTACGACCCGTGGCTCTACCCTTCCTTCAATCCCTGTGAAACCCTACATTTCAGCGGTATAATGCACGCCGCATGTTGCAGGTCCTGTACGGGCCTTTCTCGATACAGAAAATGTCCGCCGGCCGCCGGCCGCCGGCCGCCGGTGGCCGAGCGGTTCCAGGCGCTTCAGTCTGGAATCGCGAGACCGCTACGGTCACAGGTTCGAATCCTGCCTCGGGCATGGATGTGTGTGATGTTCTTAGGTTAGTTAGATTTAAGTAGTTCTAAGTTCTAGGGGACTGATGACCTGAGATGTCAAGGCCCATAGTGCCCAGAGCCATTTGAACCACTTTTTGAAAATGTTCGACTGCTGCTCTGGCCAGCACATTCTCCAGATCTCTCACCAATTGAAAACGTCAGGTCAATGGTGGCCGAGCAACTGGCTCGTCAAATACGCCAGTCACTACTCTTGATGAACTGTGGTATCGTGTTGAAGCTGCATGGGCAGCTGTACCTGAACGCGCCATCCAAGCTCTGTTTGACTCAATGCCCAGGCGTATCAAGGCCGTTATTACGGCCAGAGGTGGTTGTTATGGGTTCTGATTTCTGAGGACCTATGCACCCAAACTGCGTGAAACTGTAATCACATGTCAGTTCTAGTATAATATATTTGTCCAATGAACCATCTGCATTTCTTCTTGGTGTAGGAATTTTAATGGCCAGTAGTGTATAATACCGCGGCAGATTCGTGGTGCCCCACACGTAACTAACAACTACTGGTAAATTATCCGTTTGTCTTTCAAATCCAGCATGGCATGACCAACTTGCTTACCCATTATCAGTATGGTCTTGTCACCCTTGTGTTTTACCAGTTACTATGTATCAATGTTGATATGTGGCATAATCTCTCAATTTTATCAGATTTATTGTACGTTATTGATCGTCTGCTGAGGAATTATAGTCTGAAATTTTCTTGGACCTTGAGTTTCATTTATTTTTTTGGAAATTCTGTCTCATTTCATGTTAGGTGTTGTAGAGGTACCGACGCAGTAACCTCGTCACTTGGGCCCTTTTTGATGTCATTACATAATTAATTTTCATTAAAATAACTAGCGTTTCCGTTGAGTGACGTATTTTAATTGGAAGTTGGGATCATAGGACCTATCTGTCTCACATAGGTCCAGGTAGAGGTGACGTTATTTGTTGAAATGTGCTTCGGAGCTCAGTTGGTTCGTTGCAGTGTTGCTTTGCCTCACATAATTTTACACTTCCGTAGTCTTTTGTACAATGAGCACTGCTCACGCCTCACGTGACCTTCCTGCAATCCTATTGGCTATTACAGTCACTTCCGTTCCCTATGTACTGGATTTATTTTAAGTGACCGTTTATCACACATTAGGCTTTTCTATTTTCGTGTCTGAATTTTAATTTCTGTGTGTGATAATCTGCACATGCTAACGAAAAGGCGTATTTCAAGCATAGCTTACAGGGGTGGCATGTGGAGGATCTATTCCCCTAGTTAAAAAAAAAAAAAATAAAAAGAAATCATTCCCTTCTACCCTTCTCCTGTAAAGTTGCGAAACTGGAAACCTTGGTGCAACACACAGTTTCAAATACAACCACCTGCCATTGACCATTACATGGAATAGGCTTGAAAACTTCGTATGTCTGCGTAAGCAAATCATACCATTCTGCCTGCACAAGTCAAAATCGCCGTAACTTGGCTGTAGTAAGAAGGTTCAAGTATATGTAGGTTTCAGTAGTTATGTAAAGATAGAGAGGTTTGTACAGGGTAGACTAGCTTGGAAGCAGACTTCGGACTTAAGACTGGAACTACAGCGCCGTTTATTATATCACACACTACCTTGTATGTAGGGCAACTACAGCCGAAATATTCCATGATTTGAATAACAAGACCTCTGCGACTGTTAGAATTCATTATTGGAGAGCACGACCGGTTCCGCAAATTAAATTTGAATTTTCAGGTGCTTCACTGTATAGAAAAGAATAAAAGAACTTACCAGAAATTAAATAAATGGAGACGGCCGTGCTGGCCGAGCGGTGCTAGGCGCATTTCAGTCTGGAACCGCGCGACCGCTACGGTCGCAGGTTCGAATACTGCCTCGGGCGTGGATGTGTGTGATGTCCTTAGGTTAGTTAGGTTTAAGTAGTTCTGAGTTCTAGGGGACTGATGACCTCAGATGTTAAGTCCCATAGTGCTCAGAGCCATTTGAACCAAAGAAATGGACAAATAAAAGCGATAAGATCTATGTCTACTTACGGCCAAAAGACTAAGGTTCTATTTAAACTGCATAAAACCATTTCCAACATTTATATCTACGTATTTAAAACATCTGGATCAAGAATATGCGAGCCTCTATGATATAATGCATTGAGGGCTAAGGCCATCCCAGACCTTAAGAAAACCGTAAAAACGTCAAAGTAAGAACGTAGTCACTATTAAAATAATTTATTATAAAACATAATTAAAATACCAAAAACGCCGCGTTTGTAACATTGAAAGAGAGTCAGTTGTCACCTTACCTCCGTTGTAGAGGACCTGGGGAGGAAGTGTTGCTGTGTCCGGCGCCAACTACTGCGCATGCCCGGGGCTTTCCTCGTAGGCCTCGCTACAGATAGCGGTTAGTAGGCGCCAGCAACACCAACGCTTCCTCCCCAGGCTGTCTACACAATGGAGGTAACGTGTGACACTATTGATAACTAATTTTCTTTTAATGTTACAAACGCGGCGTTTTTGTAAGTATTTTAATTTGGATATTGCTTTATCAGATTTACATAGAACTTTGGTCTTTTGAGAAAGTTGACAGATCTTATCGCTTTTATTTGTCGATTTCTTGACATAGCTAAATTTTTAATAAATTCTTTTATTCCTTTGTATACAGTGAAGCACTTGAAGATGCAAATGTAATTTGCGAAATCGGTTGTGTCCTCCAGCAAAGAATTCTAACAGTCGCAGCTGTCTTGTTTATTCAAATCATTGATTATGTCACACATGAAGAGATTAATTTTTTATTTACTTTGCTGTAGCAGTGTTGACGTTTATTCCGAGTGCGTTTTTATCACAATAATATCTTCTGTAGCGCCTTTACATATAAGCTACTCATACCGGGGGGGCGGTTGCTTCGGAACGTAGGCTACACATCTTTATGACACGCTAAATGATGTTACTGAATGCTGCACTAAACTTCAAAGTGACACAGATACAAGACGGTGTTGTTGAACATCATCACCAAGTTTCTTTAAGAACAGTCGGAGAGTTCTACTAATAATTCACTTCCTTGACGATAGATATCTGCTCCTTTGTCATAGAGCATTGGAGAAGCACTTTGTGAACAATCTTTCTCTCTCTCTCTCTCTCTCTCTCTCTCGCTCTCAAGCCCGCAAAGACATTGTTTCAGCTTACTGAAAAGATGGAAACTGCATTGTGCAAGATCTTGTACATATGGTCGACCGTACGGGACTTATCAAGTGGAACTCCAGGTCTTATATTAAATGATAAAAGAACAGGAAATTATGCGGTTCGTGTTAAGTTATCTCGGTAGCCTTTCATGGGACGCAGAGGCAGAGGTTCACACACGTGACCTACTTCCTGCGCCTGCTACTGGCTAAACCGATTGCATGGATTCGCTAGCACGTTCAAGCAGAGGGCAGAAGACATCTCTTGTCAGCAGCTTTAACCAGACAAAACTGCCTCCGTTCTACAAGGCGGGCATGTTGAACCGCACAGGCACAGCCCAAGTTACATAAAATTTGTGAAAAACAGTCTAGACCGCAATGGTTATTTTATTTAAAATGACCGGTTTCAGTGACTAAGGTGTACTGACTATTCTGGACATCGTAAACTTCAGCTGATGGTGCTATTGTGAAGGTGTAAGACTAGGCGGAAACCGGTTATTTTAAATAAAATAAGTATTGCAGTCTACGCTGCTTTTCACTAATTTTATGCAGATTACAAGACAGCTGTTCTCCATAAACGTTACCGAAAATTTTGACAGCAGAAGTTACTGCGAGAGAAAAAGACTTGACTGGGGCCCTTGAAATAAGCACTTTTTTAAACCCATTCCCTAAACTATTCCTCGACTGGCTGGCGTCTTGTACAACCTTGACTGTTTTGCGGATACTTCAAAACCTCCCATCGAAAACGTCGAAGCAAAGCTTGAGTTTCGCACGCCGTATAGGGTGTTGCCTCGCAGGAGAACAATACGTCGGCCTGTTTTTCCACGCCTCTTGTGCTCTGCGGCCACGAAACTTGCGCCTTTGTGTGCAGGTGACAGTGATCGCGGAACAAAGCGTGAACAACAATCTCCGATACTACGGACGACCTCGCATCATGGAGACGCTCGTCTGCTGAGTAATGTCCACAACAGACACCCTGCGATCGCTGCGAAACAGTTGCTGGATTACCTGGACGCTGTCGACCGTGGTCGATATCGGTGGCCTTCTTTCCCGACCAGCATCGGCCACGTTTGTGCGGTCTTGGTCAAATTGTTGGCACTGTTACGGCACAGAGCGGTAATGGACAGAAATTAGTAAGAATTTTATTAAAACTCATTCATGTTGTCAAAGGCATACTTCAGGTCGTGCCAGAGACAGAGGCGGAAGGAGGAAGCGAGCCAGTGCGTCGCAAGCAGGTCAAGGTAGACGACATATTACGACACTGTTTGCCGAATGAGGATACGCATTGGGCAGCAAGAGGACTAAGGCAGAAAACCAAAGGAAGTGTTGGGGCGTCGCGAATCCTTCCGTCCCTTTACGACGAACCTGCACCTAGCTGTGAACATTGTCTCAGTATTTCATCAGTGGGGAAGCCAAGCGAAACCTACTGTACTTCGACGTGAACCAGGCTGCAATTAAAGTCACTAATCTACGTTTCGAGGGAAAGTTTTCACACCAAATGAAAGGTTGGAAATTTTGTCCTTAATATATTCAGAAACTTAGGTGAACAAGTATCACTGCCAAGCCCGTGCTAGTCTCAACACAGTCACTCACAATCCCTTTCACTCACGTTAGCAAGTTTATGGTGTTGCATTTCCAGAGAACGTAATAGCTACAAAAACACGCATTCTTTTTGATTGAGAATGCTCGACAAATATTAAGTCTGTCGGTACCTAATGCAGTCACAGTTTTTATCCACCGACCTGCTCAATATGCCACGTGGAATTTATGTCTTTTCTCGTCACAAAATACACTTAAAAATTCCGAAATTTCTACACACCCATCAGAATGATTATGCCGTCACTTTATATTACTTTTGATGTATGAAACACTGCCAGATCCGGCAACTTATCATTTCCATCGGAACTACTACTACACACGTCCGAACTGTTTCATGGCTAGGCTCCGACTCCTCTCTAGAATACTCTAAGTCTTCCCTACCAGCAGAGAAATGCGCGCGAAGAATATTGCTTTACCATTGGTCAATTTACTCAACAGCCAATAGCAAAACAACATTCTCCCGCGTCATTCCGCGCTTTTAATCAATAACCAGTGGCAAAATAGTAAACGTAACGACTGCACTTTTTACCTACGTAATTACCTAATATGCTGTTTTGCTTATGCATAAACTTATTTACTATTGTTATTTATACCTGAATTAACTTTCCCTTTACCATAAACTTACTTTACAAATCTATTCTACACAAATCCCCTTTGTCCACATCCATACTTCTTCGAAATGTTCCCACACTAAATCCCACTACATAACTCGTTAAACAATTATCTTCATATTAATCTTAAACCACACTCACGCACCATTCATACTGCTAAAACACATTTATAACATTTTACATACACAAAAAGACATAGTAACACTTTATGAAAATACTAGTACACTTTATGAGAAACATTCTATTACTTTAGTGCACCCTAGTGGGCACAATCGAAACTAAATCACAGACCCCTATCCAATACTGTCTCTATCGGCTGATACGTAAACTACGTGCGTGTTCAGTCTCGTGTTACCATCTGTCACTATCCAGCTCTGAGACACATCTCCCACTTAAACGGCCTCCAAGGCAGGATCGGTATACGGCGCTACGCCTCAGTGAGACAAGGATACTAGGTAGCACGTAACAGATGTTGCAAGGAACTCTATCTGTTTCACAAGAGTACTTAGAGAGGACAGGCATAGCAGTTAACAGCCTGTTAAGTGAATGTAGCGTGCGGGCTTTCAAAAAGAACATGCTGATGAACATGGTGATATGTTGACGCCCTTAACTACGTACCCTCCGACTCAACGCTGCAATATTAAATGTTTTGGCCGCTTTCGTTGTCTAGGGGCTAGGATACGTAGATGCCGAATTACAGACCAAATACTGCTGAGTCTACAGTATACGATAATAATACACACACGAATCGAATGGTCGAAGGTTTCTATCACTCGGCAGTTGCGAATTATGAATGTAGCATATGAATTTATAAATGAAAGATTGCAATTAAATAAAATCTGCAGGTATTAACGACCTTAAATGATGAGTACTATAGTTGAAGTACTTTTGAGAATGGGTATATTTCTGCAAAACACTTATTGGTGTCGATGGTCCAGCAATTAAATAACATGTAAGTTCAATAACAGAGAAACAATAGATTCCTACTGCACGTAATTAGTTATGAACAACAACATACCTCACGAGATATTCATTTCTAAACGCACACTACGTTTTCACTGTAGAAGCTTTAGCCGGCCGGGGTGGCCAAGCGGTTAAAGGCACTACAGTCTGGAACCGCGCGACCGCTACGGTCGCAGGTTCGAATCCTGCCTCGGGCATGGATGTGTGTGATGTCCTTAGGTTAGTTAGGTTTAAGTAGTTCTAAGTTCTAGGGGACTGATGACCTTGGAAGTTAAGTCCCATAGTGCTCACAGCCATTTGAACCATTTGAACCACTGTAGAAGCCACGGAAAACTCACAAGTGCACAAGTCGGCACTCCGAAGTATTTCTATCTGCCATGACCACGCGCAAACAGCTACACACACTCAAAGTCTCTCCTGCGACCGTACGTCGCGCATTCACGTCTAGCACTCTCCGGAAACCATCGCTGTGATTGGCTAGAGCTCTCCAGCCTTGTCTTCAAGCCAACGCCCACTCACAAACATAATGAAACATACTAAATACTGGAGTTAGATTTAAATAACTCGAAATTAAATAAATATTCCTTCAGCTGGGCCATGAACACGATGTAGCACACATTATTAAATACATAAAGAATTAAATAAACGAGTATCAAAAGAAACAGAACAACAGCTAGACCAGTAGTGTAATGTCTCTGTGCTTCCTAAAACACGGTAAATATTTAACCAATTTCTTCATTAATAGTATACAGGGTGGTCCATTGATAGTCACCGGGCCAAATATCTCACGAAATAAGTATCAAACGAAAAAACTACAAAGAACGAAACTCGTCTATCTTGAAGGGGGAATCAGATGGTTGACCCGCTAGATGTCACTGCCATAGGTCAAACGGATATCAACTGCGTTTTTTAAAAATAGGAACCCACATTTTTATTACATATTCGTACAGTACGTAAAGAAATATGAATGTTTTAGTTGGACCACTTTTTTCGCTTGGTGATAGATGGCGCTGTAATAGTCACAAACGTATAAGTACGTGGTATCACGTAACATTCCTCCAGTGCGGACGGCATTTGCTTCGTGATACATTATCCGCGTTAAAATGGACCGTTTACCAATTGCGGAAAAGGTCCATATCGTGTTGATGTATGGCTATTGTGTTCAAAATGCCCAACGGGCGTGTGCTATGTATACTGCTCGGTATCCTGGACGACATCATCTAATTGTCCGGACTGTTCGCCGGACAGTTACGTCATTTAAAGAAACAGGAAGAGTTCGGCCACATGTGAAACGTCAACCACGACCTGCAACAAATAACGATGCCCAAGTAGGTGTTTTAGCTGCTGTCGCGGCTAATCCGCACATCAGTAGCAGACAAATTGCGCGACAATCGGGAATCTCACAAACGTCGGTGTTGAGAATGTTACATCAACATCGATTGCACCCGTACCATATTTATATGCACCAGGAATTGCTTGGCGACGACTTTGGACGTCCTGTACAGTTCTGCCACTGGGCACAAGAGGCATTACGGGACGATGACAGATTTTTTCACGCGTTCTATTTAGCGACGAAGCGTCATTCACCAACAGCGGTAACGTAAACCGGCATAAAAATGGTTCAAATGGCTCTGAGCACTATGGGACTCAACTGCTGAGGTCATAAGTCCCCTAGAACTTAGAACTACTTAAACCTAACTAACCTAAGGACAACACACACATCCATGCCCGAGGCAGGATTCGAACCTGCGACCGTAGCGGTCGCGCGGTTCCAGACTGTAGCGCCAGAACCGCTCGGCCACCAGCGGCCGGCTAAAACCGGCATAATATGCACTATTGTGCAACGGAAAATCCACGATGGCTGCAACAAGTGGAACATCAGCGACCTTGGCGTGTTAATTTATGGTGCGGCATTATGGGAGAAAGGATAATTGGCCCCCATTTTATCGATGACAATCTAAATGATGCAATGTATGCTGATTTCCTACGTAATGTTCTATCTATGATACTACAAGATGTTTCAGTGCATGAGAGAATGGCGATGTACTTCCAAGATGATGGATGTCCGGCACATAGCTCGCGTGTGGTTGAAGCGGTATTGAATAGCATATTTTATGACAGGTGGATTGGTCGTCGAAGCACCATACCATGGCCCGCAAGTTTACCGGATCTGACGTCGCCGGATTTCTTTCTGTGGGGAAAGTTGAAGGATATTTGCTATCGTGATCCACCGACAACGCTTGACAACATGTGTCAGCGCATTGTCAATGCATGTGCGAACATTACGGAAGGCGAACTACTCGCTGTTGAGAGGAATGTCGTTACACGTATTGCCAAATGCATTGAGGTTGACTGGCATAATTTTGAGCATTTATTGCATTAATGTGGTATTTACAGGTAAACACGCTGTAACAGCATGCGTTCTCAGAAGCGGTAACTTCACAAAGGTACATGTGTCACATTGGAACAACCGAAATGACATGTTCAAACATACCTACGTTCTGTATTTAAATTTAAGAAACTTACCTGTTACCAACTGTTCGTCTAAAATTGTCAGCCATATGTTTTTGACTATTGCAGCGCCATCTATCACAAAGCGAAAAAACTTGTCTAACTAAAACATTCATATTTCTTTACGCACTACACGAATATGTAATAAAGAATGGGGGTTCCTATTTTTAAAAAACGCATTTGATATCCGTTTGACCTGTGGCAGCGCCATCTAGCGGGCCAACCACAGTGCCATCTGGTTTCCCCCTTCAAGCTAGACAAGTTTCGTTCTTTGTAGTTTTTTCGTTTGACGCTTATTTCGTGAGATATTTGGCCCGGTCACGATCAATGGACCACCCTTATATCGGATATAAAGAAAGACATAGATGCATAAATATATTTATAAGCATACTGCTACCGTTTTTTCGTGTAACCGTGGAATACTTATGGCCTGACACGATCGATGGTAATCGGCCACTTTGACCTCCAATAACTCATGTACTATTCAAGTTACATGCCTGTAATTCATACCAATTTAGGTTTACACTAATAGCTTTCTAAAGACACGGCGATTGACAAAATGGGAGGAAGCGTTTATATTTTGGAAATTCGTTGCTGGGTGTTACTTGTATAATTTACTGTCAGATATTGAACTTTAAACTATTAAAGATATTGATAATCTGATTACACCATCAGAATCGTCTTGCAAATAATAGTAATGCACATATTTCTTTTGGAGGTATTCATCTGGCTACTATTAATTTCTATACTAACTGTGAAATGTCTGCCATGAAGGTTTCACCAAGTCCGCCATGTTTGGCCCTCCCGGCACACAGCGTCTCCAAGGAATTCCCAGCCACGTGCTCGATGGAACCCGTGCTCCAGCCGTTGTGAGGCACCACGCGGATGCTAACGATCTCGGCCCGAGCGGTGGCCGCCAACTCTGAACTTAGAACATTTCCAGGGCGCCGCGACTCGCCCGTTACCCCACAAGCGGAACAACGAGGACACACGCGGTCATTATGAACCGAGCATTGCGCCACAGCCTCACGCTAGCACCCTTTAAATATTGTAGCCCTCCATCTCTTGTCAAGAGTTGATCATTGGAATCGACGGCGTTCACAGTAGCATCACTCCTTTCCGTGATTACAATACTAACGAATCTATGTCCTACATACTTCAGAAAAATCTATGAACCAGCCGGATATATACTCAAGATGATGGCCTTCAACTGATGAACTTCGTGCTGCCCGCTGTCTATACTGATGGAGAAACTGACTGTCTTCCAACAATTTCACACCGCAGGGTGCTGCCAGCACGAAACTGCATCGCCCTAGCCAGGAACAGGGCCTCTTGTGGACCATGTTCCTATTCAACCCCCAGGCGCCTTCGTGTCCAAACACCTACTGGGGGTAGGTACGAGATCAGCATATTAGACGATTGCCGACACCAGACACATCGCGGATAGTCCTCAGAAGTCGTTTGAGAGTTCTGAGTGGAACATGGTTCACTCCAGCAGCCAACGCAAAGAACCAGTTCACGCTGGACAATGGCCGAGACTGCTCGCTGGCAGTCCGCTGCGGCCCCAGAGTCGCTGCTGTCTTCTCCTGGCCGTGCAACTGTTGAGCTGACTGGACGGACGTCAGCTGGACTCCCTTTACGCAGCTGGATGAACAACGGCCGAGGGCGATTCGGAAGGACGACAATTTGTAAACAAAGGATAAAAGACTGAACTTTAATAATGTTTTACTAGCGTCGCTGACGACTCACAGGTTCCCAACAGCTATCATCACTTCACATGCAGAGGTGTCTCCGCTCGGCCCTCTATAGCATTATTTCACTACGGCTGGATGCACACCACCAGAATTTCGCCGTAGATCTGTGCACAATTTAGACTTTTTTTGCCCACAGAAGTGATACTGTCCTTCGTACTTTGGAGTACTTTCCCGGTTGCAGCACCATTTCGTTGCCGCGCTGTGAGGTGCAGCAGGACTGTATACTCAGGAACCCTGAACATGTACTCTCTTTTGAAAATACACACTGTTGTTGCACAATCGTCTTACCGTGGGACTACATGGGTAAGTAAGTTGCTGAAGTCTGTGATGTCAATGCTCTGGTTTTAACGAGACAGAGGGGCAAATGTACGGCTCTGACTGAAGCTTGGTTCGTAAATGTCCTAGTGACGATCCGTCTACCGTCTGCTGTACGCCTTGTTGCTGTGTTATCAAAATATTTTATTGGTAAGTGATCCTGTGGTTGAATAATGGAAGGGAGACAACTTATCCGAATTGTAAATTAATGAACATAAACAAACAGGGAAACATTTATAGTAAGCATAGGCAACACTGCAGATTTAACTACTAAGAACAACTAGTTTATTCAGTAAGATCTCAAACTGCTATTGGATGCTGGTCCTACAGCAGTTTTTAAACGCAAATAAAGTTTATTACTGAAATATATCGACAGCCCTTGAATTATCTTGAGGGACACGAAATATGACAGAATTCCCACTCACACCAAGCCATGACGAGTACTCAATGCATGTTTCTTCACTTGCGTTCTTAGGTTCTTAGATGACACCTGTAACTGATATCCCGTAAGCCACGAGAAGTGTCTTTACATAAATTAAGTCACACTACTCTGCTGTATTCTGCGATGGCAGATAACCAGACTGTCCCCTACTCGATCGATGTACCGAACTGTTCTCCCTTCCCTTCATACATAGTGCTGTCAAAAGCGCCTCTTCCATCACTAATTTGCATCAGTGTCATGGCACTTCAGCCAAAGAGAGCTCCAACAGCTCCCCACCAAGTTACACACTCCGGATAGCACTTGGATTATACCCAAATGGACCTTTATTCCTACACTAATCATTCTATCCCCCCATGAACCATGGACCTTGCCGTTGGTGGGGAGGCTTGCGTGCCTCAGCGATACAGATAGCCGTACCGTAGGTACAACCACGACGGAGGGGTATTTGTTGAGAGGCCAGACAAACGTGTGGCTCCTGAAGAGGGGCAGCAGCCTTTTCAGTAGTTGCAAGGGCAACAGTCTGGATGATTGACTGATCTGGCCTTGTAACAATAACCAAAACGGCCTTGCTGTGCTGGTACTGCGAACGGCTGAAAGCAAGGGGAAACTACGGCCGTAATTTTTCCCGAGGGCATGCAGCTTTACTGTATCATGGAGAGCTGCATCAAACCAGTCTCAGGACTGAAGACCACAACAACAACAACAACAATCATTCTATAACTAAAATACATATTCTGATTGACATATTACGTCACAATGCGTCTGCTGACACCAATTTTCATAATTTTTTATTACTTATCTTCTGACATCGTCCTATTTGTGCTTCTAAAGCACCTTCATTGATATTGTAATCCGCATTGACGTTATGAGAACGAAGTCTTTCTCTACAGCACTGTTGTATAATACAGTCTCGGGCCTCTCGCCGCATCAATTCAAGGTAAAACCTCGAGCTTTCGACGATTTCTACCACCGTCATCATCAGGAGCAACTGACCCGCAAAACCGCTGTTATGGTGGTCTTATACAGCCCAAAGACGGCTTCTGATTGGTCGGTAGTTACGTCATCCTGCCACAGATGGTGTCAACGACCGCGTTTGTCGTGCCACCTCTCCCTCCGTAGCGAAAATATTGCGACGAATATATCTGTCTCTTCTTTGCACCTAGAGCTCGTTTCCATGCACCATTAAGATTATATCTGTAGTCACGTTGATGGTTTTCTCAGTGATTGTTTTCTGAGGCATTCTTACTTCTACAGCCTCTTTAATTACAGAGTTGCACTAACTGGGAGCGTGGGACAGAACTTTTGTTTCGTCCAACAGTATTTTATGTTTGGTTGTGAGGCTGTGCTCAGCTACTGCTGATTTCCCCAGCTTGAGGTTTTACCCTGAATTGACGCGGCAAGAAGTCGAGGAATGTTTTATACAGCATTGATGATAGATTAATAACTCGATTGACTAATAGCTACAGGCAGCTGTATTCCATAAGTGTAAGTGTGGAGAACGATCTGGTTCGATACCCTTAGACATACATATATATCTCGGTAATTGTACACATTTGTGGTGGAATGAATAGTTTAGTTGTAAATATGTTTATGATTGCAGTTGGTAATTTTCTGTAGGATGTATTACATTCAGTTGATTGATTAGTGCTTCTGGCTTTACTGTACCAGTCTTCCTGGCCTCATTTCATGTTATTAAAGTGAGTGTTAGCCAGCCGTATATTCTGCTTGGGGTCCAAGTACCTGCGGCCCAGCGTGGCCGGCCTGCGGCCACCTGTAAACACCACGCCGTCGAAAGCCGGTTGGTCACCTGCGCTAATCCTCTCATTGGCCGTAGTCCCTCTCAGTACCCGCTCAGCGGAAACCATTTCCGACCTTCCAGCTTTTTTTTCACATTTACTCAGACTGAAAACCCACGTAACTATTTGTTACGTTCCACTACAGTGTCGTGATTCTCCTAAGACTGGTAAAGTCACAGTCCTCTATTGTACACGCATCCTTAACCGCTCAACAGTACTCCTTGTTATGTTCAGTTCCACAAGGGTTTCTCCCAAGACAAAGTTGATTGCTACCACCTTTGCTCCATAGCAGCCATCAGTGGAAGTTACGTAATCCCAATTGTGTCTTCGATGACTCAAATGAGGTAATCCAAGAAGAATATTTAACTCAGAAATAAAACGCCCTCAGGTGGCTTAACCGTGCCATTCCCCTCTCCCTTCGTCATTGACCAATTTCCGAAAACGTATCCCAAAATTTGGTGGCGGAATAGAGTTATGTCCCATACTGTCCCAGAGAGAACTCAACCGCTTGAATGCTCGTCTCTAGTTCTACCCTTTAAGGCAGTGACCCGCGTCAGATAATAGCGAAGTCCTAATGCGTCGGCAAATGGCGATCGAGGAAGCGGCTGAAGACCCCAGGACAGATAACGATACGATCGCGTGAGCTACCCGCTCCTCAACCCTCCTGTCCCCCTCCCCTAAACCTTCCCACCCACACGATGCCCGCATTGACTCTCCCGACGTCCCCTACCCCTCACACCTCTTCAATGGCTGCCACGTAATCTCCTTCCCACCTGCCTGCAAATGACGTCGCTCACCAGCGACGGTGGGGTTCGAAGAGTGAAAGTGGAACTACGAGCAGGTATCACCAACAGGAAGACGAGAAAAATGACGTACTAGAGAATTCACGACAGTGATGCTAGATGGAGGTCTTGTGGCTGCATAATTACAAACGTCTAGGGGCAAACTGAAACATTTCTACCCTCTAGTCGACTAAACTGAACGTTCTCGATTGTATGACTGCAGACTGCCTAGTTTTCGAATTATTCGTATACAATTCGGTGATTAAAAAAAGTAAAATACAAAGTAATATGTTATAATCGGAAAATTGTCAGAAACTTTGAAAAGCTTGTAAGAGTGTTGCAAGGCAGGCTATGCTGATTAAGAAAAAATTCGATACATTGTGCCGTTTCCGAGTTAATTAGCACTGAATCTAGCCAATCAGGCCGTTGCGCGCCCAATTTAAAGCGGTCCGCCACATACAATTAGCGTCAGTTCTTCTCACAGAGCAGATGATAGCGGACAAGACTGCTCAGCCTTTGGATCGGGTGCGATGCTTACTATCTTCCCACGTCCAATTTTTGTATCGTTCTCCTGTTCAGTTTTAGGAACTCTCCAGACAATTTAATGTATCTAAAACGATGCACTGAACGAAAAAAAATATGTTGTACATCAAAATTTGATATTGATAAAAGAGAAATCCGTCTGTGCTATCAACTGGCCACCTCCTACCACTATTCCTGCGTCGTAGTTTCAAATGGGAACATCCATTTTATTGCATATTCGGATTCTGTGTTAAAAAGCCATACCTCACGATTTATGGTAAACCCATCTTTATCTATTGTGTGTGTATTGTGTATTGAATTGTGGACCTAGAAACGACGGAGAGGCTTATTGTGCGGTTCCGCCCCCAGTGTTAGACCGCGCTGCTAGCCGGGCGAGCCATCCCATTCTACTAACCGATGGATTAAAATAACGGGACTGACATTAGACCTGCAACGTACTTGGAAACTCCACCCCCTAACCATCCAAAACAAACCCCACGATAGACTGAAACTAATAACTGGCCAAACTATGGAATTTCACCCCTCCACTGTCTTCCAAAACTACAAAACCTTGGTCCCACCTCTCCCATACAAATGTTGCACTTTCCGCATCCTTCTACCTTCCTCTATACAGATTTCTCATCTAATAATCACCTTTGCCGGCCGGTGTGGCCGAGCGGTTCTAGGCCCTTCAGTCTGGAACCGCGCGATCGCTACGATCGCAGGTTCGAATCCTGCCTCGGGCATGGATGTGTGTGGCGTCCTTAGGTTAGTTAGGATTAAGTAGTTCTAAGTTCTAGGGGACTTATGACTTCAGATGTTAAGTCCAATAGTGCTCAGAGCCATATGAACCATTTTACTAATCACCCACCTTTCCTCACTAACATAGAACACCTTCGAACACCCTAGACTATGTGCAAACCAGACTACACAAACCGTTTTATCTCCACTCTGATTTTTAATCCTTGAAAGATGCCACACCTGTGCTGACACATTCCACCGACACTACACACTACACCTATACACATTACGCATCACCTCACCACAAATTTTCAACCATCTCCGACACACAGACAATGAAATCCGCCCCCATATTTACCCATTCTTTAAGGTTCACTCTTTTTGTCGCGGATTCCACTTATTCCTTTACCTCTCCATCTCTCTCTTCCGCTTTCCCCTTTCTCTCCCTACCCTTCACTACCCATTCCATTTAGCCCTTCACATAATAGCTCTCCGCACCATTCGCCTCAAGATCAGGTAAGAAAAGAATCTATGGAAAACACTAACAAGATTAAAGGACGGGATCATCTTAACATCTGTTAAGACATCAAGGAATAGATTCCATGGTATTAGAGGGTCTTGTAAAGGATAAATACTCTAGAAGAAGACAGAGATTGGGATACATACAGCAAATAATTGAGCAGGTCGGTTGCAAGTGCTACTCTAAGATGAAACGGTTGATACAGGAGAGAAATTTTTGGCGGGCCTTAGCAAACCTGTTAGGAGATGACGACCCATGAAAAGAAAGCAAAACATCCTCAAACTACTCCTGTCTTCCTAACATCCACTATCCCGTTCCATGCCTTTTCTATGGGTACTACGCACCAGAGCGAACTCTATAACCACACCCTTCTACCCAGTGCGAGTAATTCAGCACTTTTCCCCCTCCCAAAATCACAGTTCTTTCTCAGTGTAGATCCAACATATTTTAGTGGAAGTACAGTGTTCATTTTATAAGATCGTCGGTTCCACGACGTGCTTATACGTATTATTCTTGTTGTGTTTTTCCTTTTAGTTTTTTCCTGTTTTAATTTTCAAAAACGACAAATCTTCTTTGTAAAAACACCTTCCGCAAATTCATCCTTTCACACATTTCAAAATCATTTATAAATTACTTCACTTTTTAAATTTATTTTCTTCGTCTTTGTGTTTGTTTATACACCGAAGAACCAAAGAAACTGGTTCACCTGCCTAGCATCGTGTAGGATCCCCGACTACAACACCACGTTCAAACTCACTTGATAACCTGCCATTGTAGCAGCAGTAACCGATCTAACAACTTCGCCAGACACTTGTTTTATGTAGGTGTTGACGAACGCAGCTCCGTATTCTGTCTATATATATATATATATATATATATATATATATTAAAAAGGGAACATGCCTCGGATCACGGAACGGATTTAAAGGAAACCGACCAAGCAATGGAAAAGGATAACGAGATGGTTTACGACTGGGCACCTTAAACGTAAAGACTAACTGGGAAGTTAGAAGAAATTGTAGAAATGATGGAAAGGAGGAAATTGGACATCTTGGGACTTGCTGAGACTAGGTGGAGAGGAGTTGGTGAAAAACCACTAAGTAAAGGATGTAAACTGTACTGGATAGGGAATGAGAGGGGAAGAAATGGAGTGGCAATAGTGGTTCAACTGGTTCAACTGGCTCTGAGCACTATGGGACTTAACATCTATGGTCATCAGTCCCCTAGAACTTAGAACTACTTAAACCTAACTAACCTAAGGACAGCACACAACACCCAGCCATCACGAGGCAGAGAAAATCCCTGACCCCGCCGGGAATCGAACCCGGGAACCCGGGCGTGGGAAGCGAGAACGCTACCGCACGACCACGAGATGGCAATAGTGGTCAGAGAGGGTCTGCAGGAGGAGGTGGAAGGTATCAATGATCGAATGATAAAAGCCAGAGTACGAGTGAAAGGAAAAAGCATTGAAATCATCCAAGCATATGCCCCACAGGTGGGGTGTACAAAAAAGGAGGAGGAGGAATTTGAAGATGACATGCAAAAGCAGCTAAATGGAGGTAATCAGATTATAATAGGGGACCTCAATGCACATGTTGGCACAGACAGGAAAGGATTCGAGGAGATAATGGGACCAGAGGGCTGGGGGAACTGAAATAGACAAGGAAAATTGTTGCTGGAATTCTGCAAGAGGAATGGGCTGGCGATCGCAAATTCCTGGTACAAGAAGAGAAGTAGCCACAAAATAACTTGGTACAGTGGAGACTGGTCCCAAACTTCAGTAGTAGACTATGTACTAGTGGATAGGCAGATGATGAGCAGCCTCACAGATGTTAAGGTCATTCCATCTGAGGCCTTAGACAGTGACCATCGGCTGTTGGTAGCCACCCTGAGAGAGAAAAAAGATAGGAGGGCAACAGATATACAGGAGAATAGGTTGAAGACATGGATGCTGAAAGAGGATGAACGGAGGACCCAGTACCAGACACTGATCAGGAAGAAGCTGCCAAAGGAAGATCAGAGAACAGTGGAAGAAGAATGGGGAGATTTTAAGAGGGCTCTAGTTGAGGCAGCTGAGACTGTGTGCGGAAGAACTAGCACAAAGAGGAGAAGTAAGGAAACCCCATGGTGGAACAACATATGTAAAGAGGCAGTACTTCGAAAGAACAAAGCCTTCAGAGAATGGTTCCAGACCCGAACAGAGGAAGCTAGGGTAAAATATAAGGAAAGCAAGAAAGCGGCACAGACCATAGTAAGGGCGGAGAAGAAGAAGTGTATGGAAAAATGGACAAGAATGTTAGAAGAGGACAGTGAAGGGAACAAAAAAGTACTTTACACCATGGTAAGAAATAAGAGGAACGACAGAAGCGAGTGCCTGAGGATCATGGATAATAATGGAAGAGTTGTGGAGGAAATGCATGAGCTCATAAAGATTTGGAAGGAGTACTTTGAAGATCTGTTGAATGCCGCCAAGCGGGTAACTAACAGCGATGGAGAGCCTAAGGCAGCAGACGATTATAATAGTGGGGAAATTGATGATCTAACTTGGAATGAAGTGGAAGAAGCCATAAAGAGGATGAAAGGGGGCAACACACCAGGTTGGGACGAAGTAACAGTGGATATGATACGAGCAGCAGGAGAAGTAGGAACCCAGTGGCTATACAGAGTGCTGAGGGTGGTGTGGAAGGAAAACAGAATTCCTGAGGATTGGAAGAAATGAATTATAGTCCCGATCTTCAAGAAAGGGGATAAAAGGAGATGTGAGAACTACAGAGGAATCACCCTGCTATGCCACTGTGGAAAAATTTATGAAAAGATCCTGGAGAAGAGAATAAGAAGCAGTATTGAAAGTAGACTGCAAGAGGAGCAGTACGGTTTCAGACCGGGAAGATCAACAACGGACCTCATATTTGCGGTAAGGCAACTGCAGGAAAGGCACTATGAGTACGGGAAGGACTTAATCATGGCCTTTTTAGATATTGAGAAGGCGTATGACAGTATCTGTAGGGACAAGCTCTGGGATGTGCTGAACGCAAAAGGGATAGATGAAGAGATAACAAGAAAAGTCAGAAAAATGTATGAGGGAAGTGAGAGTTGTGTGAAAGTGGGGAGGGAACGTACTGCATGGTTCAAGCTGGAAAATGGGCTGCGACAGGGAAGTGCACTTTCGCCTTTATTGTTTATTATTGTTATGGATGAAATCCTACAGCAAGTATCAGATGCAATTGGAGATCATAAAATGAAAGCAGTGCTTTTTGCCGATGACCTGATGTTATGGGGAAAACGCGAGAAGGAGGTGCAAGAGCAGTTAGATGCATGGGAGGCAACGGCAGCACAATATGGAATGCATTTCTCTGCAAAGAAAAGTGAAATAATTGTCACAACAAGGAAGAAGAATAGGCCAAATGTGGATATAACTTGTGGAGGGGAAAAACTACAAGTGGTAGAGAACTTCAAGTACCTGGGAAGCATGATTGAAAGTAAGGGGGGAAACGCTATGGAAATAAATGAAAGGTGCAGAAAAGCAGGGCAGTTCTACAAATGCATTAGGGGGCTTATTTGGAGCAAGGAGGTGCCACAGAAATCCAAGGGAATTATATACCGAACCTACTTTGTCCCCATATTGGCATACGGAAGTGAGACATGGGTAATGCACAAAAGCGACAAAAGTAGAATACAGGCTAGTGAAATGAAGTTCCAGAGGAGCAGGTTGAGTGTAACAAGACGAGACAGATTGCGAAATGTGTATGTGAGGGAAAGACTAAAGGAGGAACCAGTACAGGACAGGATAGAAAAATCAAGACTGCAGTGGTATGGACACATGAAGAGAATGGATGAGGGAAGAGTTCCAAAGAGGATGTTTGATCTGCAACTGGAGGGGAAGAGGCCCAGAGGAAGACCAAGAGATAGATGGGTGAAGGGAGTGAAGGAATGTGTGACGAGAAGAGGAGAGAACTGGACGAAGGTGGAAGAGGGGGAATGGTGGAAAGACAGAACATGATGGAGAGGCTTGTGTTCCCGACAGACCCAGCCAGTGGCTGGAAACTGTCCAAGATGATGATGATGATGATGATGATATACCAGTTTCTTTGGCGCTTCAGTGCAAATAACAGACAATTTTATGTTATATGTGACACTCAAATAGACATATAAAACATGCCCGTATTCGAATGCGCATTCGTTGAAGAACTGTCGGCAGCTGTGACCGAGCAGCTGTAGGCTCTTCAGTTCGGCACCGCGCTGCTGCTGCTGCTGCTGCTGCTGCTGCTGCTGCTGCTGCTGTCGCAGATTCGAATCCTGCCTCGGGCATGAATGTATGCGATGTGCATAGGTTAGTCAGGTTTAAGTAGTTCTAAGTCCAGGGGACAGATGACCTCAGATGTTAAGTCCCATAGTGCTTAGAGCCATTTGAACCATTTTCTTTTTTGAAGAAGTTACAGAGACTTAAAATTTTTAACACTATAACATTAACGTTTTTGCTTCTATGGATGTAAATTTTCGTTTATATAAAATCGTAAATCTCCACAAGTTCTTCGCCGAACGCTTTAAAATTTTGAAACAACGTTGCATTCGAATACATGCATGGTTTTATATAGCTACTTGAGCACGTATGGTATATATAATATGTAGTTGATACGTTGTCAAAAATAATATTCTTTATTCAAAAGGTTGATGTCCGAAAGTTCTTCACCGATTCCTTTGAAATTTTGAAACAAACGTTGCATTCGAATACATGTGTGGTTCTATAGAGTTACTGGAGCATCATATGATATATATAATTTTTAATATATTGTATTTATGTATCATGTAGTCCACAGCTCGTGGTCTTGCGGTAGCTTTCTCGCTTCCCCAGCACGGGGTCCCGGGTTAGATTCCCGGCGGGGTCAGGGATATTCCCTGCATCGAGATGACTGGGTGTTGTTGTGTTGTCTTCATTATCATCATTCATCCTCATTACGGTCGGGGGAAGGCAGTGGCAAACCACCTCCGCTAGGACCTTGCCTAGTCAGCGGTGCGGGTCACTTTTCATATATTGCATTTATATATCATATGGCATCCAGTAGGCATATAGAAACACACTTGTATCCGAATGCAACGTAGTTTCAAAATGTCAAAGCAATTTGTGAAGAACTTACGGAGATATACGGTTTTGAGCAAGTGACGATTTTATTTGGATAACATTTTTTTATTTGGATAAGATGTACTTCTCTGGTGCTTGCGTAACATTAAACGATTCATTATCTTTCTTAAGTAACATTGAAATAATGAAAGATAAAAAAGAAAACACACTGCCGAACGCTGATATTCTTTTAAAAAGGAGTACTACATTTTGACAAAAATCTGAAGGACATACAGTGAAGGTGAAAAATGTCTTGGGGAGGGGAAGCGTTAGGTGTTCTGCAGGGGTTGAAGGATGAAGACAAAAATTAGGTGGCCTTGGGTAGAGACTATGGGTATGAAGCCAGGCTTTGGGGTGGATAGTGGGAGGCAGTAAATGAGAACTGGTTTGGAAGGAAGGAAGATTTAGACTCCCATCGACAATGTCGTCACTGAGAGATGGGGCACAGTCTCGGATTACGCAAGCGTGGCAAAGGAAGTGGAAAGGACCTGGACCGAGGCCTTTACGAAGGAACCATCAGGAAGATGGCCTACAAAGATTTAGGAAAATCATGGAAAACGTAATAGGCGTTTGGTGTATGGGTAACCGTAATATTGAGAGCAGAAGCCGTGTGGAAACATGGATCGAGAGAATAAGGAGCTCTGATGTCGGATGGGATAGATGGAGAAGTGGTGTAACTGTTAGGATGACTGAATGTCGTGGCGGATTTCATTTTCTAGGAGGAGGAAGATAGGGCACGGAATGTGTATAGGCGTTAGGTACGATCTGTAGTACATGCACGCAAGCATACCAGGATGTGTCGTCAGAAGGGGGAATCAAATGCTTTATTCAAAAATATCATAATACCGCCTTGAGCTGGTGGAAGAAAACTTTATTTACACAAGCAGTTTCAGTCGTCTGACCATCATGATGTTTATAAAGGTATTCATAGCATCACGTTACCATACTATAATGTAAATTACGTCGTAAATTTATTGAATTTGTATTATAATTTGGTAACAGTGTATCATGGTTATATCATCTGACGAAAAAGATTTTATATTTCGCCTAAAATTACGATGTGGATACTTTAATTAACCTGATGATACTCCGACGACTGAAACCGGTTGTGCAAGTAAAGTATTTTACTAGCAACTCAAGACGGCAATAAGATATTTTCAAATGTATAAGAAATGTGGGGAGCGGGAGGGGAGTCCCACCTCCTGAAAATAAATAGCGTTGTTGGAATCCAATTCGCCGATAGCGAACAATATGCGGCAATGTGTTGGATACTGTTGGACAGTCGTAATGTCAGGAAGTACTAACGTGGCAGGTGCACGGAGAATATTTAATACAATCTGTTACCAAAGATTTCGTGGCACAGATGAACTTATAAGTATTAAACTCTAACGAAATAGCAAATGCCGGGATAGTTCCTTTGAAATGGCACAGCCGATAACCTTCCACATCCTTGACGCAATCCGAACTTGTGCTGCGTCTCTAATGACCTCGATATCGACGGGACGTTAAACCCAATCTTCTTTCCTTCCTTCCTTTCTTCTAAATAAATGTTGGTGACAGATTTCTCAAGATACAAATGGATAATAAGCGAGTAAATTTCATTTTACCCTCCAAGAGAACGAGAATTGCTGGGACTGATTGACAACCACTGCGATAGAGAAACATTGAATATTCGGCCGTGTCTGAGCCGACAAGCACAGGAAGAGGTTGGGGGAGAGAGCTTACACGTTTTGGCTAACTCGTCAATAAGGTGTGAATCGAGGTGTGTGATTCGAGGGCCTACCTCGCGCCGTTATTGGAAACTTATCAAGAAAGGCCGCCTCGCCGCGTTCGACGACTGAAGGGCAACTTGGGAGAATCTCGTTTAGCGATGATTACGTTACGGCGAGCAGCAGGGGGAGCAGGGAGACGATAAGAAAAGCCGAGGTGCGGCTGTAGCTCGCTTCCCGCCCGGCGTCGGCGTCGGCGACAGGCGGACGTCACGCCGCGTTACGTCACGGCGCCGCGACGCCACAAGCTTTTGTTTCCAGCGGCGCCGCAGCCACGCGCCGGCCACGAGGCGGCGCCAGGGCGACGCCGCCTGCCGCCCTCTCAGCCAGAGGGCTTGGGTGCGGCGAAACAGTGACGGCCACGAAACTGGAGACAGGCACTGTAGGCCATTAACACCGCAGCACCACGGCCGCGGCACCAAGAAGAAACGTCAAATTAACTTTAAGTGTACTACATGTTGGGAAATACAAAAGATTGGCATATCTGCCGTACCGCCCGAAGTACACTATCTGATCGAAACCATCCGAACATCCCCGTGTAATGCGGAATGGACGACTAGACATCACAAGTGGCGGACCAACCGCTGTAAAAGGACGCCAGTAGTGTCAAGTTGCCAATGTACAAGTAGCGCCAGGGGCTTTGAATAAGTAATGCAGCATTTTTTCTTCTCAGCCACTTTTTGCTGAAAGCATAAGGAGTTTGTTGTGGGACATCGTGGAATATTCCCGCTTGAGCCCGTATAGTTTCGTCAAATTCAGACAGGTGGCGGCTCCATGCGTAGCGTTCAAAATGGCGTCTGTAATGGAGGTGCGTTCCAAGCAGAAAGCTGTCATTCGTTTTCTTTTGGCGGAAAACCACAGCATTGCACACATTCAGTGGCGCTTGCAAGATGTCTACGGAGATCTGGCAGTGAACAAAATCACGGAGAGTCGTTGGGCGAGGCTCAAATGACTCTGAGCACTATGGGACTTAACATCTGTGGTCATCAGTCCCCTAGAACTTAGAACTACTTAAACTTAACTAATCTAAGGACATCACACACATCCATGGCCAAGGCAGGATTCGAACCTGTGACCGTAGCGGTCACGCGGTTCCAGAATGAAGCGCCTAGAACCGCACGGCCACACCGGCCGGCTTGGGCGAGGTATCTGTCGTCGCAATGAGGTCGCGCAAACCTGTCCGCTCTCCCGAATGCCGGCCGGCCGCAAACAGCTGTGACTGCTGCAGTAGCAAAGTGGTGACACTCTCATTCGAGGTGATCGACGGATCACAATCAAACATCTCGCAGCAAAAAAAAAAAAAAAATAATGGTTCAAATGGCTCTGAGCACTATGGGACTTCACTTCCGAGGTCATCAACCCCCTGGACTTAGAACTACTTAAACCTAACTAACTTAAGGACATCACACACATCCATGCCCAAGGCAGTATTCGAACCTGCAACCGTAGCGGTCGCGTTATTCCGGACTGAAGCGCCTAGAACCACTCGGCCACAGCGGCCGGCTATACGACCCGACAAACAGAAGCGATATTCTGTGGTAGCATTGAACTTCATAGCAAGACAACCTTCGGTTTTCTTCCGCGGTTCCCCTGCCGCATAGCGGTGCGTCGACGATATTCCACGCCTCGTTTTGTTCCCCTTCACGACAAGCCATCCTGGGCTTATATTTCAGCAAGATAATGCCCGCCCGCACGCGGCTGGAGTTTCTACTGACTGTCTTGGTGCTTGCCGAACCGTACGTTGGCCGCCAGATCTCTCTCCAACCGATTATATTTGGAGCGTTGTGGACACGGTCCTCCAACCATCTCGGGATTTTGACAGTCTAACCCGTCAACTGAGCAGAATTTGTAACGATATCCCTAAGGAGTAGATCCAACAACTACATCAATCAACGTCAAGCACAATAACTGCTTGCATAACGGCCAGAGGTGGACCAATGCACATTGGTTCTGTTCAGTCTGTGAAGCTCTTTCTCTTGAATAAATCGTCCGATTTTTCTTTATCTGTACATTTACATCACGTCTGCCGACTTCCATCCCATTCGGATAATTTCTTCGTGGTGTGTCTACTTTTTTTGTCTTAGAGTGTATTTTATAACTAACAGATCCGAGAGAGTAGCGGTCACTGGCACTTAACATTATACCACACATAAAAACGCTACTATAAAGGTACAACTTAAACGACTAGTGACCGCTATTATATATGCACAGAGTTATAAAACGAAGCTTTTTGAACAACAGCCAAAGCCTCTTAAAATCCTGCTCCCCCCCTCCACCATCCTCCCCCCGCCCAAAAAAAAAAAAACCCTAGTTACTTAAGCCACTTGAATTCGAGTGACGTCCAAAGGTGTTTGCAGGAGAAGATAGTGAGCCGTGGCGGCTCATATCGATAGTGCCACTCTGGTGGTTTATCTTTCCTGCCACGGTCAGGGCGGTAAGCAGCGCCCTCTGGGGCCTACCCGAGGAGTAACGAGGCGAGGTCCTTTGTGTGTGTGTGTGGGGGGGGGGGGGGGGTGTGCTCCAGGACGTGGTGGAAGACGGTTGTCGGGTAACGCAGCGAGTGTGGTACCGGACCTATCGCATGGAGATATACAAGTTGGCTCTGAACGGAAGGCGCCGTAGCAAGCAGCGGGAAGTGGGCGTCCTGTAATTTGTGTGAAGGAGTAACGATTTTGCATTGGATGTCCCAGTGGTTCCCGAGAGTTGCGGTGGCTGCTTTCGGAGAAAAGAATTGGTAAGAGCTTGTGTCTACGCTCTTTTCCGTACGATGTTGCTGCCATCCGCTATAAACGGGTGAAAATCACGCGCTTATATTGACTATACGGGAACTGGTGATGTAAAATTACATTTGTGATTGAGTCTCACTCGTACTGTGAAAATTTAGAGGCGAAAACTGTGGTGGTTTCATTAGGTCTGGTTCTTTGCTGTGCACCTAAGGGAGTCAGTTATTTGGGGTAACTGAGGGAGCACCATTATGTTGGTCTAAGTGATACGTTCTCCACGTTTTGTCTATGGCTTTGCGAATCGAAATCGCGGGAGAGTACACGTGTGAGTAATTTGCTATTGTATTGATGGTTATGTTGTAAAGACGGTTCTCTGGTGTATTAAATCACTCGCTGATTTGTAGCCAGTCTAAGCAGAAGTTAACATTGCTACTTGCTTATGTGCTACTGTCCTTATGATTGGCGTTGTTTTTCTTTTTATTGTAGGTGTGCTATTCATAAGGGTTGTCTAGTAAGGAAATTGGTTAAGCTTTTATCATATGCTGGTCTGTTTGCCTATCACACTGGCTTTCTATGCAGTAACTGAAGGAATGTGTATGGTGGTTCAAGATTGTAGGCTGACTAGTATTTGAACTGGTGTTGAGGTTAAGGGCGAGATCAGCATCCCGCAAACCCGCACGCTGCGCGTTGTTAAATGTTCCGCTATTGGGGAGTCGGCTCTCTGTTCATGGATTTTGTAAGGATACGTGATGAGTGCATCGCTGTAGTTTTTTGCGTGCTAAATTGCGGTGTGTCGGTGCCGTCCTAGGGCTAGACTTGCGATGTACGTTATGTTGAAAGGGAATTAACTGTACCAAACTTCAGAGAGCTTTTAGTTTGTTTCAGGTCTGTACATGGAATGATGATGATATTTTGTCGATTGTGGCAATAACTTCCTGTGTGGGGAGATCCTCTGAGGGACTTGTATTGTAGTGTTGCAGTGCAGTCCATCTGAAACGTGCTACTTAAAACATGGGACTGCAGTTCTCTGATGTTATATATTACTGTTTAATCTTAAATGTCTTTGACGTAATATGGTTGTCGAGGATTGTGTAATTAATTTTGATCGCTGGTTCCTTAAAGGAAGTATTTCGTTTTACGTATGTGCACGGTCAGAGCCTATTTAAATATGATTTTAACTCATCATTCAAATTTTCTAGTCTTGCTTTCTTAAAAGGCTTTCAGTTAAATGGTTGCTAGTTGCCTGTTTAAATGTTTGAGTGACTTAAAGGAAAATAATATTATTTTGTATGGCTCAAATGGCTCTGAGCACTATGGGACTCAACTGCTGAGGTCATTAGTCCCCTAGAACTTAGAACTAGTTAAACCTAACTAACCTAAGGACATCACACACATCCATGCCCGAGGCAGGATTCGAACCTGCGACCGTAGCGGTCTTGCGGTTCCAGACTGCAGCGCCTTTAACCGCACGGCCACTTCGGCCGGCTATTATTTTGTAATTTGTACTGATTGTTCCTTTGGGTAATACCTGACTTATGTGTTCAATAAATGAGTGTCTAGTCAATGGTGATGCACTGTGCTATTGCTAGCCTACCCCTTCCACTCCACAGCCTATTGAGCTGCTTTGTGTCGAAATTGTGTTCAGAACACCCCTCTGACCTGACACCTCAGATAGTTCATTCAATTGAAGCCCAGAAAAATTTACTACAAACACAGTAGACCGAGAAGTATTAGTGAAATATTTGGATATACGTCAACAATGGTTGATATATTTGAGATATTATCAGGGCAGACGGTAAAGGGGTAGACGGTGAATGGGTAGACTAGGGTGACACACTATTTTGGAACCGATATTCATGAAAACATCGAAATTAATATACACCGCAAAAATCCCACGTACTACAGTAGAAAAACGCCGACTCACAAGTTACAAATAGGTATAATGTGTATTTCATGATTTATAACTCCCGCCAACATAAAAATTTATGCTTTGTAAAATCAAGCGTTTAAAGTTTCAACAATTGTTTTTAATACTGAAATTGAACACGCCTTTAATCGGCAATGGCAGTGGTTTACAGTTGGCCTTTTTTAGTCGATGGCGAAAAACTCTCGTTTGACGCAATTTTACCCCTTAGCTGGCTTCCGTTTACCAGTCGAAGCGTTTTTGCAAGATTGGGATTATTTTTTCAAGCTTTTTCTATCCGTATAAACACTTTTTTGGTCATTTTCAAGCACTCATGTTCTACTTCGTATAGAAAAACAAGGGAAGTCACAAATTAAGCCGACACGAGACAAGCACGTTTTTCAGAGTGTTTCCATGAACGAACAATGTTACGAAGAGGAATTTTGTTCAGAATATTATTTTAGTTGATACTAATTCCCTCTGTGATACTATACGAAACTAACAGAACCACTATTCCGCCGGTAACTATTATAGCATTACATCGGTTGCAATTGAGCTCTCAGATGCGCCAGACCCCCATGCACCAAATCACGCTTTTAGCACATCTTAACATTTATGGTACATTTTGCATGAATTAAAATAAAAATTGGACTCTCCAAGGAACATCTAAGCCAATAAAAAAAATTATGCTCAAAACAAATTTCTACCCTTTTCTACTCCCTTAACAGGTAATTCCATAACACGATACCAGTTCTCAGAGAGTACAATTGAGTACATCAGTTAAAGAATAAGCTTCCACGAACAATCGCTATCAAGCTGATGCACGATCAACGAATTCCCTTTGAGCTCCACATAACACAGCTCTGTTTAAAACAGTGAGAAACAGAGGATGACCATTTACCCGACTAGGCGGCCACCATGGATCCGCAGCACGATGCGGCACTCGCTTCTACGCGCCACGACCCTCCCGTCAGCAACATCACCCCGCGTTCTCCCGTCTAACTGGCGTCCACATCTCGCCTGTTCCGGGCTGTTAGCCTCACTGCCCGTCCACACGCGTCAGTGTCAACAGGGGCGTGGCAGCGTTCACGTGGCCACAGCTGCTCCCGCGTCACACTTCCTTACCCGACGGCCTCCAAGCGCCATCCGCCCCTCCTCCTGCACTAGCGGCATTGCCTTCAAATCGTCTCTTGCCGTGGTCACAGGGTAACATTGTTCCGTGGTGCGAGCCCTCTTACCACACCACCAGGAAGTGCAACTGCCGCACCAGCGATGTTGGATGGCGCCGTATCGATACCATGGAGGTAGAAAAAGAGGGGAGGTGGCATTACGTGACAAACTTGAAGCCGATGTCCGCCGTCTTAACTAGCCCAAAACAATAGGTTCACCACATTCACACCCCCATAGTTCGCCTCGGTGAGACTTCCCCGTAACGTCACTTTGTTGTTTTACTAGTGCTAATACGCATTCAAGAACAGAAAAACATTCGAATTTGCCTTCTTCACACTATGTTTTTGGTGGAAGTCTTGTAACGTTTTGTATTTAAAACAGCTACTGTGCGCACACGACAGTAATAATGAACAAGAATTTTTCTTAAACAGTAGTCTGCTACTGTTTTGGGGTACTTAAAACGGTACCCACTCTAGCTTCAAACCAAAGTACATCGTAAGTCAGTAGTGACATCTCTCTTCTTTCCTTACCTCCATGATCGATACGAACGTATCGATGATGATGGAAGTACCCGCGTGCGAAGCCTCAGAAGAGAATGAATACTACCAGATTGCATTTGCGTTACTATTTTCCAAGTGGACCCAGAACGTGGCGCGATCGTATGGAATAGATGAGAAAAAGTATTTTAGCCATAAGATTTTTTTTATCTCAACCTTAACATCTACCAGCTTCGTTCATGGATCATCTTCGCAGGATGTGTACCAAAAGCACAAAATGGAACAGGTAATGTATACGGAAAACTATAAAATACAAAATTCGTAATAGGTACATAAGAATACGGTGCATGAAAACGTACAAGGTAAAAACAGATCAGGTAAATAAATAGATCATTTTCTTTTCTAGCTGACATAAAATCGAGAACGTCATGATAGGTATAAGAAAGCACACTATATGTTCCACGAATCAAACAGTTTTGCTCAACGTAATAACAGTTAGGATAGCGATGTACAAATTGACAAGAAACCAAAGAGGTAAGAGCTGTACAGTGTACTATACCGGCCCCTGCCTACCTTTTATTTGATTTTGTGTGCGAGTAACACTTCAAATTATGGCGATCGCGATAGAAATTATTATTGTTGCTAATTTGGTAGTCGCTGCGCTTGCGACCGGGCAATAATCGACCGTGAGCGCGAACTGGCTTCTTACGCAGCGAAGAGAAATTGTGTGGCTGTGCTTGCCGTTTGATTAACCTTTCCCAAATCACAAGCAAGCACCCATGAATATGTTATTAATTGTTGTGTCCCGGCTATTTTGAACATATCTGGCATTGGCTGATATAAACGTTCACGCTCACTAATTTGCATTTGATTTAATAACTTTTACGTAATGAATGTGTAACACCACAGCTCTTATGCTGTATGGATTTATTTATTAATTTTTTTGTTTTATTTAATGTTACATTGTTGATCGTCTGTAAATGTGTTTGAATCGATAACATAAAATTGTATACTGCTTTCTTTGTACAAACTTTGATGTCATGGTTTGATTGTATGCTGTGTAGCATAACTGTCATTTATATTCTTTGTCCCATTTGGAGGGAACAAAACTTAATATATATATATATATATATATATATATATATATAATTTGTAATTTCTGTGTGAATAATTTTTTGTAGAAATGTCTATATGTGCAAATGTTCTGTTTTGTTTAAAACGATTGTTTGCTGTTATGTAAACTGCTGACCTTCACTTAGGGCTCTTAGTTATTCTGTATGTAAAAGGTGTAGGGGTTCCCCTCGGGAACGGAACAGAGTAGCGCGCGCAAAATGTGGTTGGCCTAGGTGGAAAAGGTGGAACTGATAGTCAGTCGGGGACGAGCCAGCAGTCAGAGATGAGCTACGAGTCCGTGCACTGCCGTGTAAAAGTTGCATAGTGCTGGTTTCGAGAGAGGCTTTTCTGTTATTTTCCAATGCCTCGGATGGATGGATAAATAGCTGGGCTATTCTGGAATTTGTACCTATCTTCGCCACCAAGAAATGACAGAGTCCAGCAATTCTGTCTGCAATTCCACCTACCAACATGCAGTTGCCACCACATTGCGCAATCATTGCAACGTTATATTGTAAGGATGTACAGTGAAGGATCAGCTTAATGAATGTGTTATTGTGCTGAAATATAAGGTAATGTGTATCTGAATTTATGTACCTACCTTGATTTTTCTCCTCATCATAACACCTCTCAGGGTCCTCTCCGTTCGAAGTAAAGTGATTACCGAGTGTCCTTACTAAAAGTACGTTAAAACTCAGTTTGCTAATTAATGCCTATTGGACAGAGTAAAGTTAAAGTTAATGTGGAAAGAGAGTGAGTTAGAGTTAATGATGCTTGCTGAAATAATTTTCCTAGTAAAACTGATTATTAACGTGTTGTTGCCAAATTCAAATTAAAATTTCTCAAGACTGAGATTTATAAAGTTTTGCTTAGTAAATGATCACATTACTACCTGTTGTTAATAGCAGAAAGTGAGCTAGTATCTTACATAAATGTTAATTTTATGTCTCATGGTAGTAAAAGTGGAAAATTGCATAGTAGGAAACTATATGTTCATGATTACTAAGTGTTTGTCTTTCTTGTGTGCATATTAACACTATAAAGAACACTCACTTTGTGTAAGCCCTGAAAGTAATAGTGTGTTTCGGTATCTCTTATAATTTAGCAAATAGTTTGTGCTGCTCCAGTTGTTAGTTTCACTCTTACCGTAAACATATGAGTGTGTCAGAGTTCATTGCACTCACTTGTGGTCAAGTATAGGTTGTGTTTACCCATTAGAGTTACTAATAACTACTTTCTTGAACGAGAATGTTAATCATTCTCTTGCCTAGTTAGGCTGGCGGCCGTTTTCTTTATCCGTTGAACAGTGGAGATAGGCAAAATTTTGTTTAGTACTGTTCAAATATTTACGTAATTCTGACTTTTATTTCCGATAAGCCACTTCCGTTAGGTACAACACGGTCAACTTAACAAAATTCCTCCCAGAGGGTAACACTGCTATGTTGTTTTGTACCATAATTGCTTTTACAAAATAGTTTTATGTCACAACCTGTTTCTAGCATTGAGGTTATGGTGCAGTAGTAACAGCAGACAGGAGTGTTATACGTGGCTTTTCTGTGACGGGACTAATTGTTCTGTTGGGGCATCGTATGTACTAAGCCAAACTTGGTATTTTATAGTATAAGCTACGTAAATACGCTGTTGTAGTGTTATAAATGGAAATGCGACCGCAGGCCGCCAAGAAAGTTAATCTTTGCCAGTAACTTTGTGCCATGCTCTAGTTTTCTCTCTCTGAACAAAAACATGCTTTTGATTAAGTACACTTTAATCTAGCAAATATAAATAATATTTATATTCAGCTCTCAAGGTTATTACGGCCGTGTAATATGAATTTATATTTACTGTTAGTTCAAAGGCGTCTAACCGCCATTGAGTAAGCAGTACAGCAAGCCAACGGCCAATCCGATAGTCAATTGATATGATGGGATGAGGAAGCGGAAAATGACTTTCTGGATAAATGAAAGGTAACACATAAATCTAAGAATCCATATTCGGCAGAATCACACTTACAGTCTTAGACGAGAGCAGACACGCAGCGTTTTTACAGATTTCGTCACCAAGGGCGGCGATCGAGACCTACTTCCATGAAACGAGACAAACGAAAGTGTCCTCCTTCATCAAACGAACAAGAACAATGCTAATAATAATTTTACACTGTCAGTGATTTTCTTTCAATTACATATAAACACGTTAGTTCTTTTGATGATTTAATGTTTTCACTACACTTATATTTCAATGTTTGTTTGTCATTACTGTCTGACAGTCTCTTTAGGTTATTTTCAGTCTTTATTCCGTCACTTATGAAAACACGTTTGTGGCAGGGGTGGCACAGTATCTCAGTAGTATAAGTCAAGGACCATATTAAAACATATTCTGTCGACATATTCGTGTACCAAAAATTGACAGCCAATAAGAATTACAAAGAACATCTTTGGAAGACATCTTCGTCGACATAAAATGTGAACATGGATGAAAGTGAGGTTGCTATATAGAGACCGGTAATAGTCATCGACAATAAAAGAGTTACAGGTGTGAACACATAAATAATGAACTAGTAACAAATTCACCATACACCTTTCGAAGAAGAATGAATAAAATTATAACATTATTACTGAAAACTGAAAACTTATTGTAGGTAATGTCAATAGCGAAGTGCAGGTTTGAACTATAAGCACATAAACAAGTTAACAAGTGGGAAAGAAAACATAAGCTCATTCCCATGTAGCTGACCCTCTTCAATCGGTGACGTAAGTAATACGAACCTAACACAGGATCACACCATACGCAGTCGTCATCTCAGGTGAGCCACCCTTGTTGAAAGCACGATATTTCAGATATTTATACATATTGCAGTCGTGTGAATCGTAACCTAGATTGATACACACAGTGAACTATTACGGTTACGATGTACAATGGTAAAATACAGATGTCAGGAAATACCATAACGTTAGAAATCAGTGAATAACAGGCAAATACAAAATAGTCTATTAATGGAATGAATACAAAGCTAAACTGTTTATTTTAACCGTTGCAAAAGAATATTCACTGAGACGTAAAATACAGATATTAAGGTATGGATAGAAAAATTAAAACCTCCTGCTACACGTCACCCATTACAAAAATTTCATAGGTAAATAGATGTAAGCGTAATGGTGGTATTTAGTAAGAAGTTGTCTTCTTTTAAAGGGGGGGGGGGGATGGGGACACTTTAGTATTATATCCTTGAGGAGAGTTTAAAAACCAAAACATGAAAAACATAACATCCAAAAAATAGTGAAATGCATAACAAAGAATAAACATCACGTACTATATATAGTGAGCATGATTTGTTAACAAAGTGAACATAAACAGAAAACATAATAAGATATAATTATGTAGTGCATACGACTGAACACAGGTATCACGTAAGAAATAAGAAGAATGAAATATACAACTATGACCTTTAAGTAGAACAACTATTAACTATGCAATTTTAAAGCTAATTGCAAAAAAAAAAAAAAACAAACAAAAACACATACAAAAACGTACAAAAACCGTCGGCAAAAAATCGCGTTACTAAGAAGGAGTGGTGCGACATAAACAGAAGTTGGTGGGCGTATTTCTACTTCTGAAAGATGATGTCTATTCAAATTTAGCGCCACTCGCGTAACAGTGGCCTGCTAGATCACCAGATCTGTTCCAGAAGCGCCACTATGGGGACGCAAATCAGGTTTGCTTTAAATACACGCTGTAATGGTCGTGAGCGTTAGTTACCTTTGAAATTGGGCTTGGTGACTCGACGTTAGTCAAGAGTGCATTTAAGACGACAAAGACGCCATTATCAACACCTCACTGAGTTTGAATGTGGTCGTGTAATTGGGCTGGAGATCCTTCTGTGATAATGCAGAAAGGCATGGCAGAAATTTACCCATTGTACAGTCTTAGACATAAAAATTGACCTCCGGCCGGCTGCCACAGAGACTAAGACCGAGTCGTTCACTTAAAGTGTCCAATAAAACCGACCGCCCCTGACAACGCTGAAGTCCGGCCTACTGCGCAATCTGGCAACAGTGTAAGGTACGGAATCGTTAGGAGGGCGTGTTATCTACATCCGAGATGATGTCGTGTTGTGAGAGCCCGTGGTCTAGTGGTAATCGATGAGCATTCTAAACTTAAAGTCGCGTGTTCGCGTCCAACTGTATCCCTTTTCTTTGTTTACCACATTTGACCCTCGTCTAAAGTTATGAGTATGCTTGAACATCGAACATAATTCGCTTCACATTCTACCCACCAGTAATAACAAATATTTCCAGAAACAATTCCGCAGGACAGCTCGTGGCTGCGTTGCGGAAAGAACAGCTTACGCTCGAGCGTTTCCTCGCGTTGCAGCGGCTACCGGCCAGACACCACCCACCGCCTGAAATCGGGCACTACCCAGGTGAATGCGGTGTGACGCTGTCAGTGTCTGTATCTATCATTTTCGAATTTGAAGTTCAGTTAAGCAATGGATTTTGCATACATGAAAATCATGAACTACGGTTAAGCATTGTAAAATTGGGTCTAAGTGGTGGAAGGTGTAGCATGTGCAACACAGTATTCACTTTTATTTACTGTACAGTATTTGCATTCAACAGGCAAGGTTCAGAAGTCTGGTGTAGGAGTACTGCATGCTGTAATTCGAAACAACAGAAATCGTCGGAGAGACTATTATTGCAGTTTTTCTTGAACGTTTTCAGGTCGCTCATTTAGCATTCCCATGCAATACTGTCACTGGTGATGCCTTTATAGCTAACTTACTAAGAAGAACTGAAAGACTGAGGCTACCAAAATAAGTAAACTCGAGCAAAGAGTAGTGTGAACATAATATTTTCCATCTGATAGCTCCAAAAATGTGTTTTGCACTACGAACTCTTCCCCAAGGGTGTGTCCATCTCAGCTTGAATTTGCTGCCAACGACTGAGATGTTTTTGGTCGCAGCGTAAGAAAATCGACTGACAAAACATCACGTATGCTACTGCATGATAACGCACTCTGTTGATTTGAGAAACAAATTTATCCAGGACATTGATAGGGAAGTGCTCTTAAGTACATGTATTGATAGGGAAGTCTGATCGTATATTCGAAAAATTTTACTTTTCGCGCACTTGATCGATCAACCGTGAAGGCAATTAGTTTCTAGACTAAAATGCTCTTCAAACTACACTTGTTGAAAGACATCTTTAGAACCAGTAGGTTTCTACAG
This sequence comes from Schistocerca nitens, assembly GCF_023898315.1. Lineage (NCBI taxonomy): Eukaryota > Metazoa > Arthropoda > Insecta > Orthoptera > Acrididae > Schistocerca > Schistocerca nitens. Next base: position 543,347,310 of record NC_064621.1, on the reverse strand, counting down.
GCGTAGAATCTGTAAACCACTTTAGCATTGTCAGATTGTTTTAGATATTGTGAAACAACATGAAGTTGCTGATTAATTTCTCTTTGATGATTACTGTTGTGTTCAATAAAATAATGGGAAATACAATTAAAATATTCACTGTATTAATAAATATTAAATTCGACTTACAGAAACATCATGACAGCAGTTCATCTTATTAAAGCATTAAGTGTCTGTTAGACGATTGTACCTATTTTAACACGAATTAGTAGGATATTACCGCATTTTGACTTAGAAATGGTCTGTATTTACTTCATGTTCTGCATCATACTCAAGTATTCAAATCCCGCTGGAAAAGTATATTTCAAGTCAGATGGTTTTGCTCCTTCTGTCATTGATAACGATCACAACGAAATTAAGTATAGGAACCCTACAAATCCATTGAGCTCAAACTGCGGTGCTGTGCAGATGAAAAAAACTTGTTTTCCACAATTATCACATGACTGCGTTATTAACTGTTGGTTCTGAGGCACTTTCCTGCCGCTTATTGTAACTATTTTTTGAATGTAAGAGCTGGACGAATACAAAAATCAGATTTTCGGCATATCGAATATACGAATGCACCTTAAGTCTTCACGTTTCGAGCAACGCCAGAACATCCGTCGGAGAAGCTGACAAAAAGAAGCCAGGTCATTCCTGTCTTCTGGCGGGAGTGCCAATAACAGTTGAAAGGTCTCTGTTGGATTCCTTTCATGTTAATTTCTTAAATCTGTTGTCATTTACGGCATAAATTCCTCTTCTAAATTTACTGTGGTGTTTCTGACTATCTGGGAGGAGACTGAGCAGTGAAACGTGTTACTTTTACACATAAACAAGAACGAGCTCTCACACTACTACACTATAAACACAGTTTATATGTAATTCATGTCACACAGTCTCATACGGAACCTACATCCGCTTTCTTTTATATACTGTATATGATAAGATACTGTCATCCCCCTTCCCTTCTGTGTGAGAGGATGAATGAGCAAATGTATTTCTAGTTGCATGCTTGATGGTAGCAGACAAGCCTGTCTGCTAGAGAACAGTAGGACCAACGTCAGAACAGGTAGCTACACTTTCCAAAAGCAGAGAGGTTTCCATTCTTAGTATGTTCCCGTCCGTCCCTTGTCATGTTGGCATGGGAAGCTGTCTCTCTGGTCACTTCCGTTTGTATCTGGGAAGCACGCTCGGTAGGAGCGCAGGTCAGTCTGTCAGCGGCGAGCGTCTGAAGTGGTAAGATCTCCGGCTAAGCGCGTGTCTGCTAAGTCCGTAGCACAGTGGATTTCTTAAGTTCAGCCTAACTGAAAATTTAATCACCTTTATTTCAGGTTTAGCTCTAAAATATCCAATGTTATCTTAAATTGCAACGCAGTGTAATTCGAGTATGAAGTTCAGAATACCTTCCGGTAGTTGCTTTGTCACTACTTTGTGAGTAAAGTGGAACCACGTGTTGATCAGTAACTCTAATTAGCATCATCAATCTTAAATGCGAATGTGCGTGAGATTATAACGTCTCGTCTTGACAATATTTTTCAATATAGCAACTTTTCTTTATGTTCAACCCACGTGGGCCGTACTTTGTGAGACCAGTACCACGTGCTTATACAATTGTTTGACCCATCAGGTTAATAGTAAGACGATACTAACCAGTTCGAGGTTTTTCTTTTGTGAATTGCATTTCAATCTAATTTATTTTAATTATCAAAATCATTGTGGAGTTACACTCTTTGTGTAAACGAAGTTGACCACGTGAAGCATGTGGTGTAATCATCAAAGTAGCCCTCAGCTATTCTTTTCAGGAAGATTTCACAGAGTTAGTATGAATTTAGTATACCAGTGTGCGGTAATTTCATGACGGGCAGGATTGCGCTACGAACGTAACTTCTTTAGGTGAAAATTGAATCGGTTGGTTGTGGTTAATTTCCTCTTGGATATGTTTCAACGTTATTCGTGTGTTATTTTATCAATGCAGTGTTGTATGTAGTCTCCCAATCTTGGCTCCCTATTTGATGTGTTCCGTAAGATTACAAACTCACATTTTCACAATCCTAAATAAGGCACCAGTTTAGTTGTGAATCAAGTTTGATATGCTGAAATTTTAACGGAACAATGAACAATGTTAAAATAAATGTCCAAATATAAATTGGTTTATTTCTTTTTATTTAAATTGTCTTTTTATATATATCACCGGTTATCGTAAGATGAATACTAAAAGATTATAATTAATGCTAGTCTGGTTGGGAATTTGGTAAGCTAGACTGGATACCTGGTGAAACAGTTCCGCAGTAATGCAAGGTTAGCTTCCTCACATAGCTCACAGCTTTAACCCACTTTTATGGCCTTGAATATCAGCACCGCTTACACCTCAAATTAATGCAACAACATTACACAGTGATCTCTATAACAATGTTGTATAGCAAAGATACGCTAACTCGACCACTGAAGAAGCTCCAAACTATGTGAATCGCGTCTGGTGAATACGCTTTCAAGGTTTCGGTGCGATGAAGACAGTGAAACACAAATAATTATCGCAGTTATTAATTTATGACGTTTCATCATTTGCACTCAGTGCATAGATGTATTACAAGTAATCACACTTTAGCCCCTAAACCTAGTTACAGAAATGCGAATAAGACTCGTTGAAATATAATGAGGATATTCCGGCCCTTGCCACCCACAACTTTCAGAAGAAGCTGTAGTCACTTCTAAGGTCACTCACAGAACACATCAGCTGGTATCCTTCATCGTAGTGTAACTGAAACTTGGAAACAACACAAAATATGTTTGGCAACTCTGTGACCGACGAGTTACTTCCTTGATGGTACAGAACTATCCTACTAAATTCACTTGATATTGTCGTGTCATTTCAATTGAATTATGTGAGTGATTTTCTCTTGAGATGTGATATAAGGATATCAGTTAATGATTTTGAGTCCACGAAAGTTGTTCCACACGGGAAATACAAGTAATCTCTTCTCTTACGTTGCGTTCAGTCTGTCATAGACATAGACGCTGCACATCTTCGCTAGCCCCGAGGTAATGTGCTTGCTTCCAACGTTCCAGCTGCTTTTGCTCGCTTTTCGAGCCTCACTGAAAGCCAAGTTTTTAATTCTATTGTAGCAGAACTACGATCAGACAGACAGAAACTCAATGTGAGAATCGTAAGAGAACGCTCGAGCAAGTCGGTAATATCCTACTAATTCGTGTTAAAATAGGCACAGTCGTCTAACAGACACTTAATGCTTTGTTAAGATAGACTGCCGTCGTGATGTTTCTATAGCAAGGCGAATTTAATTTTTGTTAGTACAGTGAATATTTTAATTACATTTACCACTTGTTTATTGAACACCACAGTAATCATCAAAAAGAAATTAATCAGCAACTGCATATTCTTTCACGATATCTAAAACAATCTGACAATGCTAAAGTGGTTTACAGATTCTACACCTGTAGAAACCTACTGGTTCTAACGATGTCTTTAAACAAATGTAGTTTGAAGAGCATTTTCGTCTAGAAACGAATTGCCTTCATGGTTGATCGATAAATAGCAGGAAAGGTGAAATTTTACGAATATACGACCAGACTTCCCTATCAATACAAGTACTTGAGAGCACTTCCCTACCAATGTCCTGGATAACTTTGTTTCTCAAATCAACAGAGTGCGTTATCATGCAGTAGCATACGTGATGTTGTTTTGTCAGTCGATTTTCTTACGCTGCGACCAAAAACATCTCAGTCGTTGGCAGCAAATTCAAGCTGAGATGGACACACCCTTGGGGAAGAGTTCGTAGTGCAAAACACATTTTTGGAGCTATCAGATGGAAAATATTATGTTCACACTACTCTTTGCTCGAGTTTACTTATTTTGGTAGGCCTCAGTCTTTCAGTTGTTCTTAGTAAGTTAGCTATAAAGGCATCACCAGTGACAGTATTGCATGGGAATGCTAAATGAGCGACCTGAAAACGTTCAAGAAAAACTGCAATAATAGTCACTCCATCGATTTCTGTTGCTTCGAATTAGAGCATGCAGTACTCCTACATCAGACTTCTGAACCTTGCCTGTTGAACTCAAATACTGTATAGTAAATAAAAGAGAATACTGTGTTGCAAATGTTACACGTTTCTCCACTTGCGACCCAATTTTACAACGCTTAACCGTAGTTGATGATTTTCAAGCATGCAAAATCCATTGCTAAACTGAACAAATTCGAAAGTGGTAGTTGATACAGACACTGACAGCGCCGCACCGCATTGACCTGGGCGGTGCCCGATTTCAGGCGGCGGGTGGTGTCTGGCCTGTAGCTGCTACAGCGCGAGGAAACGGCCGAGCGTAAGCTGTTCCGATCGCGACTCAGCCACGAGCTGTCCTGCAGAATTGTTTCTGGATTTATTTCTTATTACTGGTGGGTTGAATGTGAAGCGAATTACGTTCGATGTTCAAGCATGCTCATAACTTTAGACGAGGATCGAAATATGGTAAACAAAGAAAAGCGATACAGTTAGACGCGAACACGCGACTTTAAGTTTAAGATGCACGTCGATTACCACTAGACCACAGCCTCACAAAACACTTCCGCATCTTTCAGTGTTGCCACATTGTGCAGATGGCCGGACTTACCGTTGTCAGGAGTGGTCGGTTTTATTGGCCACCGTAAATGACCGACTAGGACTTAGTCTCTGTGGCGGCCGGCCGGCGGTCAGTTTGTATGTCTAAAACTGTACATATTTGTTGGCAGCGGTTGGTTGGTTGGTTGGTTGGTTGGTTTGTGGGAGTAAAGGGACCATACTGCTACGGTCATCGGTCCCTATTTCCAAGTACTAAAAATAACCACAGGGAATAAAAACGATTAACAGAAGAGAGCACAGACGACACAGAACCAGAGAAACTGAGACAAAGACCGGACTAAACAAACTAAAATCACACAGAGTGTGACGGTGGTTGGCCGACCATAGAAATAAAAAAGGAAAAGCCAACCACTTGAAACACATTAAAAAAATCAGTTTAAAACCGGAGGCCAAAGGCAAGAATCAACACAAAACTATAAGATAAAACAGAAACACTTAGATTAAATGATAAAAACCCCCTGCCCGAATAAAACGTAAAACTAAGTCAGCCGCAGCAGAGTCATCTGTTAAAAGGGCAGGGAGCGTGTCAGGCAGTGCGAACGACTGCCTGAGCACAGCTAAATGCGGACACTCCAATAAAATATGGACCACAGAGAAAACGGAGCGGCAGCGACATAGAGGCGCGTCCTCACGGTGCAATAAGTGGCCGTGCGTAAGCCGAGTGTGCCCAATGCGCAGCCGGCAGAGGACAACAGACTCCTTGCGGGAGACCCGCAAGGTCGACCGCCACACAGTCGTCGTCGCCTTGATTGGACGGAGTTTGGTGGGCGTGGGCAGATTTCGCCATTCAGCGTCCCAAACCGAAAGAACTTCGCGGCGTAAGACTGCCCGCAAATCAGTCTCCGGGAGGCCAATCTCCAGAGATGATTTACTAGTGGCCTCTTTCGCCAGGCGGTCAACATTCTCATTGCCAGGTATCCCAACATGGCCTGGGGTCCACACGAAGACCATAGAGCGGCCGCAACGCCAAGAGTATGCAGGGACTCATGGATAGCCATCACCAGACGAGAACGAGGGAAACACTGGTCGATAGCTCGTAAACCGGTCAGGGAATCGCTACAGATAACGAAGGACTCACCTGAGCAGGAGCGGATATACTCTAGGGCACGAAAGATGGCAACCAGCTCAGCAGTGTAAACGCTGCAGCCATCCGGCAAGGAACGTTGTTCGGAATGGTCCCCTAGAGTTAGCGCATACACGACACGACCAGCAACCATCGAACCGTCAGTGTAAACAATTCCAGAGCCCTGATACGTGGCCAGGATGGAATGAAAGCGGCGGCTGAAGGCCTCTGGTGGGACTGAGTCCTTCGAGCCCTGTGCCAAGTCGAACCGAAGGCAAGGGCGAGGAACACACCACGGGGGTGTACGCAGAGGTGCCTGGAAAGGAGGTGGAACAGGGAAAAACCCAAGCCCGGAGAGAAGCTCCTTGACGCGTACGGCGATCGGACAACCCGACCGGGGCCGACTGTCTGGCAGATGGACGACTGACTGCGGGAACAGGACACGGTAATTTGGATGCCCGGGCAAGCTAAAAACATGGGCAGCATAAGCAGCCAGTAATTGTTGGCGTCGTAACCGCAGTGGATGGACACCTGCCTCCACTAGTATGCTGTCCACAGGGCTGGTGCGGAAAGCACCAGTGGCATGTCGTATCCCGCTATGGAGGATTGGGTCCAGCACCCGCAATGCAGATGGGGAAGCTGAGCCATAAGCCAGGCTCCCATAATCCAGACGAGACTGGATTAAAGCCTGGTAGAGCCGGAACAGGGTAGATCGGTCGGCGCCCCAGCGGGTGTGGCTCAAACATCGCAGAGCATTGAGATGCCGCCAACACGCCTGTTTGAGCTGCCGGATATGAGGCAGCCAAGTCAACCGGGCATCGAAAACCATCCCCAAAAACCTGTGTGATTCCACCACTGAAAGAAGTTCGCCGTTAAGATAAAGCTGCGGCTCCGGGTGGACAGTACGTCGCCGGCAGAAATGCATAATGCAGGTCTTGGCTGCCGAAAACTGGAACCCATGAGCTACAGCCCAGGACTGCGCCTTGCGGATTGCGCCCTGTAGCTGACGTTCAGCAGCTGCAATGCCAATAGAGCTGTAGTAAAGGCAGAAGTCGTCAGCATACAGGGAAGCGGAGACAGAAGTTCCCACTGCCGCAGCGAGCCCGTTAATGGCTATTAAAAACAGGCAGACACTTAAAACAGAACCCTGTGGCACGCCGTTCCCCTGGACGTGTGAGGTACTATATGAGGCTGCGACTTGCACGCGGAAGGTACGATATGACAGGAAATTGCGGATAAAGATCGGCAGAGGGCCCCGAAGACCCCATCCATGAAGCGTAGAAAGGATGTGATGACGCCATGTCGTATCGTACGCCTTCCGCATGTCGAAAAAGACAGCGACCAGGTGCTGACGGCGGGCAAAGGCAGTACGGATGGCCGACTCCAGGCTCACCAGATTGTCGGCGGCGGAGCGGCCTTTACGGAACCCACCCTGAGACGGAGCCAGAAGGCCCCGAGACTCCAGTACCCAATTCAAGCGCCGGCTCACCATCCGTTCGAGAAGCTTGCAAAGAACGTTGGTGAGGCTAATGGGGCGGTAGCTGTCCACCTCCAAAGGGTTCTTCCCAGGTTTCAGAATGGGGATAACAATACTTTCTCGCCATTGCGACGGAAACTCACCCTCGACCCTAATGCGGTTGTAAAGGTCGAGGAGGCGTCGCTTACAGGCCACTGAAAGGTGTTTCAGCATCTGACAGTGGATGCGATCTGGCCCGGGAGCGGTATCAGGGCAAGCGGCAAGGGCACTGTGAAATTCCCACTCACTTAATGGAGCATTGAAGGATTCAGAAGTGTGGGTGTGAAAAGAAAGGCTCGGACGTTCCATCCGCTCTTTGATGGAGCGGAAGGCCTGGGGGTACTTCGCAGAAGCGGAACTCAGAGCAAAATGCTCTGCTAAGCGGGTGGCAATGACGTCGGAGTCAGTACAAACTGCTCCATTCAGTGAGAGCGCAGGGACGCTGACAGGGGTCCGATAGCCGTAGACGCGTCGAATCTTGGCCCAGACCTGCGATGGAGTGACATGGAGGCCAATGTTGGACACATACCGCTCCCAGCACTCCTTCTTGCCTTGGCGGATAAGGAGGCGCCGCCAGCGATCTTTAATCGCTTTAGCGATCTCAGGCGACCACCAAGGCACAGTCCGCCGCCGAGGGGACCCAGAGGAACGGGGAATGGCAGATTCGGCGGCAGTAACGATGCCGGTGGTGACCGATTGAACCACCGCATCAATGTCATCATTAGAGAGAGGCTCAAGAGCGGTAGTAGAGGAGAACAAGTCCCAGTCAGCCTTATTCATAGCCCATCTGCTAGGGCGCCCAGAAGAGTGACGCTGTGGTAGTGACAGAAAGATCGGAAAGTGGTCACTACCACACAGGTCGTCATGCACACTCCATTGGACAAACGGTAAGAGGCTAGGGCTACAGATTGAAAGGTCAATGGCGGAGTATGTGCCATGCGCCACACTGAGGTGTGTGAAGGCACCATCATTTAAAATCGAGAGATCGAGCTGCGACAATAAATGCTCAACGGTGGCGCCTCGACCTGTTGCCACTGACCCACCCCACAGAGGGTTATGGGCGTTGAAGTCGCCCAATAGCAAGAAAGGTGGCGGCAATTGGGCTATCAGCGCAGCCAGGACATGCTGCGAGACATCACCATCCGGTGGAAGGTAAAGACTGCAGACGGTAACAGCCTGTGGCGTCCACACCCGAACAGCGACAGCCTCTAAAGGTGTTTGGAGAGGGACAGACTCGCTGTGCAGAGTGTGAAGGACATAGAGGCAGACGCCACCAGACACCCTTTCATATACTGCCCGGTTCTTATAATAACCCCGATAGCCACGGAGGGCGGGGGTTCGCATTGCTGGAAACCAAGTTTCCTGAAGAGCAATGCAGAAGAAAGGGTGAAGGCTGATAAGGTGTCGGAGCTCAGCTAGATGGTGGAAGAAACCGTTGCAGTTCCACTGGAGGATGAAATTGTCCATGGCTGAGAAAGGCGTGAAAGGACTGGGAAGGCAATTTACGCCGCTTGTTCACTCACTGCCACCGATTCAGTACCCGTATGAGAGGCATCCATGGCGTCTGAGGGACCAGCGAGATCAAGGTCCTCAGCAGACGCTAGAATCTCGACTTCATCCTCAGACGCAGAGCGCGAAGGGTGCGGTGGGGTTGGTGCCACCGCAAGTTCTTTGGCCTTAGAGGTCTTTCTCTTGGACTTCTCTCGCTGAACCTTGGGTTTCACCGGCTGGGAAGGCTTCACCGATTCAGTCTCCGGGACAGAGGAGGATCGTGAAGCCCTACGCCCGGCCGCTGGTGAGGACTTATGCCACTGTCGGCCGTCATCCTTCCCGCTGGTGGAACCCTGGGAAGGGAGGGTCCCAAGGGAACTCTCACGGGCGAGAGTAGCCCAAGACGTTAGACGATTCTCCGGCTGAGAAGCGGGGATGGACGTCCCCGATGGGTGCGAGGAGGTTGCCCCTGAGGTAGGTGGTGTAGGAGCAACCGGTTGGGTAGAGCCCCCCACGGGCAAGGGGGCAGGAGGAGTCGTACTGCTTATCGAGCTGGCTGGAAGTCTCGAAATTGATGGGGCTAGCACAGTTGTTGTAGCAGCTGCGTAAGAAGATGTCATTCGCACAGGATGGAGTCTGTCATATTTCCTTTTGGCCTCAGTATAGGTCAGCCGGTCCAGGGTCTTATATTCCATGATTTTGCACTCTTTCTGAAAGACTTTGCAGTCAGGCGAGCAAGGGGAATGATGCTCTCCGCAGTTGACACAGATGGGAGGCGGGGCACATGGAGTATCGGGATGAGATGGGCGTCCACAATCTCGACATGTGAGGCTAGAAGTACAGCGAGAGGACATATGCTCGAACTTCCAGCACTTAAAAGCACCGCATCGGGGGAAGGATATAGGGTTCAAATGGTTCAAATGGCTCTGAGCACTATGGGACTCAACTGCTGAGGTCATTAGTCCCCTAGAACTTAGAACTAGTTAAACCTAACTAACCTAAGGACATCACACACATCCATGCCCGAGGCAGGATTCGAACCTGCGACCGTAGCGGTCTCGCGGTTCCAGACTGCAGCGCCAGAACCGCGCGGCCACTTCGGCCGGCCGAAGGATATAGGGCTTGACGTCACAACGGTAGACCATCACCTTGACCTTCTCCGGTAATGTATCACCCTCGAAGGCCAAGATGAAGGCACCGGTAGCAACCTGATTGTCCTTCGGACCACGATGAACGCGCCGGACGAAATGAACACCTCTACGCTCTAAGTTGGCGCGCAGCTCGTCGTCAGACTGCAAAAGTAGGTCCCTATGGAAAATAACTCCCTGGACCATATTTAAATTCGTATGTGGTGTAATGGTAACGTGAACATCCCCCAACTTGTCACAAGCAAGTAACCTGCGTGACTGGGCGGAGGATGCCGTTTGTATCAGTACTGACCCAGAGCGCATTTTGGAGAAGCCCTCCACCTCCCCAAACTTGTCCTCTAAATGCTCGACGAAGAACTGAGGCTTTGTGGATAGAAAAGACTCCCCATCAGCTCTCGTGCAAACTAAGAATCGGGGCGAATAACTATTACCTCCATCCTGAGACTTACGCTCCTCCCACGGCGTGGCCAGAGAGGGGAACGTTTTCGGATCGTACTTTTGAACATTAAATTGAGCCCGAGAACGCTTAGAGACTGCTGGTGGCTGGCCGCCAGCGAGAGATGATGTACCACGCTTCATTGCGGGTCATCCGCCCTGATGCCACCTACTCCGACCAAGGACCCTCCCCACGGGCGCCACCCAGCCGCAGCAATAGCCACCTGGCAGGATGTCCATTGCCGGGAGTCCTGATGCCCCAGGGAGACGGGCATCTACTCCTTGGCATACGTGGGGAGTTAACGGCGCAGGCATCAGTAGAGCGATCCCTGTGTTGTCAGGGGGCTACAACCAACAGGGTACATGGCGGCCCCACCACAACGGACTGGCTACCGTGCTGGATCTTAGGTGCAAAAATGTCCAAGGTCGTCGTCGCAGTTAAAAGCAACACTGCAGAGTGCAGCGTGGTAATCGCACCCAGTGACGTATCCTCGCCCAAGAGACGGAAAACGAGCGGGACACCATCGCAACGACGAAAAAGTCGGCTAAAGGTCTCAATGCACGACGGATACAGTGCACCATGTAAGGCGCCCTTCCTCAATTGGCTCGCTCTTCGGAACAATTTAGAAAGATGGAGGTCAAACCCGAGAGGGGACCATCACATAAGGCCGAAACATTTGAGACTCCTTTTAGCCGCCTCTTACGACAGGCAGGAATACCGCGGGCCTATTCTAACCCCCGAACTGTTGGCAGCGGTGGTCACGAGAATGTTCGGTCGAAAGAAGACTGGGCTGCACACGGCCACATAGCTCTATGGCGAGGAAAGGCCATCGTGTTCGGCGTATGGCTCTGTCACATCGTAGCAGCAATCTGAGCTGCAGTTGACACCGCAGAGACACAAAGAACTCTTACAAATCGTTTACTCCTTTACCTCACAGGTAGCTCCGAGCGATATGCCCCTGTAGTGTGCATTCCACTGACGCCAAGCCACCGCCATCTACGCCTTCACTGGTGGCAAGCGAGAGCTCACTGGAAGGCAGGATGGAGGTCTGCTCTGTTTTCTGATAAAAGGGTGGTTCTGCCTCGTTTCCAGTGGCGGTCTTGTGTTGGTTCAGGGAAGGCCAGTCGAGAGCCTGCAGCCTAGACACTCTAGACCTGCACATGAAGTTAAGGTCTGGGGAGTGATTTCGTATGACAGTAGGAGCATTCTCGTGGTTACCACTCCCAGTCTGATTCCAAGTTAGTGCTATCATTCATGAGCAGCAATGCAGATGGTATTTTCCAAAAGGATAATGCTCGTCCACATACCACTAATGTAACCCACCATCTCTACAGAGTGTCGACATGTTGCATTGCCCTGCTCGATCACCAGATCTTTCTCCTGTAGAGCACATATGGGACACCATCGGACGACGAATACAGCTTCATCCACAAACATTAACCGTCCCTGAACTGACTGACCAAAGGCAACAGGCATGGAAATCCACCCTAAAAACTGAGATCCGACACCTGTACAACTTAATACATGCACATTTGTATGCTTGCATTCAAAATTCTGGCAGTCACATCGGTTATTAATGTACCAGCGCTTCACATTGACAACATCTCATCTCGCGCTTACATTAGATCTGCCATCTTGCATCGTTAATCAATTAAATCATTTACCTAGAAAAATGTATTCCCGATATTTCATTACTCTAAAATGTAATTATGTTTTGCTGCTGCGTTTTTTTCCCTCGGTGTATGATAGTTAAATTGCGTATTCTCAATTACTTACCGGCTGTTAAGTGCTATCCTAACAGAAAAACATTACAAAAATTATATATGGAGTACTACTGAGTACACAATAATATCAAGTTACAGGTCACACAGCTGGGTATCTGGATATCAAGCGTTACATTTATTCCGTGCAATAGCCGGCGGCTGTGCCATATCTTTGAGGTCCTTTCAACAAGATAACTGGGACCGTGTTGCCTGTGTTGTCCTGACCTACCTTGTTGCAGAGGGTGTTCGGCTGTTGCCCTCACCAGCACTTTCTCCAATTAATAAACTCTGCCATAAAGAGAGCACGAAACAACGTACCCGTATCTGAGATATAGTTGGTGTCCAACCATGGTAGAACTGTTGTTGCCGCCAGAAGTGGCAGGCCTGTCTACTAAATTAAACACGCTGTATATCCCTGGATGACCCAAAATGTATTCTTCCTACTATACTATATGAGAACAGAAGTAAATTTCGTGACTTGCTACTATTCCTGATTTTGCACTTGTAGTGACCAGTAGAGTATTTACCAGTTTTTATTGGCAGAACAGACAGAAAAAATTAAGGAACGAAATGGCGAGTTCTTTTACTGAAGTTCTCCATGAGAAGAATACTACTTAAGCAGAAAATACTCGATAGTTTTCTACAGTTTAATTCACATCTACGTAGATGCTCCGCAAGCCACCGACTTGTCAATGGTTCCGCAAGACGCCGAACGTTTAATGGCAGATGGTACCTGATATTACCACTTGTCATTCCCTTTCCTGTTCCACTCACAAACAGCGTGAGGGGAAAGTGACTGTCTACATGCATCCATACCAGTTCTAATTTCGCGTCACATGTTACAATGAAAGCACGAAAGCCGTCTGACGATGAATTGTAATGATTCGAAACGGGTAATGGTACCTTTTGAATAAAGAAACTTACATTTGTGGCTGGTTGCTGTCTCAACACCATCAACAATTGTTCTGAAACAACAGCCACGGTCTCCAACCATGTCACCATATGACAAAATTGCATCTAATTTATCTTCTGTTGTTTTCGCGGCCCTTACGTGAATCGTACGTTCGCGGCAGCAGGATCGTTCTACAGTCATCCTAAAACGCCAGTTCTTTAAACTATCACAATAGTGTTCCTCGAAAAGAACGTCGTCTTCTCTCCAGAGATTTTCGTATTAATCATGTTGACCGGTAACAAATCTAGCAGCATGCCTCTGAACTGCTTCGATGTCTCTATTTAATTTGACATGTTGAGGATGCCACGCACTCGAGCAATACTCAAGAATGGGTCTCACTAGTGTTGTTATGCGGTATCCTTTATGGATGAACCACACTTCCCTTAAATTTTCCTAATAAATCGAAGTCGACTATTCGCCTTCACCACTACAATCCTCACGTGCTCGCTCAATTTCTTCTTTTGAACATTGCACCCAGATATTTAATCTAAGTCACTGCGTCAAGCAGCACACTGCCAAAGCTGAATTTCAACGTTACAAGATTGGTTTTGCTACTCATCCACGTTAACATACATCTTTCTACATTTAGAGCACGCTGCTATTTGGCACACCGACTAGAAATTCTGTCCAAGTCATCTTGTATCCTCCTACAATTACTTAACGTTGATACCTGTATACTGCAGCGTCAGCAGAAAACAATCACGAATTGCTGCTCACCCTGTTCGTCACATCTTTCATGTATGCAGAAAATGCCAGTGGTCGTATCACACTCCTCATGGGCACTCCTGACGGTACCCTTGTCACTCAAGAACGCTCGCCATCTATGATAATATACTGAGTTCCAGTACTTTTGGCGTCGCAAAGCACTCCCATATCTGGGAACCTAGTCAGTATAAACGGACCTTTGTTAACAGCCTGCAGTGGAGCACCGTGTCAAACGCTTTCCAGAAAACTAGAAATATGAAGTCCACCTGTTTCCCACTATCAATGATTTGCACGATTTGTGGAAAGAAGCTTTTGCGTCTGTAGGGAAGCAGCCTACTCACGCTGTAGTACATTCACATCAGTCTTTCCATTGTATGCCAGCCAGTCCGCTGTAACTAGCTCTGACGTCATAAATGTTGCGCGATACCTTAAAAATCAAGCAAATAACCAAAAACATTTCTAGCATGTCAGGAGTAATACTAAAACAACATGTGTTGAATATCAGTTCGATAACTTTAGCCATTTTCGAAATTTGGACGTTTTTCTGTAAAAATCATTGGCGCAACAGAAAAGAGCTAGAGAGTTAAAATTTTATAATTACATTCATTTTTCATAATTATTTAATAAAAACAGTCTTCTGGATCTCACAAATTAAGATTTTAGTTGAAATTCATGATTTTATGGTTTTTGTCTTAAATATTAAGGAAGCAAGATAGATTAAGTAGGCTAATAAATAAGGCTAGGATGTTTATATTTAAGTAGAATGGAGATCCGCTATAGCCATAAAGATGTGAGAAGTTTCATTTGAATAACTATAAAACTATAGCGATAGCGTATTTCCAAAGGGCCAGTTCAGAGCTCGTCTACTGCGTGCAGTGTAATTAAATTAATTCTCTCGTCCAAAATATTCAACTTAGCCACGTCAAACTTTTATTATGATTACTTACCTGTGTGTTGAATGCACATTTAAATTGAGAGCTTCATCGGCCATCAGCAAAAGAAGCTATGACTTATTCAATAACTTAATGTGGTGCATTACTAGCCCAGCGGCTAGTCGGGAGAGCCGATTTGATCAGGCGTTCCCTTAGCCGCCCGCACCGCGGCTTTATATATAAGAACGCTGCGCGAGGAAGCAAGGCCCCAGTTCTCTCCAGACGCTGAATAGCACGTCATCTGTGTCGGGAGTCCGTCGCGTCGCGTCGGTATCATTGCTACAAACAGCCTCGGATGCCGTATTAAGTTACTCGGGATACGTGTTGATGTGTTGACAGAAGTGCCGACACAGTGTGATTTGAGGGGACCGCTATGCACGCTATAAACACACGAAGGATGGCATGAGGTCTGAAACAGGATACGTAATGAATGCTATAAAGAAAAGTACGTAGCTTCTGGAATACTTAACTTTAATCCATCCTTGTTGTATACATCGTTCTTGATGAGACATGCTTTATACGATAAGTATCAATTGCTATGTAAGGCTAATGGCGCCTTGCTAGGTCGTAGCCATGGACTTAGCTGAAGGCTATTCTAACTATCTGCTCGGCGAAGGAGAGCGGCTTCGTCAGTGTAGTCGCTAGCAAAGTCGTCCGTACAACTGGGGCGAGTCCTAGTAAGTCTCTCGAGACCTGCCGTGTGGTGGCGCTCGGTCTGCGATCACTGACAGTGGCGACACGCGGGTCCGACATGTACTAATGGACCGCGTCCGATTTAAAGCTACCACCTAGCAAGTGTGGTGTCTGGCGGTGACACCACACGTGTAACCATGAAATCATTTTCGAGTGAAGTGTTAATTCTGGGTTGACTTTAATTATCGATCTTCAGTTTGCGTATGTCGTATTTTCACGTGCCGCCGCGTGACAGACATTCTACCAATTATTTAGCGTGGCGTTTGATGAACCTTATCATCAAATTATGGCGAGCATTCATTTAAATATTTAATTTGGACAGTTATTGTTGCATCAGCGCATTAGACTCTGAACTATTCTGTTAGTCAGATTGTGTGGATTCTTTGTTTTATCTGTGATTTTCAGAATATAGAGAAAGTTTTTTCACGATAGTTTTTGATTATAAATCCCAGACAATCTCCTAATTCCTCAGAGCTATAAGCTGTAACTATAAGTGTATTCTCAGATGAAGTGGGCACTAGGAATTCTAATTACAGGCTTCACGTTTTGCTAATCACTTTCTGGTTGCCAATATTGCAGTTAGAGAGCCAGTGTTGAGAACGGCAAAATAACATTCTAAATAATAGGAAATGCAGTGTTCCTACATTCAAACAAATTATTTAACAACAACATAGTTTCCACCCGCCGCCCCACATCTCAAGGAAATTTATAGTATTCGAACTATGAATATGTTCAAAATTGTGCAGCAAACCCATGTTAAAGATATTGATCTCTAATTATGTCGATCCGTTCTTTTACGATTACTGGATACCCTTCTCATACTTACGTACTGCTACTTCACAACACTGTTGTGTTAAGCACTTCAGTCAGGCAGTTCCGCACACCACGCTTAGCAAGCCTCCTCGGATGGCTTTAAATAACTACTGCAGCCTATATCCATTATAACCTGCCGACTCTGCTCATGCCTAGGTAGTTCTCTACACTTTCAGCCCCATACATACCTCCATTATCATACTGACCGTACCTTGAAGCGCCAGGATGTCTCCTATCAGTGGTCTCTTCTTTTAAGCAAGTTGTGCCATAAATTTCATTTTTCTCCGATTAGATACAGTACCTCCTAATTAGTAATTCAAACTGCCCATCTAATATTCTTCATTTTACTGTAGAACCACATTTCGAAAGCTTCTATCTTATTCTTCTTGATGATGATGATGATGATGTTAGTGGGGCACTCAACTGCGCGGTTATCAGCGCCCGTACAAATTCCCAACCTTTGCTCAGTCCAAAGTCGCTACTTTCATGAATGGTGAAAATGATGAGGACAACACAAACACCCAGTTATCTCGAGGCAGGTGAAAATACCTGACCCCGCCGGGAA
The DNA here is from genome assembly GCF_023898315.1 of Schistocerca nitens. NCBI lineage: Eukaryota > Metazoa > Arthropoda > Insecta > Orthoptera > Acrididae > Schistocerca > Schistocerca nitens. Next base: position 543,330,586 of record NC_064621.1, on the reverse strand, counting down.
TCGAACCTGGGACCCTGCGCTCGGGAAGAGAGAACGCGACCGCGAGACCACGAGCTGCGGACATCATCTTCTTGTCTGTATGGCCTATCGCCCGCATTTCACTTACGCACAAGGCTGCACTGCAGACGACTAACTTCAGAACATTTTTCGTAGCATTTAAATTTCTGTTACATGTTAATAAAGTCCCTTCTTCAGAAATGCTCTTCTTGCTATTACCACTCTGCATTTTTTATTCTCTGTACCTCGGCCGTCATCAGTTATTTTTCTGCGCAATTAACAAAACTCATCTCTTATTTTCAGTGTTACGTTTAACAATGGAATTCTCTCAGCGGCGCATGCTTTAATTCGACTACATTCCGTTACCCTTGTCTTACTATTGCTAATGTTCACCTTCTGTCCTCCTTTCAAGACACTGTCCGTCCCGTTCAACTGCCACTCCAAATCCTTTGCCGTTTGAAAAGAACTAGTGTCATCGACATACCTCAAAGTTTTTATTTCTTCTCCCTGAATTTTTATTCTTTATACAAATTTGTTCTTGGTTTCCTTTACTGCTTGCTCAACGTACCGGCTGGATATCGAATAGGAATCCAGAATAAATGCAAAATTGTGAATTATTTGTTTGTTGACGTTAACTAGTTGTCGGACCTTTTGAGGCTCATTTTGAGGCGGTGCATGCAGAAGTGACATTTTTTTTCATAGCATGTGATATGGCTTTATGGGCAGCATTATAGTTAACAGCTATCTGGCAGCTTCCAATTTAATTGCGTATCTACCAAAGATTATTCTTTTTCTACTATAAACAATGATTGGCAACATAAATCGATCAACATAAGTTATTATCTCACTCGCATATAACAGGTAGTCAGACGTCGATTAAAATCAGTTGGTTTTTGTTACTGCGCACTTCATAATTCGGGAGGCATCTTTACGATCAGATCGCCGGCAGACAGTTGAATTAATGAAGAGCCAGCGGTGAACATGAAGCAAGAATTGAAATGGAAAACCAAATTTAATAATGAATGTCGTAATGCTTATTCATGGCTTAACAAGGGTATAGATAGTTGTAATTTTCACTGTACTGTGTAACTCTCATTTTTCTGTGTGTCTCACGGAGAAGACCTTAAAAGTACTGCAGTACGGACAGCCTCCGCTCCTCAGTAGGTCTCGAACACACACACGAAAGTAAGTTCTGGCTTTACCTCTCACTGAAGTACAGCGAAAGAAAAATGATTGTTTTTGTAATATTCTGTGTATTTCACTCAGTTACGCAGTCACCTTCATGTTTCTATGAACTGCTTAACCAATTTAGTTGCGCAGTTGTTCTATGACCAAAAATCTCTGAAAAATTTTTATGTAGTCGCGTAAGGGCAACGAAAACGATTTTCTCAACGATAGATCCGTACTCCAAAGAGCGTGTACTTAAGCAGTTAAACTACTCTTCGTATTATTGCGTTTCATTCGATGAATCTGACAAAGGACAAGTTCAAAAATTTCCATTTCTCCTGAGTAAGGCAGCTGTGGAAAACTTCTCTAATGGTATAGTGAAAAAATCTAATTCAGATGCGTCAGGGACAAAAAAATAACCGGACAAGTTCAAATGGCTCTGAGCACTATGGGACTTAACTTCTAAGGTCATCAGTCCCCTAAAACTTAGAACTAATTAAACCTAACTAACCCAAGGACATCACACACATCCATGCCCGAGGCAGGATTCGAACCTGCGACCGTAGCTGTCGCGCGGTTCCAGACTGTAGTGCCTAGAACCTCTTGGCCACCCCGGCCGGCCTAACCGGACAACTGTGAGTCGGACTCACGCTGTGTGTGACCCGTACAAATATAATGTTGTGTGCAGGTGGTTCACCAAACGATTTAGATGAGTGAGTTTGCGAGTATCAAAATACACTGCAGCGCCATAGAAACTAGTATAGGTATGTGTATTCAAATACAGAGATAGGTAAACAGCCAGAATACGTCCTGCGGTCGGCAACGCCTATATAAGAAAAGTGTGTGGCACATTTGTTAGATCGGTTACTGCTGCCACAATGGCAAATGATCAAGATTTAAGTGAGTCTGAACGTTGTGTTATAGTCGTCGAACGAGTGGTGGCCCAGCACCTCCGACGTAGCGATGAAGAGGGGATTTTTCCCGTACGACCATTTCACAAGTGTACCGTGAATTTCAGGAATCCGGTAAAACATCAAATCTCCGACGTCGCTGCGGTCGGAAAAAGATCCTGCAAGAACGGGACCAACAACGACTGACGAGAATCGTTCACCCCGACAGAAGTGAAAACCTTCCGCAGATTGCTGCAGATTTCAATTCTGGGCCATCAACAAGTGTCAGCGTGTGAACCATTCAACGAAATATCATCGATATAGGTTTTCGGAACCGAAGGCCTACTCGTGTACCCTTACACGACACAAAGCTTTACGCCTCGCCTGGGCCAATCAGTACCGACATTGGACTGTTGACGACTACAAACATTTTGTCTGGTCGGACGATTCTGGTTTCAAATTGAAACGAGCCGATGGACGTGTACGGGCATGGAGACAACCTAATGGATCCATAGATCCTGCATGTCAACAGGGGAATGTTCGTGCTGGAGGAGGCTCTTTAATGGTGTGAAGTGTGTGTAGTTGGAGTGATGTGGGACCCCTGATACGCAAGGATACGACTCTGACAGGTGGCACGTCAGTAAGTATCCTCTCTGATCACCTGCATCCATTCATGTCCATTGTGCATTCCGACGGACTTTGCAGTTCCAGGAGGACAATTCGACGCCGCTCACGTCCAGAATTGCTACAGAGTGGATCCAGGAACACTCTTCTGAATTTAAACGCTTCCGCTGGCCACCAAACTCGCCAGACATGAACATTATTAGCATATCTGGGATGTCTTGCAATGTGCTGTTCAGAAGAGATCTCCACCCTATCACACTGTTACGGATTTATGGACACACGTGCGCTACTTCAGACATTAGTCGAGTCCATGCCACGTCATGTTGCACTTCTGCATGCTCGCAGGGTCCTACACCATATTAGGCAGGTGTACCAGTTTCTTTGGCTCTTCAGCATATGTGACATGCACGATTGTATCTTCTGACTGCGTTGAGGTAGAAGCTTAAATTTCTTACACCGACAAGGAACAATAGACTTTAGTATTTGACATAAATTTCAGCTCGATACTTCTCCCCGTTCTTGAGGAAAAAGTGTCTTGACAGACAAACCCTCAGCAAATGGCAAAATATATTTATAATTACAAATGAACAATTTTCTAATTTTTCCTTTACTTGTACTGTGAATCCTTGCTTCTGCTGAATTTTATGGTTCTATATCAACGGGAAGTACACTACAGGTTTTGATGAGTCAGTTTCGTAGTATCTTAATGTGTGACATAGAAGGTAGTATTTTTTTTACTGTGTTGAGTTAGAAGCTTAAATTTTTTCTACTGTCAAATACCCCAGACCTAAGTATTTGAAGTAAATTTTAACTTGATATCTCTAACAGTTCCTAAGTAAAAATAGGTCTTGTCACACGGACAGACACACAAACGGACAACAATGCGATCCTATACGGGTTCCATTTTTGTCGGTTGAGGCATGGAATCCGAGGAGTCTTTATCTCTCAAGAATACCACCGCTTTTTGTGCTGACAGAATCTCTCTATATTTAGGAAAGAATAAAAGCATATTCGTAGATCTCCACAAAGAAAAGGCCTTTTTTTTTTGCAACAACATGTAGCCGTAACCTCTTAAATAACGCTGCAAAGAAGGCAGCAAATGCCCTCTGAACCGACGTGAAAACTTTTGTTATTAAAGACACCCTACAGTGAATTCCATCGACCTACTGAAATAAATAACATTTTTCGCTTTACTGGACTTTGAATGGTAAGTGATTTTCGAAAAGCAACAAATGTTAGGATCGTTAAATTACCCTAGTCTTGTTTCGGAAAAAAAACTGACAAGCCTGCAGTCAGGTAATTTGTAAAAACAGATGTAATTACAAGCAAACCATCCTGCGCTTCTCTAACATCTGTTACGGGTACTTCAGGTTGGATTTTTCGTCTGCAGATGATACGTGACGAAGCAGTGTCCGTACCAATGTTTTTGTAGTGATTTACGTATCCTCACGTTCCCGCTTCCGCTTCTATATGCATGCAACGCCGCTGCGGTTCTTCTTCCAAGCATTTTACCGCTGTCTCGCAGAATTCTTCTACTACCACGCCGCAACACAACCGAGACTCCTCTGGCGGTAAACTCGTTATGCTGGGAATCCTGCGGGCGCCTGAGAGCCTTCACCGCAGCCACGGACCCGGCTGCCGCCAACTCGCGAATGGGATTTGCTGACAGCCACTAAGCCACGCTCTCGACGTTTCGGCGCACGTTTCTCATCCTCCCGCGCACCTCTGCGCTAAGACAACAGCGCCGTGGGATATTCGGCGCTTGCGACCGCAGCCCTGTTTCTCAGAAGACGGATAACAACGCGAAGAGTGGATTGTGGCGAAAACGAAGCGCCTCGCGACGCGACGCTGGCGGACCATGCATTACCGTGTGTTACCCCGTGCGACAGGTCGGAGATTGCTTGGGCGCAACGGGATGGTCGCCATTAAAATTACAACGCCGTGAAGGCGGCATGCACCGAAATCTGAAACTGGCATCAAGTTTACTGCAGGCTTCCTTGTATAAATAATCAGGATTTCGGCGCCAATGCGCAAAGTACACAGATCTGCAAAACTGAAGGACGAAAGTAACTTTCGCGTCACGTGTTACTGCAAAATACTAGGTTGATATCTAAGGTCGTAGCGTTTCTGTTTTGCATGTTGACTGGAATACTCTCTTTCAAATTGTAAAGGTGGCAGGGGTAAAATACAGGGAGCGAAAGGCTATTTACAATTTGTACAGAAACCAGATGGCAGTTAAGAGTCGAGGGGCATGAAAGGGAAGCAGTGGTTGGGAAGGGAGTGAGACAGGGTTGTAGCCTATCCCCGATGTTATTCAATCTGTATATTGAGCAAGCAGTAAAGGAAACAAAAGAAAAATTCGGAGTAGGTATTAAAATCCATGGAGAATAAAGCAAAACTTTGAGGTTCGCCGATGACGTTGTAATTCTGTCAGAGACAGCAAAGGACTTGGAAGAGCAGTTGAACGGAATGGTCAGTGTCTTGAAAGGAGGATATAAGATGGCTGGCTCTGAGCACTATGGGACTTAACTTCTGAGGTCATCAGTCCCCTAGAACTTAGTACTACTTCAACCTAACTAACCTAAGGACATCACACACATCCATGCCCGAGGCAGGGTTCGAAACTGCGACCGCAACGGTCGCGCGGTTCGAGACTGTAGCGCCTAGAACCGCTCGGCCACCCCGGCCGGCGGATATAAGATGAACATCAACAAAAGCAAAACGAAGATAATGCAATGTAGTCGAATTAAGTCGGGTGATGCTGAGGGAATTAGATTAGGAAATGAGACGCCTAAAGTAGTAAATGAGCTTTGATATTTGGGGAGCAAAATAACTGATGATGGTCGAAGTAGAGAGGATATAAAATGTAGACTGGCAATGGCAAGGAAAGCGTTTCTGATGAAGAGGAATTTTTTAACATCGAGTATAGGTTTAAGTGTCAGGAAGTCGTTTCTGAAAGTATTTGTATGGAGTGTAGCCATGTATGGAAGTGAAACATGGACGATAAATAGTTTGGACAGGAAGAGAATAGAGGCTTTCGAAATGTGGTGCTACAGAAGAATGCTGAAGATTAGATGGGTATATCACGTAACTAATGAGGAGGTATTGAATAGAATAGGGGAGAAGTTTGCGGCACAACTTGATAAGAAGAAGGGACCGGTTGGCAGGGCATGTTCTCAGACATCAAGGAATCACAAATTTAGAATTGGAGGGCAGCGTGGAGGGTAAAAATCGTATAGGGAGATCAAGACATGAATACATTAAGCAGATTCAGAAGGATGTAGGTTGCAGTAGGTACTGGGAGATGAAGAAGCTTGCACAGGATACAGTAGCATGGAGAGCTGCATCAAACCAGTCTCAGGACTGAAGACAACAACAACAACAACAACAACAACAACAACATTGCGGTTATTATGGGTTTATCTACCAAGCATCATTTTTTATTTGTAGTTCACTGTTTCTATTACATATTGTCATTTCATCATTTGGAAACAGCTAGTGGAGCTATGGACTCCAGAAAATGGAGTGCCAAGTGGAGAAACCTGAATATTTCCGACATAATAATCTGAGTTTAATACAGGGATAACAGTTGAGGCAGCAAGATACATTTGCGCACTGTATGCCGATAATCCCACAAGACACAATACGACAAGAAAGCGCTTTTCTCGATTTGAGGAGGATCGTTTCGACATTTGTTACTCTCCACGTTCAGAATGACCATCGGGGTTTGATGAAGATAGTTTAAGCGCATCAAACCACAATGATGCACGTCAGTGTAGTCGAAAACTAGAAAATGTGATGAACTGTGATCATTTTACCATCATGACACATTTGCATGTAATGGTGAAGGTTCAAATGCCCGATGTATGGATACCACATGCTCTAAGGCAAAATCATAAATATCTGCTGGTGGTTGGTTGATCTGGGGGAGGGGACCGATCAGCGGGGTCATCGGTCATGTCGGATGAGGGAAGGATGATAAAAGGAAATAGGCAGTGTGCTTTCAAAGGAAAGACCCTGGCACTTGCCTGAAGCGATTTAGCTAAATCGGGGAAAACCTAAATCAGGACCTGTCATTGCCCCGAATGCGAGTCCAGTGTGCTAACCACTGCACCAAATCGGTCGGTCTGCAGGTAGCCTAATGTGCACCTCTGCTTCCTCGTCATCAATTGGCTCGTGAGCAACACCTACCATACCTATACTGTTGTGAGGTAACGGGCGAGTCGTTGCACCCTGAAAATATTCTAAGTTCGGAGGAAGCAGTGGTCGCACGGGCCGCCCGGCGGGCGCTGGCTTCTCGGAAAGCCGACCACGTGGTGGCCGGACGCTGGCCGAAGCAAGAGGGATCCAGCCGCGTGGCTGGGAATTCCATGGTGACGCTGTGTTGATGAAGAAACCTTAACGGCAGACGTTTCACAGTTCGTATAGAAATTAATAGTAGCCAGATGAATCATGATACCTCAAAAAGAAACAAGTACATTACTAATATTTGCACAATGATTGTGATGGTGTAATCAGATATTCAATATCTTTATTGGTTTAAACTTTAGTATGTCAGTAAATTATACAAGTAAGATCCAGCAATGAATTTCCAAAATGTGAACGCTTGATCCGATTTTGTCGATCGCCATGTCTTTAGAAAGCTATTAGTGTAAACTTAAATTGGTATGAATTACAGGCATGTAACTTGAATAGTACATTAGTTATTGGAGGTTAAAGTGGCCGATTGGTATCGATCGCGTCAGGCCATAGACCCCCCCCCTAAGTACTCCACAGTTACATGAAAAAACGGTAGCAGCATACTTATAAATATATTTATTCATTTATGTCTTTGTTTATATCCGACACATACTATTCATGAAGAAATTGGTTAAATATTTACTGTGTTTTAGAAAGCACAGAGACTTTAGGCTACTGGCCAACCTTATGTTCCTATTCGTTTGATATATGTTTATTTAATTTGTTTAGGTACTTAATGTTTGTTAGAGCGTGTTTTTGTTCCAGCTGTAGGAATATTTATTTAATTTCAAGTTATTTAAATGTAAATCCAGTATTTGGTATGTCTTTCAATATGTTTGTGAGTGCACATTGGCTTCGAGACATGGAGTGAGTGCTCTAGCCAATCACAGCGCTAGTTACTAAGAGAGACGTATTGAGGATGGGGAGGAGCATTGTTACCGGAGAGGACACGGGGGAGTTCGGAAGAGTACGGCGCGAGGGAGAGTCGCACAGGAGTACGGCACGACACGGGAAGTGCTGGACGCGACGGAGCGTGGGACGCATGGTCTCGAGGCAGACTTCGAGTGTGGAACGGTTTGCGCGTGGTCGCAAGAGATAGAAATACTTCAGAGTGCCGACTTGTGCACTTGTGAGATTTCCGTGGCTTCTACAGTGAAGACGTAGTGTGCATTTAGACGTGAATATCTCGCAAGCTCGTCGTTGTTCATGACTAATTACATGCAGTAGGAATCTATTGTTTTTCCTGTTATTCAACTTATGTTTTATTTAATTGCTGGACTATCGACACCAATAAGTGTTTTGCAGAAATATACCACATTCTCAAAAATACTTTTACTATTGTACTCATCATTTAAAGTTGTCAAAATAGTACCTGAAGATTTTATTTAATTGCAATCTTTCATTTATAAATTTATATGTTACTTTCATAATTCGCAATTGCCGAGTGATAGAAACCTTCGACCATGCGATTCACGTGTGTATTCTTATCGTATACTGTAGATCCAGCAGTATTTGGCTTGTAATGCGGCAACTACGTATCCCAGCCCCTAGACAACGAAACCAGCCAAAACTTCTATGTTTCAACTCTCAGTAAGAGGGTATGTAGTAGAGGGCCACCAACACCTCATTTATTTCATTCATTTATTATTTGAAAGCCCGCACTGTATTGTTTCTGGTGATGCTAACGTAAGAAAAAAAAAGGTTGATCCCAAATAAAGCAGCAGTTCCCCTTAAAGACACCAGTCCGCATCCACAGAAGGTAATGTTATGCATCTGGTCGAATAACAACTGTGTGGTGTACTACGAATTGCTTCCCCGAGATGCAACCCTTCTACTGACATTTATTTTCTACAACCGAGACGTCTTGCAGACGCTTTCAAAGAACAACTACCAGGAATACTGTGTAAAGTAATGCTTGTCCCCGATACCGCTCGCCCGCTTTGCGCTAGACTTTCAGAAAGACACTGCACACCGGGTGGGTTGGGAAGTCATTCCGAACGCACCTTATACACCTGATCTTGCGCTCTCAGATTGTCACCTTTTCCGCTCTCTATTAAACGACCTTCAAGGAACGTTCTTTCCTGATGAAAATGCTCTCCAAACTTGACTCGATGAATTCTTCGCCACAAAACTACATTGTTTGCGCAGTCGCGGAACCGAAACGTTACCCCAGTGTTGGAGGGCTGTTGTAAATAGTGAAGATGACTATATTATTAATGACTATAGTCTATGTTGTACATACCTGTTGTGTTTATTAAACTTATGGGAAAACTGTACGAACTTATGCACCTACTTAACAACGTAGCTGGATCCAGCTTGGACCATACATTGAAAGAACTGCTACAGTATAATACAGAAGGTAACTGAAAGAAATGGGCACTGAGACCAACAGAAATGGCACTTTATTTCAAAGAGAATAATTACACTGCAGGTACCGTGCTTTGTGATATGTCCCCCCCCACCACCGGACATTACAAATGGCGGGACGTGACTCTTTATAGAGCGCCTGATCACCACTGATGGCAGTGCATGTGAGCACAAGGTTGGTAAGGAGTTCTTGTCGTGGGGCGTTGCGTTGCCCCAGCAGCGCTCTGGACCACTGCTGCAAGATACTCGGTGCATGCAAACGTGCTGCAATGTTTCTCATCACCCCTCACGTGCTCGGTGGGATGTAAGACGGAGGAATGGGCGGGCTAGTCCATTAGCCGTGAAGCAAAGCAAGCGCTGTATCGTGTGTGAGGTACAGATGCGAGCGAGTGTGCCGGGACTTAACCCAGTTCACTGTTACTAGCGCCACGTCACCTTAACGCGTTTGCGCGTAGCGCACAAGTATTACACCACAATTATGTATGAATTTAAAAATCAAAATTTACGTTTAAATCTTTGTTAAAATATAGTTTAAGGTTGTAATGTTCCAAATACCAAGTCTTTATGTTCTAGACTTAACAGTTTACGTAAAAATTCCTTTTAAGAGAAAAATAAGTGGCGCTAAATAATGAAGCTAGAAAGCTAGAATTTGGTCATAAGGTGCAGTTGGAGCTCATAAATAAGTGGTGCAGGTTTCCAAAACCATATAACAAAAGTTAACACCGGAATCCACATTTTTAGGAAAAATCAGAGGTTCTAAATAATGGACTTAGAAGCATGAAAATTTGTTTTATGCTTCAGTTCACCCCAGAAATAGTAACTGGAAGTCCACGTTAAGCTACCTCTTATAGTTATTGAGTAATTAAGTAAAAAACCAATCTTGTAAGTAAACTGTACCCAATTGCTATGGATTAAGTGCCTGTGATTTTAATGATAGAGAATTTTGGTTAAAGTGGATGATAAAACATACCAAGTGATAGGGCTATACTGAATTTGAGAGTTGTAGTATTAATAACTGCTGACATAAGTTCTAGTAAAGATATGGTTCAGAGGTAACGATCCACCGTTAGTTCCACTATAAAAATTCTGAGGGCAAAGCTGAAACTTTTTCGGTGATTTCAAACAACATAACTGAATACAAAGAAAAATTAATAGGTTTCTGAATTAATTTGTAACCATGTTATCTAAGATTGCGTGCACTAGAAAGCGGTCGTTCGGAGGCTGCTGCAATATGCAGATAGCCGTAGACAACAGATGTACCCTCGGCCGTCCGCTCCGGCACCTATATAAATACAGCCCGAGAGGCAGTAAAAAGGTTCACTTCGCTTTCAGCTACTGTAAGATCCACGTGTGTTAAACGTCGGATCGCGCTTTGCCTCAGATGACGTCAGAACCGAACTGTGACAAAGCGCGTATTTTGAGGTAAAACGGATAGTGAACTCGCGAGGACTGTACACCGTCCTGGATCGCTTAGAATTCGCGAAAGTAACTGTTAGTGTGCCGTCAGTGTGAATTAGAATTCCGCGTGGCAAGTGGTGACTTTATTTCCACTTTTATGGCGAGCATTTATTTTGAACATTTATTGCAAACTTTCATTTGAGTAATTTTAGTCAGGGCGAAAGACAATCTGGTAGGAACGTACCTTAGAGGTCGCCTCTGAACTGCTAAATGTGCTGTTGGAAGATAAATACTTGCTTTCAATTGAAAGTAGTGAATTCTCAAGTGTTGTGTGTATGAAACTTTACGTAATATAAATTTTGACTGGAACTTTATACTTTTATTTGAAATCATAGTCCTGATCCCGCAAAGAAATAGGAGAATAGGAACTTTTCTTTCAGTGGATTGGACCAGAATAACCGTACAGACTGGAAAAATGGCTCTGAGCACTATGGTACTTAACTGCTGAGGTCATCAGTCCCCTAGAACTTAGAACTACTTAAACCTAACTAACCTAAGGACATCACACACATCCAGGCCCGAGGCAGGATTCGAACCTGCGACCGTAGCGGTCTCGCGGTTCCAGACTGGAGCGCCCAGAACCGCACGGCCACTCCGGCCGGCACAGACTGGAAACTAAGGTTAGTATGTTTCCCTTCGCTTTCTGGCTGACCACAAAATTAGTTACCAGGCTCGCGTGGTAAAAATGGCGAACACGCAAATGGTTAACTTTTATCCGCCGCCCCACAGCCGCATATTCTCTCGGTCCAAGACCTCCTCTACGTCAGCAGCTCGATGTGGCCACACATTATCATCCAGTATAATGGTTAGGGCCAAATGCACCGCTGAAAAAACGCACATAGTGAAGGAGTAACGTGTCACAATAATGTTGACCGGTCAGTTCACTGTGTTCGAAGATTTACAGGTCTGTACGCCAATGAAATATTATGCCTCCCCACATCATAACACCTGTACCACCAAAACGGTCATATTCGACAGTGCTCCTGGGTGTATTATATGTTCCCACCTTTCGCCATATGAAGGTCTGTGATGCGCCCAGGAATGTAGTCTAGTGCATCTCGATGATCTCTTGGTATGAGTGGATATTCAGTGAATGGACTAGCTTGCCCGTTACTCTACCGTAACTCCGTTGCTTTCTGGTTAGTGAAGACTACTAATCTGAAGGGCCACCAAATATCAAATGACAGCATAATTTGAAACTTCTCTGCTTCTCCTAATCTTGTACCCTCAATAATAAAAGAACCACTATCACTATTTAAATACATTATAATTTACTCTCTCTGAACAAAACTTGTAAATAAAAACACTGGGAAAAAAGGTCAGTTGTTTTGTGAAAAGATTTGTCTAAAAGCAGCAAATACGAGGACGTGCTGAAAGCTAATGCTTTCGAATATTTTATGTGAAAACTCCTAAACCTTTTAAATAAAATAAACGTTATTGACATTATATATATATACTTCATGTCCCAGCACGGTAACCCTGGCGATAAACGCATTTTTCCCAATGAGAGAACACTTCGTTTATACCGTCACTGTACAATGCTTGACTTTGTTGACGGAGCCACAATCTCATTTCTGCTTGCACCAATTAATACTGTGAAAGTAAGGTCCTCGAAGATGTTATTTAGGTTTCTGGAACAGATGAAAATCCGTTGGAAACAAGTCTGGAGCGTATAGAGGACGATCGACGACAGTGAACGAAAGGCTTCGGCTGTTGTAGATGTCGCAATGCTCGTGTGCCGTCCGACATTATCATGCTGAAGGAGAGGGTGCTCCATGTGCGGACGAACTCTAAACTCGCCGTTTTTCACGCACCGACATAGTTACAGCACACACAACATAGTCGCGGAAAACGCAAACAGCAAGGTGACTTAGTGTTTTGGATTGCACGGCGAAGATGTAAAACTTACGTTTTTTCGTGTTCTAAAAGCAGCCGTAAGCCGACCAACGAACGTGAATACATGAAGTATTACAAAACTACCTAGTGTCCAGTTAACTTGTTTCCACAACAGCACAGCAAGTTTCAATAGTATCACATGTATGTAAGTTCACATTTTTATATTTATTCTGTACATTGGTCAAGCAGTAAAGGACACAAAAGAAAAATTCGGAGTAGGGATTAAAATCCATGGAGAAGAAATAAAAACCTTGAGGTTCGCCAATGACATTGTAATTCTGTCAGAGATAGCAAAGGGCATGGAAGAACAGCTGAACGAAATGGACAGTGTCTTGAAAGGAGGATATAAGATGAACATCAACAAAACCAAAACGAGGATAATGGAATGTAGTCAAATTAAGTCGGGTGATGCTGAGGGAATTGGATTAGGAAATGAGACACTTAAAGTAGTAAAGGAGTTTTGCTTTTAGGGAGCAAAATAACAGATGATGGTCGAAGTAGAGAGGATATAAAATGTAGACTGGCAATGGCAAGGAAAGCGTTTCTGAAGAAGAGAAATTTGTCAACATCGAGTATATGGTTCAAATGACTCTGAGCACTATGGGTCTTAACCTCTGAGGTCATCAGTCCCCTAGAACTTAGAACTACTTAAACCTAACTAACCTAAGGACATCACAAACATTCATGCCCGACGCAGGATTCGAACCTGCGACCGTAGCGGTCGCGCGGTTCCAGACTGTAGCGCCTAGAACCGCTCGGCCACTCCGGCCGGCCAACACCGAGTATAGATTTGTCAGGAAGTCGTTTCTGAAAGTATTTGTATGGAGTGTAGCCATGTATGGAAGTGAAACATGGACGATAAATAGTTTGGACGAGAAGAGAATAGAAGCTTTCGAAATGTGGTGATACAGAAGAATGCTGAAGATTAGATAGGTAGATCACGTAACTAATGAGGAGGTATTGAATATAATTGGAGAGAAGAGAAATTTGTGGCACAACTAGACTAGAAGAAGGGATCGCTTGGTAGCACGTATTCTGAGGCATCAAGGGATCACGAATTTAGTATTGGAGGGCAGCGTGGAGGGTAAAAATCGTAGAGGGAGACCAAGAGATGAATACACTGAGCAGATTCAGAAGGATGTTGGTTGCAGTAGGTACTGGGAGCTTAGGAACCTTGCACAAGTTAGACTAGCATGAAGAGGGTTGGGTTGTTTCGGGGAAGGAGACCAGACAGCGAGATCATCGGTATCATCGGATTAGGGAAGGACGGGGAAGGAAGTCGGCCGTGCCCTTTGAAAGGAACCATCCCGGCAGTAGCATGAAGAGCTGCATCAAACCAGTCTCTCGACTGAAGGTCACAACAACAACAATAACGGCCGCTCGTGCAGTTGCAGATGACATGGTGTAAGCCGAAGAAATGGCAAAACAACACAGACAATACGCCGGAGAAACGGCAACAAATGGAGAAATCAAGCTGTGACTTAAAAGTAAATAAGGTATTATGGAACTATTTACACAATACAGTATCTGAAACCAAGCACTATACATGTAATAACGTTTTGGTAATGTTTATTAAGCACGTTCTAAATTTAAAAAAAAATCACTGATGATATTGTCGCTGCAACTAGTTCGTGAGAGAAAATAAAAGTATTTGGGTCAAGGTGGAGCCACAATCACATATCGTCATGTTAGTCGCTGCAATTCAGAGCCGTCAGGCGGCAGACAGCTGCAAATATGTAGATATGAAGAATAAATATGTAGAAGGTTAATAATGTTTCTTTTATTTGAAAAGATTTAAGAGTTTTCACGTAAAAATCTCGGAGGCATTAGTTTTCAACTCGCCTTCGCATTCATTTTTACTTTCAGATAAGTTGTTTGACAAAACAACTGATTCCCGGTATCTTGGGAGATTTGTTTCCGTTCCGTTCAACCATTGGACCAATAGAAGGAAAAAGCGAAGGTAATAGGGTGGTAGTAAAAACAGACGTACAGATGCTATATATGACCAGCGTTTAGCTGCTCCAATGGTAAAGAAAACGAACAACTCACTTAACAAGCAGAAGGCGTTCTAAACACAGTTTCCATAACAACGACTGAAGTGTGAAAGTGGTAGGAAAACTCTGAGGAAAAAAAAAACAACGAACGCTGGTAATTGCATTCCCTGAGAAATGTAACATTCTGGGTTCGAGTCCTGGTCTATCACACAATTTTAATCTGCCACAGAGTTTCAAATGGTCCAAATGGCTCCAAGAACTATGCGACTTAACTTCTGAGGTCATCAGTCGCCTAGAACTTCGAACTAATTCAACCTAACTAACCTAAGGACAGCACATACATCCATGCCCGAGGCAGGATTCGAACCTGCGACCGTAGCGGTCGCTCGGTTCCAGACTGTAGCGCCTAGAACCTCACGGCCACTCCGGTCGGCCACAGAGTTTCACAACACTGCAAACTGTGCTGCAAAATGAAACAGCGGTTCGTAAACATTTGTACAATGGAGCAATGTACAAACTACAAAGCAGAATAAACTGCACTACAAAATGAAATGTCCATTCATAAACAGTTGTACATGGTAGTACAGTACAAAGTACACATTTGGACATTTGGGCCAAAATATTATGACTACTGCCTGTTGTGGAATGACTCCCACCTGGTAGCATTGCGAGCTTGTGGTGCTGTTAGAAAAGTATGCAAGGTGAGCGAAGACGAACGGGAAATCCTCTCACCGACGACATGGACAGCCAATTAGGAAATCCACTGCGGTAAATGACTATGACAAAAGGCAGACTGATGTTCAGATGTGTGAGAACAAGCACCTCCGAACCGACAAGGCAGATTGGCTGTTCGCGCGCTACTGTCGCGAGCATCTACGGTAGGGCCAGCGGCAGCCTAGATTCCCGCTCGCTAGCCGTGCCCTGGCGAGAGTGTCGTAGCGCTCCGCCTCGCTCCACGCTTGCCACATCGCCATAGCACGCTAGCCAAGTGTGAGGAGGAGAGAAGAGAAGGGAAACTGCAGACGCGTCGCATTTAAATTGCAGCGCAGTTGCACGGTATATGACTTAGTTCTATATCTCACATTGGTCAACAACATAAACCACAAGGTTCAAATGGTTCAAATGGCTCTGAGCACTATGGGACTCAACTGCTGAGGTCATTAGTCCCCTAGTACTTAGAACTAGTTAAACCTACCTAACCTAAGGACATCACAAACACCCATGCCCGAGACAGGATTCGAACCTGCGACCGTAGCGGTCTTGCGGTTCCAGACTGCAGCGCCTTTAACCGCACGGCCACTTCGGCCGGCTAAACCACAAGGAAAACAAATTTCCAGTATTATTTAATTATTTTTGTTGCGCTGAAGAAGTACTATAGTTTTTATCTGGTACAAACTGTCGGTATAGGGATATACACAGACAGTTTCATAGATTTTCGCACTCAGGTTGCTATGTTGGGGGAAAGTCAAAAAGTAAAGCTACTTCTGAGAAAAGCAATATTTATTCCAACGACAGAAAACTGGAACACACATTATTTTTCTACATGACATTCCTGTACTTCAACGCACTTCGTCCAACGTTTCTCAAGTTTTTGATCCCGTCGAAAAAAGTTTTTTGATAGCACCTGTAACCAATTACGAGGGTGAGTCAGATGAAAACCTTAAATATTTTTTAAAATATTATTTATTGTGCAGGAGTGGTACAAAGCTGTATCTCTTTTAAACATAATCTCACAGACGCTCAATGCAAGTCCTCCAGCGCTTACAAAGTGCATAAATTCCTTTAGGAAAAAACTCTTATGGTAGTCCGCGCAACCATTCATGCACTGCGTGGCGTACCTTTTCATCAGAAGGGAGCTTCTTTCCTCCCATTGCATCTTTGAGTGGTCCAAAAATATGGAAATCACTTTGGGCAAGGTCTGGTGAGTATGGTGGATGAGGAAAACACTCAAAATGCAGGTCTGTGATTGTTGCAACTGTTGTATGGGCAGTGTGGGGTCTTGCATTGTCATGTGGCAAAAGGTCACCTGCTGACAGCAATCCACGTAGCTTTGATTTGATTGCAGGCCGCAGATGATTTTTTAGGACACCTGTCTATGATGCACTGGTGACAGTGGTCCCTCTAGACATGTAATGCTCCAAAATGACGCCTTTTTTGTCCCAAAAGAGAGTCAGCACAACCTTCCCTGCGGATGGTTCTGTTCGAAACTTCTTTGGTTTTGATTATGAGGAATGAAGCCATTCCTCGCTCGCTCTCTTCATTTCCGGTCGGTGGCAGTGTACCCAAGTTTCGTCCCCAGTAACGATTCTTGCAAGGAAGCCATCACCTTCTCGTTCAAAGCACCGAAGAAGTTCTTCACAAGCATCAACACGTCGTTCTCTCAGTTCAGGAGTCAGCTGCCGTGGCACCCATCTTGCAGACACTTTGTGAACCTGGAGCACATCATGCACAACGTGGTGTGCTAACCCATCACTAATCTGTAAACGTGCTGCAATGTCATTCAGTGTCACTCGGCGGTTCTCCTTGACTATGGTTTCAACTTCTGCAAAGTTCTGTGGAGTCACAACTCGTTGTGCCTGACCTGGACGAGGAGCCTCTTCCACTGAAACACCATTTGCGAACTTCCTACTCCATTCGTAGACTTGTTGCCGTGATAAACATGCATCACCGAACTGAATTTTCATTCGTCGATTAATTTCAATAGGTTTCACACCTTCACGATCCAAAAACCGAATAACAGAACGCTGTTCTTTCCTGGTGCAAGTCGCAAGTGGGGCGGCCATCCTTATAGTGATACTGCGACGGTATGTGTGCATCTGCACTACGCTGCCACCTACAGGCCATTCTGCACGCTGTTTGTAGCACGCTTACCAACTTACAGGATAACGGCACGAAATTTCGATTTGTTATTACAAATTTAAGGTTTTCATTTGATTCCCCGTCGTATTTTCCGTCGCATCAATGACTTCTGCAGCAGTTGGCAAATCATCTTCCCCTACGCACTTCCCTCAATGGTTCAAACGTACGGAAATCACTTAGAGGCAGATCTAGACTGTATGGCGGATGTTCCAGCAATTCGATACCCAACTCCTTTATTTTTTCGGCTGTCCGTTAGGAAGAATGTGGCTGAGCCTTATCTTGCTGCGGGATGACCCCTTCTTGCGGTTTCCTGCGACGTTTGGGTCGGATTGCAGGTTTCAGTTTGGTTCGCAACACATCACAATAATTCTCAATGTTCATCTCTTGGGGTGAAATGAACGGCTGCCCCACCTTGAACGTCCCAGAATAGTGTTATCATAATCTTACCACCTGATGGTCCGCCTGCTTAGCTGAGTTGTAACGTGCTTGCCTCCCATGCTGAGGGCCCGCGTTCGATTCCCGGCCGGGTTGGAGATTGTCTCCGCCCGTGGACTGGGTGTTGCGTTGTCCTCATCATCCTCCCATCATCATCGACGCGCAAAGCGTCACATGTGGCGTCACATGAAGTAAGACTTGCAACAAGGCGGGCGAACCCGGATGGGACCTCCCAGCCAACAATACCATACGATCATTTCATTTCATTTACCAGCTGATGGTTGTCATTTAAATTTCTAACTTCTGGGTGATGATGGGTCTTTCCAAACCAAGCCCGCAGCCTTACTTTCTGGTTCGTGATTATGCACCCACGTTTCACCTACAGCAACGATTTGCTGTAAAAATCTGTCTCCCTCGACATGATAACGGAAGAAATGTTTGCGAGAGATGTCCATCTTTTGCGCCTTATGCTGTGCTGATAATTCTTTCGGTTCTCACCATATACACACTTTCCGAAAATTTAACCCGTCGTGTAAGATGGAATACGCCGAACCATGACTGATATGTAAAGTATTGCAGATTTCGTCCACTGTGATTCGTCTGTTTTCCATTATAGTACTCTCAACGACTTCCAAATCAATCTCAGTTGCTGAAGTCGATGGCCTGCAAAATCTTTCCTGATCAAATAGTGAAGATTTTCCCTATTTGAAGCACTATATCCGTTCGTAGATCTTGCTTCACGATAAACAGCTATAAAGTTACTGCGCTTGCATTCGAAAAATAATGTCCGCAGGTTTAACACCTTCCGCCAACAGAAAGCGTTTCACTGCCCGAATTTCATCTTTGGTGCAGATTGACAATGTAGTTGCCATTTTTCACAGTCTGCTACAATACAAGTAATAACGCGGGAATAAGATTGACACATTGTATGGAATTGTTGCAGACGGTAATACTTGAGTCCTGGATGCTAGCAGCCTTACCGAGTCCTACAGCGAGGAACTTCAAAGGTCCCTTTATTTTTAGACTTCCCCACATTTGTGACTTATTTGGTTCTGTAATCAAAGAAAGGGTCTTTCACACAAATATGCCGATCGAAACAGTCTACCACTTTTTCAGACTTGTTATGGGGACGTGGAAACTCTACCTTACGAAAGTTACGCATACGTCCTGGTCCGTTGTAACGTAAAAGAATAGAAATTGCCTTGCAGATAAGTTAGTCACATCTACACATGTATAGAGGCGCTTTCAACTGAAACTGTATATAGCCTCGAAAAAGAGATGTAAGATTGACAATGTCTTCACTACGTGTAGCAAACTATACTTGCTATTTTTTCAAGGTCTCAACAAATCCTTCAGACCTCAAGTTTTCTTTAACGGCAGGGAGCTTAGGGGTCTTGCAACCTCCCCCTTTCTAATCGGCCTACTGTATCGCGATATATATCTGGCCATGATCGCATATGCCTAATGAAATTTTACAGTGAGTAAGGCTATCGCTACCGAAGGAAAATTGCGCCGGTTAGTTGGAGGAAAGTGTACAATAGACTCTTCTGCATGAAGAATCTATTCTAAACTTCAGCTAAATACTGCTGACAATTTTGAAATGGGTGGAATATAGTGCAATCACTCACGAACCGCACAGGGGGAAAAAGGGTAAAACGTAATATTTACTACAAAAATCACTGATAAGACAAAGAAACACTGATTACCTAAAAAGGCATAATTAAAAGGTCGCCAGTCCGTTAGGGCAATGAAGCTCCAGAATCTTGAGAAAGGTAATGGCAAAGATTTTTTGAGCAAACAATCACTGGCGTGGCAACAGAAGGATGTCACGCTTTTCCACAGCACAACAGTTTACCAAAAAATAAATTAATCAGAAAACACTGAGTTTCCAGTTTCTCATTCCGAAGTACTAAATTTTGAAAGTAACGTTAAAATAAATTACTGGTTAAATAAATGACTGGCTTAACTTAAACTTTGTTATGGAAAAAAATAACTATCAGTAACCTCAGTGTAACGTAATGCAAAATTCAGAAAAGGGCAAGCAATTTAATTTGATTTATGAAAGACTAAACTGAATTTACTTTAAGCAAATGAGCAATCGCTTTTACTTTTAAAATAACAACAGGCCAGCAGAAGTCAGTCGCTAAGCTAAATACAGAATCAATGAAAATGCGCACTCTTAATTTGTGCTGTATCTTTAGTCACTTTAAGTAGTCTGTGTTATGCAATACAAGAATGAACAGTTACTGTGGCAGGAAATTTAGAGTGAAACTGGCATGAAATAGTTGATCACTCGGCGATTTCATGGAAAGGAAAAGGATCCTGCTTTCTAATAATGTCTGAGGACAATGACAACACAGGTGCCTTACAAGTTTAAACTATTGCAAGTTATTATTCAAGTTATTCATAATTTGTGAAAGATATGTTGCTGGGCAAAGCCTCCTCATTACTATGTCTGTTAGTTAACAGTCTTTCGATGTTGTAGCTGTGCGAAAGACGAAGAACGTAGCCGACGACAATGCTGAGCTGCCGTTGTTGCCGCTGCTGCTGTTCGATGAGAAGAACCCCGAGTCGTCTCCAGAGACACGGATAATTATGGGACAGATGGAATTGCAGCTTCCTCCGCCTGTTCACTCCCACAGTGCTCCCAATACTCGCTGGTTACCTAATCAGGTGCGTCTACACTGGCGAGAGCTTAGCTGCACACCGCGTCGGCGATAGCGCCCAACAAAAACTTCCGCTCTCTTTCATAGCTCAAGCTGCTCTGCCTCCTGTCTGCTCGCAACGCGACACAGACTCTCCACACGCAAAGATAAACAACGGCACAGCTACTTCCATTTCGTCGTTCCTATCGATACATTGGAGTAAAGTTCCCTTGGCTATTACACACTAATTTACAATATTTTCATTATAAAGGGTGACACACGGGAGACGGACGGTTTTGAACTGCGTAGTAGTGAGGACGCGGTGGTGGGAGGTGGTCGTGGTGGGGATAGTTCTGATCCACACAAGATGCCATTTCATTTACTCAGTCACTATGGAGCAGTGAGACTTGCAACGTCGAGTGTTTGTCTATGACAGTTTCGTGAAAAGTGGTGAGTCTATTGTTGCTACGCAGCGATTGTTTCGTGCGCTGTTTAACGTCGGTCGACAGGGAGCTGTTCCGATCCGTAACACAATCCTCAGATGGGTGGAAAACTTCAGATCAACTGGAAATATACTGGATAAGAAGCATCCTGGCCCGAGACGCAGAGTAACGACACCAGAAAATGTTGAAAGGGTAAGGCAAGCGGCAGTCAGAAGCCCAGGACGGTCAGCTAGACGTCATGCTAGTGAGTTACTAATCAATCGTGAATCGGTTAGACGAATTTTGCATAAAGAATTCAAATTCCATCCCTACAAAATGCTCATTGTCCAACAACTTAAGGAAACTTATTTTGCTGTACGAGAAGACTTCGCTTACAGAATGCAAGTGATTTTGGGATCGAATGGAAATGAAATTTCATTGATGAGCGATGAAGCTCATTTACATTTAAACGTGACCGTGAATAAGCAAAACCTACGTTAGTGGGCTCTACAGCATCCACACCTTATCCACCAGCGTCCTCTACACTCAGAAAAAGTAAGTCTGGTGTGCTTTTGGCTCTGTTGGCATTATTGGACCATATTTTTTTGAAGAAAACGGGGCCGCAGTTACGGTTCGTTACATTCGTATGCTTGAAACATTCTTGAAACCAGAACTAAGAAGACGACGAATCCCTTTAAAACGCGTTTGGTTCCAGCAGGATGGGGCAACACCGCACACCGCAAACTCTTCAATGACAGTTCATAGAGGCATGTTTCCTGTACGGATTATCTCACGTTTTGGAAATGTTCCTTGGCCTCCCAGGTCTCCCGACTTGTCAGAATGTGACTTTTTTCTGTGGGGTACCTTAAGAACTGTGTCTATAACCACAAACCACGAAATTTGGATGAGTTGAAGAATATAATCATTCAAGAAATTGCTGCCGTCCGTGCAGAGATTTTAGTCCGCGTGATGGAGGATTTTGAGAAGAGACTTGAGTCCTGCATTCGAAATGATAGACATCACCTTGACGACATTATTTTTCACAAATAACTTTGTTAACTAAAATGGCAAATAATGAGCTTTGATTTTGTGTAAATAAACATGGCTGAGTATTATTTCATTAAAAACCGTCTGTGTCCCATGTTTCATCCTATCAATTATATATGGTCAAAAATAGATACACTAGTACATCGATTACGCATTAAATATAGTTTCTGTAACACAGCTCACAGCGTCAGGATCAAAGGTACAGTCCAAGTTATCAACGATTATTAAACGGCGAAAATTTTAGATGGTGCAGGTAATCTATCTGCATTTTCGGTATTATATACTGAACTGCTTTTGTCACAATGTGTCCCTTCTATAACAAGATTTACTTTTTAAATTCATCCCTAACAAATTAGAAAGAGGTTGTTTCTCACTTCGCAATATCTTACTGTAGGCAGTGTGCAGTCAAGCTCACTTAAAATGCGAGGACTTCGATTCATTCCGGATGTTTTAATTTTCTTATCTGCATTCCTTTTTCCTTCGTAATTTCAAAAATAGCGAATTATGAACAGGAAAATCGTTCATTGCATGCCCTATGACCTAACCAACGTGCTTTGCAGGAATATGTAACGTCTCCATACTCTTTGTACAGTTTCATTGAAAACTGTTCTAACTGACAGTGGAATAATGTGCGCATCTTCAGAAATTTTAGTATTCATACCACTAATTTCTTCACATGTTGCATGCGTGGAAATTTATCGCAGAGTTCTTCTTGATGCACAGAACAATGAATATTATGTGTCGTTCATTGTAAGTTTCAGCTCTTTCATTGTCAACTAAATCTTTAAACTCTGTCTGCATGGGATTGTGATAACGCGTGATAGCAAATTTGCAGTACCCAACGCTTATGAGACTGCACAGTTATTGGGAATTCTCGTCCCTCTCTTTTGTCATTCCCAATCATTTTTAACCTCCAAATACGGCGCCGTGTCAGACAGTGCCGTAACACCAGTGTTCGCGGAAGTACATGTTAGTACTTAGTCCTCTCACTTTCTCTTTATAGGAAGTCCCAGGTTCGCTCTTCCGCCGAGTATAGCACGGGTCTGTCTCCTTGAATAGTCAGTGAGAAACTCTCCGTTGAGCGGAAAACATCGCACAGGTGGCACTCCATACCGCGCGTGCTCAATCTTGAACGTATTTACTTTGTCGTATGTCCCTTTGCTTTTACCGCTGTATGTGGTAACAGTCACTGCTTACTGCTGTAAGAGCAAAGCACATAATTACGGCTTTTCGGCTTTCTTGAAGAATACTTCATAGACCGTGCAAAAATTAAGAATTTGCCGAAGAACTACCGAGCACTAACTAATACCGAAACTACACCTCCAATTACAGCTACATGGATAGTCTGCAAATCACATTTAAGTGCATGGCAGAGGATTCATCAAACCACCTTCACAATAATTCTCTATTATTGTAGTCTTGTACACCGCGCTGAAAAAACGAACACCTGTATCTTTCCGTGCGAGTCTGATTTTACTATGGTGATCGATTTTATCATGGTGATCGTTTCTCCCTATGTATGTAGGCGTCAAAAATGTTTTCGCATTCGGAGGAGAAAGTTGGTGATTGAAATTTTGTGAGAACATTCTGCCCAAAATCCTGTATCATTTCAGTGACACTCTCTCCCCTGTTTCGCTATAATACGAAACGTGCAACTCATCTTTGAACTTTCTCGATGTAATCCGTCAGTCCTATCTGGTAAGGATCTCAGACCACGCAGCAGTATTCTAAAAGAGGACGGACAAGCATAGTGTAGGCAGTTTCTTTAGTGGAAATATCACATTTTCTAGGTGTCTTGCCAATAAAACGCAGTCTTTGGTTAGCCTTCACCACATCATTTTATACGTGTTCCTTCCAATTTAAGTTGATCGTCATTGTTATTCCTAAGTATTTAGTTAAATTTACGACCTTCAGATTTGACTGATTTATCGTGTAACCGAAGTTCAACGGATTCCTTTTATCACTCATATGAAGGACCTCACACTTTTCGTTAATTATGGTCAGTTGCCAATTTTCGTACCATACAGATAAATTTTCTAAATCGTTCTGCAATTTGTTTTGATCTGCTTATGACTTTACTAGTCGATAAACGAGAGCATCATCTGCAAACATAAGACAGCTGCTCACATTGTCTCCTAAATCGTTTATATAGATAAGGAACAGCAAAGGGGTTATAACACTACCTTGGGGTGCGCCAGAAATCACTTCTCTTTTATTTGATGACTTCCCGTCAATTATTATGAACTGTGACCTCTCTGACAGGAAATCACGAATCCAGCCACATAACTGAGGCAATATACCATAAGCAAGTAAGTTCACTACAGGGCCGGCCGGGGTGGCCGAGCGGTTCTAGGCGCTACAGTCTGGAACCGCGCGACTGCTACGGACGCAGGTTCGAATCCTGCCTCGCGCATGGATGTGTGTGATGTCCTTAGGTTATTTAGGTTTAAGTAGTTCTAAGTTCTAGGGGACTGATGACCTCAGAAGTTAAGTCCCATAGTGCTCAGAGCCATTTGAACAGTTTTTCACTACAGGCCGCTTATGTGGTACAGTGTCAAAAGCCTTCTGGCAATCTCGAAATACGGAAGCAATCTGAAATTACTTGTCAATAGCACTCAACACTTCATGTGAGTAAAGAGCTAGTTGTGTTTCACAAGAACGATATTTTCTAAATCCGTGTTGACTGTGTGTCAATAGACCGTTCTCTTCGAAGTAATTTATGATGTTCGAACACAATTTTTGTTCCAAAATTCTGCTTCATATCGAAGTTAATGACGCGGGCCTGTACTCCTATTACCCTTCTTGAATATTGGTGTGACCTGTGCAAATTTCCAGTCTTTGGGTACGGATCTTTCATCGAGCGAACGGTTATATGTGATTGTTAAGTATGGAGCTATTGTATCAGAATACTGTGAAAGGCACCTAACTGGTATACAGTGTCGATCGGAAGACTTACTTCTGTTAAGCAATTTAAGTTGCTTCACTACTCCGAGGATATCTACTTCTACGTTACTCGTGTTGGCAGCTGTTCTTGATCCGAATTCTGGAATATTTACGTCGTCTTCTCGGGTCAAGGAATTTCGGAAGGCTTTGTTTAAGAACTCTGCTTTCGCAGCACTGTCGTCAATAGTAGTTCCATTGCTATCGCGCATATGACCAGAATCTCTTTGGATTTTTTATCAGGTCTCGCGTTGAAGTACGCGCTAAATTTCATGCTTCTCTAAAAGATCGCCAGTCTTGGAGATTTTGCGTTTGTTTAAATCTGGCATGTGTTTTTTGTTGATTCTGCAGCAGCGTCCTGACCCGTTTTGTGTACCACGGAGGTTCAGCTTCATCGTTTGTTAACTTATTTGGTATAAATCTCTCAATTGCTGCCGATACTATTTCTCTGAATTCAAGCCACATCTGGTCTACACTTACATTGTTAATCTGGAAGGAGTGGAGCTTGTCTCTGAGGAAGGCGTCAAGTGAATTTTTATCTGCTTTTTTTTTTAAACAGGTATATTTTTCGTTAATTTTTGGAGGATTTGGGGGTTACAGTATTCAATCTCGCAACGATAATCCTATGTTCACTAATCCCTATAACCTTTTATTTGCGTAGAGTCATGAACTACCTGCACGGATTAATTTTTAGAGAATGCATTGAGCACAACTTCGGATGATATTTTATGCGTACATCCGGATTTAAACATATATTTTCTCCAACATATCGAGGGCAAATTAAAGTCACCACCAAATCAAATTATACAAGTCGGGTTCGCGTTTGAAATTAATCTTAAGTATTTTTTGAACCTTTCAGGAATTGTATCTTCTGAATTGGGAGGTCGGTATAAGGATCCAATTATTGTTTTACTCCGATTGCCAAGAATGACCTCAGCCCGAAGAGACAGTCGAATGAAACGGGTATAGCACCCTTCCAGGAATGTGGCCCACACAAGAATAACAAGACTACTGTACGTTGTTCAACATACAAACATTTTGTATGTAACAATCACTCAAAACGCCAACTAGTTTGCTACTGCTGTCATTGAAAAGGAGACGGAGAAATGGTAGTGCGGAGCGATCGATATTTAGTGTTTTCATATTTATGTATTACATTGTAATTTCCAGTATCATTATTTTCAGCTAATATAGGAAATACATATACACGATTTATGCTGTGATTATTCAATATTATACATTACTGAAATCAAAACGTTGCTATTATAGTACAACGTATAGTTACATATTCATTTATCTTTGTCCCCTAAAATGGTACCGAGGTTAAATGTGTGACGTTTAATGTCCTTATATTGTAGTGACATTATACAAGTAGTAATCCTTACAAAAATGTACAGATGGATCCATTTTCAAAACGCGGCACCCAGGTCCGCGCGCGGTATCTCAGGAGACTGTGACACACGCTGCATTTAGCGGGCTAAAGGCTTGTGACGATAGTTCGCTAGATCGCCTCTTCCTGTGCAAAGGCAGCCATTGGTCCTGTGAACGTCCTTCATACCACGAACAGACAGCAGAGGTAAACAGCATCGGCCTTACGATTCTGCCGAAATCAAGGAAGTTTTGCAGACCGAAAACTGCTACATCACGATACTCCATGAAATGTCCCACTGTACCGAGTATTTGCGTAAAAGAAAAAAAAAGAAAAAAGAACGAGCAAAACGGATACAGGCCGAAACCTAGGTCTACACGCAGTCCGCATATCTGGCCCGTGTGAACTTTGGCGTGCTGTGCCCAGTCCTCATCTATGGAACGTGATATATGCACAGTGAAACGACGAGCAGACGACAATCAGTTGTATGTTCACGCCTCAACACAGTATGTGCAAGTAGGAGGCTTGCCCACTGTGTAAAGCGAGACAGGTGGCGATCTACGGCAGATCTAATAGCAGAGCACGAACACAAACACAGTGTTTTGAAGTACACTGTTCAGTGCATATTGTTGAACATGGGGTCCGTACTAGACAACCCTACACGTCCCGTGTTGACTCAGTGACATTGTCTTTTAGGACTGCTTTGAGACTGGATCGTGGGGAGATGGAAACTTGTCACA
The DNA here is from genome assembly GCF_023898315.1 of Schistocerca nitens. Classification (NCBI taxonomy): domain Eukaryota; kingdom Metazoa; phylum Arthropoda; class Insecta; order Orthoptera; family Acrididae; genus Schistocerca; species Schistocerca nitens. Next base: position 543,303,497 of record NC_064621.1, on the reverse strand, counting down.
TCGAGGGATGAATCACTTTTATTGCTACACGATGTCGATGGTTGTGTGCAGATATGGCGTAATCCACGCAAAGCTCTGCTCGAAACATGCATCACGACACAGATACAGGTCTGTGGGTACAGTATTATGCTGCGGAAATTCACCAAGGCTTTCATGGTACCTGTTGTAGACCCTTGTACCGCGAGGAAGCAAAGGAGAGAATGTCGTTATGGATGGCCAATATCCTCTTTCTACAACACAAATGCTCACGTGGATTAACATGGTTCTTTGTTTACATGAACATTTACTCAACTCGAGTAGAGTCCATGTACTGTGATACAAGCTCATCAGTAATACTCCTCTTGCAGACCATATCGGTAATCTAACTATTACAAACTTCAGCCTCAGTGCTAGTCTCGCTGTAGGCAGTAATCGGATGGCTATGTACTGTCGTGATCTGCGGTAACTATACCCGCTATGCGAATATAGTGACAGACGCCAAACTGGGGACTCGCATTCTGAAGGACGACGGTTCAATCCCGCGTCTGGCCATCCTGATTCAGGTTTTCCGTGATTTCCCTAAATCGCTACAAGCAAACTCCGGGATGGTTCCTTTGAAAGGGCACGGCCGACTTCCTTCCCCGTCCTTCCCTAATCCGATTTAATCGATGACCTCGCTGTCTGGTCTTCTCCCCCAAACAACCCAACCCAGCCGAAGTAGGTGGTTGAGTCAGTAAGGCCGTCTGGTCATCGGCGGCGGCCTATAAACGTGCTGTCGAGAGGGCGTTGGCGGCTTGTTACTTGTTGGTGTGTCTCTGGCCTCTCGCATTATAGGTGCGCTTGATACAGCGCCTACTTATCGATCTTCGCGCTCCATCTTTGACGACTGGTGTGCTGGCGACAGCTTACGCCAGCGCACCAGTAGTAGAAATCGAAGGCACCATGGCAGATGTGGACTATGGCAATAGTGTATCGGACTACCTAAGTCTCTCCATGCTTGATATCTTTCTGGACGATGTTTGCATCTCCGAGCAGGCTATGTGTCACAAGCACAGAACAGTGCTACAGTATTTCAGGTGCAAGATAGTGAACTGGCATTGCTCATGTAAGTAACTATTTCGATGTCAAAGACAGATATTGCTATTATTCTTCTACGTCAATGCCTGATGTCAATTGCGACATTCTTTTGTAAATAAGACAAGACGATTTGCCTCCTGTCTTTTATCACCACTTCTTATTGGTTAGCTTCTTGCTCGCAGCAGTTTACCATGTAACCATCCTTGTACTGATATTTAATTAGATGAATAATAATAACTGTAATCTGCACCTTTCTCTCTGTTTCCCTTTCAAAGGACTGTGATTATCCTTGCCAACAATGATAACAAGATTTATCGTTTTCCGTGTAATTAATGTTGAGAGGAGTTCACTTTGGTGACGTGTCGTTTTGCACGCCAACTACACGCCATTTCGTGCATATCTGCACATCTCGGCAAATTTACTTCACGAAGACTGATATCAATTATTCCAAGAAACGCCAAAATATTTGTTTCATCATGTTTAATACAAACACAGTCCGCAGTCACCAAAGTTATCTGCTCACCAGCTAACGGTTCGGCACCTAACCACCGCCCTAGGAACTGTAATGTACTGGAATCACCAGGTTCATCTTCGATTTACGTTTTTGATTCCTGCGGTGTCCACTGTGATTCATCCCAACTTCAGAACAATCAAGATGAGGAAGACTGCTACAAAAACAGTTTTTTCAGTTAAAGCCTCACTCTGCCTTTTTTTGCGGATCAGTTAGAGTCAACAAGTTCGCCTGATCTGAACACAATGGACCATATTTGGGACGCTGCTGGCTGCCATATACTTTTGGAAAACTACCAAGCATTGGTCGAATTCATGCCATTTAGAATTGAGACTATATTGCGTACCAAAGTGGTATCAAAACGCTACTCAGCTGCCGGTCGCCATGTTTTGGCCTATCGGCGTACGCACTCGGTAAAATTTTGATTGAGTGTGAATTCCTCTCCTGTGCCGACCTCTTCATCGCAGAGTAGCACTTGCAACCTACGTCCTCAGTTATTTTGCTGGATGTATTCCAATCTCTGTCTTCCTCTACAATTTTTACCCTCTACAGTTCCTTGTAGTGCCATGGAAGTCATTCCCTCATGTCTTAACAGATGTCCTATCATTCTGTCCCTTCTCCTTATCAGTGTTTTCCACATATTCCTTTCCTCTCCGATTCTTCGCAGAACCTATTAATTCCTTACCTTATCAGTCCACCTAATTTTGAACATTCGTCTGTATGTATGTTCTCAGAAATTTCCATCTCAAATTAAGGCCCATGTTTGAAACTAGTAGACTTGTCTTGGTCAGGAATTCCATTTTTGCCATTGATAGTCTGCTTTTGGTGTCGATGTCCTTCTTTCTCCGCCCGTCATTGGTTATTTTAACTGCCTAGGTAGCTGAATTCATTAACTTCATCTACTTCGTGATCATGAATCCTGATGTTAAGATTCTCGCTGTTCTCATTTCTGCTACTTCTCATTACTTTCGTCCTTCTTCTATTTACTTTCAGTCCATATTCTGTACTCATTAGATTGTTCATTCCGTTCAGCAGATCATATAATTCTTCTTCACTTTCTCTCAGGATAGCAATGCTATCAGTGAATCCTATCATTGAAATCCTTTCGTCTTGAATTTTAATTCCACTCCTGAACCTTTCCTATGTTTCCATAATTGCATCTTCTATGTACAGACTGAACAGTAAGGGGGAAATACTACATTCCTGTCTTACACCCTTTTTAATCCAAGCATTTCGTTCTTGGTCGTCCACTCTTATTATTCTCTCTTGGCTCTTGTACACGTCGCATTTCCTCTGTAACCAGTCTTTATCATTGCATTATTGTAGTTTTTGTTGCTGTCCCTTGTAAATGTTGATCACCAGCGCTGGTTGAGAACCAAATTGAAATGCTGCTGCAAACCGTTTTTGTACTTCTCACTTATCAGCGTTGGTTGTAATGTTTCTAAAATTCTACCTGAAGATGATAGCACGGACTATTGAAATGGGTAGTAGAGAGATAAATAAACGACTGTCACGTTTAATGCAGCAAAATGTTGTTTCTGTTTCTCACTTACCGCACGTGGGTTGTAATGTTTTTAATCTTTCACCTGAACAGGATGGTGCGGACTACTGAAACGGGCAGTGGAGAGATAAATAAGCTACTGTCGTGTTGAACTCCGGCGGTGCCTCCCAAGGCTCTCCGGTGAGCTACGCAAATCTCCCGACTGCCAGAATCCCTCTACCACATGCAGAAACACTCCAGAAGCGCTCACGCCAACTTCACGGAAATAGCGAAGCCCGGATAACAGGTATGGCTCTGCAGTCTGGCGCTTTGGCCCAGATCCAGCACGTGTTTCTGAAAGTTAGCGACTCACGTCGCGGTATGCTGTTACCTCACGTATAGAATGTTCGCAAACAGATGTCGCAGAACCCGTGTAGCAATCTCCTACAGAACCCGCCAGAAGCGGAAAAAGGATGACATATTCGTGGAAAATGTCAAGAGAAATATATGTGGCTTTCGATACTTTTCATTTCCATATAGACATGAAAGCAAACTTCCTTCGCACCCGAATAACCGAAGTTAAATCTTCTACGACACAGACGTAACATCACGTCTCAACAAGGAATGTTGCTCCTGCTTCTTCGTCCCCTGTATTTCCGCATTATTTATTTATTTATTTATCTTTCGAAATTCAGGTTTGAAACTACACGATAATAAAGCAGGAATGGATACTAACGGAACCAAGACGGAATACAAGCTTATTTAAGATTGAAAACACACTGGTTACACTCGCCAGCGAATGGAGTGAATATCAAATTATAGCAAAAACTGAGATACTCTCGGAAAGTGCGATGAATCAGGTGCCAATTTAATGGGGGCAACACAAATAGGAGAGAGGCAAATTTTCCTGTCTGCGAATATACCGCGATCCAAAGACGAGTAATACTGAAGGGAGAAAACAGATAGACGCCTACATCACCATTCCCTCGTTGCGAAACATTGGCAGCTAAGAAATCTTAAAGAACGACACACTATGTCTTCGAAAAGATGGTGATACAGGGAATCCTTATATTTCTTAAAAATTGAGGAAACTGGAGACAGTGGCTGAATAAAGGAGCACAACGCACGGTAGGTCAAGATAGGATTAGAAACAGTGCTAGTAACTTGTAAATTCGTAGGGGTAAATTACATGGCAATGATGTACAGGGCGACCCACATTCACGAAATAATATATGTAGATAGATAAAAATTGATACATATAATTGAAATAACATGTGATGTTATTGAAACCAAAAACGAGATTGCAAAAACCAGCCAGCAGATGGCGCTGGACAACAACACGTCAATGACGCAGCATGGGAATCGTGTGTAAAATGAGCTGCAGTGAGAGAGAGAGAGAGAGAGAGAGAGAGAGAGAGAGTTAGATGCGCCAGCAACCGCGACATTTTGCCTTTAAAAAGGCACTGTCAGCGAAGCTTTACTATCGTATCACAATTGAGAATCTAATACTGCAGCTTTATTGTCCTGTCGTCATAAGAAGGGTATTGCAAGTAAATAACTTGGGATGACTTTTGTTTCTGCTCAGATGCACTAATGTCGTCCTATATCCTACTAGAATCAATAATTTCCGAGTAGGGGGTTAATGGACGAAAGACGCAGCATTGCGGCGTGCGATAAGTTGGAAATCTGAGACGGTCAGGGATTGTGTCTGGGTGGCCGAAGAGTTAAGGACTCGCTCATGAGAAGCGGTAAATCCCGGTCTGGCACAAATTTTCAACTTTCACCACTGCATTACCAAAAAGCTCTGTGCGGCTGGAAGTCACAAAATCACACTCATCCCTTCCCTTCCCTTTCTTTCCCTTTTCTCAGTTTCGGTTCATAGAGAACCTGTGACAAGCGTCACTGTAAAGAAAATGAAGACGAAGTTCGAGGCCATGGATTATTTAGAAGATGGACCTCTTAGTGGGCGACCAGATAGAAGTGCTACTGCTGCTCGGACAGTTCGGGAGGAGAAACAGACTTTAGCGGGTTCATCTCCGCTTTGTGAAGTCAAAGATTGTGTGTCGCGCGTCGCACCGGCATTCCTCGCAGTACTGTTTTGAAAGCTCTAAGGCGTATCCTCCAGTGCTATCCGTATAAAATCCAGCGTGACCGTGAATTGTTAGCCACCGATTTTGTGACAAAGAGAGTATTTGTGGCGTGGGCTCTTCAAAAATGGGGGAACAAAACAATTAGTTGTCTAACGTATTGTGAACCGACAAAGTCCATTTCACACTCCAAGGGTCTGTCGACACCCACAACTGCAGAATTTGCGCTACCTAAAAATCCTAGAACCCATGTGGAAACACCATTGCATGACGAGAAATCATTGTGCTGTGTGGCTTTACTACATCAGTAGGGATCGGACGCTTTTTCTTCGAGGAAATGCGGGGTGCTATTTTTCAAACTGTCAGCGTGACAGAGGTGAGAAACGCCGATATGTTACAGAATCGCATCATCCCTACGTGACAGATAAACACCTGCTGGAAAGTACGGCTTGTATGCAGGATGGCGCCCCACAAGTGTGCTACAAGAGTCATGCTTGGACTCTCAGGTCCCCAGACCTCAATGTGTGTGGTTATTGGTTGTCGTGCTACCTGAAGTCGTAAGTCCACTGCGATCGTCCGGCCTTGCTGTGTACGCTAGAAGACAACTTCCGACAGCAGTTGCTCACTATACCTACTCATGTGCTGTAAAGTGCTATTCACAACAAAAATCTATTGTTATCCTAATTATTGGTTTTGTGTTAAATGAAGCGCCATTGTTGGCTATTTTTTGCGTCTTTTGTTTCCGTTTGGATAAAACCCCATGTCATTTCAAGTATGTGTGTCAAATTTTACTCCTCTACCTACGTTATGCCGGCCGAAGTGGCCGTGCGGTTAAAGGCGCTGCAGTCTGGAACCGCAAGACTGCTACGGTCGCAGGTTCGAATCCTGCCTCGGGCATGGATGTTTGTGATGTCCTTAGGTTAGTTAGGTTTAACTAGTTCTAAGTTCTAGGGGACTAATGACCTCCGCAGTTGAGTCCCATAGTGCTCAGAGCCATTTTTTTGAACCTACGTTATTCCGTGAGGTCTTGAATTTTCAAATGTTAACAGGCATTTGGCTCGCCTTGTATAAATGGAGGGACGACAAACTTCTCCTGTGGACAGAAATAGTTATAAATCAGGTACGGTTCGTGTGTAAAAAGTGCTGGTAGATGAAATCGCCGTCAGGGGTAACATCAAGCATGATAGAATGCTTGTGGTTCGCAAGAATGTTCACGAGATCCACAGGCGTCCAAGTGCTTACAGTCACTAGTACAGGTGTTATCGAAGACCAGGTGAGTGCCGCCCATAGCGTTATTGTCTCCCCGGTGACGAGACACACGTTCCCAGTGACACGCCGTTGCCTGGGAACAAATAATGAGCTGAGAGGTTCCGACCGGCTTCTCCCTCGGACACGTTTTAGCCGAAATGAACGAGTTAGAAGTTACTTTGCAAATAAGTCCGGGGAAATCTTCGCACCGTTTGGCTTTTGAGACAGATGCGTCAGAAGCACCATTTCACAGAGTTGTGGAGGAATTCAAAAATTGGAAACTTATGGTAAGGTCTTATGGGACCAAACTGCTGAGGCCATCGGTCACTAAGCTTACACACAACTTAACCTAATTTAAACTAACTTATGCTAAAGACAACACACACACACACACACACACACCCATTCCCGAGGTATGACTCGTACCTCCGACGAGCAGAAGCGACGCGAGCTGTGCAAGACGCCCATGACCGCGCGGCGAGGAATTCAAAGTCAAGCCTTACAGAGAAGTGGTAGCGCATTGACTGAACAATTCAGTTAGTGTAGATATACACTATTAGTTCAAAATTGTCTGGGCACACCAATGTCATGCGGAACTGACCACTATATATCACGAGAAGCGGACCCGCCAATCTAAAGAGAAGCGGGGATTATTGTGTCGTCAGTGGAGACTTACAAGGGAACATTCACAGGTGTAAATAAACAATCTTGACGGAACTTGGCAAGCATTTAGAATGTTGAAGGCAATGTAAAATGTATTTTTTTGTTTTTGTTCAGTTTAGCTTTTAAGGGATAAAACACACCCCGAAAGGTAATTTGAATAGTTGATTTAGAAGGAATAAGAAACCATGGTATATAAAATGTGTTCCAAACAGAAGTTGAAATGTGATTAAAGTTCTTGAAGGCTGTGTAATCAAATTTTGTAATAATCTGAAGTTTTGTGAAATAGCCAGCAATCATTATTTAATTTTGAAAAATTAAACCGTTTGTTCGAACATAAACTGAAGTGCTTTCATGCCACATACTTCCAGGTGTAATAAAACTGGTTTCTGAAATTTCGTTTTTGGAAAATAATCTTTAGGCCTACACAGTTTGCTGTCAGAGTATTTTTAACATACCTAATTGAAATATCTAAATATTTATTATTATTCTAATTATTTACATTATTTATTTTTGATTTGTTTTAAGCTTCCTTCGTACGTTTTACATCCATGGTTTTTTTTCCTTTGAATTTTAGTTCACCATTTCAGATACGTGTATTTTGTTAATTGAAAATAATAAGTAAAATTATTATGATACAAAATTATAACAATAATAATAATAATAATAATAATAATAATAATAATAATAATAAACCCCGTGGAGGCCCGGGAAAAGAATAGGCCTTCGGTATGTTCTGCCAGTCGTAAAAGGCGACGAAAAGAACAAACCACTAATAGGGCTAACCCCCCTTTTTGTGTGATTAGTTGGTTCAGGACAGAACTAATGAAGCCTCGGACAAGCGCTGTCATGGTCGGGAACGACGCTTGAACCCTATGCCCGTCCACAATGGTAACGACACTGCTAGCCACATGGAAAATGATTTAAATCCAAATAGAGGTGTTTTGCAGGATATGCTTCCTGCAACCACCCTATAAGGAAAACAAAGACAGAGGATGAGATGGTCAGATGAAGTTAACCGCCACCTCATGTTCAGTTTTTACCAAGCAACAAACTTAGGAACCAACACAACTGGATACAGATCACAAGTATATACAACATTTATTACCAGAGACCTAGAATTAAAATTTTTAACAGAACAACGACTAGCTGATCAGATCCGTGTAATAATCAAAAATAACAGGATACCCCAGTTAGAATTAGAAAACATCAAACAACAAGTACAACAAATACTGGAACAAAACAATGTGCAATCAGAAGAAGAAAATACAGTAATGGACTCAAACATCCCAGAAGAAACAAAGAACAACACGCATCAATTAAACAATTAGAAGAAAACGAAATCTTAAGACAGCTACCAGAACAAGCACAAATAGAACATGAAGTGACACACATGTTAGATGTAGAAGAAAAATTTCAGCTAACATATATAGAATATAAAGACACAAATACAGACATTAAACCATTCTTGGATAGACCACCAAATAACCCACTACTCGAAACAACAATAACAACTATCAACTCAATCATACACAACAAAATAAATGAAAATACAAATATGGAAGAGTTACAACTACTGGTTTATATAGGAGCACTCACTACACTAAATATACACACTAGGCAGAGATCAGAATCAACCAACACACAGAAGATACCCACAAAACCAGCATGGCAACACAGGCTACAGATCAGAATAGAAAAACTGAGAAAAGACATCGGACAATGAACACAGTTTATAAGAAATGAAATATCAGACAAAAAACGAAAAAGGTTAGGTAAAATCTCACAACAAGAAGCGATAGAGCAATTAGATGAAAAGAAGCAGAAATTACAAGCATTGGCCAAACGACTTAGAAGATACAAAAAAAAAGTGAAAATAGAAGGAAACAAAACCAAATATTCAACACAAACCAAAAGAAATTTTATCAGACAATAGATAACACAGACGTTAAAATAGAAAACCCACCAAACATAACAGACATGGAACACTTCTGGTGCAACATATGGTCAAACTCGGTACAGCGTAAGAGGCATGCACGGTGGATACAAGCAGAAAAAGACGCATACAAGATGATTCCACAAATGCCTGAAGTAATAATTTTGCAACATGAAGTCACCCGAGCAATTAATTCTACACACAATTGGAAAGCCCCTGGAAAAGATAAAATAGGAAATTTCTGGCTAAAGAAGCTCATCTCAACACATTCACATCCAACTAAATTATTTAACAGTTACATTGCAGACCCATACACGTTCCCTGTTACACATGGAATAACTTATCTGAAACCTAAAGATCAAGCAGACACAGAAAACCCAGCAAAATATCAACCCATAACATGCCTACCAACAATATACAAAATATTAACTTCAGTCATTACACAGAAATTAATGACACATACAACACAGACCAAAATTATAAATGAAGAACAAAAATGCTGCTGCAAAGGAGCACGAGGATGTAAAGAGCAACTGATAATAGATGCAGAGGTGACATATCAAGCTAAAACTAAACAAAGGTCGCTACACTATGCATACATTGATTACCAAAAAGCTTTTGATAGTGTACCCCACTCATGGTTACTACAAATATTGGAAATATACAAAGTAGATCCTAAATTGATACAGTTCCTAAACATAGTAATGAAAAATTGGAAAACCACACTTAATATCCAAACAAATTCAAATAATATCACATCACAGCCAATACAGATTAAGGGTGGAATATACCAAGGAGACTCATTAAGTCCTTTCTGGTTTTGCCTTGCTCTGAACCCACTATACAACATGCTAAATAATACAAATTATGGATATAATACTACTGGAATATACCCACACAAAATCACACATTTGCTATACATGGATGATCTAAAACTACTGGCAGCAACAAATCAACAACTCAACCAATTACTAAAGATAACAGAAGTATTCAGCAATGATATAAATATGGCTATTGGAACAGACAAATGTAAGAAAAATAGCATAGTCAAGAGAAAACACACTAAACAAGAAGATTACATATTGGTTAACCACAGCGACTGCATAGAAGCAATGGAAAAAACAGATGCCTATAAATATCTAGGATACAGACAAAAAATAGGAATAGATAATACAAATATTAAAGAAGAACTTAAAGAAAAATATAGACAAAGACTAACAAAAATACTGAAAACAGAATTGACAGCAAGAAACAAGACAAAAGCTATAAATACCTATGCTATACCAATATTGACCTACTCATTTGGAGTAGTGAAATGGAGTAACACAGACCTAGAAGCACTCAATACACTTACACGATCACAATGCCACAAATATAGAATACATCACATACATTCAGCAACAGAAAGATTCACATTAAGCAGGAAGGAAGGAGGTAGGGGATTTATCGACATAAAAAAACCTGCATTATGGACAGGTAGACAATTTAAGAAAATTCTTTATAGAACGAGCAGAAACTAGCAAAATACACCAAGCAATCACTCATATAAATACATCGGCTACACCACTGCAATTTCATAACCACTTCTACAACCCTTTAGATCACATAACATCAACAGATACGAAGAAAGTAAATTGGAAAAAGAAAACACTACATGGCAAGCACCCCTATCATCTAACACAGCCACACATCGATCAAGTCGCATCCAACACATGGCTAAGAAAAGGCAATATATACAGTGAGACAGAAGGATTCATGATTGCAATACAGGATCAAACAATAAACACCAGATATTACAGCAAGCATATTATTAAACATCCCAATACTACAACAGATAAATGCAGACTTTGCAAACAACAAATAGAAACAGTAGATCACATCACAAGCCGATGTCCAATACTAGGAAATACAGAATACACCAGAAGACATGACAATGTAGCAAAAATAATACATCAACAACTTGCCATACAACATAAACTAATAATACAAAACACGTTCCCACATACAAGTATGCACCACAAAATGTACTGGAGAATGATGAATACAAATTATACTGGAACAGATAAAACGACGCCACATAACAAACCTGACATCATACTCACCAATAAAAAGAAGAAATTAACACAACTGATCGAAATATCCATACCCAATACAACAAATATACAGAAGGAAACAGGAGCAAAAATTGAACAATACGTCCAACTGGCTGCGGAAGTCAAGGACATGTGGCATCAGGATAAAGTTTACATTATACCAATTATACTATCAACTACAGGAGTCATACCACATAATATCCACCAGTACATCAATGCAATACAGCTACATCCAAACCTATATATACAACTACAGAAATCCGTATTACTGATACATGTTCAATTACCCGAAAGTTCCTAAATGTAATATAACATATACCGTACAGTTAAAAGGAAGTCCTGCTTGATCAAGGTCCATGTCACTTTCCATTTTTGACCAGACATAACGTCTGAGAAGAGAAAGAATAATAATTATAATCTATAAAGAAATACTTAAAACGTTTTTTACGACAAGGAGGTTGGATGAATGAAATTTCTTCACATAATACACACGATGGGTAACATAATATAAAAGAATAAAGCAGGATTCTCAAATTTTGGCCGGATATCCTGCAAGTATCTTCTTTATATTTGGCCTATTTCTGTACGTTGGAAAACATTGACGAGAAGAATGGTGTGCTACTGGCGGCAACTTGATTACAATATTTCACAAATTAAGATTTACATCACAATCACTCAGAAGAACTAGGTTTGAACATCTTCTCACAAAGCTTTTCCAACATCGAATGCCTCGTATCTCATAAAGAAGTTGATATGCAATTATGGTTTTCGAAAACTGTATAATCGAATTTTGTAGCAATTTGAAATTTTGCAAAATACCCCACCACCATTAATTAAATTTGAAACATTGAAAAGTTAGTTACAACATAAATTAAACAATTTTTTCTATATCATAGTTCTGAAGATATTCCCGCCAAATTTAATATGCCAAATTACGTTCCATGTTTTGTTTTACTCCTTAGAAGTGAAACTTGGCAAAAACTAAAAAAATGTGTTGCATTATTTTGATCCCTCGACGTATCTACAAAGTACAAGATTGTTTATTTACGTCTGAGAATGTACCCTTGTCAGTAACATAAATAGGGGCATTTGGTCTGCAGAGCCCAGTGACTTCGGATGTGGCTCAGACGGTGGATGCCACCTGAGTAACAAATCCTTCTAAAGCTGCCCACATCGACAGTTTCTGATGTGATCACGAAGTGGAAACCAGAAGGAATAGCCGGCCGTTGTGGCCGAGTGGTTCTAGGCGCTTCAGTCCGGAACCGTACTGCTGCTACGGTCGCAGGTTCGAATCCTGTCTCGGGCATGGATGTGTGTGATGTCCTTAGGTTAGTTAGGTATAAGTAGTTCTAAGTCTAGGGCACTGATGACCTCAGATATTGAGTCACATAGTGCTCAGAGCCATTTGAACCATTTTGAACCGAAGGAATAACCACAGCTAAACGAAGACCAGGAAAATCACATGAGTAGGGTAATAGTGCCGGTTCAAGAACCAAACTCAAGGTCAATGATGAGATGGGACATCCGCGGAATCACGTTACACCTAAGGCAATTGTACCAGTTGTCTTCGAGGTCAGGATGCAATCTGACATACTGCCAATGCTTCTTGGGCAACTGTATGATTTAAAACTGTAGGGAACACTGCAAATGAACTTCAACCGCTTAGATTTAAATTCGATTCGATACAGTCCCTTTTTTCTTGTTGTCCGCCCCGACAGCTGAATTGTCAGCGTGACGGATTGCTGTCCTAAGTGGCCCGGGTTCGATTCCCGGCGGGGTCGGGGATTTTCTCCGCTCAGGGACGGGGTGTTGTGTTGTCTTCATCATCATTGTGTTGTCTTCATCATCATTTCATCCCCAGCCGGCGCGCAGGTCGCCCAATGTGGTGTCGAATGTAATAAAACTTGCACCAAGGCGGCCGGACCTGCCCCGTAAGGAACCTCCCGGCCAATGACGCTAAACGCTCATTTCCACCTTTCTCTTATTGCCAGTCTACTTCTATCGGGTTTAGTTAGTTTGCTGCCCAATTAGCAAAACTCATATACTATTTTCATCATCATAATTCTCAGTGTAATTCTGTAAACAGAATGACATCAATTAATTCGTTTACATTACATTTGTTTGAATTTCTTAATGGTACTATCTATTTCGATCTTCCATGTACTTCAATATCTCCAGCTGAATTACAGTACCATCTGCTAAATCTTAAACTTTTCTTATCTTTTTCCTGGACTGTACTTCCCTTTCCCAATTTTCTCCTTGGTTTCTCCCACAATTTGCTCCATGTACAGACTGAATAACAGTCGGAGTAGGCTACATTCTCCCCTCGCTCTCTTCCTTTTCATTCCCGTTACAAATTTCTCCTAAAATCTCTATCTCCATCTACACTGACATGTAGCCACATTTTCGCGATCCACTTTACAGTACTGCACTGCACTGTACATCGAACCACCATTATCGATTTCCGTGCCTGTTCCATTCATACATTGAACGAGGCCGAAATGACCGTACCTGTAACACTGCAGGTGCGCTAATCTTTCTTACCTTAGTCCCACCATTCCTACTCGAAATATGCGATGCAGCGTAACCGTCGCCAGGTTCTCTAAATTTATGCGACAGGGATTCACAGTAACTCCGATGTTCTTCCAAGGATTCCCATTTAACTACCCCGAGCATTTGTGCTACAGTTTGATATGGGCTATGCCGACCTGTTGCGTTCCTATTAGGGAGTCTGAATTCCTTCGATCTCTGTTGTTATGCCTATTTGACAAGGGCTCCCGTTAGTGGAACAACAGTGTAAAATTGGTTGCAGAAGCGTTTTGTATCCGATTTCCTTTGCAGGTCCTTTGTATTTTCTCAGAATCCTTCCAAAGGAGTCTGTTGTCTATTTGCCTTCGCTAATACTGATTTCATGTGATCGCACAATTTCATAGAGCTTCTTAGTAGTAGATCTAAATGCTTCCTCGATTTGTTGTGTTCGAGATGTTCGGCAGTCATCTGGTAATCTTACGCTATCGTTGACGAAATCTTCTCGGGTGTTCAGCCGAGTAGTGTCGTCGTTTTATCGCAACGTTTGTATGAGTTTAGTACCCATCATCTTCGGCTAAAGATGTTGGGTACGAAACTCACAGAAACGTTGCGCCACCACACGGCTGCTCACCCGAGAAGATTTCATTACTGGAAAATGCCGAGAACGCCTGCGATCACATACACAATATCGTATTGTTTCTCTGTTTTAGAGAGATAATCTTATATTTATGCGCACTTAATGAGGGGCTGCCATTCATAGCGCAAAGTGGAAATTCTCCTAATCTTACTACAATTCCTCACGATCGTCCAATGACAATATTCTTCTCCAAACAATAGCATCTTTAGCGATTTCTGATCCTACATGATAAACTGTTTAGGTATACCGATCAAACAAAACATTGTGACCACCGGCCTATTTTAGATACAAGCCCGTCCAGGAGATAGCAGCCTCATCTGGCAAGGAATGGCTGCCAAGCGGACACACGCACGGTGCGTGCAGTAGCAGTGAGCTTGCTGTGCAGTGTGTAGAATAGGGAAGGTGCGCGATCTATCTGAGTTTGACCGAGAGTAGACTGAGAGGGCTGGGAGGCTCGGCAAAGCATTACGGAAACTGCCAGACTTGTCGGGTGTTCGAGGAGCGCTGTGGTGAGTGTCTTCAATACGTAGCGAAACCAATGTGAAACCCGTCCAGGCGCCAAGGAGTTGAGCGCCCACCTCTCTTTACAGACGTCGGACGTTGTAGGCTGCGCAGACTGGTAAAACAGGACAGGTGGCGAACTGCGGCGGAACTAACGACAGATTTCAATGCTGGGCACAGTACAAGTACATCTGAGCATACAGTGCACCCGACACCCCAGACGATGGGCCTCTGCAGCCGACGACCCATGCGTGTGACAATGTTAGCACCACGCCATCTGGCCGTGCGGTTCTAGGCGCTTCAGTCTGGAACCGCGCGACCGCTACGGTCGCAGGTTCGAATCCTGCCTCGGGCATGGATGTGTGTGATGTCCTTAGGTTAGTTAGGTTTAATTAGTTCTAAGTTCTAGGGGACTGATGACCTCAGATGTTAAGTTCCATAGTGCTCAGAGGCATTTGAACCACACCATCTGCAACTGCGACCTAACCGGGCAAGTGACCATCGACACTGGACGTTAACGCAGTGTCAGAGCGTTGCATGGTCTGATGAATCCCGATACCTTCTGCATCATTCTGTTGAGAGGGCGCATATCCGACGACTTCCAGGTCCTTGACAGTTCTACTGCAGGACGGAGACAAGCTGGCAGCTGCTCCGTTGTGCTCTGGGGATCATTCACATGGACATTCATAGGTCCAGTGAAGCTCGTGCAAGGCACCATGACGGCCAAGGAGTATAGTACATTGGTTGCAGATCACGTACACCCTTTCATGACGATCATGTTTCCCGACGGCAGTGATATTTTTTTCAATTTTTAAACAACATAATACCCATATCACGATGCCAGGAGTGTGATGGAGTGCTCCCAGGAATACACTGGCGCGTTCCAATTCATGTGCTGGTCACCCAGTTTGCCAGTACTGGACCCGATCGAACACATCTGGCCTGTGATTAAACGTGGCGTGAGAGTTCATTGCCCACCTCTCCAGAATTTACGAGAATTAGGTGACGTGTGTGTGTGTGTGTGTGTGTGTGTGTGTGTGTGTGTGTGTGTGGTGCCAACTCCCTCCAGCGAACTACCAAGGCCACATTGCTTCCATCCACGACGCATCACCGCTGTTACTCGTGACAAAAGTGAACATACCGGCTGTTAGTAGGTAGTCATAATGTTCCGGCTGATCTGTGTATATTGAGACCAGACTCCTCCCCCCATGAACCACGGACCTTGCCGTTGGTGGGGAGGCTTGCGTGCCTCAACGAAACAGATAGGCGTACCGTAGGTGCAACCACAACGGAGGGGTATCTGTTGAGAGGCCAGACAAACGTGTGGTTCCTGAAGAGGGGCAACAGCCTTTTCAGTAGTTGCAGGGGCAACAGTCTGGATAATTGACTGATCTGCCCTTGTAACACTAACCAAAACGGCCTTGCTGTTGTGGTACTGCGAACGGCTGAAAGCAAGGGGAAACTAGAGCCGTAATTTTTCCCGAGGGCATGCAGCTTCACTGTATGGTTAAATGATGATGGCATCCACTTGGTTAAAATGTTCCGGAGGTAAAATAGTCCACCACTCGGATCTCCGGGCGGGGACTACTCAGAAGGACGTCGTTATCAGGAGAAAGAAAACTGGCATTCTACGGATCGGAGCGTGGAATGTCAGGTCCATTAATCGGGCAGGTAGGTTTGAAAATTTAAAAAGGGAAATGGATAGGTTAAAGTTAGATATAGTGGGAATTAGTGAAGTTCGGTGGCAGGAGCAACAAGACTTCTGGTCAGGTGAATACAGGGTTATAAATACAAAATCAGATAGGGGTAATGGAGGGAGTGCGGGTAAGCTACTACAAACAGCACAGTGAACGTATTATAGTGGCCAAGATAGACACGAAGCCCATGCCTACTACAGTAGTACAAGTTTATATGCCAACTAGCTCTGCAGATGAAGAAATTGAAGAAATTTATGATACGATAAAAGAAATTATTCATTTAGGGAAGGGAGACGAAAATTTAATAGTCATGGGTGACTGGAATTCGACAGTAGGAAAAGGTAGAGAAGGAAACATAGTAGGTAAATATGGATTGGGGCTAAGAAATGAAAGAGGAAGCCGTCTGGTAGAATTTTGCACAGAGCATAACTTAATCATAGCTAACACTTGGTTCAAGAATCATAAAAGAAGGTTGTATACATAGAAGAATCCTGGAGATACTAAGAGGTATCAGATAGATTATATAATGGTAAGACAGAGATTCAGGAACCAGGTTTTAAATTGTAGGACATTTCCAGGAGCAGATGTGGACTCTGATCACAATCTATTGGTAATGAACTGTAGATTAAAACTGAAGAAATTGCAAAAAGGTGGGAATTTAAGGAGATGGGACCTGGATAAACTGACTAAACCAGAGTTTGTACAGAGTTTCAAGAGAGAGCATTCGGGAACAGTTGACAGGAATGAGGGAAAGAAATACAGTAGAAGACGAATGGGTAGCTCTGAGGGATGAAGTAGTGAAGGCAGCAGAGGATCAAGTAGGTAAAAAGACGAGGGCTAGTAGAAATCCTTGGGTAACAGAAGAAGTATTGAATTTAATTGATGAAAGGAGAAAATATAAAAATGCAGTAAATGAAGCAGGCAAAAAGGAATACAAACGTCTCAAAAATGAGATCGACAGGAAGTGCAAAATGGCTAAGCAGGCATGGCTAGAGGACAAATGTAAGGATGTAGAGGCCTATCTCACTAGGGGTAAGATAGATAGAGCCTACAGGAAAATCAAAGAGACATTTGGAGAAAAGAGAGCCACTTGTATGAATATCAAGAGCTCAGATGGAAACCCAGTTCTAAGCAAAGAGGGGAAAGCAGAAAGGTGGAAGGAGTATATAGAGGGTCTATATAAGGGCGATGAACTTGAGGACAATATTATGGAAATGGAAGAGGATGTAGATGAAGATGAAATGGGAGATACGATACTGCGTGTAGAGTTTGACAGAGCACTGAAAGACCTGAGTCGAAACAAGGCCCCGGGAGTAGACAACATTCCATTAGAACTACTGACGGCCTTTGGAGAGCCAGTCCTGACAAATCTCTACCATCTGGTGAGCACGATGTACGAGACAGGCGCAATACCCTTCAAGAACAATATAATAATTCCAATCCCAAAGAAAGCAGGTGTTGACAGTTGTGAAAATTACCGAACTATCAGTTTAATAAGCCACAGCTGCAAAATACTAACGCGAGTTATTTACAGACGAATGGAAAAACTGGAAGAAGCCGACCTCGGGGAAGACCAGTTTGTATTCCGTAGAAATGCTGGAACACGTGAGGCAATGCTAATCTTACGACTTATCTTAGAAGAAAGATTAAGAAAAGGCAAACCTACGTTTCTAGCATTTGTAGACTTAGAGAATGCTTTTGACAATGTTGACTGGAATACTCTCTTTCAAATTGTAAAGGTGGCAGGGGTAAAATACAGGGAGCGAAAGGCTATTTACAATTTGTACAGAAACCAGATGTCAGTTATAAGAGTCGAGGGATATGAAAGGGAAGCAGTGGTTGGGAAGGGAGTGGACAGGGTTGTAGCCTCTCCCCGGTGTTATCCAATCTGTATATTGAGCAAGTAGTAAAGGAAACAAAAGAAAAATTTGGCGTAGGTATTGAAATCCAGGGAGAAGAAATAAAAACTCTGAGGTTCGCCGATGACATTGTAATTCTGTCAAAGACAGCAAAGGACTTGGGAGAGCAGTTGAACGGAATGGATAGTGTCTTGAAAGGAGGATATGAGATGAACATCAACAAAAGTAAAACGAGGATAATGGAATGTAGTCAAATTAAGTCGGGTGATGCTGAGGGAATTAGATTAGGAAATGAGACACTTAAAGTAGTAGATAAGTTTTGCTATTTGGGGAGCAAAATAACTGATGATGGTTAAAGTAGAGAGGATATAAAATGTGGACTGGCAATGGCAAGGAAAGCGTTTCTGAAGAAGAGAAATTTGTTAACATCGAGTATAGATTTAGGTGTCGGGAAGTCGTTTCTGACAGTATTTGTATGGAGTGTAGCCATGTATGGAAGTGAAACATGGACAATAAATAGTTTGGACAAGAAGAGAATAGAAGCTTTTGAAATGTGATGCCACTGAAGAATGTTGAAGATTCTGTACAATCCAGAACTGGCATGCCAATCAGGGAAAATCGGTGTGTGCGTTCATGGAATTATCCTGATGATACTACGTTTTTGGTAAAACAACGTGTGCTGCTGCGTGAAAAAGTCCGTAACTGCCGGCTGCGGATCGTCATCCAGCATGAATCGTAACCTTTCAAGGCCTTTTTTATGACCGAAGGCGTGATAATCGCAGTGGCAGAAATAAGGCGGCTGCTCGAGCGTGTCCCACTTGAGTTGTCCTCAATGGAAGAGGCTGGCCATCCAGAACGACAGGAGTCTTGCGTCAAATCACGACCAGCGCGTAACTTGGCGCACCATTCCACAACGATAGTTTTCGTCAGACATGCTGCGTCACTCAGGTTCTTCGTTCGCCATTGGATATCTACTGGCGTTTGTCCTTCGGTAGCCAAAAAAAGATTGACATTACGTTGGTCCTGTTTGGACGCATTTGGTAATACCATCGCCGCAGTTCACGATTCCGCATTTACCGCACGCACGTCGAAAAGACACAAACACGTCACTAATCCCTGGTCTACGTGTCGGTGCTTATATACCTGCATCGAAGTCGCGCTGTATTGCAATATACGCTGCAACAACCTTGTCAAACGGAACATTTTGATCGCCCTTTATACTTTGTGTTGAACATTCATCCTCCTGTATAATATACTGCTTTCTGTTACTCAAATATTCGTCGGGCCAGTCACATATTTGCGAAGGCACTACGCTTAATTGTACACTACTGGCCATTAAAATTGCTACACAAAGAAGAAATGCAGATGATAAACGGGTATTCATTGGACAAATATATTATACTAGAACTGACATGTGATTAGATTTTCACGCAATTTGGGTTCATAGATCCTAAGAAATTAGTACCCAGAACAACGATCTCTGGCCGTAATAACGGCCTTGATACGCCTGGGCATTGAGTCAAACAGAGCCTGGATGGCGTTTACAGGTACAGCTGCCCATGCAGCTTCAACACGATACAGTTCATCAAGAGTAGTGACTGGCGTATTGTGACGAGCCAGTTTCTCGGCCACCACTGACCAGACGTTTTCAATTGGTGAGAGATCTGGAGAATGTGCTAGCCAGGGCAGCAGTCGAACATTTTCTGTATCCAGTAAGGCCCGTACAGGACCTGCAACATACGGTTGTGCATTATCCTGCTGAAATGTAGGGTTTCGCAGGGATCGAATGAAGGGTAGAGGCACTGGTCGTAACACATCTGAAATGTAAAATCCACTGTTCAAAGTGCCGTCAATGCGAACGAGAGGTTGAAACGTCCCCTTTGAATGTTTTTACACGACTGTGCTTAAACTGGCACACAATATTTTTAGCGCAACGCAATCTGACTTTCAACACACAATATTTTGTTAGCGCAACGCAATCTGACTTTCAATAATCTCTAGAAGAGAACGGCCCTGACTAACATTAAACTATCTCTTTCACAAATCACTTACCTCACAAAAATCTTCGCTGCTCAAGCTACTGCAATACAGCGAGCGCCACTACTGCCAGCTAAATAAAAGATTCAAACTACTGAAGGCACTATCTACTGATAGGGATAGTTAGCAAATGAAAGATATTAATAGAGAACAAAGAATGTATTTACCTTGATATCATCACATATATATATATATATAGAGCAGTTCATGACAAATTTAAAAACTCCGCCATCTCTCTCCCCACATCCACCACTGCTGGCGGCTCACCTCGAACTGCCCAACGCTATGCGCTGTTCACAGCCAGCTGCCTAACACTACAATGGCGAGTATTACAACAATGAAAAGCAGCCACAGACTGCAAACGGCACAGCCGGTGATTTTTATACAGAGGTGGAGTTACCAATAAAAAAACCTAAACAGCCTACTTACATAGCCCCCATGCTCCCCACAAAAATTTTTACAAATTGGTTTGGGCAGTGCCCAATACAGATTTGAAAAAAATTTTCATAATTACAATAACAAAGAAATCAAATTCACACACTTATTGATACAATGTTGGTCAAAAGCTAAAATTTTCTCACAGTCCATAAAGACAGTCCTGATTCATCACAGTAAAATTACAGTGTTTGTCTTTTTTTTTAAAGTCTGAACAGTGAAAGAGAATGCACACAGAAGTAGTGGATTTCCATGCAGTCTTGAAGAAGTAGTGTCCTTCCAACGGAAAGACAGTGCTGACTCTTGACATGCTGACAGGTAATGGGCCACAACAGAGCAAACCCACAGCGGAGTCAGTCGAAATTTTGAAGAGTATTGGTGGGTAGGTCATCACAGAGCAGACCCACTGTAGTCCTGGTAGAGATTACGGTATTGGTGGGCCACCAGAGGTGCAGACCCACTGCAGTCCTTGTAGAAATAATGGTACTGGTGAGTCAGCAAAGACGCAGACCCACTGTAGTCCTTGTAGAGATTACGGTACTGGTGGGCCACCAGAGGTGCAGACCCACTGTAGTCCTTGTAGAGATGGCCAGCAGCCATCTGTTGTGACTGTGCAGGTGCACAATCACCATTGAAGAGTCTTGCAGATAATATAGCAAGTCCATAACCACCACTTGTGCACTCACAAAGTTTTTGGAATTGTCCTTAGAACCAGCAATGCTGTTATCCAGTCCCTTGCTGAATTATTAACACACGTGCAAACACTATCAGTCCTTACTTCTCACATATTGTCGATATACTATGACCAACAGAAACGTGTGCAGTGAAATGTAACTTAGAAGTTACTTAATTTGATGAACTGGTGTCAATTACAATTTTATAACATAAGAATACAATTACAAAGATACAGAAAACATCATTAAAACATAATAGTAGAGATAACATTCGTAGTAATAGGGGCTTTACAAAAGAATAGAAATAAACATATACATCAGTGTTACAAAAATAATGACATAAGTACTTACATAAAGATCAGAATAACTTTTGAAACATCACCTCCACATATGAACAACAAAACAGAATTTACCAAGTAAATAACATAGTATTAGAAAAATTCTACAACATAGCTCTAATCAGCTAAACACATAAAGACAGGAAAAACACAAATACACAAGGGTACACAAACACATAGAGGGATGACACAAAAGGAATGGATAGGGTTCGTTTTCAGTGTAACTTTTGGTACTGCAGTATTGTGCGAACAAAACCTTTTTTGTTCTTGGAGATCTCCCTGTGTTCATCATTATTCCCAAAAAGTCTTATCTGTACCTCTTTTCTGTATTCCAACCATAAGTCTTTCAAAATAAATATGGCTCATTGTACAATACTCATTTAGGCCCAAATCTTTTTTTATATACCTTGTCAATGCATTGCTTCCAATTCATCATAGTTAGTTTCTTATATAGTCTACCCCCTCTTAAGCTAACTTAAATCTACTGAGCTCAGATTTATATACCAAGGGACGAGGCAATGCAGCATCACATAAAACAATAAACATCAATGACAAAAATTTCAAACTGGCAAAGCAAGCTACAGTAAATCTAAATTACCAAGCAATTCAACATTACAACTAATATGAGGCAATGCGCAGCAAACAATAAAATAATCATTAGTAAAACTGGCTTAACAGCGTAATACAAAGTCAAATTCAGTAACATTATGCCTGGCAAACAGCAGAAGCAAAAGCAATAAATTATATCTAAACATGACAACGCTCAAGCAGAAAAATATTACAGTAAAGACAACAATGCAGATAAGGGAAATGTATAATCACATCTTAATGTCTATGTAATTAAAGTGGTGCACCACAACAACTTATTGTAAAAAAAATATTACCATGTACTTGAAAAGAAAATTATGTGTGCAGTAACTGTTACTAGTCCCTTCTTATTGTTCTTTCCATTCCAAGAGCTCCTTTTTCGAAGAATGTGGGTCATAAAGTAATTATTTAATAGATCTGTTGACAGAAAGTGTTCACATTAGCAAATGAATTTTTTTTTTTATGAAACCAATGCTGCAACACAGCTGGAAACTAGATATCAAATGAAATAAGCAACTATGTACAAAGTAAAGCATAAAATAATCATTCAGTAGTCATGTGACATTTCATAAGTTAGTAGAAAAATCTCTCAACTAGAGAGACAGTATTCATAATCAGGTGTATAGACATAAAAATATTTCTCGTCATTTCATTAGGCATCCAGTGTAATCATATGTTTTCAAGTTCGACCGTGTCGTTTTTACGATGCTTTCTACAAGGGAATGTCAGAAGCGAGGTTTATGGCCTCCCTTTTTTTTTTTCTACCTGTGCCGCTGGAAGGCTAATGGATTTTTTTTTTTTTTTTTCGGGCGGCTGTCGCCCAGGTGGGTGCCCGCGACGCATTACGTGCAGGTGGTCACTTAACTTTCGTACGGAAATATTTACGACAGCAGTTTGCGCTACAGTGGCAGTCTGATATAAAAATGTTTCACAGGTCAAGAATTAGTGTTGCAAATCTGTAGAAACAAAATCCTATAAATGTAAGTGTCCAAAAAAAATATTCGTCAGCATTGTGATACATTCACGCATTTACACACATTTCATAACTCTTAAAGTACGATTCTTGGTTTCCAACAACCTTTTCCACAAATCAGAGTGCCCTAATCACTATTCATTACTCCTTACCTTATTACACATATACAAATTCGTCGACGCTTCTTTAATATTTCCTGTTAATAAATACGTAGCATAATCAAATAACTCATATAGCATCAGCTTCTTGACCATAAACATACCTCAGCAGCATAATACACATCGTCGTCGTAAAAATAACATCGTAACACCTCAGTCAAATCTCAAAATCGTCGTAGCTTCCTGAATATTTTAAAACCTAAAAGTAATTCTCTGCTCATTTCAAAAGTGTCATCTACCTCAAACGTACCTTAAAAATCATGATCTCATACCAAATACATCATTCAAAGCTCTCATAGTATCACAATGGTTCCGAAAAAATATGAACAGTTTACAAAGTACAGACAAAATACAATTTCATAAGTGTGAAGGTATCCAACTGTGTAATTGCGTAAACATCTGTCACAGATGTAGTAAAATAAATGTTTATCTCTGTCAAATAATCAGATAGCTGTGTAATTCTGTGTTATAGAAATATGGTACCGATGTGTAAAGTTGTATAAGCAAATACCATATTAGCTAGGGCTCCTTGTGCTTGCCAAACACATGGTACACAAAGTAGGCGTGTACCCCCCTGAGGATAAATGTAATTATACCCTCAGGTGTTACAAATTACATCAATGGAATGAAATGTATCTCGGAAAACTTTCTTTGTAATTCAAAAATCTTTAAAAATAAATGTTTTAAGTACAAAATTAATCACTCAAATGCGTGTCCTGTAGCGCTAAACTGTGCGTCTTGTTGTAAGATAATCTCTGTGGAAGTGTCATAGTTATCGTCCTCTGAAAGCGAAGTTCTACAGAAGTCAATGTACTTACCTGATGATACACAAAAGTGAAATGCTTTGCGTATAGATATCTTAGTTATCACGCTTATTGTTGTGATGAAGAAAGTACTGTGCTGTAACGTATTGTTGTGCTACGGAAAAGGCTGTCTCATTGTAGCTATACCACAAAAGTTACTACTAAAACATGTTTTTCTTTCCAAAAGAATTCAGAAAACTGTGCAAATATAAAACAGAAACACCTCAAAAGCAACATTGTAAACTGTCACTCATTAGTAGCGTCGTGATAACATCGTGTAGCTGTCACATAAACTAACCACTGTGTCGTCTGGTATCTCACAGAAAGGACTTTAAATCCAGAATGTATTTTCAAGTAAACCAAAATGTTGCATTAAAATCTCAAGTTAAAAAAGCACATTATCTCTCAATAAACGGTTTTACGTGTGAAATGTGGTGTAAACCTTTACTCTTCCTAGTACTCAGAGTTTCAACTTGAACGTAATTATCATGCGGTATACGTCGGTAAAGAATGCTAAATCTTTTCTCAAGGTTAGCGTCTGTGTTATTTTTCTCGGAGCCAGCGGGCGCACGCGGCTGCCTGCTGTGCGAGTCATTGTCTGTTTCTTTGCTGCCGCGCGTCGTTATTCGGACTAGGAGACCGAACTTCTACAAATTCGCCTTGCCGAGAGGGCCCAGCTCTGTTAGAATCCCGCCAGTGCTGATGCAATTCAGGTCTGTCGTTACGATCATATCGTCTGTCGTCATGTCGGTAGATGCCATAGTTTCTTTCTTGTCGGTCACGAGGTGGAGAATTTCTCCCTGAATCGTAACTGCGCGCTGGACCGTTGCGTCTAAAGTTATTCTGTCTCCCGTGATAATAATTGTTTTGGTTACCATATTGTCTGTTTCTCTGATTGTCTCTGTGATAGTCATTACTTCGGAAATGCGATCTTTCTCTGTAACTATTACTACTCTGCCAACGGTTGTCATACGGGTGGTGTCTGTTTTGGTCACGATTTGTGTTGTGAGAATAGCCTTGTCGTGTCCAGTTCTTGTTTCTGTCGTCACGGAATTGTGACGTATGTGACCTGTAGTGATTGTTTTCCTGTTTTCGCATCCGGCGACTGTCAGTGTCAATTTCTAATTCTTGTAAGAGTCCCTGAAATGCTTCAATGTCGTCTTTGCAACGTCCTGCCAAAATAATATGTCGCAAATGTTCAGGCAGTTTGATTAAGCAAATGCGGATGAGTTCTGAGGGGCTGTATGGGTTTGACAGGTACTGATTCTTATGCAACATGTCTTCAAAATATTTCACAAGACTGGAGAATTCAGATTGTTCGAAATGTTTCATCATTATGATGCCATGTTTTACTCGGTCTTGTGTGGCTTGAGACCAATATGCTGAGAGGAAGGCATGGTAAAACTCTCCTTCACTATGACAATCGTGAATGACCGAACGCATTCTTACAGCTGGTTCATTCTCTAAATAGCCACACATAAATTCTAATCTGTGTTCTAATGACCAGTTGGGGGGAAAACAATGAGAGAATTGATGGAGCCACGCTTGTGGATGAATGTCGTTGGCAGAATTTTTAAACGTTTTGAATTTACGTGTAGTAATGAACAGCTTATAGTCAAAGTCATCATGTCGGCGAGTCGCATATCGGTCATTGTTACGTCGTGTCGGCGGTTCCATCTCAAAATTCGGTGTGCCTTGCCAATTTCTTTCATAATTTCCGAAGTGTCCTGTGTTATTATTTTGTGGTTGTTCCGTATTTCTATGTCCCTCTTCCCGTGTTGGGGCGCGAGTGTCCTCTGAAATACGTAATTCTTGTATTACCTGTGTCAGCTGATCTTGTACTTCCCGGATTTCTCTTTGGTGTTGATTCAGATTTTGTTTGAATTTTCTAATTTGTTCATACTCTTCTGTGTCAGTGAAGGCTACAGGTCTTGTATCATTCAGATCATCATCTACCTTTGTAGATAAGTTAGTGACCTGATCCGAAAGTTCGGCTACTTTCTCCGATAGTGAACACATTTCCTCAGTGTGTTTTTCTGAACCAAGTTTCAGAGTGTCCATTTGTGTTGAAATCGAATCTACTGTGTCCTTCAAGTTTTCCTGAGTTTTTGCAAGTTGCGTAACCGAATCGGTAGATGCAACTGAGTCAAATTTAGCTTGCAAGGTCTCATGATTTTCATGAACAGTAGTTTGCAGTTCTTTTATGGCTGCTTCGTGATTCTGTAGTGCATTTTCATGCCGCGAAAAAATAGGTTGAAAATGCTCACAGATTTGTGTTTTTACGTCATTGCAGACTTTTTGACATTTCGATTCTATGTGATGTAACTCAGTAGTTAAATCCTCACGTGTTTGTTCAAGAGTTTGCTCCAATGAGTCTAACTTTTGAAGCTGTTGCTGTGTTTGACTCTGATTTTGTTCCATTTGTTTCTGATTTTGTTCCATTTGTTTCTGATTTTGTTCAATTGTGTCTAACTTTTGAAGATTTTGTCCCATTGCGTCTAACTGTTGCTGTGTTTGACTCTGATTTTGTTCAATTTGTCTCTGATTTTGTTCCATTTGTTGCATTAATTGCAATAATAATGTATTAGTGTCTGGAATCTGTTTCTCTATGCTTTTTGGCAGTGCATTTTCACCGGCAACATTCACATTTTGACAAGCAGAAAATGTGTCTTGACTCATTTGAGAAAACGGTGATGACCCAGAACCTGAGTCTACAATATTTGAAAAATTGTGTCCTGTCATTTCGGATTCCTGAGGCGAGCTGTTGCCGACCGACCGATCGATAATGCTTTCCTGCTCACTGATTGTTTCATTGTCTACGCCATTGTTTGCAACCCGCTCCATTTCCCTATGCGCAATTACCAAATTACTACTGTTAACATTAGTTAATTCATTATTCTGCGGCGCTAACATACTGCTTTAGTCTTCACTGTCATTTCTCAATTTAGTTTGGAGCCTAGTATTACGTTTTTCACACGCCATTATTGTCACAGTATTTCACACGACAACACAGAAAAACACAATTTGAAGATCAAAAATAAGAGAACACATTAACATAACACTGTAAATAATATCTAGTTAATTGAAGCTGCGAAATACTTGGTGCAAAT
This sequence comes from Schistocerca nitens, assembly GCF_023898315.1. NCBI lineage: Eukaryota > Metazoa > Arthropoda > Insecta > Orthoptera > Acrididae > Schistocerca > Schistocerca nitens. Next base: position 543,276,087 of record NC_064621.1, on the reverse strand, counting down.
CTACATGCATGCCACAACTGTTTTACTGTACAACAATGAAAAAACTACAACTACAATGGAAATTCTCTACAATTACGCGCTAGCAATAAACAAAATCTACACTAATTACACAAACTACAAGAAAAAAATCAGAAGATTCCAGTGAGGTATCCTAGGCTAAGGGTCGACATATGAAACGTCCCCTTTGAATGTTTTTTACAGGACTGTGCTTAAACTGGCACACAATATTTTTAGCGCAACGCAATCTGACTTTCAACACACAATATTTTGTTAGCGCAACGCAATCTGACTTTCAATAATCTCTAGAAGAGAACGGCCCTGACTAACATTAAACTATCTCTTTCACAAATCACTTACCTCACAAAAATCTTCGCTGCTCAAGCTACTGCAATACAGCGAGCGCCACTACTGCCAGCTAAATAAAAGATTCAAACTACTGAAGGCACTATCTACTGATAGGGATAGTTAGCAAATGAAAGATATTAATAGAGAACAAAGAATGTATTTACCTTGATATCATCACATATATATATATATATATATATATATATATATATATATATATATATATATATATATATATATATATAGAGCAGTTCATGACAAATTTAAAAACTCCGCCATCTCTCTCCCCACATCCACCACTGCTGGCGGCTCACCTCGAACTGCCCAACGCTATGCGCTGTTCACAGCCAGCTGCCTAACACTACAATGGCGAGTATTACAACAATGAAAAGCAGCCACAGACTGCACACGGCACAGCCGGTGATTTTTATACAGAGGTGGAGTTACCAATAAAAAAACCTAAACAGCCTACTTACAAGGTGACCGTGACGTGTAACCAATGGCACCCCATACCACCACGCCGGGTGATACGCCAGTATGGCGATTACGATTAGACGCTTACAATGTGCAATCACCGCGATGTCGCCAAACACGGATGCGACCATCATGATGCTGTAAACACAACCTGGATTCATCCGAAAAAATGACGTTTTGCTATTCGTGCACCCAGGTTCGTCGTTGAGAACACCATCGCAGGCGCTCCTGTCTGTGATGCAGCGTCAAGGGTAACCGCAGCCATGGGCTACGGTTACCTGAACCCACCGATTCCATATTATGCTAACAGTCATTAGACCTCGACCAACGCGAGCAACAATGTCGCGATACGATAAACCGCAGTTGCGACAGGCTACAATCCAACCATTATCAAAGTCGGAAACGCGATGGTACGCTTTTCTCCTCCTTACATGAGGCATCACAACAACGTTTCACCAGGCAACGCCGATCAACTGCTGTTTGTGTATGAGAAATCGGTTGGAAACTTTCCTCATGTCAGCATGTTGTAGGTGTCGCCACCGGCGCCAACCTTGTGTGAATGCTCTGGAAAGCTAATCATTTGCATATCACAGCATCTTCTTCCTGTCGGTTAAATTTCGCGTCTGTAGCACGTCATCTTCGTGGTGTAGCCATTTTAATGGCCAGTAGTGTACTTTGGTTAGTAATTTCTGTCTAGATATAGTTACCAAACGTTTAGCCTCGTCTTCAAAATACGACACGAGTTGTTTAGCCGTATGTAAGACATCAGAGATAGGAGTGTCACAAGTTCAAATATTCAAAAAATACGATATAAAGAAAGTATCCTCCTGATCGCTGTTTCAGAGTTGTAACAAAAATGAGGCCCGAAAGTTGCTTTGCACTCGCTGAGCTCTGGGCACTACCCAGATATTTCTAGAGATTGTAGAGCATTCAGCAAGCTATTACCGCCACTGTTGCTGTTCAGATTATGTGTCTGCTGCGCCCACTCCAGTGGCTGTCTCCTTACCTGAAACACACCAAATTCATCAGAGAGGTTAGTTCGATTGCGACACAAAGTTTTCACTGTCGAAGCAAAATGAAAATTACTTGAGAAAACTGCAAAATCAGAAGAAAATGGAATTAATAGCCATTATTTAGCTGCGGGAGGTGAAATTGCAAGTACCATCGACACACACAATTAAAATTAGAAAAAAAAACAAAGATATTCTAGCTTCATGAATCGTTAGTTCCTTTCTCAGGAAGGAAGGAGGATAGGTTGGAAAAGATCATAAATGAGAGGCATGATGACTTCATGTATTCCATTGTTTTGGCTACCGTTTTACAAGAAGTATAAAGACCTCAGATCACAAAGAACGCATGAGGACTATAGCTGGCGTTCTGAGTAGGGAAAGGAAGCGTTGTCGGGTAAGTACCACTACAACACGCCGCACGGCAAGCGGTCAGAATATGAGCCATCTTACTGCTCACACGATGAGCCAACAAGAATCAGCACCAGTGAAAAAAGTGTCCTGCTTTCATTATCAACAACAAGAAGACGGCCTACATTGTACACTTAATCGTTGGAGCTACCATCACGAAACAGCAGCATCTAGAATCCTGCCAAGCCAGCCATCTTAACAGCGTCAACCCGGAAGACTTGCACGATGCCGCGAAGCACACTCGTGAATATGTAGTCGAAGATGTCGATGACATTTAATTTAAGTAAAAAAGAAAAACAATAATAAGAAACTCATCAGTCGAATTTACTCATATTAAACACATGAGCGTTGCGAGTGTAAGGGTGATTCCGGACTCAGACTTCTACTTAGCCGGCAGTCCAGGCTGGGTCACTCGGCTGCAGCCCTCCCGACGGCTGACGTACTGAAGTGGCCCCCTCTTCTGGAGCCATACTCGAGCACCGCATCCGGTTTTGAGTGCCCAACGATCGCCATGCGTTCATCACTTGCAAACTCACCAGCGCGAAGACTGCTCATCTTCCTTTGTCACTATGACAGATCAAATTCGGTGTAGATTCTAATGAGGTTATACACCTGTAAGGGAGAAACTGAAGGACAATATTATGGAAAGGGAAGTAGAAGTATATGAAGATGGGAGGAATTTGACGCAACACTGATCAACGTAAGTAAAAACACGGCCCCTGGAAAAGACGATACACTCTCACAATCCTTGGGGGAACATACCACGACAAAACTGTACCACCTAGTACGCAAGCTACCAGGTGTACCGGTATGAAATGAGCGTTTTTTTTTGTGAAAATAAAACACTAATTTTGAATTGAAAATTAAAAACATTTTATTAAAAGTACTGACCATTGCTTTTTATACATTTTGACCACCTTTCTGGCAATTTGTGGACACCACGCCAATAGAAATGTTCGTCATTTGAAGCAAACCAATCAGACAACCAATTTTCGACTTCTTCGTAGGAATCGAAGTGTTCCTCAGCCAATACGTGTCCCATTGATGAAAACAAATTGTAGTCGGAAGGGGCCAAGTCTGATGAATACGGCGGGTGGGGTAGCAGCTCCCAGCCAAGTGTTTTGATTGTATCCTGAACCAGTTTTGCTTTGTGTGCAGGTGCACTGTCGTGTAAAAAATCACTTTGTCATGTCTTCTGGCCCATTCTGGTCCTTTTTCGATCAATGCATAGTTCAAATTGATCATTTGTTGTCTGTAGCGATTAGTATTCACAGTTTCACGGGGTTTTAGAAGTCTGTGATACACCACACCTTTCTGATCCCACCAAACACAGATCATTGTCTTCTTGCCGAATCGATCTGGTTTTGCAGTCGATGTTGATGGTTGTCCCGGATTGAACCATGATTTTTCCCGTTTATAATACTTAAAATAAATCAATTTTTCATCGCCAGTAACAATTCGATGCAAAATTGATTTTCTTTCATGTGTTTGAAGCAAAATTTGACAAGTTGTTTATTGGTTTTCCATGTGTCTTTCATTCAATTCATGTGGCACCCATTTTCCATGCTTTTGGATCTTTCCCATAGCTTTCAAACGATCAGAAATTGTTTGTTGTGCAACATTTAGCATTGCTGCCATTTGCTTCTGACTCAAAGTACCATCTTCATCTAATATTGCTTGCAATTCGGCGTCTTCGAACTTTTTTGTTGGTCTTCCACGTTCTTCATTTCTTACATCAAAATCATTATTTCTGAACCGTTGAAACCATCTTTTGCAAGTTGCTTCTGATAGAGCATGATTACCATATGCCTCGACAAGCATTCGATGCGACTCTGCAGCACTTTTCCAAATGATAACAAAAAATTAATGCTTTCCGCAAATCATCACTTTCTGGTACAAGATTCGACATTGTTAACACAATGAAAACATATGATATTGTTTGTTCCATGACTTGATGTATACTAAATATCTTTGACAGATGTCAAACCAACCAAACAAAAAAAAGTAAGGCTCGTTCACAACAAATGCTCCATATCGACACATTTGTATCTTAACGCTCATTTCATACCGGTACACCTGGTATATGAATAGGAGAAAATACCTTCAGACTTCAAGAAGAATGTGATAATTCCAATTCCACAGAAGTCAGGTGCAGAAAGATACGGATATTACAGACAGAAAGATATGAATATTACAGAACCGTCAGCTTAATAAGTGCTGGTTAGAAAAAATTGACGAACTGTTTACAGAAGAATGGAAAGACTGTTGGAAACCGACCTCGCGGATGTTCTCTTTGTGTTCCGACGTTATGTAGAGCCCCGCGAGGCAGACTTAATTTGGTACGCTCTTGGAAATTCCGAAGGTAATATGGAAGAATTACAGGGAGCGAGAAGTTACGTAGATACTTGAGAAAGTAAGTTACACATGTCACCCAATGCGTATACCATGGCGCAACAACTGTGACGCATTGTCAGAAGAGAGCTCATATTCCGGGTTTCCTGCAGACATAGTTCTGGTGTGTTACAGGTAACAGGTGCTGTGCAGTGTGGGAGTGAAATGGCATGGAAACTGGAAACAAAATCCACAGTTGGAGTACGAAGGACAGCACGATTCTCGTGGTCAAAACGTCTTAACTGGACACAGATCCAACGAGAAATTTTGATAGTATACGACTCAAATACAGTTTCGCATCCAATTGTAGTGAAACTGACCCAACAGTTTAAATAGAGACACAAAGACATCAGTAACGCTGATCGAGAAGTACATATCTTGCACACAGAGATTTCCACTTTTCATCAAATCGAAAAGTCATCTGGGTAGAAGGAGATTTTCAACGATGAGGGCGTTCACATAACAGTCCTCGAAAGTCTCCGCGACCGAGGAACGGATTTCTGACGTCGAGGAATTGAACGATCGTCAGAACGTTCCCAAGGAGAAGTTTCGGAAGGGAATTTTCCGGAATAGGAAATAAATAGTGTTTGGGAATGGAGTGAGACAGCGTTGTAACCTCTCCCCAATGTTATTCAATCTGTATATTGAGCAAGCAATGAAGGAAACAAAAGAAAAATTCGGAGTAGATATTAAAATCCATGGGGAAGAAATAAAAACTTTGAGGTTTGCCGATGACATTGTGATTCTGTCAGAGACGGCGAGGGACTTGGAAAAGCAGTTGAACGGAATGGATACTGCCTTGAAAGGAGGGTATAAGATGAACATCAACAAAAGAAAACGAGGGTAATGGAATGTAGTCGAATTAAATCGAGTAATGCTGAGGGAATTAGATTAGGAAATGAGACACTTAAAGTAGTAAAGGAGTTTTGCTATTTGGGGAGCAAAATAACTGATGATGGTCGAAGTAGAGAGGATATAAAATTTAGACTGGCAATGGCAAGGAAAGCGTTTCTGAAGAAGAGAAATTTGTTAACATCGAGTATAGATTTAAGTGTCTGGAAATCATTTCTGAAAGTATTTGTATGGAGTGTAGCCATGTATGGGAGTGAAACATGAACGGCAACTAGTTTGGACAAGAAGAGAATAGAAGCTTTCAAAATGTGGTGCTACAGTAGAATGCTGAAGATTTGATGGGTAGATCATATAACTAATGAGGAGGTATTGAATAGGATTGGGGGAAGAGAAGTTTGTGGCACAACTTGACTAGAAGAAGGGATCGTTTGTGTAGGACATGTTCTGAGGCATCAAGGGATCACCAATTTAGTATTGGAGGGTAGCGTGGAGAGTAAAAATCGTAGAGGGAGACGAAGAGATGAATACACTAAACAGACACAGAAGGATGTTGCAGTAGGTACTGGGAGATGAAGAAGCTTGCACAGGATAGAGTAGCATGGAGAGCTGCATCAAACCAATCTCAGGACTGAAGACCACAACAACAACAACAGGAAATAAAGACTTTGTCGTTTGTCGCTTACACTGCATTTCCGCCAGAGACGGCAGGTGAATAGGGACAGCAAACGAACGGAACGAATAATATCTTGTAAATAAGTTATGAGCATCAAAAACAATAGGACCTAAATAATGGAATGTAACAGAGTTAAACCAGGTGGTCCAGAGGTAATTAGATTATGAATTGAGACACAAAAAACAACAGATGAGTTTCGCACTTTGGACAGCAAAATAACAGCTTAAGGTCAAAGAGAAGAGAATATGAAAGGATACAAAATGTAGATTGGTAACAGCGTGTGTGATGTCCTTAGGTTAGTTAGGTTTAAGTAGTTCTAAGTTCTAGGGGACTTATGACCTAAGATGTTGAGTCCCATAGTGCTCAGAGCCATTTGAACCATTTTTTTTTTTTTTTTTTTTTTTTTTGGTAACAGCGACAATAACAATGCTGTAAAGAGAAATCTGTCAAGAACGAATATAAATTGAAGCGATAGGAAGTTTTTTTCTGAAGGTATCTTTATGGAGTGTACCGTTGTACGGAACTGAAACGTGGACGATAACCATTTCAAAAAACAAGAAAATAGAAGTTTTAAGTGCGATGCTAGACGAGAAGATTGATCGCGTAACTAATGTAGAGCTAGTGAAGCGAACTGCAGGGAAAAAGTGTTTGTGGAATAACTTAACTAAAAGTGTGTATCGGCTCCGAGGCCACTTCCAGAGCCGTCAAACAATAGCCAGTGCTGTAGTGGAGGTAAGTGTGAGGGAGGGAGTCAGGGAAGAAATTGAAGACGGAGACCGAAATTCCCGATGGATGTCGACTTCAGTATTTACGCAAAGATGAGAAGTCTTACACAACATATACTATCGTGAAGAGCTGCATTAAGTCCTACCGTAAGAAATGCTAGAATCAGCAACTTTTTTACGTATTTTTTATTTATAGCAATACGCATTTCAAGCTTTCGCGAATCTTTCATTAGGGTAGCAAATGTTTAAATCTTCTATTAGTGCATCATAAAAAACGTCGACTGCAATTTGAATCCTGCAGGTGCCCTTTGTAAAATGGTGATGTTCAACTACTACACTTCTTGAGTGTTATACTAACCATTAGGCGCACTTACTTCCTATTCCGACTCTTGTTACTCGTATTTTTCGCATTTTAAGTGTGTTTTGAGCTTGTATTTTTTAGTGTTTAGTGATGATTTGTCTTGATTGTGTGGAAATTTATTTTAATATTTAGCTCACTTGAATAACACCACATCTCAGCTAACAGCAAAATATGTGACCATGCCATTTTTTTTTTTTTTTGGAAATCTGTCGAATAAAGTTTCTGAGGATAAAATACCAGTTGTCTGTTTTTACATGACTAACAAAGGGCAAAGCCGTTTATTATATTACATATAACAATAGACCGTATAATCGTGCAGGAATATACAAACTCAGCTGACCGTTCATGTTCGAAGATACGTATTGGGCGAAGAAGAAAGAAATTTCTTTATAAGATTCCGTGAACACGTGGATGATCTTCGTTGAAGAGAAGCGTACTCCCATTTGCTCTACCTGTAGCTCAAGATGAAGATCAAGTGGCAAAAATAGCAAACAACGTAGAAATGTTTCACGTAGCCAACAAAAGTAAAGTAATGAATCTACTAGAAGAAACTGAAACTTATTTTCACAAATGTGCTTCCCAAGATGAACAAACAGGGCTACTCTACAAAATGTTTCCAATAGACTTTCATAATTTACTTATGCAAATATACTAACACTATAAATCTGTACTGTCTTAGCCACTGTAAGCCCATCCAGTGTATATACACTCCTGGAAATTGAAATAAGAACACCGTGAATTCATTGTCCCAGGAAGGGGAAACTTTATTGACACATTCCTGGGGTCAGATACATCACATGATCACACTGACAGAACCACAGGCACATAGACACAGGCAACAGAGCATGCACAATGTCGGCACTAGTACAGTGTATATCCACCTTTCGCAGCAATGCAGGCTGCTATTCTCCCATGGAGACGATCGTAGATATGCTGGATGTAGTCCTGTGGAACGGCTTGCCATGCCATTTCCACCTGGCGCCTCAGTTGGACCAGCGTTCGTGCTGGACGTGCAGACCGCGTGAGACGACGCTTCATCCAGCCCCAAACATGCTCAATGGGGGACAGATCCGGAGATCTTGCTGGCCAGGGTAGTTGACTTACACCTTCTAGAGCACGTTGGGTGGCACGGGATACATGCGGACGTGCATTGTCTTGTTGGAACAGCAAGTTCCCTTGCCGGTCTAGGAATGGTAGAACGATGGGTTCGATGACGGTTTGGATGTACCGTGCACTATTCAGTGTCCCCTCGACGATCACCAGTGGTGTACGGCCAGTGTAGGAGATCGCTCCCCACACCATGATGCCGGGTGTTGGCCCTGTGTGCCTCGGTCGTATGCAGTCCTGATTGTGGCGCTCACCTGCACGGCGCCAAACACGCATACGACCATCATTGGCACCAAGGCAGAAGCGACTCTCCTCGCTGAAGACGACACGTCTCCATTCGTCCCTGTCGCGACACCACTGGAGGCGGGCTGCACGATGTTGGGGCGTGAGCGGAAGACGGCCTAACGGTGTGCGGGACCGTAGCCCAGCTTCATGGAGACGGTTGCGAATGGTCCTCGCCGACACCCCAGGAGCAACAGTGTCCCTAATTTGCTGGGAAGTGGCGGTGCGGTCCCCTACGGCACTGCGTAGGATCCTACGGTCTTGGCGTGCATCCGTGCGTCGCTGCGGTCCGGTCCCAGGTCGACGGGCACGTGCACCTTCCGCCGACCACTGGCGACAACATCGATGTACTGTGGAGACCTCACGCCCCACGTGTTGAGCAATTTGGCGGTACGTCCACCCGGCCTCCCGCATGCCCACTATACGCCCTCGCTCAAAGTCCGTCAACTGCACATACGGTTCCCGTCCACGCTGTCGCGGCATGCTACCAGCGTTAAAGGCTGCGATGGAGCTCCGTATGCCACGGCAAACTGGCTGACACTGACGGCGGCGGTGCACAAATGCTGCGCAGCTAGCGCCATTCGACGGCCAACACCGCGGTTCCTGGTGTGTCCGCTGTGCCGTGCGTGTGATCATTGCTTGTACAGCCCTCTCGCAGTGTCCGGAGCAAGTATGGTGTGTCTGACACACCGGTGTCAATGTGTTCTTTTTTCCATTTCCAGGAGTGTAGTAGCGCTGCGTCATGTATGTCAGTTCTTCTACCTCCAGTTGTACTCGTTTCTCTTGTGCTATCCGAGCAGGCTTTCTGTCTTTAATCGTTCTAAATGTCAAAAATCAACAAGTGCGGGTAAAATATGTAATATTAAGTGTCTTGTATAAAATGTACTGTGTTATTTATTTAATGTTCGATATAATTTAGTTAACTAGTCAGCTCCGCACTTAATAAATAACCATGCATAGCACTCAGTACATTCCATACAAACAGATTTAAATTTGTACTCATTCAGAAGCTTAAATTAAAAATATTTAATGTGCGCGACAAACTGCCTTCAGTAGTACTTTCAGAACTTCTAAGCAACGAGCAATTCTGACTGTAGACTTACTTTCTGATGTAGCCTTACATGTCAGTCGGCAACATAGTGGATACTGCGCTGTTTTTGTGTATTATGCAAATAGCAAGTGTTTATGCCACGTTTCAAAATGCGGAAAACAGAAGCAGCAACAAGAAGAATAGAAAGTAAGTGCATCTAACAAGTAATGTGTTGTAAATGTACATCTAGCGAAGTACATTAGAAAAACAGCAGTTTTATTTACCCACAGGGCAGCTGCAGCATCCAAACTGCAGGCAATATCTTTAACGACGTACTGACTGAAGATTTAGGTATGTATTACGACAACAGAAGATCGACGAAAGCCAGAAATACGTGTTGCTGTAGATAAAAATACAAAAAAGTTGCTGTTATTCCTAACGTGATGCACAGTCCAACCACGCTAATGTTACTACTAGATATATTCAATGTCAACGTGGAATAACCACTCACATATAGCAGATTCTGGTAGTAGCTAGCACTGAAGGGTATATAAAGCATGTAGGAGAGGATGCAAAACGGAGCACACATTGACATAATGCGGACATGTAGAGATTTATCTGACGTCCGAAGGGGCATGAACATTGGCTTTCTGGCCGTGGGTGGAAGTACACTGCTGGCCATTAAAATCGCTACACCAAAAAGAAATGCAGATGATAAAGAGGTATTCATTGGATAAATATATTATACTAGAACTAACATGTGATTACATTTTCACGCAATTTGGGTGCATAGATACTTAGAAATCAGTAGCCAGAACAACCACCTCGGCCGTAATAGCGGCCTTGATACGCCTGTGCATTGAGTCAAACAGAGCTTGGATGCCGTGTATAGGTACAGTTGCCCATGCAGCTTCAACACGAACCACAGTTCATCAAGAGTAGTGACTGGCATATTGTGACGAGCCAACGAGCCAGTTGCTCGGCCACCATTGACCAGACGTTTTCAATTGGTGGGACATCTGGAGAATGTGCTGGCCAGGACAGCAGTCGAACATTTTCTGTATCGAGAAAGGCCCGTAAAGGACCTGCAACATGCGGTCGTGCATTATCCTGCTGAAATGTAGGTTTTCCCAGGGATCGAATGAAGGGTAGAGCATCGGATCGTAACACATCCGAAATGTAACGTCCACTGTTCAAAGTGCCATCAATGCGAACGAGAGGTGACCGAGACGTGTAACCAATGGCACCCCACACCATCACGCCGGGTGATACGCCAGTATGGCGATGACGAATACACGCTTACAATGTGCAATCACCGCGGTGTCGCCAAACACGGATGCGACCATCATGATGCTGTAAACAGAATCTGGATTCATCCGAAAAAATGACGTTTTGCCACTCGTGCACCCAGGTTCGTCGTTGAGTACACCATCGCAGGCGCTCCTGTCTGTGATGCAGCGTCAAGGGTAACCGCAGCCATGGGCTCCGAGCTGATAGTCCATGCTGATCCAAACGTTGTCGAACTGTTCGTGCATATGATTACTGTCTTGCAAACGTCCACATATGTAGACTCAGGTATCGAGACGTGGCTGCACGATCCGTTACAGCCATGCGGATAAGATGCCTATCATCTCGACTGCTAGTCATACGAGGCCGTTGGGATCCAGCATGGCGTTCCGTATTACCCTCCTGAACCCACCGATTCCATATTCTGCTCACAATCTCGACCAACGCGAGCAGCAATGTCGCGATACGATAAACCGCAATCACGATAGGCTACAATCCGACCTTTATCAAAGTCGGAAACGTGATGGTACGCATTTCTCCTCCTTACACGAGGCATCACACCAACGTTTCACCAGGCAACGCCGGTCAACTTTTGTCTGTGTATGAGAAATCGGTTGGAAACTTTCCTCATGTCAGCACGTTGTAGGTGTCGCCACCGGCGCCAACCTTGTATGAATGCTCTGAAAAACAAATCATTTGCATATCACATCACCTTCTTCCTGTCGGTTAAATTTCTCGTCTGCAACACGTCATCTTCGTGGTGTAGCAATTTTAATAGCCAGTAGTGTATGTATATGGTGGAGCAGGTGTGCAACTGTTGAGCAACGGACTACTCAGACAATACAAGGGGCTTCTAACAGTATCTTCTCAACGACCATTCAGCAAAGTTTGATGCGTATTTTCGTCTGCAGCAGGCCAAGGTTCGTGCACCCACGCTGGCTGTGCACGCCAGAACCGCAACTGGACGTCCACTGACTGGCGAGAGGTGGTCTTTGCAAATGGATCACTTCTTATGCTCCTACGGACAGATGGCCGTTGGTATGTAGGGCCCTGCAATAGCGGTCAGAAAGGTCCAGGCCGGAGGAGAGGCCGTTATGACCCTGAAAATGTTTTCGTGGCATTCCCTGGGTGCTCTCGTCATTCTGGAAGGCACAGTGGATCAACAGAAGTAGGTATCTTTGCATAGGGACCATGTCCATCCCTACATTCAGTTTGTTTTTTTCCTCGGGATTGTGGGGCATCTATCAGCAGGACAACGCAACGCGTCACTCAGCACGCTGTGTAAGTGCGTGGTTCCTCTGGGCACCAAATCCCTGGGGATAAAACCCAATGAAGAATGTGTGGTCCCAACCCCTTGATCAGTCTGTTCGCGCCGTGGATTCTCATCTGTGAGACATAATGCAGCTGTTGACGGCACTTGAGTCGGCAAGAGTCCACAGCCCTGTCTGTACCTTCCAGAACCTCGCAGCCTCTTTTCCCGCAAAGTGGTTATTCAGGATTCTCACATGTGGTCACATTTATGTCACTGGGCATTGTATAAACGACAGCCATGGAGCTCAACAGCCAGTATAATCGATAAATTAATGTTGACTGCATCAATTCACTCGGTGGGTTGAAAATCACACTGACCACATGTATAATTATTACAATAAAGCTTATAGGCATCTTGTAGAATCTGGGACAGTTGTTCGGTGCTACAGCTTGACGACAGGCTCGTGGTACGGCCTGAGAGAGGACGGAGGGTGGAGGGCAGAGTGCAGAGGGCAGCCCTCTGGGAGGCGACGCCCTGCCGCCTGATGGGGGCGTGTGTGGCGGACGTGTGCCGCGATCGATGTGTGTCGGGAGAGCAGAGCAGAGGCACGGGACGTAATACCACACGGCCACACGACCAGTGCCCGTCGTCTCGCAGCCATTACTGCCGTTGGGGCTGCAGTTTGTGTTATAAAGGTGTGCAGCGTACGCGTCTTCCCGATAGTCCGATTATTTCTTTTTTTTTTTACATCTACAGGACTGCCGCGGTCAGAGTCACAAGAAAACAGGACAGAAAACTAGTAACCGGCAGGAAATATCCCGCCAGTGCCCTTTAATACTTCATCTAGCCTTGACAGGGGCTAGAAAAGGAGTCCGTAAGTTTCTTTACCTGCGCAACATCCAGGTGATGACAGTCACTGATGGTTACATCCCGTAGAGCTGCCAGATTTCTGCTACGTTTCAGTCGTTGCTCCAAATAGTCGCAGACATATCCTGTGGATTTAATATCGGGGGATATAGTGGATGGGACGAGGTGTGATACGCTGCTGAAGGGTTTGCAAAATTGGGAACATATGAATAGAGCCAGCCAATGGATAATGTCATATCTAACCAAAAGAATGCGGAAAGCTGCGCTTAGTAATTCAAGCAATATAGTTCGGAGAAAAACATTCTGACTTGGGGGAAAATCACGTATGGGTTTCCCCAAGACCCAGTCTTATCTCCACTATTGTTCCTCATGTATGTCAACAAGCAGAATTAATTCATTTTACAGATGACACTAATATTGTAATCAGTCCAAGCATACATACGGCAACATGAAAAATGGTAAACAGCATTCTTAAAAGTATCATAGACTGGTTTTCTGCGAATAGTCTCACCGTCAAATTTAAAAAACACAACATATTCTGTTCTGCACATCTAGGGGTAAAGCACCAATGATAAGTGTAACACTTGGTGAGGAGATAATAAATAGCGTGGGAAATTCAAAATTCCTTGGATTCCATACTGATGAGAATTTAAACAGGAAAAAGCACGTTTTGAGGCTCCTAAAAACTTTAGTTCAGTCAAATTTGCATTTGGAATCATTGCAAATCTTGGGTGGAGACAAATCTCTACGTTGACACATTTTGCATATTTGTATTCAATAATGTCATACGGAAAAATGTTCTGTAGTAGCTGATCTTCAAGAAAGAAAGTCTTCACTGCTCAAAAATGTGTGGTAAGAGTAACAAGCCTATGTGGTGCTCCTCCACGACCATCTTGTAGACATCTGTTTAAGGATTTTGATATTCTGACATGAAGTTTGTTGTAAATAATCAACTACCCCCTGTACAAAAGGAAGGGTGATGCACATAATTACAATACCAGACGAACAATGACATTAATGACGCCACGTTAAGGTTGTCTTTGGCACAAAAAGGGGCGCACAATGCTGCAAGAAAAATTTGTGATCACTTACCCAGCGATACAAAATGTCGGGCAGTCAACAAAGTAAAATTTGTAAACAGACTGAGGAAGTTTGTCACTGACAACGCATTATATTCCGTAGAAGAATAACTGTTGTTACAATGTGTAAAAGATGGAGGGTAGGAATTACCAACACACATCTGGAAAGTAAAATAAAATAACGTAACTCATAAATATGCAGCATGCAGCTACACTCCTGGAAATGGAAAAAAGAACACATTGACACCGGTGTGTCAGACCCACCATACTTGCTCCGGACACTGCGAGAGGGCTGTACAAACAATGATCACACGCACGGCACAGCGGACACACCAGGAACCGCGGTGTTGGCCGTCGAATGGCGCTAGCTGCGCAGCATTTGTGCACCGCCGCCGTCAGTGTCAGCCAGTTTGCCGTGGCATACGGAGCTCCATCGCAGTCTTTAACACTGGTAGCTTGCCGCGACAGCGTGGACGTGAACCGTATGTGCAGTTGACGGACTTTGAGCGAGGGCGTATAGTGGGCATGCGGGAGGCCGGGTGGACGTACCGCCGAATTGCTCAACACGTGGGGCGTGAGGTCTCCACAGTACATCGATGTTGTCGCCAGTGGTCGGCGGAAGGTGCACGTGCCCGTCGACCTGGGACCGGACCGCAGCGACGCACGGATGCACGCCAAGACCGTAGGATCCTACGCAGTGCCGTAGGGGACCGCACCGCCACTTCCCAGCAAATTAGGGACACTGTTGCTCCTGGGGTATCGGCGAGGACCATTCGCAACCGTCTCCATGAAGCTGGGCTACGGTCCCGCACACCGTTAGGCCGTCTTCCGCTCAGGCCCCAACATCGTGCAGCCCGCCTCCAGTGGTGTCGTGAAAGGCGTGAATGGAGGGACGAATGGAGACGTGTCGTCTTCAGCGATGAGAGTCGCTTCTGCCTTGGTGCCAATGATGGTCGTATGCGTGTTTGGCGCCGTGCAGGTGAGCGCCACAATCAGGACTGCATACGACAGAGGCACACAGGGCCAACACCCGGCATCATGGTGTGGGGAGCGATCTCCTACACTGGCCGTACACCACTGGTGATCGTCGAGGGGACACTGAATAGTGCACGGTACATCCAAACCGTCATCGAACCCATCGTTCTACCATTCCTAGACCGGCAAGGGAACTTGCTGTTCCAACAGGACAATGCACGTCCGCATGTATCCCGTGCCACCCAACGTGCTCTAGAAGGTGTAAGTCAACTACCCTGGCCAGCAAGATCTCCGGATCTGTCCCCCATTGAGCATGTTTGGGACTGGATGAAGCGTCGTCTCACGCGGTCTGCACGTCCAGCACGAACGCTGGTCCAACTGAGGCTCCAGGTGGAAATGGCATGGCAAGCCGTTCCACAGGACTACATCCAGCATCTCTACGATCGTCTCCATGGGAGAATAGCAGCCTGCATTGCTGCGAAAGGTGGATATACACTGTACTAGTGCCGACATTGTGCATGCTCTGTTGCCTGTGTCTATGTGCCTGTGGTTCTGTCAGTGTGATAATGTGATGTATCTGACCCCAGGAATGTGTCAATAAAGTTTCCCCTTCCTGGGACAATGAATTCACGGTGTTCTTATTTCAATTTCCAGGAGTGTATATTTATAAATTAAAAAGCGATGTGAAGGCAAAATGTCTGGTTCCACATTATTACGATTTATCGGTACAAAGTGATCAACGGGACATGAAACTAACTAAGTAGCTAACTAACTAACTAACTACCTCTGTGAATACGATTGTTGTCATATTGGAAGTATACAACATACTCATCACTAAGTATTACATTTGGTGAGCGAGATTCCTGAAATAAACATCGTGGGTCATATTGATGGTAACCTGAACGAGTGGTTCCCAGTCATCGTTCTAAAAGCAGCCCCAAAGCATCAGAGATCGATCTTTGGTGTGATCTACAGCCACCATTCACAGCCCATTGAACGCCTCATCAGCCCCACATTGCATCAGGGATGGCGGTTATCGCTGAAGCAACCGGTTTTCGGCTGTATTACTTTTTTTTAACGCCAGTTTAACCGGACCATTAAAATAGCCCAAAATAACCGGTTTCTGAAACATCCGATTTTCGGTTTTTTTCCTATTACTTCCTATATTAAAAGTAGAAACCGAACAAAGATTGAAAATTTTGAATCCCTCAGTTTTAAGATGTATAGAATCAAAATATTAAATAAATATGCAAGAAAGGCAACTTACACCGGCCACCGTTCACTCTTTTCTGGAAAGGTGATAAGTGATTTGACTACTACAAAAAATGACCGGTTTCTCCTATCGATTCTAATTTTTTGAAACTCTACTAAAAAATCATGTTGTAATCGGGGATCATAGCACTATTTGGACACTACGAACAGTCAATGCTAAGGAGTGAGACTGGGGTTCAAGGACTGTACTTGTCCGTTCTCAATGGCTACAAATGGCTCTGAGCACTATGGGACTTAACTTCTGAGGTCATCAGTCCCCTAGAACTTAGAACTACTTAAACCTAACGAACCTAAGGACATCACATACATCCATGCCCGAGGCAGGATTCGAACTTACGACCGTAGTGGTCGCTCGGTTCCGGACTGAAGCGCCTAGAACCGCTCGGCCACACCGGCCGGCTCAATGGCTACAAGCAGATACAGGCATACTATGTGGAGACAGGCAGCCGATCAGCTGCTTTCTACACTCGTGCTCATAAATTAAGGATAATTCAGATACATTGTGAAACAACACTCTGGTGGGCGGTTTGCTGGTTTAAATCACCTCGGGGTATGATCATGCGGTGCATTTGACCTGCGGTCGTCGCACAGTGGCGCTGGCAGCAGTCCACATACGCAGAGGTGTGTTGGTGCATGTCAGAGTACGGTACAGCGAGTAAGTCTGCAGACGTTTTCAAACGTGCTAATGGTGACTGTGTGTTCAAAATAGCTCAAAGAACACATACTGATGACGTTATGAGGGGTAGAATAATAGGACGACTGGAGCCTGGTCAAACACAGCAGGTCGTAGCACGGGCCCTCCGTGTACCACAAAGTGTGATCTCAAGATTATGGCAACGATTCCAGCAGACAGGAAACGTGTCCAGGCGCCGACTGTGTACAACGCCACAATAAGACCGATATCTCACCATCAGTGCCCGCAGATTGACACGGAGTACTGCAGGTAGCCTTGCTCGGGACCTTATCGCAGCCACTGGAACAGCTGTCTCCAGACACACAGTCTACAGACGACTGGACAGACATGGTTTATTCGCCCGGAGACCTGCAAGGTGCATTCCACTGATCCCTGGTCACAGTAGAGCCCGTAAAGCCTGGTGTCAAGAACTGTGGTCCCAGGTTATGTTCACGAGTCCAGGTATAGTCTGAACAGTGATTCTCGCCGGGTTTTCATCTGTCGTGAACCAGGAACCAGATACCAACCCCGTAATGTCCTTGGAAGGGACTTGTATTGTGGTCGTGATTTGATGGTATGGAGTGGGATTATGATTGGTGCACGTACACCCCTGCATGTCTTTGACAGAGGAACTGTAACAGGTCAGGTGTATCGAGAGGTCATTTTTCATCAGTAAGTCCGCCTTTGCAGGGGTGCAGTGGGTCCCACCTTCCTCTTGATGGATGCTAACGCACGGCCCCACCGAGCTGCCATCGTGGAGGAGTACCTTGAAACAGAAGATATCAGGCGAATGGAGTGGCCTGCCTGTTCTCCAGACCTAAACCCTATCGAGGACGTCTGGGATGCTCCTGGTCGACGTATCGCTGCACGTATTCAAACCCCCAGGACACTTCAGGAGCTGCGACAGGCACTGGTGCAAGAATGGGAGGCTATATCCCAGCAGAGTATGCGAACACATTGTGCGGCCTGTGTACGTGTGCATGGCAATCATATCCCATATTGATGTCGGGGTACATGCGCAGGAAACAGTGGCGTTTTATACCACATGTGTTTCGGGACGGTTTTCTCAACTTATCACCAATACCGTGGACTTACAGATCTGTGTCGTGTGTGCTCCCTATGTGGCTATGCTATTAGCGCCGGTTTTGTGTAGTGCCACGTTGTGTGGCACCACATTCTTTAAAAAATGACTCTGAGCACTATGTAACATCTGAGGTCATCAGTCCCCTGGAACTTAGAACTACTTAAACCTAACTAACCTAAGGACACCACACACATCCATGCCCGAGGCAGGATTCGAACCTGCGACCGTAGCAGTCGCGCGGTTCCAGACTGAAGCGCATAGAACCGCTCGGCCACACCGGCTGGCGCACCACATTCTGCAATTATCCTTAATTTATGAGCATGAGTGTATCCTTATTAGAGATTACAAATGAACTGCTAAGTTTTTAAGTTTCCTCCTCATGTTACGTCACAAATTCTTTGTGTTTCCTATCATTTTCAATCTTTCAAAGCAAATGAAGCATTGTACTTCACTGATTCTGCACTTCGTAAAAATTTTCAGACTGGGAATGGTGCCATTCTGTAATACAACTAATGTCTGAAGACGACAGTGCGAAACTGCCATATAGACCAGATGGGGCTAGTCTTACACACTGCATGTACACGAATACGACCTAGCAGGCCACGCCACATGATAACAGGCAACCTACGTTATTGTCTCAGGAATGCTGTACGAAGTCTTATGCCATGTTTTTGTTGCTCATTTCTGTCGGCATTATTATTAAAATAGCCCTCGTCGCTTCACCCATTTTCTATAATAATGCCGTATTCCAAAGCAATGTAAATTTTACGAATAAAAAGTACTCGTTGCTTAAAAAAGTTTTACTTGAAAACGAAAAACATTAGTACTCTTGCAATAGCTAATTTATATTGCAGTTTTTACACAGTTATTCGTAAAAAATAAAAACACTTGTTATACCCGAGAGCAGACAGATACCGAAAAATATCGGTTATTCAGAAGTAAAATACCGGTATCGGTTTTAACCAGTCGGTTTTGTCATCCCCACGGTGCACTTGGCGCCTCGAATCGTTTGAAAGAAACAAAGTCGTGATACTCAGATACTGGCGAGTTGCTTGGACCACTGAACTGGTGTAGGTACGTATGGCGATGTTAGTATGCAGTCCTTAATGCAACTTTCGCCCGGAAACTGGTTGAGATGGACTTCCGTTCACTGACAGGAGCTGTGCCTCTCTAGTTTCAAACTGCCTGTCATTGAGAAGGCGTAAAACTCATCTCCAGTCCCTGGTGTTTAACATCTTCTGACGCTCACTGTTGTTAGCTAGTGTTACATAGATGTTAGTGATACACCGTCCACTATAGACACGCTGGGCAGTCCGTGTTGCTACGCCTTCTTGATACATCTTCACTCACGTCATAGTCAAGGACACTGGCTCATACGAACCACTTCACTTACGGCTGCAATTGAGGATCACATAGCAGCCTGGTACCAGTTCTACACCGTCTATGGAGCATCAAAGCAATCAGAATGCTGTTTTAAAGGCATGGCTACATATTGTCCGGTGAACTTAAAAGATGGGAAGACTTGAAAATGGTACCGACAACTGTGCACTACATATTAAAGAAAAAGACACTTTGGCCTCCACTTTACATATCCATAGGAAGTACTTCTGCCTACAGCCATCGTCAGATTCCATCATAAAAGCAAGACAAGCAGGAATTGACACTTTTTAGACTTACCTAAACAGATCAATCACATTTCGTCAGAAACTGTCAGAAAATATAGAGACGATGTACGAAGAGGGAAAAATAATACATAACGCGCGGAAATTTTTTTTACTAATCGTACTACATTTACACCTACATACGTACACCACAAGCCATCCTAAGGTGAGTGGCAGAAGATACTATGTATCATTACTAGTCATTCTTTCCAGTTGCACTCGCAAATAGAGCGAAGGAAAAATGAGTGCTGTATTCCCCTGTATGAGAGCTAACACCTCGTAATTTATCATCGTTGTCCTTACGCAAAATGAATGTTGGCGGCAGTAGAATCGTTCTGCAGTCAGCTTCAAATGCCGATTCTTTGCATTTGATCGATAGTGTTGCTGAAAAAGGACGTCGCATTCCCTCCAGGGACTTCCATTTGAGATCCCGAAGCGTCTCAATAACACTTATGTGTTGTTCGAACGTACCATTAAAAAAACTGGCAGCAAGCCTCTGAATTGCAATGCCTACATGTTGTCTCCTTTACAGGCGAAATACACTTTCATAAAATTCTGCTAGTAACTTTAAATCGACCATTCGCCTTCCGTCCCACAGTACTCACGTCCGCGTTCCGTTTGATACCGCTTCGCAAGGTTTTGCCCAAATATTTAAATGACGTGACTGTGTCAAGCAGGACATCAATAGTGTTGTATCCGAACATTACGGTTTGTTTTTCCTAGTCTTGCACAGTAACTTATATTTTCCTACATTTAGAGAAAACTACCATTCATCACACCAACTAAAAATTTTGTCTAACTCATCATGTGTTCTCCTAAAATCACTCAACTTCCACATCTTGTCGTACACTACAGCATCATCAGCAAATAACCGCCGGTTACCCCCCACCCTGTCCTCCAGATCATTTACGTATACAGGAAATAATAGCCGTTCTGTCACTTCTGGCGAAACCCTTGGTACTTGCCGAAAACTCGTCGTAGAGGACAACATACTGCATTCTAGAATGAGATTTTCACTCTGCTGCTGAGTGTGCGCTGATATGAAACTTCCTGGCGGATTAAAACTGTGTGCCCGACCGAGACTTGAACTCGGGTCCTTTGCCTTTCGCGGGCAAGTGCTCTACCATCTGAGCTACCGAAGCACGACTCACGCCCGGTCCTCACAGCTTTACTTCTGCCAGTATCTCCTCTCGTTTCAATCTGCCAGGAAGTTTCATACTGCATTCTATTTCTTAAGAAGTCTTCGAGCTACTCACATTTCTTGGAACCTATTCCGTATGCTCATACCTTCGTTAATAGTGTGCAATGGGGCACCACGTCAGATGCTTTTTGGAAATCTGAAATATGGAATCTGCCTGTTGCCCTTCATCCATAGTTCGCAATATATCATGTGAGGAAGGGCAAGATGATTTCTAAAACCAAGCTGTTTGGGCCATAACCTTCTCGGTCTCAAGGAAATCAGAAATTTATTATATTCGAACTGGGAATATTTTAAAAAATCGATGTTACGGTACTGGTGCAGTGTGGTGCAGTGTACATAGGCCGTCTGCCGATTCCAGCATAACGTGTTTAAAAGCAGACTAATCAAATGAACAGTAGGAGCAGTTCACGGCACCAATTGAAGCGCTCTTTACTCTGAAAAACGGTAACAGGTTCTAAATACGTAACATGTACTCGTGTACGAAACATATTTTTTGTTAGTTTAGCGCCTTGTTACGGTTCGCGCAGCTCCCCCGTCGCAGGTTCGAGTCCTCTCTCGGGCATGGGTATGTGTTGTCCTTAGCATAAGTTAGTTTCAGGTAGATGAAGTAGTGTGTAAGCTTAGGGACCGATGACCTCAGCCGTTAGGTCCCATAGGATTTTACCACAGATTTCCAAAATTTTTTCTTGTTAGTTATGCTTCCACATTTCAGTTAACGATTCATTTAATATGGAAGAAATTATAGAGGTGCAGCGTTCATATTAGCATTATCGACTGAGATTAAAAGTATGATACATCTTCCGTATCCTGGTACAAAAATGTTTTATAATCTTCAATAATTTTGCTTAGTTTGTCACTGAAAGCGCTGTGCCCTCTAGAAGATCTGGGAGTATGCGTGCGGAACGATTTGAAGTGGAATGATCATATAAAATTAATTGTTGGTAAGGCGGGTGCCAGGTTGAGATTCATTGGGAGAGTGCTTAGAAAATGTAGTCCATCAACAAAGGAGGTGGCTTACAAAACACTCGTTCGACCTATACTTGAGTATTGCTCATCAGTGTGGGATCCGTACCAGATCGGGTTGACGGAGGAGATAGAGAAGATCCAAAGAAGAGCGGCGCGTTTCGTCACAGGGTTATTTGGTAACCGTGATAGCGTTACGGAGATGTTTAATAAACTCAAGTAGCAGACTCTGGAAGAGAGGCGCTCTGCATCGCGGTGTAGCTTGCTCGCCAGGTTTCGAGAGGGTGCGTTTCTGGATGAGGTATCGAGTATATTGCTTCCCCCTACTTATACCTACCGAGGAGATCACGAATGTAAAATTAGAGAGATTAGAGCGCGCACGGAGGCTTTCAGACAGTCGTTCTTCCATACGCGACTGGAACAGGAAAGGGAGGTAATGACAGTGGCACGTAAAGTGCCCTCCGCCACACACCGTTGGGTGGCTTGCGGAGTATGAATGTAGATGTAGATGTAGACACAGGCTACTTAGAAGAACGTCGAACTGCCTACTAATCTTCTCAACACAGTTTAGGCTGCACCCCATAGATGGGTGCACTCGACAAGGATTATGTTAAACATCCGCCTTACGTCACACAAATAGTTCCCAAGTAGACATACATCCACCAAATGTACATATAAGCAGAAACACTGCTCCACTCAGTTAATTAATTCCACAGGAAAGTACCTGAATCTGATATCTCAACACTAATCTACATTCGATGACCTTATACAAGTGATGTTAGCCATCATTGGATTTAAGACTATGGAAAGATTTAAAGATTGAATGGTGCAACTAAAGACTGGTCTATATTACCATGCTTAATCTTCAAGCTACAGTTAAGTATTGTAAATGTTTGTGGATACATAATTTTAAACTGTTTCTAATTTACTCGTATGTTGCCATGTCTTCTTGTTTAGCTGTTGTGTAACCCTAATGGGCTCTCAGACGTTTCTGTATACACGATCCAGTCACATTAATGTCACCATTGCCTATTTTCGACGTCAACGTGCAGTGACCACTCACAAATGGCAGGTGGCAGCATTAGCAGTGACGGGTATAGGAAACATGTCGGGGGACGAGGAAAACAGTGCAGTCATTGTCGTAATGTGAAAACGGAGTTATTTATCTGACTTCCAGAAAAGGCAGGAACATTGGCTTTCTGGGCACAGATGGAAGCTGAGCCGTGTGGCTCGACCAGCGACATTCCCGCCGCCAGTATTGGTCATCTTTCCTGCGGTGTGCGCAGAGGGTACGCTGGCGCCACCTACCGGACCGATCGGGAGCGAGAGGAAAAGCTGAGGAAGAGGGAATGATGGAATGATTTTTGCTTTTGGACGCCAAGCAGTAACGGCGTTTTGGGAACTGTGGCGGACAGCTAAGGTCCGGTGTCAGCCAGCAAACAGGGCACGTCGAAAAGGGGCTGTTTACCTGGGTGACGGCGCCGTGGCAAATATCGCCAGCGTGGAAAGACACTTTACTGGGAAGCCGTTGGTGGTGTTTTTCCCCGTGCTTCATGTCTCCTGCCATTGGGATCATCGGCGGATGGCTTCGTCGAACAAGCAAGAGAGTAAGGGCCTTGCATGTCCCTTAAATTGTTAAAGTGTGGTCGGAATCCATTACTGGGCTCTGTGCAGTTGACTATTTTTTTGGGCGGCCGTCGTTACTACTACTGAGTCTGGCCTACAATGTGTTGATTTTAATTGGCTTAAAATGTAATGTTTTAAGGTGTATCAGGTGTGATCATTTACATTTACGAGGGCCTGGAGTGCTGGTCCTCGTTTAAGTACCGCCTGGTTATTGTATTTATATTACACCATGGAGTTAAGATGGCCAGTCACTATTGATTCAAATGGTTCAAATGGCTCTGAGCACTATGGGACTTAACATCTATGGTCATCAGTCCCCTAGAACTTACAACTACTTGAACCTAACTAACCTAAGGACAGCACACAACACCCAGCCATCACGAGGCAGAGAAAATGCCTGACCCCGCCGGGAATCGAACCCGGGCGTGGGAAGCGAGAACGCTACCGCACGACCACGAGATGCGGGCAGTCACTATTGATATAATGTTTCCCTGGATATGTTTATCTCTGAATTGTAATAATATTACTTTTACTTTTCTGTTTGAACTAATAGCTTGTCTCAGAGACACGTGTATAACTTTGAAATCAATAGTTTCCTAAATTCTTACCAGTTACTGAATGGTTCAAATGGTTCAAATGGCTCTGAGTACTATGGGACTCAACTGCTGTGGTCATAAGTCCCCTATAACTTAGAACTACTTAAACCTAACTAACCTACGGACAGCACACAACACCCAGCCATCACGAGGCAGAGAAAATCCTTGACCCCGCCGGGAATCGAACCCGGGAACTCGGGCGTACCAGTTACTGAGAGGCCAGTTGTTATTATGTGTTTAATGGCCGAAACGGATTCTATTGATGGTGGTACTAGAATTTCTTCGATGACAGTAGATCGATGTTGTAATTAATTTCATGTATTAATTTTACTGATGTGTCGTAACGAGTTATTGTGTTTCTATATATTTAAGGCATATGTCAGGCTGTTGTAGACACCCACTAGTTCTGGGATTTTCTCGTGCCCATTCGTGACCGTTGCTGCTCCCGTCTGGGGTTGCATGTCGAGCCTGTATTGGAAACAGCTGAACGGACGGGCGTCCTTTTTCTGAGCGTAGTTGCTGAATCTCACGAGCTTGTTTGCTTACATGAAATTTTATATGTTATATGCTAAATTAACTGAATGAAAGAGTACATTAGTTATAAAATTTAACTCATTTCAGTAAATGTGTAATAGGCCAAAAGTGCCGCGTTTTTACGAATGTTCCAAATTGAACTAATTTATTTTCACCTGAATGGTAAATTTTAAAGATGTGTGGTAGTTTTAAACATTTATTTGTTAAGTTCTCTCGTTTAAAGGTACAAATAAAATGTTAGGTGCAGCTGTCGATGGTGATTGCCTGATGTGTTATTTTGGTCCAGTCCTACCACACTACAGCCTATTGTGCTGAGTTCGTGTCGTTGCGTAAAAGGTGTAGTTACATTTTGTCACGACACTACAGAAGCGTTTCGACAACGGCTACGTTTCTTCACTGATCGCGTGCTGTCGTTAAGGTACAACGTGAATGACAAAATAGCGCCATTCACACCGGGCGCCGGGGCAACATCGGGCCATAGATGGCAAGGGTTAACGACAGCTGTGGAGATGTGTACGGGCGAACAGACGGGCAACTGTTGAGCAAGCTGTAATATTCCTGGTCTCCGTAACTCGAACAGCAGTGAACAGCAGTGAACCTGAGTGCATGAACAAGACGCCTGTTGCGGGTACCCACGTTCAGCACCGTTCGCTGAATGGTTGTTGAGCAGACACTGTTGAGAGCCCTTTGGCTCACCTGGGTGGTCATTAAATACAGAGTCGCGTATTTACATACGGCACAACAACGTAGCTCGCTCTTACGTTTGTCGTCCGTATTAACAACAGATACATTCAGCATGCAGAAAAGAGCAATGCATACCTTTGTGTACGTAAATAAGATACACAAGAGAAAATTACGTTTAAATAACTTTCTTAAGACCAAGCATGTAATTTACTTCTTAACAGTCGCAGTTCATAAATCCGCCACGTGCTGTGAGATGGCTGTTCGAAGTCGTGAACAACGGAAGATACTATCTGTGGCCGACGTAATCGGTAGATTGCCAAAAAACAGCACTGAACACACAGTAATACTCCAATATTTAAAAATTCTTTGAGTCTTTAGTGAGATTACAAGCAACACAGGTGAGATCGCCCTATGGTTTCCGTAACGGCTCCAGAGGTTTCCGTATTACCTGATGTAACGAACGTTAAGGTTTCCGTCGATGACAGTCTCATTAGAGACAGTACAGCAACTCCGTGTACGGGCGGGTTGGGGAGAATATCAGATGTGCCCTTTCAAAATAACTATCCTGTAAGTTTAAGTAACTTACAGAAATCGGGGAGAACCGAACGGTGAACGACTTTAGGTGATAGAAACAGCCATCCTCTCCAGTGTCTTCATATCCACTTGTACTGGCCTCTGGGTAAGCTTAATTTGTCCTGTAGCCATTAAGTTTTAATTTTCTCATTGCAAAAATAAAGTTGCGTCATTTTTTTTTTCAGGTACATCTCTGCAGCGGTGGTTCACACAGAAATCTTTGAGCGCCCCAGAGGAGCCAGAACAGAAGGGGGCTCCAGTGGATAAAGCTGAGGTGGTTGCGTTGGAATTCCTGTGAGTACCACAACTACGGACATTTAAGTACAAACAAACAAGAAACTAATGACGCAAGGAAGACGGACATAAACCACTTGTCGAAATACACTGACGGAAAAAAATCGCATCACTGAGAAGGAACTGTATGACACAAAAGTTGGTAGGCGTGTTTCTACATCTGAAAGATGATATCTATTCAGATTTCACGCCAGTCGCTGAAGAGTGCCGTTAGTAGCGGCATTATGGGGATGCAAATTAGGTTTGCTTTAAATACACGCCGCATAGGTCGCGAGCGTTAGTTAAGCCGTCGGCACACGGACCGTGCTGTCGAACGTTAACGTTGAGCGTGCCGAGTTCAACGTGCTGTTGAACGCTCAGGAACGATGCGACTTGTGCATACGGTACGTGGGCCCCAACGTGGTATACGCGATCGCAACGCACTCCAGCGACAGTTGAAGGATGCTTCTAGTTTGTAAGTCACACTGTTTACTCAATGGGCACGCGTAAAATTCCCACACGTTAGCTCTATTAAAACACACATTTCCTCCATTGTCCACGAAAAGGAAAGCACCGTGTCCAATCAATAAGGGCACAGGCTTATGAAAGTTCCATTACAAACAGTGCGGTACAAATTTGGAATACTTCTCCGCATAGGGTAAACATTATTTCATCATTCCCACATTTTAGTAAAACCCCAACGTCAGTCTTACTTGACCACTGTTCCTACCCTGAAGCAGAATCTTTGCAACATGTGAATTACGAAGCATAAAAGAAGAAGGAGCAAAATATCTTTATACCAGTAGCGCAAGTTGTCCTGCAGATTAAGCCAATCGAACAAAGTCACTCATCAAAAAAAAGGTGAACCTTTATTTACATAACATCAGATACAGTGTATACTTATATTAAATTAATAATGAAGTATCAGAACCTAATAAAGACGCGAATATTAGGGAAAAAAAACTTGAAAGTGTCAAGACGCGAACCACCACCCCAATGAACAACATTAGACAGGTCAGTGACCTAAGTCATTACGCTAAACCAACAACACACACCTTGCTTATAGTCACGGAATGTAACCATTGCTGAAAACCTTAATCGTAGATATGTTACTAATGGAAATTTAATTATAACAAATTGTACCAAGAACAATGCGTTTTGGGTGGCTATTCAGTGTGTCGCTGCCTTCAAATACCCTACTCTCATAATAGGAAAGTTACAATAATCCTTTTGTCACGAATATGATGTTTCTCATTATTTTATTGGAACGAATCACACAACTAACAACGGGTTTTCCAGTGATTCTCAATTTTCTGGTGCTCAGAAACGGCATATATATACATATAGACTTGAAATGAATGCCAATATGGCGCCTCACAACTCTGTACTGAAGGGAGACGGCGTGCGTGTGACGTCGGTGGCGTTGTGCCATCTAACTGGTCAACGCTCAGACGCACGCTCAGAATATATTGCTCTGCACATTCGGAAAGACTCCCGAACGTACTATTCCACGCTATGACGTCAGAAACTCGTCACGCTCAACGCTCAACGCTCAACGCTCAACGTTCGGATGCACGGTCCGTGTGCAGACGGCTTTAGGTATGAGACTGGACGTGGTGTTGATGTTAGTCTGGAATGCCTGAGTTTCAACGATCTCTTGTAATAGGGATACGAGAAGCTGGATGTTACTTCTGCGATACTGCAGAAAGACTTGTCAGCAATGTAGCCAGTGTACATGGTTGTTGGCAGCGGTGATCGCGAGAATGCACGGTCGCAAGAACACCGGGCCCCGTACGACGGCGTGGCAGTACCAAGGGTGATGACCATTGTGTTCGGCGTATCGCTCTGTCGCATCGTACTGTATCTACAGCAGTAATTTGAGCATTAGATGGCACCAAAGTGACACAACGAACTTTTACAAATCGTTTACTTCAAGGACAGCTCCGACCCAGACGCCCTGGAGCGTGCATTCCACTGATCTCAGACCACCGTTATTTACGACTTGAGTGGTGTCAAGCGGGAGCTCATTGAAGGGCAGGGTGGAGGTCTGTTGTGTTTTTCGATGAAAAGTGGTTCTGCCTTGGTGCCAGTGATGGCTATTGTTGGATAGAAGGCCGCTATCTGAGGGCCTACAACCAATCTGTCAGTGCTAGACATACTGGACCTACACCTGGAGTTACGGTCCGAGATGCGACTTCGTATGACAGCTGGAGAATTCTCGTGGTTATTCCACGCACCCTCACTGAAAATCTGTATGGCAGTCTGGTTCTTCAACCTGTGGTGCTGCCATTTTTCAACAGCATTCCAATAGAAAAACACTCGCCTACTTACCACAGCCGGCCGGAGTGGCCGTGCGGTTCTAGGGGCTACAGTTTGGAACCGAGCGACCGCTACGGTCGCAGGTTCGAATCCTGCCTCGGGCATGGATGTGTGTGATGTCCTTAGGTTGGTTAGGTTTAATTAGTTCTGAGTTCTAGGCGACTGATGACCTCAGAAGTTAAGTCGCATAGTGCTCAGATCCATTTGAACCATTTGAACCTGCTTACCGCTGTTGTAGCCCTACATGCTCTACAGAGTGCCGACATGTTGCCTTAGCCTGCTCGAGCACCGTATCTCTCTTGTAAACCGGCTCAAATGGGACTGAGACGCCCGCTAAACAAGCTGGGCAGAACAGATAATTGGATTGTGGAAAGGGCCAAGGGTTGAGGTCAGTTTCTGCTTCTAATTGTCTTTTGGCGTAATTTAATAACGTTTACAACCAAAGCGCCACATAGCCAAATCTTTAGCGAATGCAACTCTTTCACGGCTGAAGGCGTCCAACAAGAAACATTAACAAGATAAAACCCAATTAAGATAGCAGTAAAATAATTCAAAAACAACATATGCAAGGTGCAACACAAATGGCTGACGTACACAATGAAATTCCAAGATTTTAGAATGTAGTACCATAGACCTTTAAACAAGAAATCTAAAAAAAATCAAAATTCAATTAAGATAGCAGTAAATTAATTTAGAAACCAAAAACGCAACATATGCAGGGGGCAACACAAATGGCTGAGGGGCACAATTAAATTTCAAAATTTCAGAATATATTACCATAGACCCTTAAAGGCAGAAGGCCAGCATGTTTAACAACAAGAAATCTTAAAATCCAATTAAGATAGCAGTAAAATAATTTAAAGAAGCAACATATGCAAGGTGAAATACCAAAGGCTGAGGGCCACAATTAAACTTCAAAATTTTTAAAATATATTACCAAAATCTTTAAAGGCAGAAGGCCGCAGTGTTTAAGCTTGAAAGATAAATTTAAAAATTAATTTTGCAAATTTTTTAAAAAACAAAACAAATAACCATAAACTTAAAGTTTAAAATAGCTGACAACAGATAATTAAACACCGGTAGCACTCAGAAAGCCTCCACGGAGGTCGGTCTGCCCTCTTTCATCTAGGTGAGATGGGTGTTGAGCCCATCTATACTTCATCCATCGGAACCCAACCAGGGGACAGCCACGGACCCACCGTCAGAACGACTTGCTTCCCGTCAATCAGTACATGAGAACTCAAACCGGCAATGTTACAAACGTGAAAATCCACAATGGAGAATGTATTAGCTGTCAAAATTACACACCATGTTGGACAGCGACAACATGTGAGGAAAGGACGCTGCGTGAAATTTCGTTAGTGGGCAGGGCAGGTAACCGTAACACTGAAGGCCACAAGACAGAAAATTCCACTGGTGCACTCAAATTGTAGCCGACCAAAATAGTTAATTGCACCGCATGGCGGCTAAATTTCAGCAGTAGAAACATTCTGTTTTGCTCACAGGAAAAACTCCCCAACAGCAAACCACCGAAATGAACCACACAACATGAATGGACGTGGCTTGGGTAGTTGAAACCACTGCTCAGCTTTGACGTCCTGGGTCGGTGAACCACGAAGCTCGTAGCGTCGCAGGGGCTGCCAGCCGCCCCAGCCAACTGCACCGCGCGGAGATAACTTCCCTCGTCCGCAACAACCGACCGACTGCCAGCTGCTCCGTCGCGACTGCACTGCTGGTGCGTCTCCCAATCACTTCCAGACATGGCGGAAACATTGGCTCGTACCCAGCCATGCAGAGGAAACACGCCCACTGACTAAACGGCATCCCTGCACCAGGAAAGCGTCGACCCAAGTTCCTCAAGATAGTAATTGAAGGGGCCCAGAAGCGCTCTGAGACCCAGTTACAAGTCGCACGTTGAGACGACCGACCTCTCAGAGGCAGTACGCCGACAACATTTAAGATAACATGTCAAGGAAATAACGCCAACTGCACACACAACCTGACTAACACTTGCACGAAGACCTGAACGATACCCAACAGTAACTAACACACACGAAGACAAATCGGGAGTCGATGAACACACACACAGCCGACTCATGAACGATCGGCGAGCCAAAACGCGTCGTCCGGTTGGACGACCGACCGACGATCCACCAAGACTGTGGCCCGGCTCAAGTGATGCGTGGCGGCAATGGTCGGGCGAGCCGTGTAGATGCAGACCTCACAGCTACTGCACCCGACTGTACTAGTGTCGCATTACAACTCCCCGACTGCAGGTTCGGACTGTGCTCGAGTCACGTTCCAACCGACTGGCCACCCGAACCCGAACTCCTGACATGAACAGCCTGCTGGCACCTACCAATTGACTCCACGACAGACAACAACCGGGGGGGGGGAGATTACTGTTTAACGTCCCGCCGACAACGAGGTCATTAGAGACGGAGCACAAGCTCGGATTAGGGAAGGGTGGGGAAGGAAATCGGCCGTGCCCTTTCTGAGGAACCATCCCAGCATTTGCCTGAAGCGATTTAGGGAAATCACGGAAAACCTAAATCAGGATGGCCGGACGCGGGATTGAACCGTCATCCTCCCGAATGCGAGTCCAGTGTGCTAACCACTGCGCCACCTCGCTCGGTCAACAACCGGGCAGTAATAGCAGTCGAGCAAAGATATTACGAGAGGGGATATATCGATACGCGCTGCTAGCGCCGGTCATGGTCATGCAAAGCAGCAGCTCAGTGACAGTAGTAATTTAATTAACGTAGTGAGGTGGAAGTACGTTAAAAACAGGGTGCAAAATACGTGATGGCGAAAACACGAACCACACACGGCTCAGGGACATCATCGGACGACAACATGACCATCATCCATGGACAGCATGAACTGTCACTGTATTGACCCACCAAGTGCAGCAAACATGAAACTCTGTCCCACAAGCTGACATCCGGCACCTGTACAACCCGATTCTTGCACGTTTATATGCTTGCATTCATCATTCTGGAGGTGACACCAGTTTTTGTTGTACTAGCATTTCACATTTGCAATGGTATATCTCGCGAATACGTTAACTTGTGATCTTGCAATGTTGATCACTTAAATATGTTACCCAGACAAATGTATTCCCTAAATTTCTTTACCCTACGTCAGTAACTTTTTGGTGTTACTATTTTGCTTGCGTCAGTGTACAGAGAGCGTAAAATACGTACCGTAAGAAGAGTTCCAGTTATCTGCATGGCATCACATTTGGTAGCTTCGCTGACTGACGATAGAATTGTCACCTCACAACTTCACACGGATCATGGGCTCGTTACAGATCAGTCTGGCAACACATCGTTTAACCCGATAAATGACATCTGAACTAAATAAATATTACCACTGTTTTCGTCTATCTGTTTGTTCACGTATGACGTCACGCCATAACGAAACTCTGTCACAGACCGACTCCTGGTATAGATTCGTTTAACCCCTCAATGGTGGCAGACTGTCTTTCAAAACTTCCTAATTCAGGTTACTGTGGTCAGCAGTTTGTGATTGTTAGAGCTTCCAGGTTTTGTGCTCGACAGCAGGTGGCCGAAGACAGTGCGAGCCAGCAACATGCGACGTGCAGTCTTTCCCCGCCTCATCAGTTTCGATCCTAAGACTACTGTCGCAGCTGGCGACGCCGGATCCGTCACCCAGTGCGTCGCATGGCAGCCAGAGACCGTTCGGCATTCAAAGCACGCTGCAGGCGCAGTTCGCGCCTTTGGCACCGAATGCGCCAACTAATTGTTCTCTGCTTGATGGATGGCTACAAGGAATTTGGCAGCAGCTCAGCAGTACAAACAACGTTGCTTTCTGGGAGCTAGGGGGCATCGTTGGGTACGTGTGTACATTTTTCACAGCGCGTTTGGAAACATAGATGCAATCAGTAATCTGCAGGTGAATGGGGGAGAAAAAGCCGACAGTGTTCTTTAAACATCATCAGAAGACGAACAATTTTAGATATGTATAAAATCTGATACGTATAAAGTCTTAAACAATGTTTACCATTCAAGTGCTGCTAACGATGTTGCTACCTCACCGTCCGTGTTTTTTATTTTCCTTATGGGATGTACTGTGCATAGGTTTCCATATCCTACAAAGACTTTTAAATTTGAAACTCCAGAATTCAGCAATGCTTTTCGTAAGTAGTCTCCGAAATATCTACAGAAGCTTCACTTGATACATCGTCTGTAGAATTACGTTCGCTCTTCACGTTTATTTTTAAGGTACTTCAGTTTCTTTTCTTTATTTACTTATTCAACCTGATACGTTTAGCACCATCAGACCCTATCTTATATCGGACCAGGGTTTCACACATACATCACCTTTTATACGTCAATAGTTACCTAAGAAGTAACAATAATTTTAAAATGAGAAAGTATTAAAATGATTCGTGTGTCTGTAGAGACAATGTGAGTAAATAATAATGGCTGTGATCTAATGGAGTTACTACTGTTCCACTATTATTGCTGCTGCTAGTAATAACGGTAATAATAATTATAAACCATTGCATAGTTCTAATCTGTATTCTGTGTGATTAGTGCAGTGATGAAGACCCTGTAGTACATGGAAACATAATCTTTCCTGGAAGTAAGGAATATTACAGGTCCACATTATGCGTAGATCTGTCGCTAAGCTGTCTAGGCCGCATAAAAAGTTATTCAGCAGGTGGACAATGATTTTAATGAGCATAAAGCGACGCGTTTCGGAATTAATTCCATCTTCAAAGTCCAAATGTAGCACAAGGAAAAGAACACTACCAGATGTGTTCGTAACATGAGATGACAGACTACTCATAGCCTAACGACATGTCTGCGCACAATTACTAGAATGTTCGCTAGCCTCCTACATGACTTCATGTCACATCACTGTTGTTGTAGGCCCTATTGCAACGAGCCGTCGGAACAATAATCCAGGAGATGGTACGCAAATTCTCGGGCGCTGCCGCGCACGGAGTCTCTGGTAAATAAATCGCGTCGCTCGTAGGTGGCGCAATACAATAATGGCGCCTCAAATGTCACCAAAATAAGTTTTATAATTTTCTTAACTTACTTGCCAGAAGTTCCTGCGAGGTCGAAGAGAACGCAAAATCATCAGTGAGGACTTTTTTCATTCCACAGTGTCGCGTCCCAAACGCGAGCGTTGCTTGGGATTGGGCGACAGCGTTCGGACAGAAGGGAAATAGTCGGCTGGCCAAAGTGAGAGGTAGTCTTGACCTCACTATGTTGTTAAAGTCTGCTTATTACAAAACATAAGGCTTGGAATAAGTACTGAAAAGACAAGCACTATGAGTGTTCTACAACTTCTCACTTTATTGAGAAAACAGTATGAACTCCTGACATATTGCTCCAAAGTAATTTTAACCACGAAAAGACCAAGTCTTTGCACAGAGACGTTGAATTACTGCCACTGTTCCGTCTACTTAAAATGGAACCGTCAGTACTAACTGA
This sequence comes from Schistocerca nitens, assembly GCF_023898315.1. Taxonomy (NCBI): domain Eukaryota; kingdom Metazoa; phylum Arthropoda; class Insecta; order Orthoptera; family Acrididae; genus Schistocerca; species Schistocerca nitens. The sequence goes on along the minus strand of NC_064621.1, from coordinate 543,242,039 downwards.
CCCCGCATCTACGACACTATACGACACGCAAAAGTTCCTAGCCAAACAGCTAGGATCCCATCAGCTGCGCTCTGCTTAGCCCTACATGGCTACTCGCTTCGGCTGCCTCTGCTACCAACTTCCTGCTCTCACTGTAATAGACCTCTGGGAACGTCCTGCTACCGAGTTTCATTCAATTTTCCCCTTCGCCCCAACCAGTCGCTGACATGGCGTGTTATCGAAGGGCCCTCACCATCTCACTAGTTTTAACTGTACACTTTTCGTTGGAGGCAGAGTGGAGGGTGGGAGCCGACTGTCGTTAAATCACGTCTTAGGCGTGCTGTAGGCTCCTCATGACGAATAATGCCGCTTCCAAGGACTCTTTATCCCTCGCTTACCCTCTCTCATCGTCAACCTTTCGTCTCTGGTCACTATTTTCCCTAATGCATCTTTGTAGCCCCTGACATTTTATGTAATCTATCTCCAAGGTCTGGCTGTTGTCACACCTAGGCAACTAGCATCTGTTGTCTCCTAACTTCTACATCCACGTCTAGTTGGTTAGACTGTCAGTGAGAGAACACCGCATGTTCCTGCTGCTAATAAGGCGAGTACACGGTTTATTACCTATTTTTACAAACTTCAAACAGGAGCAACTTACTTTCAGTTACCTGTATAGTTAGAAGTATATTTTTGTAATTTCTTGCGTGTTTGAGTGCGTACTAGGAACAACCTTTTATTTTAAAAACAGTGTAGCGTGTAGTACCGCCGTTGCTATCGACCCTTGTATCGACACTCATATCGTACAGGCTTTTGTTTGTTTTGGTTGGAATAGCTCAGTGTCCGTTAGACCGTCAGAGAGATAACACCGCGTTTTCCTTCTGCTAATCAGGCGAGGACACCATTCGTTTATTAAATATTTTTACGAGTTTCAAACAGGAGCGACTTCAATAATGGACAGGCACTGTGGTTGCCGTGTACAGATGCGAGCTGAGCTGGTGACCCTTCGCTCACAGCTCCAGACAGTATTGGCTTCTGTCACACAGCCTGAGGCTGCTGCTAAGGGGCATCACTGAGGGAGTTCGGAGGCGGGAATGCTAGGGACGTCGAGCACGACCCACGTGTCACACGATCGGTCCACTGCTGTAACCGCCCTGGGTACTGCCTGCACTGACGTCGTTGACCCCTCACCCGTGGTCGAGTGGGAGATCATTTCAAGGTCTGGCACGCATTGAAAGACTTTCCGAGGGGCCAATCGTAGGGCCTCCGCGGTTAGTTTGACGAACAGGTTTCGGGCGTTATCTGTGGCTGACGAAGCCTCTGAGCCGGATGCAGTCGTCCACCCTGTTCCAGAGGAAGCTTCTCGGCACGCAAGGTCTGGGCATTCACAGAGAAAGGGTTTGCTGGTAGTTGGAAGCTCCAACGTTAGGCGCGTAATGTGGACCCTTAGGAACATGGCTGCCAAGGAGGGAAGGGGAACCCAGTGCGCGCTCTGTGTGCATACCGGGACGAGTCATTCCGGATGTGGAAAGGGTGCTTACAGATGCTATGAAGAGTGCAGGGTACAGCCAACTGCAGGTGGTGGCCCATGTTGGTACCAATGACGTGTGTCACTTTGGATCAGAGGAGATTCTCTCTGGTTTCGAACGACTAGCGGAAATGGTAAAGACTGCCAATCTTACTTGGGAAATTAAAGCAGAGCTCTCCACCTGCACCATCTTCGACAGAACCAACTGTGGTACTTTGGTGCACAGCCGAGTGGAGGGTCTGAATAAGAGGCTCAGTCGGTTCTGTGACCGTGTAAGCTGCAGATTCCTTTACTTGCGCCATAGGGTGGTGGGTTTCCGGGTTCTGCTCAATAGGTCAGGAGTCCATTACACTCAGGAAGCGGCTACACGGGTAGCGGGGGTGTGTGGAAGGGCCTAGGCGGTTTTTTAGGTTAGAGGGTCTCAGGGAACCACAGAAAGGGCGTCCGTTTAAAAGGGGGCAGGTAAAACACAGTAAGGTAGTTGTAGAAACGATCGGTATTGTAGTTGTAAACTGTCGTAGCTGTGTTGGGAAAGAACCAGAGCTCCAAGCTCTATAGAAAGCACTGAAGCTCAAATAGTTATAGGTACGGAAAGCTGGTTAAACCCGGAAATAAATTCAGCAAAAATTTTTTCAAACGACCTAACAGTGATCAGAAAGGATAGATTAAATATAGTTGTTGGTGGAGTATTTATTGCTGTCAGAGGTAGTGTACCCTGTAAGTGAAATTCAATTAGATAGTTCCTGCGAAATAGAATGGGTAGAGGTTATTCTTGACAATCGGAATAAACTATTAATTGGATCTTTTTATCGATCCCCATACTCAGAAGATATAGTTGCTGAGCAGTTCAAAGACAACTTGAGTCTCATTTCAAATAGGTACCCCACTCACACAATTATAGTCGGTGGCGACTTCAGTCTACCGTCGATATGCTGAAAAAATTAAACGTTTAAAGACGGCGGTAGGCATAAAACGTCATCCGAAATTGTACTGAATGCTTTCTCGGATATCTTATTCTGAACAATTACCTCATGAGCCCACTCGAGGAGCAAATGGTTGCGAAAGCATACTTGACCTATTAGCAACAAATAATCCTGGACAAACAGGGAGTATCATGACGAATACAGGGATTAGCGGCTACAAGGCAGTTGCTGCTAGGCTGAATACCGTAAACACCCACAACCATAAAAAACGCAAAGTACATCTATTTTAAAAAAAGCTGTTAAAAATGCTCTTAACGCCTTTTTAAGAGACAGTCTCCACTTCTTCCTTTCTGATCATGTAAGCGTAGGAAAGATGTGGAATGATTTCAAACAGATTGCATCGACCGAAATTGAGAGATATATACTACATAAACTAATAAGTGATGGTACTGATCCCCCATGGTACACAAAACGGGTCAGATCGCTGTTGTAGAAGCAACGAATAAAGCATGCCCAATATAGAAGAACGCAAAATCCCCAAAATTGGCAAAGATTTGCACAAGTTCGAAATATAGTGCGTACTTGAATGCAATCTGGTAGAAAACCCAAAGAGATACATGAAGCACACCAGTGGCAAGACTTCATCAATACCTTCACTGCGTGATAACAACAGTGAAGTCATTGATCCCAGTGCCACTAAAGCAGAGTTATTAAACACGGCTTTCCGAAACTCCATCAAAGAAGATGAAGTAAATATTCCTGATTTCCGATCAAGAACAACTGCGAATAATCTAATAGAGCTACTCAGATTGTCTCCTGTGTCGTTAATATAGATCAGGAACAATAGAGGGCCTATAACATTTCCTTGGGGAACGCCGGTTATTAGTTCTGTTTTACTCGATGACTTTCCGTCTGTTACTACTAACTGTGACCTTTCATACAGGAAATCTCGAATCCAGTCACACGACAGAGGCGATATTCCATAGCCACGCAGTTTGGTTAGAAGATGCTTGTGAGGAACGGTGTCGAAAGCCTGCTGGAGATCTTGTCTAAATCATTTTGCAATTAGTTGTGATCATATGATGAGTTCACAAGACGGTTCATCTGCAAACAATACAACAGAGCTGCTCAGATTGTCTCCTATGTCGTTTACGTATACAAGGAACAGCGGAAGACCTGTAACACTTCCTTGTAGAAAGCATATATTACTTCTGTTTCACTTGATGACATTTCGTCAATTATTACGAACTGTGTCCTTTCTGACCGAAAATCACGAATCCAGTCACACAACTGAGGCGATACTCCATAGGCACGCACTTTGCTGAAAAGACGCTTATGAAGAACGGTGTCAGAAGTCTGCAAATATAAATGTATGGGTTCAGTTTATCCCCTGTCGATAGCACTCATTACTTCGCGAGAAAAAGTGATAGTTGCGTTTCACAAGAACGATATTTTCTGAATCCATGGTGATTATTTGTCAATAAATGGTTCCGTTCAAACTAATTCATAATATTCTAACACAGTATATGTTCCAAAATCCTACTGCAAATCGACGTTAGTTATATGGGTCTGTAATTCGGCGGATTACTCCTATTTCCTTTCTTGGGTATTGGTGTGATCTGTGATACTTTCCAGTCTTTAGGTACGGATCTTTGGAAGAACGAGCGGCTGTGTATGATTGCTAAGTATGGAGCTATTGTATCACCATACTCTGAGAGGAACGTGACTGATATACAGTCCGGATAAGAGGCTTTGCCTTTATTAAATAATTTCAGTTGCTTCACTACGTCGAGGATATCTCCTTATGAGTTACTCATGCTGGCAGTTGTCGAATTCTGGAATATTTACTTCGTCTTCTTTTGTGAAGGAGTTCCCTTTGTTATGTTTCGAACTCATACGACTTGGCCGTTTCCCGTGGGTACTACAACAGGCGAAACAATTTCATATCTCGGGTCGGCAGAAGCGTCCGATCCCACGCGTCGGCTTTGACCCGTGACGTAAGGGTGTTGTCGTGTGTGACGTCATGACGGCGCGGAGTTTGGTTTGAGTTTGGCTGTCTCCAGTTCTGTTTTATCTTATTTTATTTACTTTTCTGATCTGTTCGTTCTATCTCGTGAGATTTGTTTAATTTAAAAACACGTATTACTTATTTTAATTATCTGTTTCCTCCAATTTATGTTTTAGATTATTACATTTATCTTTCTGATCTGTTCGTTCTATGCCGTGAGATTTTTTTTTAAAAGACAAAAAGCACTAATCAGCTACTGAAGCATCTTCTATGGGTTGCACGGGTTACGAACCCTGGTGAGGTGGGTGCGTATTCATGCATGGCTGTCTTCACTTACACGTTGTAGCTACGCAAGGCGTCTAAATTTGTTTATATTTAGTTTGCCCCCCACCCTAAACAACCCATTTCCCGCACTTGTCCCGTTAGTGTCATTAGGCTTCTTGTGGAAAGTGTGTGTGTTTGTTTTTGTTTCCGCCATATTTGTACAGAAACCACATGGCAGTTATAAGAGTCGAGGGACATGAAAGGGAAGCAGTGGTTGGTAAGGGAGTAAGACAGGGTTGTAGCCTCTCCCCGATGTTACTCAATCTGTATATTGAGCAAGCAGTAGAGGAAACAAAAGAAAAATTCGGAGTAGGTATTAAAATCCATGTTGTTGTTGTTGTGGTCTTCAGTCCTGAGACTGGTTTGATGCAGCTCTCCGTGCTACTCTATCCTGTGCAAGCTTCTTCATCTCCCAGTACCTACTGCAACCTACATCCTGCTGAATCTGCTTAGTGTATTGATCTCTTGGTCTCCCTCTACGATTTTTACCCTCCACGCTGCCCTCCAATGCTAAATTTGTCATCCCTTGATGCCTCAAAACATGTCCTACCAACTGATCCCTTCTTCTAGTCAAGTTGTGCCACAAACTTCTCCCCAATCCTATTCAATACCTCCTCATTAGTTACGTGATCTACCCACCTTATCTTCAGCATTCTTCTGTAGCACCACATTTCGAAAGCTTCTATTCTCTTCTTGTCCAAACTAGTTACCGTTCATGTTTCACTCCAATACATGGCTACACTCCATACAAATACTTTCATAAACTACTTCCTGACACTTAAATCTATACTCGATGTTAACAAATTTCTCTTCTTCAGAAACGCTTTCCTTGCCACTGCCAGACTACATTTTATATCCTCTCTACTTCGACCATCATCAGTTATTTTACTCCCTAAATAGCAAAACTCCTCTACTACTTTGTCTCATTTCCTAATCTAATCCCCTCAGCATCACCCGATTTAATTTGACTACATTCCATTATCCTCGTTTTGCTTTTGTTGATGTTCATCTTATATCCTCCTTTCAAGACACTGTCCATTCCGTTCAACTGCTCTTCCAAGTCCTTTGCTGTCTCTGACAGAATTACAATGTCATCGGCGAACCTCAAAGTTTTTACTTCTTCTCCATGAATTTTAATACTTACTCCGAATTTTTCTTTTGTTTCCTTTACTGCTTGCTCAATATACAGATTGAATAACATCGGGGAGAGGCTACAACCCTGTCTCACTCCTTTCCCAACCACTGCTTCCCTTTCATGCCCCTCGACTCTTATAACTGCCATCTGGTTTCTGTACAAATTGTAAATAGCCTTTCGCTCCCTGTATTTTAGCCCTGCCACCTTCAGAATTTGAAAGAGAGTATTCCAGTTAACGTTGTCAAAAGCTTTCTCTAAGTCTACAAATGCTAGAAACGTAGGTTCGCCTTTTCTTAATCTTTCTTCTAAGATAAGTCGTAAGGTTAGTATTGCCTCACGTGTTCCAACATTTCTACGGAATCCAAACTGATCTTCCCCGAGGTCCGCTTCTACCAGTTTTTCCATTCGTCTGTAAAGAATTCGCGTTAGTATTTTGCAGCTATGACTTATTAAACTGATAGTTCGGTAATTTTCACATCTGTCAACACCTGCTTTCTTTGGTATTGGAATTATTATATTCTTCTTGAAGTCTGTGGGTATTTCGCCTGTCTCATACATCTTGCTCATCAGATGGTAGAGTTTTGTCATGACTGGCTCTCCCAAGGCCATCAGTAGTTCTAATGGAATGTTTTCTACTCCCGGGGCCTTGTTTCGACCCAGGTCTTTCAGTGCTCTGTCAAACTCTTCACGCAGTATCTTATCTCCCATTTCATCTTCATCTACATCCTCTTCCATTTCCATCATACTGTCCTCAAGTACATCGCCCTTGTATAAACCCTCTATATACTCCTTCCACCTTTCTGACTTCCCTTCTTTGCTTAGAACTGGGTTGCCATCTGAGCTCTTGATATTCATACAAGTGGTTCTCTTTTCTCAAAAGGTCTCTTTAATTTTTATGTAGGCAGTACCTACCTTACCCCTAGTGAGATAAGCCTCTACATCCTTACATTTGTCCTCTAGCCATCCTTGCTTAGCCATTTTGCACTTCCTGTCGATCTCAGTTTTGAGACGTTTGTATTCCTTTTTGCCTGCTTCATTTACTGCATTTTTATATTTGCTCCTTTCATCAGTAATTTCAGTATTTCTTCTGTCACCCAAGGATTACTACTAGCCCTCGTCTTTTTACCTACTTGATCCTCTGCTGCCTTCACTACTTCATCCCTCAGAGCTACCCATTCTTCTTCTACTGTATTTCTTTCCCCCATTCCTGTCAATTGTTCCCTTATGCTCTCCCTGAAACTCTCTACAACCTCTGGTTTAGTCAGTTTATCCAGGTCCCATCTCCTTAAATTCCCACCTTTTTGCAGTTTCTTCAGTTTCAATCTGCAGTTCATAACCAATTGATTGTGGTCAGAATCCACATCTGCCCCTGGAAATGTCTTACAATTTAAAACCTGGTTCCTAAATCTCTGTCTTACCATTATATAATCTATCTGATACCTATTAGTATCTCCAGGATTCTTCCAGGTATACAACCTTCTTTTATGATTCTTGAACCAAGTGTTAGCTATGATTAAGTTATGCTCTGTGCAAAATTCTACAAGGCGGCTTCCTCTTTCATTTCTTCCCCCCAATCCATATTCACCTACTATGTTTCCTTCTCTCCATTTTCCTACTGACGAATTTCAGTCACCCATGACTATTAAATTTTCGTCTCCCTTCACTACCTGAATAATTTCTTTTATCTCGTCATACATTTCATCAAATTCTTCATCATCTGCAGAGCTAGTTGGCATATAAACTTGTACGACTGTAGTAGGCATGGGCTTTGTGTCTATCTTGGCCACAATAATGCGTTCACTATGCTGTTTGTAGTAGCTAACCCGCACTCCTATTTTTTATTCATTATTAAACCTACTCCTGCATTACCCCTATTTGATTTTGTATCTATAACCCTGTATTCACCTGATCAAAAGTCTTGTTCCTCCTGCCACCGAACTTCACTAATTCCCACTATATCTAACTTTAACCTATCCATTTCCCTTTTTAAATTTTCTAACCTACCTGCCCGATTAAGGGATCTGACATTCCACGCTCCGATGTGTAGAACGCCAATTTTCTTTCTCCTGATAACGACGTCCTCTTGAGTAGTCCCCGCCCGGAGATCCGAATGGGGGACTATTTTACCTCCGGAATATTTTACCCAAGAGGACGCCATCATCATTTAATCATACAGTAAAGCTGCATGTCCTCGGGAAAAATTACGGCTGTAGTTTCCCCTTGCTTTCAGCCGTTCGCAGTACCAGCACAGCAAGGCCGTTTTGGTTAATGTTACAAGGCCAGATCAGTCAATCATCCAGACTGTTGCCCCTGCAACTACTGAAAAGGCTGCTGCCCCTCTTAGGAACCACATGTTTGTCTGGCCTCTCAACAGATACCCCTGCGTTGTGGTTGCACCTACAGTACGGCCATCTGTATCGCTGAGGCACGCAAGCCTCCCCAACAACGGCAAGGTCCATGGTTCATGGGGGAAGATTAAAATCCATGGAGAAGAAATAAAAACTTTGACAGAATTACATTGTCATCGGCGAACCTCAGAGACAGTAAAGGACTTGGAAGAGCAGTTGAACGGAATGGATGGTGTCTTGAAGGGAGGATGTAAGATGAACATCAACAAAAGCAAAACGAGGATAATGGAATGTAGTCGAATTAAGTCGGGTGATGTTGAGGGTATTGGATTAGGAAATGAGACACTTAAAGTAGTAAAGGAGTTTTGCTATTTGGGGAGCAAAATAACTGATGATGGTCGAAGTAGAGAGGATATAAAATGTAGACTGGCAATGGCAAGGAAAGCGTTTCTGAAGAAGAGAAATTCGTTAACATCCAGCCGGCCGGATGGCCGAGCGGTTCTAGGCGCTACAGTCTGGAACCGTGCGACCGCTACGGTCGCAGGTTCGAATCCAGCTTCGGGCATGGATGTGTGTGATGTCTTTAGGTTAGTTAGGTTTAAGTAGTTCTAAGTTCTAGGGGACTTATGACCTCAGCAGTTGAGTCCCATAGTGGTCAGAGCCATTTGAACCATTTTTGTTAACTTCGAGTATAGATTTAAGTGTCAGGAAGTCATTTCTGAAAGTATTTGTATGGAGTGTTGCCATGTATGGAAGTGAAACATGGACGGTAAATAGTTTGGACAAGAAGAGAATAGAAGCTTTCGAAATGTGGTGCTACAGAAGAATGCTGAAGATTAGATGGGTAGATCACATAACTAATGAGGAGGTACTGAATAGGATTGGGGAGAAGAGGAGTTTGTAGCACAACTTGACCAGAAGAAGGGATCGGTTGGTAGGACATGTTCTGAGGCATCAAGGGATCACCAATTTAGTATTGGAGGGCAGCGTGGAGGGTAAAAATCGTAGGGGGAGACCAAGAGATGAATACACTAAGCAGATTCAGAAGGATGTAGGTTGCAGTAGGTACTGGGAGATGAAGAAGCTTGCACAGGATAGAGTAGCATGGAGAGCTGCATCAAACCAGTCTCAGGACTGAAGACCACAAAAACAACATATTTGTGGCGCGATGGGTCAAAGCAGATGGGCGGGATCTGACGCTTCCGTATTTCCCCTTTAGGAGGCCCTTTGTTTCAGTTCCAATATGTTAGTGACTTGTATTTTCCATATGCTGAAGTAAAGAAATATATTTATCTTGTAAATCTCTTGTAAAACTATTTTTATTGACCGGTTTATTAATTTTGTTAAAAGTGGCAATAATTTACCTTTGGAGAGCACCTCATGAAATTCAAGACTAAAAACAGAGATATGTAATAGTCTTTTTTTCGAAATTTTTACTAATAATTGAAATCATCATTAACTGATACTGCTGTAAGTAAAATCAAATGGCTCTGAGCACTATGGGACTTAACATCGGAGGTCATCAGTCCCCTATAACTTAGAACTACTTAAACCTAACTAACCTAAGGGCATCACACACATCCATGCCCGAGGCAGGATTCGAACCTGCGACCGTAGCAGTCCCGCGGTTCCGGACTTAAGCGCGTAGAACCGCACGGCCACCGCGGCCGGCTTGCTGTAAGTAGATGAGATGTCATTGACCTCTCTAATCTCGTTACGACGAGCTATTGAATGTTTTGTATCGCTTCGCTCTATCCTTAATCAAGATTTTGTTGCAGAGGACTCTTGACTTTACGTTTTGAAATCATCACTAACTGGCAATGCTGTAGGTAGGTGAGATGCCATTGACCTGTCTAATCTAGTTACGACGAGAATTCTGCTTATCACTTCGGTCTGTCCTAAATTAACCTTCCTTTTATCTCAGAGGACTCATTATTTTGCATTTTGAAACTCCATCGTGCACACGGAACGTAGCAATAAGGTTCGTGGCGCTAATGAAGAGCAGCAACGTGAGACTTGAGTTTCTCCTGCCGTGTACAGTTTTCAAGTAACTTACTGGAATTCAGCAAGGTAATATTTACACAGACGGCCGACATTTCGGCGGGAGTGCACTTCGTTATTTTCAAGGCACAAACTGCAACGGACAGGTGATGTACAAGCAAATTTAAAACCTCTTCTTTGATTAATTCAGTAAAGATAACACACACACACACAATGAAAAATACTGCCACCACCAAAGATGACCATGACCAAAGTCAGAGGTAACATTGACTCTGTCCCTCTTTCTTTCTTTTCTTTCTTTTTTTTTTTTTTTGACAAAAAACAGAGGAACGAAGTCAATGTTACCTGACCTGCTAGTTCGTGGTGTTTCAGTATCCGTGCCTGTGACTTCGGTCATCTTTGAAAATGGCGGGATGTACTCCCGTCGAAATATCGGCGGTCGCTGTGATTATTACCTGGCTGGATTATACCCGAGACTTCCCACGCTGCCGGATCGAACGGAGTACCGCACTGACGAGCTGCGTGCCACGTGATTGGCTCGCCACTTTTGAGGAGGGAACTCCGCTTTCCGCAGTTGGCCGCACTGGAGCACTCTGGAGCGAATGCGGCCTGTTGGTGTATTCAGGGACGCGCTCGCGCAACGTCCCTCTGCGTGTGTGTACACAGCGGCGAGGGTCAGGGAAACAGCACGGCCGCCAACCAGAGCTCGTTTGCTTTAACGAATTTAATCTTCGCCCTCGTCCGGCACTTGCGCAGAACGGCGGTTCCATTTCGGAGGAGGCAAACGAATCGCCGTGTGACTGCGAAGTGCGGATGAAAATTACAAGTCGTAAAACTGCGTCAACTACCGCCCGACCCCTGGGAAATCTAGAGTGTGCGAAAGAATTTTCCGGGCTCTGGCCGGTATTTCCAAATTCCCCTGACGTACACACACGCGGCTAGAGATGACAGTTTCAGACGATGGCACCGAGCGAGGCGGCGGAGTGGTTACAACATTGGACTTGCATTTGGGAGGACGACAGTTCAAACTAGCGTCCGGCCATGCAGATTTTGATTTTCCGTGGTTTCCCTAAATCACTCCAAGCAAATGGTTCCTTTGAAAGGGCACGGCCGATTTCCTCCCATATTCTTGCCACATTTCGAGTTTGTGCTCCGGCTCTGGCGACTTCGTTGTCGAAGTGATGTTATATTCCAAGCTTCCATTGACAAAGTGCTCCGTGGTATTAAGTACGTAGGCTTACGCTGTCTGTATCGGTATTAATAAAACCGTTTTCGGGTACTATTGTGTGTCAGCTGGAAACACTAGAAAAAATTATAAACCACCGCTACGGTCGCAGGTTCGAGTCCTGCCTCGGGCAAAGATGTGTGTGATGTCCTTAGGTTGGTTAGGTTTAAGTAGTTCCAAGTTCTAGGGGACTGATGACCTCAGAAGTTAAGTCCCATAGTGCTCAGAGCCATTTGAATTAAAAAACCAAGCCGATATTTCCATCGTCTTTCGAAGCCATCCTCCACAGTTCGGCCTAATTCCTCGCTTTTGGGGTTCTGTTTTTTTTTTTTTCCATACAGAAGACTTTTGTGATGAAGATCTCCACGCTACTCTGACCTGTGAGACCGGTTACAGGATATAGCGTACGACGCTGTTACTGCACGTTAAGTTAAGTAAGGTCATCGGCCAAAAATACCACCCGAGTGCGCACGCACAGATGGATCACTACGCCTTAACGCGCGTCCACACGATGCCTTTTTTGGATTTGCCTTTGCGCATGCGCATAAATTTCGGGTAGCGCAATCATGCATGCGCATTTGTGTATGCATAATTTCCTGGAAATGGAGGCTGCGCTTAAAACTCACTGCTACCCGCCTTAGGTGGAAAACCTTGAGCCTTTTAGCGGACGACGTGCAGGTGGCGGGTCCATATGTGTTTGACTGTACAGTGTGTTGAGGTTATGCTGTAAAGCGATTTATGTGCAATAATGTCAGTTGACTGCACAGGAAGTACGCTTAATGTTGTGTCTAGGAATCCTGTATACTCGGCTCGCTAGACAAACAATCAAAGAACCCGTATTAATGAGTTTTACTACAAGAAGACTAGTGCAAATACTGAATTTGATAATGTGCCGCAAGCAAAGGGTGACATACAAAATAATAAACCTTCTTCAGGGTAGAGAAACACAAGTCTGTGCTAATGACAGAGGCTACGATGCCTCGGCTAACGGACTGGCTAACGTTGAAGCTGCTACCGAAGTGGGCTGCAACCTATCAGGCGCGGCGCTCTTCACCTAAGGCCCGCTGCTGTCGTGTTGTCCTGGAGGGAGGAAGGTCAGCGTGCGATTGACTGACCTCTTCTCACAGCTGTCTCTTCTCTGTCGTTACTCACTGGCGTGCCGGGGCTGACCTTACGCCGTAACACGTAAGATTACAGATGATTAAAGACAATAAAAAGTCGTGTGTAACGCCACTTCTGAAGATATTTGATTAAAAATTCGAGATTTGTTGCCATGAGTGTCGCGTATTGCATAAAAAGTCTCCGATCACATTTCTGTAAACAACAAGATATCACAAATTTCGCAGTAGGAACAATGAGGACAGTAACCCAAAAATTTATGAAAAGGAAAACTGTGGACGAATATTCATACTATGACGACTTAAAAGCAGAACAACTGAGGAGCCTTACACCTGAACAAAATCAGTCATTGGATATGTGTAGCTACTCAACAAGTTACTAGAAATAGAAGTGAACAACATTGATGATGCAAAAAAAAAGAAAAAAACGAAATTGAAAAACACTATCTCCATTCTAGTGGATTCTGGCGACTATGTAATTCTCAAATTTATCGACTCCGAGGATACTAATCTACATATCATATTTCAGGATCGAATTCAAACGTTGCATTGAAATATATAGTGACTAGGAGGCCTGCATACTCGGTTCGCTAGACAAACAATCAAACAAGTCGTATTAGTGAGTTTTATAACAAAAAGAAAATTACAATACCTAACTTTGGCAATTACACAGACGTGTCGCTAGCAAAGTAATCATTGTTCTTCAGTATAGACAGTTCCAAGCCTGCGCTACATAGAAGAGTACAAGCCAAGTGACTAGAGCTGACGCTGCTATCGAAGTCGATAATCTTGAAGCTGCTGTAGATCTGGGCCGTCAGCAGTCGGTGGCGGCGCTTATGTCCTTTTCACATAGGGGCCGCTGCTGTTGCGTTGTCGTCCTGGAGACCGGGTCGGTCAGCGTGTGATTCTGACGTCTTCTCACAACCATCCCTTCTCTATCATTCACCACTGCCGTGCAGGCGCTTGACTTTATGCAGTAACAGGTGACAGCCCTAGTTTGGAAATATTTTTACGGAATGACGTAGGAACGGAGTACGACGCTTCATTTGCTTAAAAGATTCAAGATTTGCCTGCCATTTCTATAAACAATAAAAGAGCAGGGAAATGATGATAACAGTAATAAAGTAAAAAGTTAAAAAATTCATCCATAGTGTACAATAAAAAGAGAAAGTAGTTCATGTCCTACCTGTGCCTATGTAATATGTCTTCATCTGCTTGTAGGCCTTGAAAACGGCCAGATTAACAGTAGAAAAGGAGTTCTTCAAACTCCGTTTTCACGCTTTAGCACAGACTGTTCGTAACGCTGAAACTTTGGTATGATCCCCGATTATTACATGACTTTAAAAAAAGTGCAATTGTTACAACAAAAAAATATAATCAGTAGGTGAATACTGGTGATTTTTTATACTGTTCCGTCACTTACCACTTTTCGAGAAAAGCAGCGAACGGCAGACGGACTAAATTTTCTTTTATTTCCCTATTTAATTTAATATTATAATTCTACGTATCTTGAAACTGAGTCAAAATTTTTCTATCTTTGTTCGGTTTCAACGTTTACTATAGGAAGTAATAGGAATAAAAGTCTGATAATCTTTTATGTCAGAAAGCTGTTTTGAATTTTGAAATTGGTGGTAAGTTCTATGGGACCAAACTGCTAAGGTCATCAGTCCCTAGGCTTACACACTACTTAATTTAACTTGAACTAACTTACGCTAACGACAACACACACACACTCATGCCCAATGGAGAACTCAAACCTCCGACGGGGGGAGCCGCGCGAACCGTGGAACGGCGCCTTAGACCGCACGGCTACCCCGCGCAACAGAAAGCTGTTATTTTGAGCTGTATCAACAGTCAGATTCAACTGGCGTGGCACAAAAGCCGGTATAAAGAAAAACTGGTTGTTTCAGCGATAACAGCCGTCCCTCGCAATTGGTGGTTATCTGACCACCGTATGAGGACGTTACGCTTGGCGGCACTTATCATGTTAATCAAGAGTAGTAGTTGACATGTCGGCATCTGGTTTCACCCTCTCCCTTCTCTCATCATCATACAAGAGCAAAACATAACACTGCACTACACACGCATACCTTACAATCAGCTACAATGACACACACAAGTGACACACTTCCCACATATCCGCAAGGAATGGGTCACAGTGCGCGGAGGAAGAACGCGCCTTCCGACAGGCGGCTGAGCCCACCCCATGGGATATCCCAGTCAACACTGCCATGCAGCACTTACATTTTTTGTTGCTGGTTAATGTTTCTAAACTGACTTTAAAGATACCAGGTCGTAATGGCACCGCCCGGCGCTCTATTTTTGACAGGCGCCACCTACCGCTAACTCTGCTGACTCATCGCTCTGCGCATCAGATGTCTCATCGTGAAGTCAGCTTGTTAGTGACGGCCCGTCGTTGACTGCGGAGCTTATACGCCGCATCCAACTTGCTCCACCTCCGTGGAGGGGACCGCCGCTCCACAATCACTTGCCGCGTCGCAAACTTTTAATAGCGTAAAGTCGCTGCTAACAACCTGAGCACAACTTTGTTTCTTTGTAATCCGGCTGTGCCAGGTTCCGCAGCTCGTACCTCAGTCCCGGCAGACCACGAGAGCTGCAGCTCCTTCCGGCCGGCCCCAGTGGAATGCAGCGTGCACCGGCACTGTAGCAAATTTCTCCGCTGGGCTACCAGTACTAAAAGTTTCCATTCGCCACAGGCTACCATATTACGCAGTTCTTCACTTCTCAGCCCTTATTTGCATGCATCCTCCGTGAGTCAGTATTATCAATTACATGGCTGCTGAGCGTACATTTTATTGCATAATTTCCAAGTTTTTTTTTATTCCGTAATGGAATATTGTAAAACTGGTTTCTCGTATTTTCCTTATACTTGAGTCTTTAACCATTAAATATCGACTAAAATAACTCACGACTCCATTGAAGATGTGAATTATTTTAATAAGGTGCTACAATCACCTCAACCTGACAATTGGTTCAAATGGCTCTGAGCACTATGGGACTTAACATCTTAGGTCATCAGTCCCCTAGAACTTAGAACTAGTTAAACCTAACTAACCTAAGGACATCACACACATCCATGCCCGAGGCAGGATTCGAACCTGCGACCGTAGCAGTCGCGCGGTTCCGGACTGCGCGCCTAGAACCGCGAGACCACCGCGGCCGGCAACCTGACAATTCCAACCTGATCTTATTTCCAACTGCAACTAGTAAACATAACAACGGACATGGATGAACGCACAAACTGCAGGGACGGATTTCTGAGTGGAAATGGAGGAAAAAAGGTGCTGTGAACATGTGTCCAGAAATGTATCGTGGCCATGGTAGTTGGCTCTGAGGAATGACAGTTACCTCTGAGCACGTGCCTTGTGTTCCCTGTGTGATTGACTCAGCGTACTGTAAGCAGCAGAATGGTCCGGTGTTCATGCTGGGGACGAGCCGAGATGGTGTTTGTGTACGGCCAAGCAGGTGGAAACTGTCGAGAGCGAACACGACTGTAGCGAAACAGGTACTCTCACAGACACCAACCACATCGCACAATATTTCAAGCGCTTTTTTGGGCTTTTGTGTCATCGTGGTTGCTTGCAGATGGACAAACGCGCAGGGAGGCGGCAGACTGTGCACACACCACATATAGAGGGCCGGTTTCCACAGGATATTCAGACGAACCCTAATAAAAGCTAAACGCAAGCCAAAGTACGATTATTTGTATCCTAAACGACAACCGCTAATAGCCTTCTCACCATCAATCACGTGGAGGCCACTTCGAACGTCTCTTGGGAGGTGGATGCGTTGCATTTCTGTACTGTTCCGGGACACGTGTTGTCGTTGCACGCACACCGTCCACTTCCGGACTTGTGTTCATACGACTTAGTGTGACTTCAGCAGGATGCCTCGCAGCAGATGTATCTGCGAACCGTACCGTCAAATCTGTGAATTTGAAAGAGGGTGCATCATTGGCATGAGAGAGTGTGATGCATCCATACGGGACTCTGCTGCTCGTGTGGGACGAAGTACGAGGGCTATTCGGAAAGTAAGGTCCGATCGGTCGCGAAATGGAAACGACTATGAAAATCCGATAAAGCTTTGCACAGATGTGTTGGGTAGTGTCTCTAGTATAACCCCAGTTAGCATCACGTCGCTCTTCTCATTTCTGAGCTCGCAGTGAGTGCGTAAAGATGTCTAGAAAATAGTGTCTGCCGCCAAGTACGAGGGCCTGGTGAGAAATTTCGCCTGAAGCTATGCAGCTAACATTACATAACTGTCGTGCTGATTCTTCTTCAAGACAATTCTCAGCCTCATTCTGCAGGGGCAATGAAGATGCTCCTGCATCGTTTCAATTGGAAATGTTTGGTTACCCACAATACAGCCCGTAATTGTCTCCCTCTGAGTTTCATCTCTGCTCACACGAACCGCTGGCTATGAAGACAAGATTTTGGCACAAGACAACGAGCCGTAGGCCAGCGTAGAGAATTGGCGGAAAGCACTGGCGGCTGCCTTCTATAGCGAGGGTATTGGAAAGTTGGTACAACGCTACGATACACGTCTAAGTCGGATCGGCGACTATGGAGATAAGTAGCTGCAAGGTGTATCTAACTGTTGCAAATAAAACATTTTTGATTTTTACCGTGGTTTCCATTTCGCAACCTATCGGACCTTACTTTCCGAATAGCCCTCGTATTTCAGCAGTGCAACGGGTGTGAGCAGTATGGTTCACGGAAGGGAGTAGAACGTGACAAGATGGGTCAGGTAGCACGCCAAGACCACCCTTGAGAAGATTGACACCTCATTTGAATGGCATTTCAGGACGCATCTGCGTCCTCCTTGGCTCTATCACTGTAGTGGAACGGTTTAACACGTCGTACACTATCAGGGCGACAGTTTGTCGCCGTTTATTACGGCATGGATTGGTGCGCGTCGTCCGATTCTCCGCCTACCTTTGACGGATGCCCAGAAACGTGCTAGATGGCAGTGGTATTGGGACGACGTCGCCGAGGACAGGAATAGAATCAGAGAGCGTTTTCAGACGAATCCAGGTTCTGACTGTTTGTAAATGATGGCCGCATTTAGGTTCACTGCAGACGGGGTGAGCGGCACCACAGTGACTGTATTGGTGCAACATACAGCTCCAACGCTAGGCCTTATGGTGTGAGGTGTTACTGGGTACAACCACAAATCACACTTGATGCTTGTCCAGGACATTACCTCCTGAATGACATCCTGTGACTCGTAGCCATACTCTTTCTGCAAAACACCCCGGAAGTTTATTTTTCAGCAAGACAATTCACGACCACATGTTGCTGCACGTTCACGTGCCTTATTGGTGTCAAGATGTCAGCCCGCGACATCGCCAGACTTGTTGCCAACCGAAAGTATGTGGGATATGGTGAAATGACCAGTGCAGCGCTGTCACCCAATGCCAAACACCACAGATGAACTTTGGAACCAGGTGAATGCAGCATGAGTGGCTATTCCACAGGGCGCTGTTCGCACCTTATACGCGCCGATGCATTCACGCGTGGAACAAGTAATCGGGCCCATGGCAGACCCCGTGCCTATTAGGCAACATGACACATGCTGAACCGAGGTGACTGAAATGCTAATCATTTCTGCAGAACGCACTAATATACATGAATGTCTTATCTCTAGCGTTCAAGGTGTTCTTTCTGAACATGAGTGCATTTCACCGCATCTCATTGCCCCATATTACGGCTTCACGATGAACTTGTCTTATTTTCGTTCTTCCCCTTAGTTACTGTGGTATTTCAAAGTAAAGTACAGCACCGCGCCTATTTTGAAAAGTGTGCAATAAAAAACGCAGTCTCTGGCCAGTTTACGTGTGGTGCATTTTTACGGCATATATTGCTGCGTAAGAAATGTAGCCAAGGTAGTTAAATTGTTTTTAACGCCGGAAGAAAAGGCGTACCTCTTTCCAGTCTCGAGTACATGTGTGACACATTTTTTCTTTCGGCTGAGACGAGCTATAACACGCCACACATGACTGTGCGAAGCTGTCTCGTGTTGCTGCCGATACATGCCGAAGAATTCACCCGCACGTCTATATTCAATCTAGACAGATATCTTCACCTGTTCATTTCTTTATGTGCTGTGGATCTACATCTACACCCACGTAGATACCCCTAAATCCACCGTACAGTGCGTGGCGGAGGGTATCCTTTACCACTACTACTCATTTCCTTTCCTGTTCTAATAGCAAATAGAGCGACGGAAAAACGAGTATCTATATGTCTCCGTTTGAGTCCTAATTTCTAGTATTTTGTCTTCGTAGTCCTTACGCGCATTGTATGATGGCGGCAGTAGAATCATTCAACCGTCAGCTTAAAACGCCAGTACTCTAATTTTTCTCAGTTGCGTTTCTCGAATTAACGCCGCCTTCCCTCTAGGAATTCCGAAGCATCTCCGTGACACTTAAGTGTTATCCAAACCTACTGGTAACAAATTTAGCTCCCCCCCCCCCCCCCCCAATCTGAATTGCTTCGATGTCTTCCTTCAATCCGACCTGGTACAGATCCCAAACACCCGAGCAGTACTCAAGAATAGGTCGCACCAGCGTCCTATATGCTATCTCCTTTACAGGTGAACCACTCTTTCCTCCAATTCTCCCAATTGACCAAAGTCAACCATTTGCTTTCCCTACCACAATTCTCACATGCTTGCTGCATTTCGTATCGCTTTGCAACGTTACGACAGATATGACGTGTGTCAACCAAGACACTAGTAATACTGTATCCCAATATTACGGGTTTGTTCTTACTTATTCCCATTAACTTAAATTTTTCTACATTCAGAGTTAGCTACCATTCATCGCACCAAGTAGAAATTTTATCTACGACACCTTGTATCTTCCTACAGTCACTCAACTTCGACACCTTACCGTACACCACAGACAGCAATCACCAGCAGACAACCGCAGGTTGCTGCCTACCCTGTCCACCAAATCGTTTACGTGTACAGAGAACAACAGCGGTCCCAACACTTCCCTGCGGCATTCCTGCCTATACCCTTGTCTCTGATAATAAAACAGTCGCCGTCGCGGACAAGATACTGGGTTGTGTTACTTTGCAGTCTTCGAGCCACTCACATATCTGTGAACTTATTCCATATGTTCGTACCTTCGTTAACAGCCTTCAAAGGGTTTCCGGAAATCTGGAAATGTAGAATCTGTATGTTACCTTTCATCCGTAGTTCGCAGTATATCATGTGGGAAAAGGGTGAGCTGAGTTTGGCACGAGCGATGTTTCTAAAACCATGCTGATTCTTGGACATAAGCTTCTCAGTCTTAAGAAAGTTTACTATATTCAAGCTGAAAATATGTTCAAGGATTCTGCGGCAAACCCATGTTAAGGATATGGGTCTGTAATTTTGCGAGTCCGTTATTTTAGCTTTCTTATATACAGGAGTCACCTGGACTGAATCGCCCACACCAGAGAGCTGTTAGAAAATGTCTTTCGCTCAGCTTGCCGAGATAAACACTGCCTGTGGGACTGTAATATTAAATCGAATTTGAGGGTAGATGCGACCAGCTTAGCGTGAAGGAAGATAGCAATGGAAATTAAAGAAACGGGTAAGAACTTGCTGTGGTATCTGTAACATCCTCTGTAACTCACTGTGTGAGGTAGCAAGCTGGGATATTCTTACTTCTTATCTTGTTTTTCCATCTGCCTCCTTAAAATTCACTTTTTCATTTTTTAACAAATTACCACTAACATACGGGAGTATAATCTGCATTTTCATTAAAAAGAAAGGCTGGCCATCAGTTTTAAAGAATATAACACCAGAACTCATTTTGTGCTTAGTTTTATGTATGTAATTGTTTTTCTAATTTATTTTGAATATTCTTAGTTAGCATCTCTCATTATAGGGTGAAATCAGTAATTGTTTCGTAATTTAAATTCTATTGTTGACTTATAAACAAATATAAATTCTGTACTAATTATAAAGATTTGGAGGAACAACTAATAGTATGCTTAAAGGATCTATTTGGCGCTACACGAAAACATGCTAGCGAAGATAGCCCTAATTAATTCCAAATAAATTAGTAGTTTTGTTAAAATTAATGTTTGAGTAACGATATCTGTTAATTTCATCATTTAAACGAAGAACTCGGCCTAATTCTTGTAGCAGAAGAAACTGTTGAAAACACAGAATTTTTCGATATATTCAGTTAATATAATGAGTTAAGTTTTAATTGTGATTTCTGTAAATTAAAAATTAAACAATGTTTAGTTTCAGTGCCTATTATTGTGAGGATATATAAGGGCCCCAATTTTTGGTCCTGAGATAGATAGTCCACGGCCGAGTTTCAGATGACGAACAGGTATTGGTTTGATCAACAACAATGCATCAACTTAACTGTGAAGTAAGTGTAATACAAATAGTCCGTATTTTAAAACAATGACAGTATCTGTTCAATACGTACCTTATTATACCGAAAAAACTATGAACTATGTCGTTAGGTTTTTATTGCTCGTAGATGTTCATCAGTAAACTATTGTAGCCGTATGTAGATGTTTGCCTGCATACTATTAATCAGGCTTATCGAAATTAAACAATAGTGCACTGTGTATTATTGGGGGGGGGGGGGGGGGGGGGGGGCGGTGTCCGAACAGTGAAAATAAAGAGCTGTGAAACGCCAATGTTCATTTAAAGAAGTCAGTGTTGATCTCCCCCCCCCCCCCCCCCCCCCAATTTTTCAGCGAGTGTAGCAACACAGTATGTCGACACCGAGGACAGTCAATGAGATAATAAAGCAGGCAAACATCACATATGTTACCCCAGGTGTGGAATATTTTACGTGGGCAACTAGGACTCACGAACTTTGACAGTGAACTCGAGCGTTACAGTGATTTAAATGGAGGAGATGCAACAGCCAATCAGCACATGGGTTTCATGGCCACAGCAAACAATCAGCGAGTGGGTTCTATGGAAGCAGCCAATCAGCATGCAGGTGGACACAGCTGACCGGAACAAACAAGACGCCTCACTGAGAGAATTACAACTTGCACCAGCCGTGTTGATGACAAATCGAGATGACAACCACAGCAGAGCAGCAGAACAAGAGTGAATAACAATAAGGTAATTTAATAGCAAAAGTCGTTTTATATCGTGAGGTACATAATGAGTGGCTTTAATGAACAAGACAGTGTGACTGCGAACAAAGCTGTAAAGGTTAAGTTCTTAAGTGAACAGAAAGACCTAAGTGGGACTGATTCTGTAGATGATAGTAGCTATAAATCAGGCATTGATGTAACTTTGAATGATGGGGACGGAAGTCCTATTGCAGATGGAATGATAAAAGCATCATATACATTGTATGGTGATGTGAGCGAAATGGCCGAAAACAGTACTGAAGTGGATGAGATTGTTAAGGTTAAGGACGAGGAACCTGGTAGCAAAAATCAGCAAGGGCAAAAGTTTATGGCAGATGGAAAAGTGGAAGCGCTGTTAATGCAAATTATGAGTAGTTTGAGTAATATGTGTACGAAAGACGTCATTAGTAGTATGAAAGAAGACATTAGTAGGGTGGAAAAGAAACTGATAGCATTAGAATTGACATAGTTAGCTTAAAGGATGAACTGATGGAAGATATTACAAAGGAGATTAAGGTAGTCAGCTCTAATCTTTCAGAAGTAAATAATAAGGTTGAAGTGGTGGTTAAAGATTGTGTTGAAAAGATAAGGAAAGTAGAGCAAAACACTAATGAGAAATTAACATTAATAAGTAGTAAATGTGTATAAGACATAGAGAAACTTTGTGATGACTATAGTAGGAGGGTGAATGCTTCCAAGAAATTTTGTACTGAAAGTAGAGTTAAACTTGAGAACCAAATCAACCAGATTAAAAATGATTTAGAAACTGAGATAGAAACGAAGTGTGCAGTAGTGATAGAGGAAAAACTTGAAAAATGAAATGAAAATGTAGATTCAAAATTTTCTGAAATGGTGATCAACGTGAAAGAGGCACAAAATCTGAATCATACAGAAAGTGACAGTCGGTCCGATTCTGACAGTAGTTGTAATGATGATAGCAGTGGCGAATCCAGTAGTGATGAGGATGGGGTATTTGAATTTACTATCGATAATGATGGCTGACAGTAGTTGTAATGATGATAGCAGTGGCGAATCCAGTAGTGATGAGGATGGGGTATTTGAATTTACTATCGATAATGATGGCAATGTGGTAAATAAAAACGAAGTGTGGCCCCTGTAATAACAAGTGTGTGAGGTATACATGTTGAGTGTTTACTAGACAGTGGTAGCGATATGAATGACATTTCGCAGACATTTTTTGAATCTATTAAGAACACAAAGGGTATAGTGGTCATGCATGTGTCTGGAATAAAAATTATTGGTGCTACTGGTAAGCTATCAAAGAGTGTGAAACAAGTGGTACTATTAACTGTGGAATTGGCAGGACAGCAGCTGGAGTGCAATTTCTTGGTGATTAAAAATCTCAGCATTGATATATTTTGAACTAATTTCAATTGCAAATAACAAGTAGGTGGTTCAACAATCTGTGTTGGCCACATTATGTGACGATAATGCTTACTCCAGCTACCTGCCTCATTTTGCATGTTTCCTTAGGCAGTCAGGGCTCTTCTCCTATCCAATCTGTAGTTTATAAGCGAATCAGGAACATTCTGTCTTTGACTTTTATGTGATTTTGTGCAGTCGGTTACTTTAGTATAGAAATATTGTAGAAAAGGTTTCTCTGGTGTCATCTATTTATATTATGTTGTGTTAATTAGAAGTAATGGAGTCATAAGAGGATGGAAGAAAGTAAATTCGTACCATGGTTAAAGAATTTATGTCAAACAGTGAGGTAAGGTAAACAGAAAATAAAAGGTGTCAGCATATGTGGACGATAATTAAAATCTGAAGTTATCAGCTCATGTGTGAAGTTAGTATAATTTAGTGCAGCAGCAGAGGCAATATGCAGTAAATGTCATCTTGAATACTAGGTCTTAATATTAACTGTGGTATAATAGAAGCGTTTGTGTTCAGTGCGATCAGTAGGCCTATATTGAGATAACTATAGACCTATAGAAGTGTATCATGGTTGGCTCTGAGCACTATGGGACTCAACTGCTGAGGTTATTAGTCCCCTAGAACTTAGAACTAGTTAAACCTAACTAACCTAAGGACATCACACACATCCATGCCCGAGGCAGGATTCGAACCTGCGACCGTAGCGGTCTTGCGGTTCCAGACTGCAGCGCCTTTAACCGCACGGCCACTTCGGCCGGCAAGTGTATCATGGTACAGCCTCCTCTAACATTAAGGAAATAAAAGTTTAAACGTAGTTGCCTGGAGTAATGTGTATGGAAAGAATAAGCAAAATTTCTATGTATATCACCCTTCAGGCTAGAATCTCAAGCAGTTTGACAGAATACACTAAAATAACAGTTTTTCTAAGTGATAAATTTGTCTGATCGGTAATGAGGGTTAAGTCTGCCTTAGGATAAGGATCTGTTACCGTGTAGTGTTTTTCAATACAATCAATTTTGCATTGTATAAGCAGAGCAAGTATTTATTTATTTATTTATTTATTTATTAGTTAATGAAGTAATAATGAAATAATAAAATAATGAATAATGTTAGGGTCTTAATGGTTATGGAGCCTGCCTCTGCAGGAAGGATATTTTATGGGAATGCACTCCACTAGCTAAAAAGGTAAGAAATGTAAGTAAAATAATGGATACTGACGGACATGATTGAGTAATGAAGAGGATTACTGTATACAAACAAATGTGGTGTAGTCTGTCTACGGTGTTGTGGTTTCTTATTCTACGACTTTGGTCAGTGTTCGTAAAATGTTAATCGCATTCTACAACTGCTTCGTTAGAAACTGTAATAGAGGAGCCGCTATTTAAGGTTCTGGAAAAATTAATTGCACGTATAGATGTTGAATAAGCCCTAGTTTCAGGGCATTTAAACATACACCTTCGAATAAAAGCTGTCTACAAGGGCTTCAGCGAAGAGATGAAGCTGCAATTCAAGTTGGGCCCAGTCCTTTTTTAGCTGTTTGATCCTTAACTACCGATAAGCTGAACTGACCTCCTCTTCAGAAGTTAACAGGATTGCAGCTTAGCCAGAAACGTGATTCGTGCGGTTTTTTTGTTCGGAAGGTCACAGTTCGTAGTAATAGACGGAAAGTCATCTGGTAAAACAGAAGTAATATCCGGCGTTCCCCAAGAAAGTGTTATAGGCCCTCTGTTGTTCCTGATCTATATTAACGACATAGGAGACAATCTGAGTAACCTTCTTAGATTATTTGCAGATGATGCTGTCATTCATCGTCTTGTTAAGTCATCAGATGACCATAATGAATTGCAAAATGATTTACATTAGATATCCGTGTGGTGAGAAAAGTGGCAATTGACCCTGAATAAAGAAAAGTATGAAGTTATTCACATGAGTACTAAAATCCGCTATATTTCGACTACGCGGTAAGTCACACAAATCTGAAGGCTGTAAATTCAACAAAACACTTGGGGATTGCAATTACAAATACCCTAAATTGGAACGATCACTTACATAATGTTGTGGGTAGAGCAAACCAAAGACTGCGATTTATTGGCAGAACACTTAGAAGGTGCAACAGATGTACTAAAGAGACTGCTTACACCACACTTGTCCGCCCTATTCTGGAGTATTGCTAGCGGTGTTGGATCCATATCAGGTGCGACAGACGGATGATATTGAAAAAGTTCAAAGAAGGGCGGCTCGTTTTGTATTATCGCGAAATAGGGGAGATAGTGCCACAGACATGATACGTGAATTGTAGTAGCAATCATTAAAACAAAGGCATTTTCGTTGCGACGGGATCTTCTCATGAAATTTCAATCATCAGTTTTCTCCTCCGATTGCGAAGACATTCTGTTGGTATCCACCTACACAGGGAGAAATGATCATCACGACAAAATAAGAGAAATCGGGACTCGCACAGAAAAATTTAAGTGCTCGTTTTTCCCGCGCGCCGTTCGAAAGTGGAACGGCAGAGAGACAGCTTGATGGTGGTTCATTGAACACTCTGCCAGGCACTTAATTGTGAATAGTAATCACGTAGATGTAGATGTAACGCAGGTTGCATCGTGTTTTGTACCTCCCCGGTGGGAACGCGCGTGTCACTTGACCTTTATTACAACGATTTGTATTGCACGTCGTTCCTGTCACGTCCCTGAATCCTGACGATTCCTCCTTGGACACCGTATAATTGGTGACAATGTGTCGGTGTGAGTTACAAGGCTGGCTACAAGTGCTTAATCTTCTATTGCTACTGTTGGGTCTCCCATACCCAGAGCTGTGTTGGTGATTATTTTTTAGTAGGTTTACGACACTGAACCTGTTCCCAGCTACGTGTAGCTTCTTATCTTTCATTGTTATGAAATCTTATTGATGAGTTTTCCTCGACGTGCGTCCTCTAGGAGTGATTTTAATATATTTTGGTCTGCCAGAACCAATGGTAGCAAGGAGGTAAGTACTGTGTGGTTCTACAGGGCCGGCCGGAGTGGGCGAGCGGTTCTAGGCGCTACAGTCTGGAACCGCGCAACCGTTACGGTCGCAGGTTCGAATCCTGCCTCGGGCATGGATGTGTGTGATGTCCTTAGGTTAGTTAGGTTTAAGTAGTCCTAAGTTCTAGGGGACTGATGACCTCCGAAGTTAAGTCCCATAGTGCTCAGAGCCATTTGAACCATTTGGTTCTACAGGACACAGAGTAAAAATGGTGGGACCATTTTTCATAAAAGAAATATGATTTTAGCACACATTCATAACACTGAATCAGCGTATTTATTTCAGGAGAAGGCTAAAATTGATGAATTAAAAGATCTATGTAAGTGTGCGTTACTAAATGAAATGTTCGGTGAAAAATCAGGTAAAGAAGTTGTAGACTCAAACTTTGAACTGTATTACTGAACACGATACAGAAAATTAAGAAAGTGGGGATGACACTGACACGAATCAGAATAATAATTTTTTATTCGTAAATTGATTGAAGTCATTCCGTAACCTCGTACCAGAGCTAGGTTCGTAATATTGTATTATATATTCCAGATGTGAGGGTAATTGCGAAGAATGAAAATTCAGAAATAAAAATATGGCAGTTGTTTTTGACTGATGAAATAACCTATGAGGTAGCAATATTTAATAACCTATGCATCGAGTCTGCTAATCCTAAATACTCTTCTACACTGTCCAGCATTCATTAGACAGATGGAGTTGAAATTGAAGCCTTTAGTGATCTAATGTGTTTTGGTGGAATACACATGGTTGGCAGGGTAAATTCAGAAATGCTCTGGGACAGAGTTCGTACATGATTGGAAATATACTATTCTACAATGAACCTACAGAGGTTCAGGATTCTGGTACAGTGTCCAAAATCTGATGATAAGTCAGCTAAGTCCGAAATGATAAAATGGCTCCTCCGAAATTGATTTGTTCACGTAAAGGTAACTGGTACAGTATCCTCTTAGAGAATATTTGACTGTAGATGATACGTTTGTAAAATTTCAAGGACAATGTGTAACGTCGCGAGTCACTCCGCAATAGTGTTTTAATGCAGTACGGGCTCGTAGCTTTGGAGTCGGTGGCGGTGACAGCCGCTTGTGTATCTCGGCGTGATTCACTCGCACCTGTCGCTAGCACGGTCGTGGGAAGTGCTACCTGTGTCAGTTCCAGCGACAGAATATTCAAGCCCCTAAGAATCTAAATAAACGATACTAAATATTATTCAATTTTGATAAAACTTAATATGTAGCCTTTTGTTACTAAAAGGAATCTGGTTACAAAACCTCAGCTTTCTGGCTGGGGTATTTTCAGAATTAGAGAAAATTACCTAAAATACCAAAAACCGACACTTTGGAAATTAAATTCAGTTAGGAACTACAATAGTTTATCTTTTGGTATTATTTGAAAACATGAACAGAACTCTCGGTGTGCAGAATTAATTAACTGAGATTTTCATATTAAAACTTTAATTTTCATTTTAGTAATAAAAAATGTAGAGAAAATTATTATTTGTGTCTTATGTTGTTGTGGGAGTAAATGAGAGTGAGTGAGTGTGTGTATGTGGGACATGTGTTAAATTTCAAGATTAACTTTATGTAACGTGTTACGCAATCATAGCGTGGGAAAGATGTTTGTACCCACATTGCTGATGGCGTATGTCCAAGTGTACTTATTTTTGTAAGAAGGCAGCCAGAATATTTATTTGTAGAGTAATGTTTTCCTGAAGTAATCTCAAGATGAATTTTCGTTTAGTTTCAGTTAATAAACATTACAGTAATAATTTGCTTGTCGAAGTGACGCCAATGAATCTGATGTAGTAATTGGCTCAGAACAGTTTAGGTGCGAATTTGATCTTGAAAGATTGATCTGATTGGCTGTTCATTTGACCAACCAGTCAGAGTGAAGTCTTTCCCTCACTCTATCAAGCAGTACATGCGCTGTGAGCAACGGCATTGAGAAAGTCGTGGCCTAGCTTTTGAGACGCGAAGGTCATGTTAAATGTGTCCGTCCGTAAAATGTGTAAGATGATGAAATGTTCGGTCCTTCGCGTTCAGATGGATTTGTAATGGTAGCTTTTGTTGCTACGAACGTTTTGTAAAAGTTTGAAAGTCGTGGTCTATTTTGTTCGGGAGACATACGTTTGCGACTTGTTAGACAGAAAATTCCGCGTGGTTATGTTCTGTGTTCTATTACAGAATATATTTGGCGGGCGATCTTTGTGAAAGAAATCCGCCGAATGACTTATGTAAGAAATCAACGTCATGTGTAGAAAGTTACTGCATATTCACATGATTATTCTCGGAATGGACTTAAGAGAATTCTGGCTGCTTTACGCGTGACATAAACTGGGAACTTATAACAACAGTTTTGCATACTAAATGTGGGCTGATGACACATGTTTAAGCAAAGCACATAAAACCTACTTTTACAAGATTTTCTAAGTTTCAATGAAGATCAGCACTCCGTTTTCCACCCGAAAATTTATTATGAATATTTACAGGAACAATCATAACGAGATTTACGCGGCCTCAGTAATTATAGATATTAGGAGCTGTTTTCACCAACGCTGCTTTTTCATCACCTTGTAAGTACCTACGTTGCAGAGTGAAGGGACACTGAGCAGACGCCGACCTGAGGTAGGTGAATATCAATTTGCAGCTTGCTTCAGTGACAGTGGAACTCAGAGACAGTTCAGTCGAAAATGTAATTTTCAAATCTACATTTCTTCCAAACCTAGCAAATACTGAATGGAAGTTCATTTAGGAGAGGAACCAAATGGACCTTGTAAGCTGGCTGCCCAGCCAATATTGTGAAAAGTTTGTGTAAATAAACAAAAGTTTGCTCAGATACAAAGTGAACTGGAGTTGTCTACTTTTATACACAACATAATTAAATGTCAAGTGTTTATGTATTCCCAGTCAGTAAAAATTAGGAGAGAGAAGCAAATCGTGGTAAAGGTGATACAAGCGAACTAGTAGCGATACAAGTAATTAAATACATCGAGGACCGCGCTTACATCTGGAAGAGGATGTGGACAAGTGACGGTGTCAGGACCGTTGCAGCCAGCGGGCCAGTCGCTCACTACGAGCACAATGCGGGCGCAGCCTCGGGTCAGGACGTCCTTAGCGAGCCCAACACGCGACGCGTCCGCTCCACCGGGTCTAAACTTAGCCCAGCTCCACTGCACAGTGCTGTGCCGTGTAGCCTAGCCGCCGCGCCGCGCCGCGCTTGGCTATCGTTTTCCGGCCGGCTGGGCGCACACTGCTGCTACAAGTGTTCCTCGCGCCCGTCGAGAACGCCTCCTGCACTTCGCTGCCGGCTTTGACAGCTTGGCGCGCGAGTGAGGCGACTCAACGGACAGTCCCAGAAATACACAGCGCCCTAAAGCTGCCGTGGTGAGTGGCGGCGTGGGGTTTACTTAAACACAGCAGATGCGGTGCTACGGACTTCAGGGACTTGCTAGTGGCTAATGTGACTTCTACTGCAACATCTACAGCTATAGTTGAACTTCACAATTCGCAGTAGGGTCTATGGCGAAGGGTGCACAGTGTGCGAGGGCCTGCTTTTAATGGCGCATACACACTAGGCCAGCCAAGGGCAACAAGTGACAGAGACTGGATTCGGCCAAACGTTGGTCGCCAATCTACTGGTATTCGACTTCTCATCCACACCAAATGAAGGGCTTGGTGCCGAGGGATTCGACCATGTGGAATCGCTGTTTGTTGTGACTCTGGTAACTTGCCAACGTTGCTCCCGTTTTATAGCTACGTAAAAGGTAAACTGGAATATGTGCTATTTCATTTTTTTTCCTAATGAAAAAACGTTATTGAATTGTATACACCCTAAAATTTCCGAAGATGACATCTCTTTTGGAGGGCTGTACCTGCAGCAGAAAGTTAATAATCACTCCCAGTATCGTTTGATTCTCTTTGTCTTTTATGGTTCACATTTATCGCGAAACTATGTTAATAAATACATCATTTTCTTTTTCACATTGTCATTTCAGTTTGTAATAGCTGAGTAATTTCCCTCCAACGGTTGAGTCTTTTAAGTTTGTTTTTATAATCAAAGTTCTTAGGGGCCAAAAACATCAGCTTTAATGCTATCTCCCATTTCCAGTCTGTTGTTGTTGTTGTTGTGGTCTTCAGTCCTGAGACTGGTTTGATGCAGCTCTCCATGCTACTCTATCCTGTGCAAGCTTCTTCATCTCCCAGTACCTACTGCAACCTACATCCTTCTGAATCTGCTTAGTGTATTGATCTCTTGGTCTCCCTCTACGATTTTTACCCTCAACGCTGCCCTCCAATACTAAATTTGTGATCCCTTGATGCCTCAAAACATGTCCCACCAACCGATCCCTTCTTCTAGTCAAGTTGTGCAACAAACTTCTCTTCTCCCCAATTCTATTCAATACCTCCTCATTAGTTATGTGATCTACCCATCTAATCTTCAGCATTCTTCTGTAGCACCACATTTCGAAAGCTTCTATTCTCTTCCTGTCCAAACTGGTTATCGTCCATGTTTCACTTCCATACATGGCTACACTCCATACAAATACTTTCAGAAACGACTTCCTGACACTTAAATCTGTACTCGATGTTAACAAATTTCTCTTCTTCAAAAAACGCGTTCCTTGCCATTGCCAGTCTACATTTTATATCCGCTCTACTTCGACTATCATCAGTTATTTTACTCCATAAATAGCAAAACTCCTTTACTACTTTAAGTGTCTCATTTCCTAATCTAATCCCCTCAGCATCACCCGATTTAATTTGACTACATTCCATTATCCTCGTTTTGCTTTTGTTGATGTTCATCTTATATCCTCCTTTCAAGACACTGTCCATTCCGTTCAACTGCTCTTCCAAGTCCTTTGCTGACTCTGACAGAATTACAATGTCATCGGCGAACCTCAAAGTTTTTACTTCTTCTCCATCAATTTTAATACCGACTCCGAATTTTTCTTTTGTTTCCTTTACTGCTTGCTCAATATACAGATTGAATAACATCGGGGAGAGGCTACAACCCTGTCTCACTCCTTTCCCAACCACTGCTTCCCTTTCATGCCCCTCGACTCTTATAACTGCCATCTGGTTTCTGTACAAATTGTAAATAGCCTTTCGCTCCCTGTATTTTACCCCTGCCACCTTCATAATTTGAAAGAGAGTATTCCAGTTAACGTTGTCAAAAGCTTTCTCTAAGTCTACAAATGCTAGAAACGTAGGTTCGCCTTTTCTTAATCTTTCTTCTAAGATAAGTCGTAAGGTTAGTATTGCCTCACGTGTTCCAACATTTCTACGGAATCCAAACTGATCTTCCCCGAGGTCCGCTTCTACCAGTTTTTCCATTCGTCTATAAAGAATTCGCGTTAGTATTTTCCAGCTGTGACTTATTAAACTGATAGTTCGGTAATTTTCACATCTGTCAACACCTGCTTTCTTTGGTATTGGAATTATTATATTCTTCTTGAAGTCTGTGGGTATTTCGCCTGGCTCATACATCTTGCTCACCAGATGGGAGAGTTTTGTCATGACTGGCTCTCCCAAGGCCATCAGTAGTTCTAATGGAATGTTGTCTACTCCCGAGGCCTTGTTTCGACTCAGGTCAAACTCTTCACGCAGTATCTCATCTCCCATTTCATCTTCATCTACATCCTCTTCCATTTCCATAATATTGTCCTGAAGTACATCGCCCTTGTATAAACCCTCTATATACTCCTTCCACCTTTCTGCCTTCCCTACTTTGCTTAGAACTGGGTTGCCATCTGAGCTCTTGATATTCATACAAGTGGTTTTCTTCTCTCCAAAGGTCTCTTTAATTTTCCTGTAGGCAGTATCTATCTTACCCCTAGTGAGACAAGCCTCTACATCCTTACATTTGTCCTCTAGCCATCCCTGCTTAGCCATTTTGCACTTTCTGTCGATCTCATTTTTGAGACGTTTGTATTCCCTTTTGCCTGCTTCATTTACTGCATTTTGATATTTTCTCCTTTCATCAATTAAATTCAATATTTCTTCTGTTACCCAAGGATTTCTATTAGCCCTCGTCTTTTTACCTACTTGATCCTCTGCTGCCTTCACTACTTCATCCCTCAGAGCTACCCATTCTTCTTCTACTGTATTTCTTTCCTCCATTCCTGTCAATTGTTCCCTTATGCTCTCCCTGAAATTCTCTACAACCTCTGGTTCTTTCAGTTTATCCAGGTCCCATCTCCTTAAATTCCCACCTTTTTGCAGTTTCTTCAGTTTCAATCTGCAGTTCATAACCAGTAGGTTGTGGTCAGAATCCACATCTGCCCCTGGAAATGTCTTACAATTTAAAACCTAGTTCCTAAATCTCTGTCTTACCATTATATAATCTATCTGATACCTATTAGTATCTCCAGGATTCTTCCAGGTATACAACCTTCTTTTATGATTCTTGAACTAAGTGTTAGCTATGATTAAGTTATGCTCTGTGCAAAATTCTACAAGGCGGCTTCCTCTTTCATTTCTTCCCCCCAATCCATATTCACCTACTATGTTTCCTTCTCTCCCTTTTCCTACTGACGAATTCCAGCCACCCATGACTATTAAATTTTCGTCTCCCTTCACTATCTGAATAATTTCTTTTATCTAGTCATACATTTCATCAATTTCTTCATCATCTGCAGAGCTAGTTGGCATATAAACTTGTACTACTGTAGTAGGCATGGGCTTTGTGTCTATCTTGGCCACAATAATGCGTTCACTATGCTGTTTGTAGTAGCTAACCCGCACTCCTATTTTTTTATTCATTATTAAACCTACTCCTGCATTACCCCTATTTGATTTTGTATTTATAACCCTGTAATCACCTGACCAAAAGTCTTGTCCCTCCTGCCACCGAACTTCACTAATTCCCACTATATCTAACTTTAACCTATCCATTTCCCTTTTTAAATTTTCTAACCTACCTGCCCGATTAAGGGATCTGACATTCCACGCTCCGATCCGTAGAATCCCAGTTTTCTTTCTCCTGATAACGACGTCCTCTTGAGTAGTACCCGCCCGGAGATCCGAATGGGGGACTATTTTACCTCCGGAATATTTTACCCAAGAGGACGCCATCATCATTTGATCATACAGTAGAGCTGCATGTCCTCGGGAAAAATTACGGCTGTAGTTTCCCCTTGCTTTCAGCCGTTCGCAGTACCAGCACAGCAAGGCCGTTTTGGTTATTGTTACAAGGCCAGATCAGTCAATCATCCAGACTGTTGCCCCTGCAACTACTGAAAAGGCTGCTGCCCCTCTTCAGGAACCACATGTTTGTCTGGCCTCTCAACAGATACCCCTCCGTTGTGGTTGCACCTACGGTACGGCCATCTGTATCGCTGAGGCACGCAAGCCTCCCCACCAACGGCAAGGTCCATGGTTCATGGGGGAAGATTTCCAGTCTATACAGCAGTATTTTTAAACACAATAAATAAACATCCTTAGCGATATGAAAACTTTGCCTACAGTGGAAACAGCGACGGTTGAAATTAGGTTTTTCAGGACAGCCACACGTTACATTGAATTCGCTTTTTATCAGTCAACTACTGTACTTTAAACTGTAAATTCCAGAGTTTCTGATGATGCTCTTGTTAAATTAAAGGGCGAAACCGGGCAATAAAACATTATGTGCGACTTGGGGCTGCCCAGAAAAAGTGTTGCCCCTTCCGCCGGAGGTTCAAGTCCTCCCTCGGGCATGGGCGTGTGTATTTTTCTTAGCATAGGTTATTTTAAGTAGTGTGTAAGTCTGTCGTTCGTTGGCCTAGTGTGCACGGACCTTAATGTTTTTAATGATGGAGCCTTCCTCACATGAATGACACAACTGAAGATCATGCTAATAACAAGATAGCTTAGAATTGTAGCATTCAATTACAAATCATACGCAGGGTGAGCCACATACAACCTGCACCCCTCTTGTTCAAATGGTTCAATGGCTCTGAGCACTATGGGACTTAATATCTGAGGACATCAGTCCCCTAGAACTTACAACTACGTAAGTCTAACTAGCCTAAGGACATCACACACTCCCATGCCCGAGGCAGGATTCGAACCTGCGACCGTAGCGGTAGCGCGATTCCAGACTGAAGCGCCTAGAACCGCCCGGCCACACCGGCCGGGGTACCCTTCTTGTCCAGGGAATAGTTCAATATATCGAAACCGAGTTTACGGCAATCGGCAGTAAGAACAGGTGCACACACATTTGTAGTCTTCTTCTTCATGTTTCTTCTTCTTCTTCTTCTTCTTCTTATGTTTCTTCTTTTGCGCTTCAAGGCTTAGTACCTGTTCCGTCTTCACTTCTCCTTACCACCTTATTCTTCATACGACCCTTCCTCATGTTGACAGATATAGCATGGCCAGAAGTAGGATTTTCTTTGCACTCATTCTCTTTACGTGATGTTTACATAATGTTTCATTCTCTAATATTATAAATATCAAGTTCATTCCTAATATATCATTTCTTATACGGTCTTCCCTGGTAACAACTCACACTTTTCTAATAAATCTAATTTCTGCTGCTTGTAGTTTACTTCGATCACGTGTTTCAGGGATCCATGACTCACTTCCATATAATAATAAAGTGTGTGTATGGTTTTATAAAATTTCAATTTCATTCCTTTCCGTGTTTTGCTCTGGAATGTTTTGTTTGTCATTCTGTATATTGACAGACATTTGTTTATCTTATTTTCTGTGTTCTTATCCATGCCATAGTTTACATCTATGTTAAAAAATTAAAGTTGGTGACCTGGTCAAATGGTGTGTTACCTGTTGTTATTTTTTAACGTTTGTGGAGGGGGGGGGGGTTATTCCATCATGAGCCTTGTTGATCTTCGAAGGTTTTATTCTCTTTTTCCCACTTGATGTAATTTATAAACTGCTTTTCGTTGCTCATCTTCTCTTTCTTCCAAAATGGTAACATTATCTGGTAACATAACAGGACTAACATATTTATCACTGTTAAACTATACACTAGATTTACGTCCTGTCCCCAGTTCTTGATCATACCATTTACATGCACATTAAATAACGTTGGTGACAGGTTACAGCGGTGTTTGAGTCCCTTACTGGTACTGATTTCTTCAGTTTCATTACTAACAACTGTTGTTATTTTTGTGTACATGTATAAGCATTTTATAGCTTCAGTAACATGTCTAGGATATCCAGTTTTAATCATTATGTACCATAGTTTCTCTCTGTTCCCCTTGTCGTAAGCCTTTTCGAAGTCAATAAGAGCTATACTGGTATCTGTCTCTAGATCGAGTTCTCGTCGTTTCTCTAATTCTTTTTTTGTGCTAAATATATTAACGCTGTATGAACGACCCATCCGGAATCCATTTTGTTCTTGCAATAGCTTGTGGCTCTTAATCGGTTACTGATGATATTAGCAAATATTTTATAAGATGAGTGCAGTAGACTAACTCCTCTACAATTATGACAATTGTTTCTTTGACTTTCAAAAATAATTTATGTCACTTCTGATATTTTCCAAGAGTTTGGTGTTTCACACCACTGCCAACATTCATTAAATAAATGTAGCCTAGTAATCTACAACCACAAAAGGGCCAGCATATTTTAAATGTTCCATATTAATGGTATCTAGTCTATATGCTTTCAAGTCCACCTTACTATTACGTGATGAGGTCATCCTCCCCCCGCACCTTTCTTCTTCTTGCCGGCCGCTGTGGCCGAGCGGTTCTAGGTGCTTCAGTCCGGAACAGCGATGCTGCTACGGTCGCAGTTTCGAATCCTGCCTCGGGCTTGGATGTGTGTGGTGTCTTTAGGTTAGTTAGGTTTAAGTAGTTCTAAGTCTAGGGGACTGATGACCTCAGATGTTAAGTCCCATAGAGCTTAGAGCCATTTGAACCAATTTTTGAACCTTCTCCTTCCATCGTGAATCTCCTATTTGCCCAAATTTTTTTATAATTTCTTTCCACTGATCACACTAATTATGTTTTATAATTTTGTACTATAGTTATTAAACATCGTACCATCACGATATTGAACCAACTATGGCTTTATTAAATGGAACGATGTGCTTTTTGTTTAAGGAACCTGTAAAGTCTAGTATAGTGAAATAACGCTCACTTATGTTGGAACTGAAACTTTTCGCAAAAATACTCGAGAAATTTGAAATGCTAGTCGGACGGAATCGTCTACTGCACCGCCAAGTGGGACTCGCTTGTCACGTTGCGTCCTTTTAACGGGCCTGTCGACTGTTGACTTGTTTCTACTAAAGGTATTCATTCGCACGTGAGTATACAGACATGTTTGTAACGGTTTATCAAACTCATTCTGATACTGTACTGTACAACAGACGTAGTTCACAAACAATAAAACAAACGTAAAAATTATACGCATGCACGTGTGCAAACAAACACACACACACACACACACACACACACACACACACACACAAAACATGTAAAGAAAATGAAAACACGCTGGAACAAATTCAAACCTCGCGGCCGCTAATCGAAATCAAAACAGTGAAACGAGCAACTCTCGCCGGCCGTGGTGGCCGAGCGGTTCTAGGCGCTTCAGTCCGGAACCGCGCGACTGCTACGTTTGCAGGTTCGAATCCTGCCTCGGGCATGGATGTGTGTGATGTCCTTAGGTCAGTTAGGTTTAAGGAGTTCTAAGTCTAGGGGACTGAAGACCTTAGATGTTAAGTACCACAGTGCTCAGAGCCATATTTTCGAACAACTCTCAGGAGCGTATCGGAAACGTTAATTATGCAGTGAAAAGTGTATGTGAGTTGCAGCAACATAATAACGTCCACAATTCACCCATGATCAGGAGAAAACGGAAGCACACGCTTTTATAGGTATGCAACTAATCACACCAAATACTTTTCCAAAAGTAAATCCTCACGAAAATTTACCGAGGCTAACATCTCATTTTAAACACGAGAACAAGAACACATTTATCAGGCAAATAACAACGAAGTACAGATCAGGACAAGTGAAATACAGCAAAGAGAAGCGTCAGAACAGGGCGTATACCATTACTTTACCGGAATATTGAGTTTAATGACTTTATTTTGGACAAAAATTCAATTCTGACGTCGTCGCTGTGTTGCGGATTATATAGTAGATAAATTTAGGCTTCTGGTTCATTTCTATTGGCAGCTTTAGGGAAAATATAATGCGTATGTAATCTAAACAACTACAAAATCTGCTTTCAACATATTCATATCCAACATAAAAGCTGAAATCAATAACTTTAAAAAATGCATGCTATGTAACTATTTAATTATCTTTTATTTTAACTGTCGAGTCCGGTTTTCACCATCCTGACTGCAAGAAAACTGAGCGAGGTGGTGCAGTGGTCAGCACACTAGATTCGCATTTGGGAGGACGACGATTCAATCCCGCGTCCGGCCACTCTGATTTAGGCTTTCCGTGATTTCCCTAAATCGCCTCACGCAAATGCTTGGATGGTTCTTTTGAAAGGGAAAAATTGTTGAAGAAGTTACGGCTGTCATGGCTTAAATGTTGTATGCAGAGTGCGATCTTCAAGCAGAGCACGAGCTGTGTCACCACAGCTGAACATTCCATGGTCCACCGTTGCAATTATGCTGCGAGCAATTGTGAAACGGCATCTCTAACACATTTCCAGGCTGTCGGGCATGCAGATGGTCCTCACATTGAGCAACGGTTCTAAACTCGAACGTGGCCATGGTACACAAATAACAAATGTTATCCTCTCATGTTGAAATTAAAATGTGTTTCTTTCAATGTTATATTGGTCATTCCTCTTCCGCATGCCCTTAAAAATGTTTCCACAAAGTTTCACTGCCCTATGACCATTCGTTTTACATGGGGGTACTCAAGTACCGAAAGTTTTATTATAACCACTGCGAATGTGTGCTACGTACACTGTACAGAGTTCGTGTACGTGTGTAATATATTCACTATACGTAATGCATGAAATGAAGTGTACAAAGAATGTAATGTGTTCGTACGTTTGTGTGTGTGTGTGTGTGTGTGTGTGTGTGTGTGTGTGTGTGTGCGCGCGCGCGCGCGCGCGCTCAGTAGGTATTAAGACGACATACCATATACCACTGTATAAAGGACCTAAATAAATAAGAAAATGAAAATAGTAATATCGTTGATGCCAGCGAGGTACAGAAACCTTCCCCTCGCTTTAATACACTGAAGCGCCAAAGAAACTGTTATAGGCATGCGTATTCAAATACAGAGGCATGTAAACAGGGAGAATACGGCGTTGCGGTCGGCAACGCCAATACAAAACAACAAGTGTCGGGCGCAGTTGGTAGATCGGTTACTGCTGCAGCTTATCAAGGCTTAAGTTAGTTAGAACGTGGTGTTATAGTCGGTACAAGAGCGATGGGACACTGCATCTCCGAAGTAGCGATGAAGTGGGGATTTTCCCGTACGACCATTTCATGAGTATAGCGTGAATATCTGGAATCCAATAAAACATCAAATCTCCCACGTCGTTGCAGCCGGAAAAAGATCTTACAAGAACGGGAGCAACGACGACTGAAGAGAATCGTTCAACGTGACGGAAGTGCAATCCTTTCGCAAACTGATGCAGATTTCAGTGCTGAGCCATCAACAAGTGTCAGCATGCGAACCATTGAACAAAGCATATCGATATCGGCTCTCGGCACCGAAGGCCAACTCGTGCACCCTTGACGACTGCACAACGTAAAGCCTTACGGCCTCGTCTGGGCCGGTCAACAGCGACATCAGTGTTGACGACTGGAAACATG
This sequence comes from Schistocerca nitens, assembly GCF_023898315.1. Classification (NCBI taxonomy): domain Eukaryota; kingdom Metazoa; phylum Arthropoda; class Insecta; order Orthoptera; family Acrididae; genus Schistocerca; species Schistocerca nitens. The sequence continues at coordinate 543,203,159 of NC_064621.1, read as the reverse complement.
TTGCCTGGACGGACGAGTCTCGTTTCAGAATGTATCGAGAGGACGGACGTGTACAGATATGGAGACAACCTCATGAATCCATGGACCCTGCAAGTCAGCAGGGGACTCTTCAAGCTGGTGGAGGGTATGTAATGGTGTAGGGCGTGTGCAGTTGGAGTGATATGGGGCCCATGATAGCTCTAGATACGACTCTGACATGTAACACGTACTCAAGCATCCTGTCTGATGACCTGCATCCATTTATGTCCATTGTGCATACCGACCGACTTGGGCAATTGCAGCAGGACAATGCGACAGTTGCTATAGAGTCGTTACAGGAACAATTTCTGAATGTAAATACTTCCGTTATTCACAACCCCCTCTGAGGTGACCATTATTAAGCATATTTGGCATATCTGGGATGCCTTGCAACGTACTGTTCAGAAGAGATCTCCACCCCCTCGTACTCTTACGGATTTATGGACAGCCCTGCACAATTCATGGTTTCAATCCCCTCCAGCACGACTTCAGACATTAATCGAGTCCATGCCACGTCATGCTGCGGCACATTTACGTGCTCGCGGGGGGGGCCGACACGGTATTAGGCAGGTGTACCAGTTTCTTTGGCTCTTCAGTGTATATGGCCAACTTACGTATTCCGCAGGGTTAACGGATTACCGAGCGAGCTCTTGTCAAAAGTATCAGTAGATACGGCCGCACAAGCCGAGGTGCTGGAGGAAATGGTGGCGTTTTGCGAAGATGAATATACCGCAACTCGCTCCAGTTCGCTGTGTCATTTCCAGCCCGTCCCACAGCGCAACAAGTTAAAAAAACGACTCCAGTCTGAGTTGATCGTGTTTAGATCCTGTGACGGGAAACTTGTTGGGGCGGGAGGGTGGCGAGGGGATGGGGGCAGGTATCTGAAAGGCGCCCAGAAACTTGGCGATGGCGATTGGTTGTGTCAACAGCAGCTTCTATCCGATTTCATGTTTGAACAAGGCGTGTGATCTCTCGGATATAAAAAGCCGATTACTAAAACAAAAGATATGAAAAATTCTGTTCACAACATTCGACGGAGGTTTGGCACGCATTTTAAGATGAAACTTGCTGTAAGTAAATTTTAGTTCTCCTTAGACGTGTAACTTTTAAAGTATCCAGAAAGATTCCCTTATATATGGACTGGAGAGTGTGCTGCAAAACGGATGCGACAAAATCTGTAACTGCAGTTTGGTAGCGGAATATACTTACGTGAAAGTGAATAATATCGTCTAAATGCCTACCCATTGCGGTGGTGGCGCAGTTTACCTTTTTTCCTTTTTAAAAAATCAAAACTCAAAACTATTGCTACAGTCGATCAATGAAAAAACTGTAATTAGGGTTTAACGTTCCATCGGCGATGACCACATTCGGGACGAAGAGCAAAACTAAGTTAGGGGGACGATGCGGAAGGAAATCAGCCATATCTTTATCAAAGGAACAATCTGGGCATTCGCCTGGAGCGATTTCGAGAAACCACGGAAAATCAGGACCTACCCGAGGAAACCAATGTACTCCAGAATTCAGGGAGTAAAATAATAACATATTTCTAAAGCTAGAGAAAAATTTCATAGGCGCACAAAGATTTAAACTTTTTCTTAACTCTTTCTTTCAGTCTACTTTTCCAGTTTTCAAGCCGGCCGAAGTGGCCGTGCGGTTAAAGGCGCTGCAGTCTGGAACCGCAAGACCGCTACGGTCGCAGGTTCGAATCCTGCCTCGGGCATGGATGTTTGTGATGTCCTTAGGTTAGTTAGGTTTAACTAGTTCTAAGTTCTAGGGGACTAATGACCTCAGCAGTTGAGTCCCATAGTGCTCAGAGCCATTTGAACCATTTGAACCAGTTTTCATACCAACCTAAAATTGTAAGAGATCTAGAGATCACAATATACGACCGAAACAGGTAATTCTAACGCGAATTTTATATTGTAACGCTACTATTAGTTAAAATTGTTCTCAGGAAGTTCTTTCTGATATCTGATCCGCTCATATGTGTTTTCGGTTATTATTTCCAGTTCTTACTGAGCAGCTAGTATTACGCTCTAAGTTCAACTCTTTTCCCACTGTTTATTACAACTGATTTATTGTTTCACCTTCACTCCACACGTTTTTGTTCTTTTCGTCGGTATTTGTCCACCTTTGTACTGTATAAGTAGCTAATTTTCTAAATTCAACACTATATTCTGAAATGTGGTCAATTCATTTATCTGAATACTGTATCCTTCAAAATCATCTTTATGTGTATGATACAAGTCACTATAGCCTTATATTCGCAAAAAATTCTAAGGTTAATTTGTGAGCTCAGTCATTATGTAATAATTAAAAAAGAGGAGAGTAACCTTCGCTTTTCCATTAACTTCCACGTTTTGTGTAAGTTTCGATAATTTTCCTCATTAATACTCTTTGTTGTTTTTGTTTTTTGGTGAAGCTCTTGCAATTCCTCTTTCTAGTGTCTCTTCTGGCCCTAGTTCTGTACTTCTAAATGCGAGTTTGTGGTTACATAAGTATAAACTTGTTGTTACCCGTTACAAAGTTTACTGGTTGTTGGTTGTTTTGGGGAGGGAGACCAGACAGCGAGGTCATCGGTCTCATCGGGTTGGAGGAGGACGGGGAAGGAAGTCGGCCGTGCCCTTTGAAAGGAACCATCCCGGCATTTGCCTGGAGCGATTTAGGGAAATCACGGAAAACCTAAATCAGGATGGCCGGACGCGGGATTGAATCGTCGTCCTCCCGAATGCGAGTCCAGTGTCTAACCACTGCGCCACCTCGCTCGGTTACAAAGTTTATTCTCTTGCTGCTACTGATCCACACTACCGTACTAAAGGATGCCTCAGTACATTAATAGGATATGCTTGTGGTGGTCTATCACATTGATAGCACTATGCCAGAAGATTAAGCCGTAATTGCTTCGAAATTCATAGAAAAAATAAATTAAAGCAATAAAAACAGCTGACTGGGAGAAAAATTCTAAGAGAACAAACAGCCTCTGTTCTCTATAATAAAATATTTCACAGTTAACGTGCACAATTTCTAGACCTGTAAATAACAACGTGTACAAAGGTGATATATACTTTCAGAATGTACCAAAATACAGGAGGAGAGTGACAGATAATAAAATAGAAGAAGTAAAAGGAATTTGTATATCCTGTAAAATCACACAAAACAGTGTTTTATAATTTTTGGCAATGAAAGCAGTAACAACTGAGTTATATGTTGTTTGCATTAGACTCTCCCTTTTTTCCATTATCGATCAGCTAATTCATTTTAATGAATTACTTCTCGGAAATATTTAAACTGTTTTATTTATACTGTTTTGTCTCGTCTCATGTATTTGGGTGCATTTTTTAAATATTTGTCAGTTTTGTTTCTTCAGCTGGTGTGCCTCGACGAGTACTGTTAGCTGATTTCTCAAAAACATTTTTTTAGTCAAATTCTGTTGTTTTTTTATATTACCGCGAATGAAACCCATTTTAGTCTTCTCAATTATTTGGACGCTCACTCCAGATACAGTGTGCATTGCGACTAATAAAAGGGCACTGTGGGCTTCTTATACTATATTATAATTACATATATTATACGTATAATATATAATACAATAGATTATATATAAAATGAGTTTCACATATCCCTAAGGGCCGTAGTGTTGGTCAAAATTAGAAGAATAATTCCCATAATTATATGTCCATTACTGACTGAAATATGGACTGTTGATGATTTGTACTTTACAATCCGCATTTTATTTGCAGATGCCACAGGATTCATAAGTGATGACAAAGAAAATTACCACAATACGTACGTGACAGCAGATGCTAATCGTCGAGCTATCATGGAGGTCAGCATCGTTTCAGTTTCAACGTATAGGCAGGAATTGTTGGTAACAGACTCGTAGCAGCCTACATTTCAACAAAGAGATTAACAGATGCTGTGTATGCCGCGCGGTATTAGCCGAGTCGTCTGGGCGCTGCTGTCATGGACTGTGCGGTTGGTCCCGGCGAAGGTTCGAGTCCTCCCTCGTAAATGGGTGTGTGTGTTTGTCCTTGGGATAATTTAGGTTACGTAGTGTGTAAGTTTAGGGAGGGAGTGATGACCTTAGCAGTTAAGTCCCATAAGATTTTCTTTTAAAAAAGCTGTGTATCATAGATTTTTGCGGTTGGATTACCAACACTATTGGGGACCGTTACCTTTGCAGGAAGATAACTACCGTGGCGTGAGATCATGTTTCCTACGAATCGTGTGGCAGACAGTACCCCAGCGAAAGTTTTCGCAGGCGGTGGGTCGGTCGAGGAGGTCCGTTAGCATGACGTCCAGGCCTCTGTCTGTGGGAACATTCAAATGCATTTGAGTATGACGAACCTACCGGCATTCTGCAGATGTTACAGGAACGAGTGACCAACACATGTGACGCAGTCCGCATGGGGCCAGTAGTGTTTGAAAGCGTGCGTTATTCACTCCGAAGAAGGGTAAACGAGTGTCGAAAGGAGTCTAATGAGGTACACTTATATGTGATTCTAATGTAAACTAAAATAAAAGTACCACATTGTAAATGATATATGTCTTTGATGGGCTCTATAAAGCGGATCGCTGACTTTGCACGACCGCAGAGCCAAAGATACTGCTTCTGGTCTGAGATTGTAATGTTGGAGTAAAAGAGAGCTAAGCTCACAGCAGAAAGTGTGTATAAATCTGTGAGTGAAAGAGGATGCAAGTTTTTGTGGTGTGCTCTGTAAGACCACCAGGTGTTAGACTATAATGTAGGATTTTTGTCATACCAATATTTTGTGTAACACCGTAAGTAAAATAAGTAGTTAAAAACGATGAATGATTTTATAATGGAATGTAAAGTGAAAGTAACCCCAGAACGTACGTAAACAGATTTGATGTATAGGCTGTTTAGATATTTCTCTTTTGTAATGTTTCTAAGATTTTTTAACACATGTATTCGTAATTTGATGATGTGTGTTCATGGTTTTTAGTAAAGTGAGATAATACTTGCTGTACAGATCTCATTGTTTGTGACTACGACAGCAAAGAAAGGTTTTCATTTAGTAAAAAGGATGTGATTTTTCTGAGTAATGTAATTTCAGTTGTCAGATGTTTTGAAAAGCCAAACTTAACTTCGAATACAATTTCACTATTGAAAAAGTCAGTGTGAGTAATTCACTCACATCACTATCGCCTCCAGGTCATATGTTTTTACAGACATTGAATTTTTCTTAAATGTTTTCATTTATCAGCCAAAGGGATTTCATGTATATTTCGAAGTATTACGACCAGCACTGCACACCGCTGAGCCTCTAGCTAGTATACTTTATTCTTCTTCATGAGCGAGCAGAATATAGCGCGGTCCGCGGTTGCTTCTTTATGGGTAAGGCAATTTTATTTATTTGTTGCGTGCGCAGTGGCCAAAGTTATCAGTTTTGAACAGGTCCAGAGGATTCAGTATATAAATGGCTGAACACATTTTGCAGTGGCTGCATTTCTCTATTGGTGTTGGGAGTTGCATTGCTCAATCAGTTCGTATAAAGTTTTGCTAACAATAACACAGAGTAAGCACACCACTTACAGTTAGAACACGCAACACGACAATTTGAGTTTTGTATGCATTCCCAGTTCAGGCATTCATTTAAGTATTTCAGTAACTCAAAGAACGTTACAGTACCTCAGGACGCGTGGTATCCACTGCAGTACTGCCTACAGTGGCTACGTGTACGTGACGGACACATATGACAGAGAACGGATGGACCCGTATCTCAAGACAATTTGGTTCCGGGTATATCGTTATAGGTACTTTTATTCTTGTTTTGACCAACAGGATACTACCTCTGTAGGGATATGTGACACTTTTTTTTAAGTGTAGGTGGACTCAGCCCAAACATATGCTGCTCACACGTCTTTCATGCGACGTCTACTGTTAATGGACAGCGTCACTTTATTTCCTATTACGAACAAAATTGTTTTTAAAGCGGTACTGTGCCATTCGGTTGCGTGGTCCAAAATTAATCTAGTTAAAACTCTTACTCTTACTCTTACTCTCCTGGCCCCAGAAACCGCATTCGGTTTTTGGCCTCGTCAAGTAGCCTCTTACACAGTATTCTGTCTTCGGCATCTTTTTTCTTTGCTCCCAGTACCTGGAGATCCTTGGCAACCTTGTCTCTCCATCTCAGTTTCGGCCTGCCTAGACGTCTTTGTACTTCCTGTTTATTCTCTGAGACTTCTCTCAGTAAAGGTCCCTGATCATCTCTACAGACGTGGCCCACCCATCTTAGTCTTCTTGTCTTGGCTTCTCTAACTACATCTGGTTCATTGTCTAGCTCCCTGAGCTCCCTGTTCTTTCTTCTTCGCTATTCTCCTCCCTCATAGATTGGTCCAAATATCTTTCGCAGCATTTTATTCTCAAAAATTTTTATCTTTCTCTCCGTGCATTTATCTATTCTCCATAATTCCGCCCCATGTATTAATGCTGGTTTGATTATGGTTTTATATGTTCTTACATTGATTCCTCTTGCAAAAGTTTTAGATGACAATAGTTTGTTGGATGAGGATGATCATCTGGATTTAGATTTGATCCTCGCCTCTATTTCTTGCTTCTCATCGTTTTTTTTGCTTACTACTACCAAGATATTTAAACTCATCTACATCTTCAAACATGTGGTTATCAATCTGCAGAATTTCCCATCTTATTGTTCCATAATTTCTTTCTACCCTCATGAAATTTGGTTTCTCCTCATTTACTTCTAATCCAACTTCTTTTGCTTTTTGAAAGAGTCCTTTTGACAGTATTGTAAGGTCATCCGGGTTATCAGCGATAAGTGCTATCACATCTGTAAAGGCCAGAACATTTATTTCTGTTTTAATTCCCTCTTCTGCTTCACTTCCTTCCAGCGCTTCCTGTTGAATTAGTCTACTTCAACGGAGCCCTTTTAAAATACTAAATATTTTCCGCAGTCCCAAAACAGACAAAACTTGGTTACATGTTCAGTCTTTAATTTTAATCATTTAATGAAAATCATACAAAAACAGGTACCTTATACACTACTGACTCCTACAACAATACACAGCATACATAATACAATACACAAAATAACACTTTATCGAGTCTATTGTAAATTGGTAAAATTGTTTCCGTTTAATGGGAGGTATGACACTTATTTTTATATTCTTGACCAACTGTTTAATGGCAGGCTTGTTAGAAGCGAGTTGAAGACGCATGTCAGATTCAGCGTCGTGTCTTCTGAGGCATTTTGTCTTTGTAGCTGCATATGCTGAGAGACCCGTTTCACATAAGAATGTTGTTGGGCAAGTTGTGGATATTCATAACGAACTCTGCACCAAAATTCACCAACAGTCATTGTTTTGAACAAGGATTCCATCTATGCATCTGGTTATTTCTAAAATTGTAAGACATTTCCAGGGGCAGATGTGGACTCTGGCCACAATCTATTGGTTATGAACTGTAGGTTAAAACTGAAGAAACTGCAAAAAGGTGGGAATTTAAGGAGATGGGACCTGGATAAACTGACTAAACCAGAGGTTGTACAGAGTTTCAGGGAGAGCGTAAAGGAACAATTGACAAGAATGGGGGAAAGAAATACAGTAGAAGAAACACAGGTAGCTTTGAGGGATGAAGTAGTGAAGGCAGCAGAGGATCAAGTAGGTAAAAAGACGAGGACTAGTAGAAATCCTTGGGTGACAGATGAAATACTGAATTTAATTGATGAAAGGAGAAAATATGAAAATGCAGTAAATGACGCAGGCAAAAAGGAATACAAACGTCTCAAAAATGAGATCGACAGGAAGTGCAAAATGGCTAAGCAGGGATGGCTAGAGGACAAATGTAAGGATGTAGAGGCTGATCTCACTGGGGGTAAGACAGATACTGCCTACAAGAGAATTAGAGAGACCTTTGCAGAAAAGAGAACCACTTGTATGAATATCAAGAGCTCAGATGGAAACCCAGTTCTAAGCAAAGAATGGAAAGCAGAAAGGTGGAAGGAGTATATAGAGGGTCTATACAAGGGCGATGTACTTGAGGACAATATTATGGAAATGGAAGAGGGTGTAGATGAAGATGAAATGGGAGATATGACACTGCGTGAAGAATTTGACAGAGCACTGAAAGACCTGAGTCGAAACAAGGCCCCGGGAGTAGACAACATTCCATTGGAACTACTGACGGCCTTGGGAGAGCCAGTTATAAGAGTCGAGGTGCATGAAAGGGAAGCAGCGGTTGGGAAGGGAGTGAGACAGGGTTGTAGCCTCTCCCCGATGTTATTCAATCTGTGTATTGAGCAAGCAGTAAAGGAAACAAAAGAAAAATTCGGAGTAGGTATTAAAATCCATGGAGAAGAAATAAAAACTTTGAGGTTCGCCGATGACATTGTAATTCTGTCAGAGACAGCAAAGGACTTGGAAGAGCAGTTGAACGGAATGGATGGTGTCTTGAAGGGAGGATATAAGATGAACATCAAAAAAAGCAAAACGAGGATAATGGAATGTAGTCGAAATAAGTGGGGTGATGTTGAGGGTATTGGATTAGGAAATGAGACACTTAAAGTAGTAAAGGAGTTTTGCTATTTGGGGAGCAAAATAACTGATGATGGTCGAAGTAGAGAGGATATAAAATGTAGACTGGCAATGGCAAGGAAAGCGTTTCTGAAGAAGAGAAATTTGTTAACATCGAGTATAGATTTAAGTGTCAGGAAGTCATTTCTGAAAGAATTTGTATAGAGTGTAGCCATGTATGGAAGTGAAACATGGACGGTAAATAGTTTGGACAAGAAGAGAATAGAAGCTTTCGAAATGTGGTGCTACAGAAGAATGCTGAAGATTAGATGGGTAGATCACATAACTAATGAGGAGGTACTGAATAGGATTGGGGAGAAGAGGAGTTTGTGGCACAACTTGACCAGAAGAAGGGATCGGTTGGTAGGACATGTTCTGAGGCATCAAGGGATCACCAGTTTAGTACTGGACGGCAGCGTGGAGGGTAAAAATCGTAGAGGGAGACCAAGAGATGAATACACTAAGCAGATTCAGAATGATGTAGACTGCAGTAGGTACTGGGAGATGAAGAAGCTTGCACAGGAGAGAGTACCATGGAGAGCTGCATCAAACCAGTCTCAGGACTGAAGACCACAACAAACAATATTTCTAAAAGGGATACACAGGTTCCGTTTGACATATTTTCTGGTTTCTGCAGATTCGGTGCGGCCGCGGTGGTCTAGCGGTTCTAGGCGCGCAGTCCGGAACCGCGCGACTGTTACGGTCGCATGTTCTAATCCTGCCTCGGGCATGGATGTGTGTGATGTCCTTAGGTTAGTTAGGTTTAAGTAGTTCTAAGTTCTAGGGGACTGATGACCACAGAAGTCCCATAGTGCTCAGAACCTTTTTTTTTTTTTTTTTTAGGTTCGGTGCAAAAGGGTACTGAGCCGATGAATTCATTTTCAGTTTAGTATTCTGGTCTTCAGGTAAATACGCCTCAAAAGATGCGTACATGTCACGGAGGATTTGGACCAATTCTTCTAATACTTCATTTGGTTATTCTGCTGTCTCACCAACCAACACAGTGTTAAAAAGCTTTCCAGTTCTCTTTTGCCAACACAGACAATCCAAAAAAGGATTATTTTTGGGACGCGTTTATTTTGTTATTAGTACTGAAAACTGTTCGATGTTGACTCTGATCCATTTGCGAGACGAATTTGCTGTGTTGGAGGCGACCAACTAGCTCTTCTTGGATACAGCCTCTGAGATCGTTAATTCGACTCAAAACAGTGTCATTCTAAATGGCTCTGTAGAAAGATGCTTTACAGATTTTTCATCCAGCATACATTGTGTTATGTCTACCATACATGGCTTCGTTAAATTATCAGCAGTAGTGTACAGTTCGCCCACTTGTGCGATGCCATCGTGGCTTCCTCATTCACAGTTTGGGTTGTATATTTTGTACTTTTGACTTCTTTCTTATGTATAAACAGTAGTTGATTCTTGTCTTTGCAATCAGGGTGTATAGTTCCTACACGCTGGTGAATCTTAGATTCCATGGAACTGTTTGGAAATAGTTTGCTGCAGCAAATGCAGTGAGATGAGCCGTTACAACCAAAAAATCCGAGATTGATGTAAGATTCGTCATCGTTCCTTTTTTTCAACTTTAGTGAGTCGTTACTCATCTATCACCTTGAAACTATGGAGCTTGAAGTCGTTACATCACCTTCTGGAATCTCAACTTTGATCGTAAATAGTACAAGTTGTTGCCGCATTTTCCGAGCTCACCACCTTTTGTACTTTTGATGCAATATTTTGTTGCAATAGTTTTGCTTTTTAAAATCAACAGTTTAATTTTAAAATATGGCAAACGTAGAATAATATCGACACGATGTATCGAATTTCAACTGTAGTCAATAGCAAACACAAATCGTATATACTGCGGTCGGAGAGTGCTACGCGGATTCGGCGTGTCTGATTGGACTGCACGTAGCGGTCGCGAACTACGGTAGAAACTGTGCTCTGCGCTGCGTGGCGCGGGTTTATAAAGCTCCGGGTGGAGAAGTGGAGACAGCGAAGCTACGAAACCCTTCATAAATGAAATGTAATCGTAGTGGCGAATTCGAACAACCATCAGCTGTATAAGGGAATCATGGCAGTGAAATACTGTGCCGGACCGGGACTCGAACCTGGATATCCCGCTTTACGTGAGCGGTCGCCGTAACGGTTCTGGCTATCCGTGCATGACTTACAGCCATGTATACCTGTCCGAATGTATATTGCATCGTTCTTCTTAGTAACACAGGCACTGCAATATCGTAGAAAACCTCCGAGGCGGTTCGAGGTGTTTGTGGATGACAGAGAGATGGAGAGGGCTTAGTGGAATATTTGCGGCGTGTGTAGGTAGACAGCGGGCAGCGAGACACACACACACACACACACACACACACACACACACACACACACACACAACACAGAGAGAGAGAGTGTCAGCAAGGATTCTGTGGCGTGTGTAGTGTCATTCATTAAGTCGCCGCGTATCTACTCGTAAAAGCTTAATTTTTTTTTTTTTTGCAGTTTTTGATCTTAGTATTATTGTAGATTTATTATGGTGCTAGTCGCCACATCTTAGGCTATTACGCACCGAGAGAAAAAAATATCTTTCATAACATAAGATATTTAGAAGAGTTGTTTCTCACAGTGCGTGACAAGATTTGTTGTGTTTCGTTCTTTAGGTTGACATTATTTTGGCGAAGCACTCGTAGAGGCCTTGTGGAAGCTTGGAAGCTGAGAATCACACTTCGGGTACCGCTAGTGTAGAGTAATGATGTAAAATGCCTGGTGTAATGGTTCTTTATTTACGTGACCGTTTTAGCGCGAATGCGCACAGAGCAGTCTTTGTTTCACTTTGCAGAAGTCGTTATTTCGCTTTGTAAAAGAACAGTCAAGTCTTGTGTTTGGTTAAAGTGGAAATTAAATATATGAAGATTGATACAAAAGTGTTTTCTTGATGATGTGACAATTGAGAAGAAGTATATGTGAATTTACAAGAAGTTTAATAAAAATGTGGATGGTGAACACCAAGTCAAAAATTATTTCTACCGTATCATTGTTCTGATCCGGGATTGTTTGATCGTTAAGAATTTCCTGAAAAACGCATTTGTTAGGTCTTCAAATATTGCTAAAGTACAGATCTTGACCTTCTAGCAGTCAAAGTGGAATCACCCTAGAATCAACAAGATGAGCCAAAACAACTTCGACGAAATCTACGTGGGAATACATTCAAGGTAAGTGCCAAAATTAATGTCTTTTTTACAGTGACTTCATTATTTCCTTTCTGACGATACCATCCACAGTCAATAACTTTTTTGTTGCCCGATAAAGACAACATATGCTGCGTGAGCAACATTATTAATCTGATTTCTATCCTACTTTGCAAGTGGTGTTATTGTTAGACTGGGCATTTAGAAATTGGGGTAAATTCCCACGGTAAATGACTGAGCAAATGCGCCCTTCCGTGGTACGTCAAGCTGGAATGCTAGTAAAAGAAAACCTTGCTTCTCTCTTCTTTCCTTTCGTTCTAAGTAATAAAGCAACGAATGACGTACGTGTGTTTAAATGTAAACATTTACTACCTTCTAATAACGGGAGTATCGTTCCATACCTTATTTTAATTGGTAAATTACACATTCCAGCAGTAAAAACATTAAAAAAGTGCTTTTTTTTGTAAACGTCCTGATTTTCGGCACTTAAAACTGCTGTGGACCAATTTTCGGGCAAATGCCCATTTATAAATGTCTTGCGCACAGGAAAGTTCTTGTGCTCAAATTATTCTTGTGACAGAGCTAGCTAAAACCTGAAGTGGGAAGCTCTCAGATATTCAGCGAGTCGTGGAATGCATATCGGAAAAACATATTAGAGCCCGTTGTAGGGGGAGTTTTCACTGCAATTGACAAAAATATTGCCTCTATCGAGGTCGAAGTTAACTGTGATAGTGAAATCGTGTGGTCGCGTATAACAGATGTAGGTGAAACTAGGACAATTGTTGGATGTTTATGCCGGCCACCCGATTCCGCTGTGGCAGCTCTAGAGTCATTCAAAGTAATGCGCGTAAATACTCAGATCATACAGTACTAGTTGGAGGCAACTTTCACCTGCCGAGTATAGACTGGGATGTCTATGGATTGATTGCGAAGGGTACAGGCAGACAGTCATACGAAAAACTTTTGAACACGTTTTCTCAAAATTGTCTTGAGCAGCTAGCTCGGCAGCCCACACGCAGTGAAAATTTTCTTAGACCTTGTAGCTACAAATAGGCCGGACCTTATAGACAATGTCAGTAAAGAAACAGGGATTAGTGATCATGTCATTATTGCAACTATGATAACGAAAGGTAATAAATCAGTCAAGAAGACTAGCAGAATGTTTCTGCTAGACACAGCAGATAAGCATTTCTTAACGTCTTACTTATACAGTGAATTGGCATCACTTAGTACCCGTAAAACAGATGTAGAAGTATTATGGGCAAAGTTTAAGTAGATTATAAATCATAGTCTGGAGAGTTACGTGCGTAGTAAGAGGATAGAGGATGGAAAAGACCCACCATTGTTTAATAACGAAATCCGTAAGATGCTGAGAAAGCAGAGGCTGTTGCACTTTGGGTTCAACAGAGGACGCACAAACGACGACAAGCGTCAGTGGAAAGATCTAAGCGCGAAGCATACAACTACCACCGTCACACCTTAGCAAAGGATCTGACAGAGAATCCAAGAAAATTATGGCCGTATGTATAAGGGGCGTTCAAAAAGAAGCGAGCCGGAGTCTTGAATGCGCAAACCGGTGACAGGAGGGTGATATCGTGGCGTGTGTAATAAGGTGTGGTTGCGACCAGAGCGTGGAAGTTCACAGTCCGTCGGTAGAGGGCACGAGTGCACGTCACGTGACAATATAGAGCTAGCAGCAGTATGCATCAGTCGTCCAACGCTGCCAGTCGCATTGCAGCCAGCGACATGGAGGAGTCAGAAGAAGAGTAAAGAGATGTTGTCGTATTCTGACAGCCGAAGGAGGAGGAGGAACGGACATTCATCGACGAATGTCCCAAGTGTACGGCGAACACTGCATGTCCCTTGCAAGGGTCAAGGCGTGGCACATGCGGTTCAGGGCACGGCAGATGTCGTTAGACGATGATGCACGGTCTGAAGCACCACACTGCATTACCGATGACATCGTCTAGCTGGTGGATGCACTCATTACCCAGCATCGCCGAGTGACAGTGAAAGTCATAGCCGCCGTGGTCGGACTGAGCGTCGGAAGTGTTCACACCATCATCAAGGAACGACTGCATATGCGCGAAGTGTGTGCCCAATGGGTGCCCCACAATCTTCAACCATATCAGGAAGCATGTCGAACGGCCCACTGTCTTGCTCATCTGCAGCACTAAGCTCGGGAAGGGAATGCGTTACTGGCACGAGTGGTGGCTGGAGATGAGTCTTGGTGTCATCACTTCGAACCGGAGTCCAAACGACAAAGTCTCCACTGGAAGCACCCAGGGTCACCACCACCAAAAAAGTTATACATACGGAAGTTTTGGGGAGTGAGTACCAGGTCACCAGCATTGTGAAGCCTAATGCAGGATTGGCTCAGGTGACTTAACATAGGGGGGTTATGTAGGGATTTTACTAAAGAGGATCAGGTAGTGATTGTGGGTGGGGTTGGTAATAGTATTGATAGGGATGGGGAGTATGATATAGATGGTGACCTGGAAAAGATAGCCACTCAGACTGGCAACACGAATGTGCATTTCGTGGAACTGTTTCAGCATCACGATCGGCCTCATCTTAATACAGCCGTCAGGCGTAATAACATGAGACTTGGGTGTGCGCTGATGACAGAAGGCATGAGTCACATTTCAGTGGTGTCGGTGGAGTCTATCAGCAGGACGGGTTTCACTAGACATGGCCTGCACCTCAACAGGTATGGAAAAGGGAGGTTGGCAAAGCTTATAGGTGACAGCATAGGTGGGGGTGGTGGGATCACTCATGGGAAAATTCCGGTGGTTGTGGGTGTTAGAGCTGTACCTTTTTTAGATTGAAGTCAGCTGACAGGTATTCCTGCTTAAGGGAAGTCTCTCTAACAAAGAAACCACTTTCGACAAAGCTTAGGTATCCGATTAATGAGGGAATTAGTATATTTCATCAAAATATACAAGGAATTAGAGATAAAGTTAGTGAACTGCTTATAGATGTTGACTCTGACATTATTGGTATATCTGAACACTTCTAAAATAAGGAGATAATTCAGAGGCTTCCTTTACCAGGATACAGGTTGGCTGGCAGCTTTTCTAGGAGCTCTTTCCGGTGTGGGGGAGTAGCCATGTATGTGAAAAATGGTATCCCATTTGAGTCAATTGATGTTTCAAAGTACTGCACTGAAAAGGTGTTTGAATGTTGTGCAGGTGTGGTTAAATTTAGTGGAGCTAAACTTCTTACTGCTGTTATTTATAGATCCCCAGATTCCGATTTCACAACATTTTTGCTAAAGCTAGAGGGGGTTCTTGGTTCACTTTATAGGAAATACAAAAAGTTAGTTATATGTGGTGACTTCAATATAAATTGTATAAGTGATTGTGCAAGGAAAAGGATGCTGGTAGACCTCCTTAATTCATATAATCTTATGCAAACCGTATTCTTTCCAACGAGAGTGCAAGGGAGCAGTAGAACAACCATAGACAATATATTTGTTCATTCGTCATTACTAGAAGGGCATTCTGTTAGCAAAAAGGTGAATGGCCTTTCAGATCATGATGCACAAATTTTAAGTCTAAAAGATTTTTGTGCTGCAACACTTGTTAAATATAGTTACCAACTTTTTAGGAAAGCTGATCCAGTTGCTGTAGAGACTTTTGTAAACCTTATCTAGGAACAAGAGCGGCAAGATGTTTATAGTGCTGATACAGTAGAAGATAAATATAATGCTTTCCTCAAGACTTTTCTCGTGTTCTTTGAAAGTTGCTTTCCGTTAGAACGTTCAAAACAGGGTACTAGCACAAACAGGCAGCCTGGGTGGCTGACTAAAGGGATAAGAATATCTTGTAGAACAAAGTGGCAATTATATCAAAACGTTAGAAACAGTCAAAATCTAAATGCAGCAGCCCATTACAAACAGTATTGTAAGGTGCTTAAAAATGTTATTAGGAAGGCAAAAAGTATGTGGTATGCAGATATAATAGCTAAGTCTCAGGATAAAATTAAAACCATATGGTTAGTCGTAAAGGAAGTGGCTGGTCTGCAGAGACAGGTCGAGGATATAGAATCCGTGCATAGTGGGAATGTCCGTGTTACTGATAACTCGCATATATGTACAGTATTTAATAATCACTTTCTGAATGTAGCAGGTGATCTAAATAGAAACCTAGTCCCAACAGGGAATCATATAGCGCTCGTAGAAAAAAGAGTTTCGAGACACCTGAAATGCTCCTCCATGATACTGACAAGAGGGAGATTGAGTTAATAATTAAATCACTAAACACCAAGAACTCTAATGGATATGACGGGTATCTAGCAAAATACTGAAGTATTGTTCCATGTATGTTAGCCCAGTACTTAGCCATATCTGTAACTTTCCCTTTAGGAGTGGTCGGTTTCCTGGCCGATTAAAGTACTCGGTAGTGAAGCCACTTTATAAAAAGTGAGACAGGGATAATTTTGACAATTATAGACCTATTTCTATGCCATCGGTGTTTGCTAAAGTTATCAAAAATGGTTCAAATGGCTCTGAGCACTATGGGACTTAACATCTATGGTCATCAGTCCCCTAGAACTTAGAACTACTTAAACCTAACTAACCTAAGGACATCACACAACACCCAGCCATCACGAGGCAGAGAAAATCCCTGACCCCGCCGGGAATCGAACCCGGGAACCCGGGCGTGGGAATAAAGTTATCGAGAGGGTTGTATATACAAGGTTACTGCAGCATTTAAATTCACATAATTTGCTGTCAAATGTACAGTTTGGTTTTGGAAATGGCTTAACAACTGAAAATGCTATAGTCTCTTTTCTCTGTGAGGTTTTGGACGGATTAAATAAAAGGTTGCGAACGTTAGGTGTTTTCTTTAATTTAACGAAGGCTTTTGACTGTGTTGACCACAAAATATTACTGCAGAAGTTGGAACATTATGGAGTAAGGAGAGTAGCTTACAATTGGTTCGCCTCTTACTTTAAGAACAGAAAGCAGAAGGTAATTCTCCGCAGTATTGAGAGTGGTAGTGATTTTCAGTCCCAATGGGGCACTGTTAAGTAGGGTGTTCCCCAAGGGTCGGTGCTGGGGCCACTGCTGTTTCTTATTTATATAAATGATATGCCTTCTAGTATTACAGGTGATTCAAAAATATTTCTGTTTGATGATGACACCAGCTTGGTAGTGAAGGATCTTGTGTGTAATATTGAAACATTATCAAATAATGTAGTTCATGAAATCAGTTCGTGGCTTGTGGAAAATTATTTGATGCTAAATGACATTAAGTTTTTACAGTTTCTAACTCACAATGCAACAAGAACAGATATTTTAATCAGACAGATTGGGCATGTTATAAGCGAGAAGGAACAGTTCAAGTTCCTAGGCGTACGGATAGATACTAAGCTGTTGTGGAAAGCCCATGTTCAGGATCTTGTTCAGAAACTAAATGCCGCTTTATTTACCATTAGAACAGTATCTGAAATAAGTGACATTTCAACACGAAAAGTAGTCTACTTCGCATATTTTCATACGCTTATGTCATATGGTATTATTTTTTGGGGTAATTCTGATTCAAAAAGGGTATTTTTGGCTCAAAAACGGGCTGTTCGAGCTATGTGTGGTGTAAGTTCGAAAACCTCTTTTCGACCCCTATTCAACAGTCTGGGAATTTTGACACTGCCCTCACAGTATATATTTTCTTTAATGTCGTTTGTTGTTAGCAATATTAGCTTATTCCCAAGAGTTAGCAGCTTTCACTCAGTTAATACTAGGCAGAAATCATATCTGCATGTGGAATGCACTTCCTTGACTCTTGTGCAGAAAGGAGTGCAGTATTCTGCTGCATCCATTTTCAATAAGCTACCACAAGATCTCAAAAATCTTAGCAGTAGCCCAAACTCTTTTAAGTCTAAACTGAAGAGTTTCCTCATGGCTCACTCCTTCTATTCTGTCGAGGAGCTCCTGGAAGGGCTAAAAAATTAAGCAAATTCCAGTGTTACATTCTTGATTTTCTTTATTTAAACTAACGACTTGTCGCCTGAATATGTTCTTATATTTCATTTTATCTGTTTCCACAATCGTGTTATAATTTCATGTATTGACTCGTTGCATGACCATGGAGACTTCTCCTTAATGTCGTCCCACGGAACAATAAATAAATAAATAAATAAAATAAAAGACAAATCCATCCACACGAGTGCAGGAAAAGTTATGCTGACGTTCTTATTTGACCATGATGGCCCCCTTCTGATTCACTTCCTGCAGCACGGAACAACAGTGAATGCCCAGCGTTACTCGCAAACCTTCACCACCCTTCGACAAGCGATCAAATCAAAACGACCAGGCAATCTCACCCGAGGGCCATTCTGGTCCACGACAGTGAAAAGCCTCATACGGCCAACATAGTCGCGGCACTCCTGCATAAATTTAAGTGGGAGGTTCTCGGCCACCCTCCATACAGTCCGGACCTCTCTCCCTGTGATTACGCCATTTTTGATCCCCTTAAGAGGCTGCGAGGGACAAACGAATCATCTCGGACGACGACGTCCAGCTATACTGGTTAAGATCGCAGCCCTGGGAATTTTATGAGACAGCTATTCACCGCCTTGTGTCACAGTAGGACAAGTGTCTCAACAGCCAGGGTCAGTACTTCTAACTAACGGGTACTGGTTTCTGTAATTATGCCTCCGGTTCGTTTCTTTTTAAACGCCCCTTATAAAAGTGTTAAGAGGGTCTAAGGCTTCCATTCAGTCCCTTGTTGACCATTCTGATGTGGCAGTTGAAGATAGCAAAACCAAAGCCGAAATTTAAACTACACGTTCAAGAAATCGCTCACACAGGAGAACCGTACAAATGTACCGTCATTTGACCATCGAACAGACTACAGCATGGACGACATAGAAATAAGCATACCTGGAGAAGAGAAGCAACTTAAAGCTTCGAAAACCAATAAATCAACAGGTCCAGATGAAGTTCCAGTTCGATTTTACAAAGAGTTCTCTACGACATTGGCCCCTCACCTTGCTTGCATTTATCGTGAATCTCTCTCCCAGCACAAAGTCCCAAGCGACTGGAAGAAAGCGCAGGTGACTCCAGTGTGCAAGAAAGGTAAAAGAAAAGATCCGCAAAATTACAGATCAATATTCCTAACTTCTGTTTGCTACAGAATCCTTTAACACATACTCCGTTCGAATATAATAATATTTGTCGAGAATAATGTCCACGAATCGGCACGGTTTTAGAAAGCACCGCTCGTGCGAAACTCAGCTTGCCCTTTTCTCATTTGATACAAAAAATAAATAAATAAATAAATAAAAAATGGCTCAAATGGCTCTGAGCACTATAGGACTTAACATCTGAGGTCATCAGTCCCCTAGAACTTAGAACTTCTTAAACCTAACTAACCTAAGGACATCACACACGTCCATGCCAGAGGCAGGATTCGAAGTGCGCCTAGAACCGCTCGGCCACACGACCGGCTCTCATTTGATACTCTGATAACTATGGATGAAGGGTAACAGGCAGATTCCATATTTCTAGATTTCCAGAAAGTATTTGACACGGTGCCCCAATGCAGGCTGTTAACGAAGGTACGAGCGTATGGGGTACGTTCACAGATATGTGAGTGGCTAGAGATTTCTTATATAACAGAACCCAGTATGCTGTTCTCGACGGCGAGTGTTCACCAGAGTTAAGGGTATCATCAGGAGTGCCCCAAGGAAGTGTGATGGAACCGATATTTCTTTCTGTACATACAAATAATTTGGCGGACACGGTGGGTAACAGACTGCGGTTGTTTGCTGATGATTCCGAGGTGTCGAAGTTGAGTGACTGTAGGAAGATACAAGACGACTTAAGCAAAATTTCCAGTGATGGATGACAACTACCCATAAATGTGGAAACATGTAATTTAATGCGGATGAGTAGGAAGAACAAACCTATATTGTTCGGATATAATATTACTAGTGTCCAGCTTGACACAGTCAAGTCGTTTAAATATCTGGGCGTAACGTAGCAATGCGATGTGAGATGGAACGAGCATATGAAAACTGTGGTAGGGAAGGCAAATGATCGACTTCAGTTTATTGGAAGAATTTTAGGACAGATTGGTTGACCGGTAAAGGAGACAGCATGTAGGACGCTGGTGTGACCTATTCTTGATTACTGCTCGAGTGTTTGGGTTCCGTACCAGGTCGGATTGAAGGAATACATCGAAGCAATTCGGAGGAGGGCTGCTGGGCCGATATGTTCGAACAAAACGTAATTGTTCAGAGACGCTTCGGGGACTCCAACGGGTATCCCGAATCCCTGGAAGGACGGCGGCGCTCTTTTCGGGAAACAGTATTAAAGAATTTTAGAGAACCGGCATTTGTAGTTGGCTGTCAAACGATTCTACTACCGCCAACATACATCGCTCGTAAGGACAACGAAGATAAGATACGAGAAATAAGGGATCCGTTTTCTCCTCGCTCTGTTTTCGAGTGGTACTGGAAGGTAAGTGACAAGGTGTGGTACAGGGTGCCCTCCACCACGCACGTTAGGGTGGCTTGCGGAGTATTTATGTAGATGTATATGTAGATCTAGAATTTTCCCGGCCCACTTCACTAGTCCAGCGAGATAGTCGTTTTATAGACGCTTCTCAGGAAGGACAGTAAAATACGAAGAATAACCACTGAAGCCTGAGACAGATGAAAGATGACTCAGACAGATGAAAGATGAGAAAAGCAAAAGCCATCTAGCAATTATCGATCCACAAATGAGCGATTCGATTTGCGATGTCACTGTAAGCGTGTGGGTACGACGGGCTCCTCATTTAAATCCTACTTAGTATAAACATATCTAACATACAACCTGTTCGATTGACACCCTTTTAATTGGGCTAGAATTTTACCCATGGCTCACGGCTGGTGAACGTGGTACCTACATGATGAGGTACAGGCATATTTTGCTGATGACGTAAGGTTGTAAGACGTATGCTTTGCCGGCGATGGGCGAGGCATGACAGAATCTCTGACCAGAGAGTAGTTTATCGTTAGTTGTTGCTTGTCGCTAGTCTGCGCTTGTCTGCGCGAGTCGACAGTAGTAGTCGAGTAGTAGTCTGCGGGAGTCGGCATGCGTCAGCGGTGTGCTCTGCTCGCGACTCTGGTCAGCGGAGGATGAGTATTGTTGTAGAAGGTAAAGAAGCAGCCTTGCGCATAATTAATAATGTACGTTAATTGTAATTTAATTTGTTCAAAAAAATGCCCCAATAATAATTTTTATAATATAAAGTAACTCTTTCAAAGAAAAGCATTCATTTCAATTTAAAGAATTTTTCCAATGCATTATCATTGCTTCCAAGAATCAAAAAAAAATATACGCCAGCATTGCACGAAGCTGTGTCGAAAAATGACTAATTAAGAGCAGATATAATTGCAGTTTTATTGAGGTAAGAATTTTTGCAGGGCCGAAGGGCAACGCTGCTGTCCTCATAAAATTCATCAGGTTACAAAACTTTTTTTATTATTTTGGTATTTAGGGATTTTTCTGTTTCGAACTTGACATTAAATGAGAATAGAATTTTTGTGATAACATTAAATGTGAATGCATTTCTGCACACAGCCAATAAATGGGAGTCAATTTTGTTCAGAGGTCATAATATTAGAAAAATTCATTTAATTATTAATTTTGTGGGGAGTTTACGCTTGGTTCATGGTTCATGGTCAATTTTCATTCATTATTATTTTTTGTGGCGAGGCTACGCTTGGCTCCATTTCCTTTTTCATTAACATTTTTTGTGGGGAGGTTACAGGGTGACAACATGTCACAAACAACGCAGCAACTTTGATGATCGGACACAGGGTTCTTATTTAATTCACAATCGATTAGCCATTTTTAAAGATCATTACTCATACTTAGGACCAGGCCATCAAAATATAAGCTTCCATAAGAACTACGCAGAGTAACTGGACAACTGGATGAACACAATTATCACACCACAATAACCAAGACCAAGGAAAAGAGAAAACGTTATTTCGCTTTAATACCCACACTTGTTTCCCCAAGGTTGTAGCATCCTCAGTAGGCTTTTCTTTTATTTTTCCTGGAGTACATGCATACAGATTACATTTAGGTTACAAAATATGTTGGCTGAGTTAGATTGATTTGGGGGAGTGTGTGTGAAATCTTATGTGACTTAACTGCTAAGGTCATCAGTCCCTAAGCTTATACACTACTTAACCTAAATTATCCTAAGGACAAACACACACACCCATGCCCGAGGGAGGACTCGAACCTCTGCCGGAAGCAGCCTCACAGTCCATGACAGCAGCTCCTGAGACCGCTCGGTTAATCCAGCGCGGCAGATTTGGGGGAGGGGAGGAGGCGACCAAACAGCGAGGTCATCGGACTCATCGGATTAAGGAAAGACAGGGAAGGAAGCCGGTCGTGCCTGTTCAAAAGAACCATCCTGGCATTTGTCTGAAGGGATTTAGGGAAATAGCGGAAAACCTAAATCAGGATGGCCGGATGTGAGTTTGAACAGTCTTCCTCCCGAATGCGAGTCCAGTGTGCTAACCACTGCGCCATCTCGCTCGGTAGGAAATATGTTATAGAGAATTCTATTATTTAAATTACGTATGAACTTTAACTTTTATTTTACATCCTGTACATCATGTGGCTGCCAACCGAAATTGTGTGTGTGTTGTACGATAATTCGTTTATAGTACTGAACGAGCTTGCACTCACATCACGGAAGAAATTCCCGATACATCACAAGGCAAAATTGTCGTTTTACTTCTAAATGTTAATATTTTGTTGTAATATCACTGTTCACAGTAATCTATAACATTATTAACAAATTTTGTTTCAAAAAACTGTAATTCTGGGGTGATCTCAATAGAGAACTGTACAACACTGCCCTTGATGCTATTGAAGCATGGGACCAGCATTATACAATCTTATCAATAGTTACGAGATAGTGCGGGGGCGTTTCAAAGAACTCTTAACACATTGCAGAGAGGAGTGGATGGTTCCATCCATGTGCTACATCGAGACATGGTAAAATGTAACGTGCTGAAATATGGGTTTCTAGTTAACCTAGGATATAGGTGAATTCTGAATCGTATTATACGTAATTTAATCGAAAAGTTTTACAATTCAGCTACGCTGATGTACTTACTAGGACAGTATTTCATACTGAGCTTTGCGGTGTTTCGTAGCCACACACACTCGTGATTCTCTCGTTTTTAGGACCCTTGCCTCTGTTAACGAATCGCTTTTGCGCATGGATCGAGAAAAATGGAGTGATTTACAAGGCATAGTGCATGCGGTGAGGTTCTGACCTCTGTTGGTAAACTAGTTCCACCGCTGCGGAACCGTGGACAGCCCCATTCCATCAAGCGGACTTCCGCTCCAGTTACCTAATAATACCCCCCCCCCCCCCTCACCCCTCGCCACCATACATAAAAGACCGAGTAATTGAAACCGTCGACTCCGGACGGGATATTATATTGCACTAATTTGAATTTTAAATTAAAGCATTCGGTATGCAATGTAAACAGTGCTGGCCGCAAAGTACAGTTGACACACATTTCCCGCCTCGGGTGGAAGCAAACAAAACAGTTACTGCACAACGGGCTCACAAATGTGAACGGAATGGGCGAAAATCATAAGATCGACCGGAAACCCATCACTGGACACTTAGCTTTGTGAGAAGTCCGGAGACAAAATGCAGTCGTTTCGTTGTATTCATGCTAATTACTGTAGCAAACATGGGGTCCTTCCACAGAACTATATTCATAACGTCTGAGTGTTCAGGAGGCAAAGAAGGACGTAAAAGAAAAACAGTTTAGGAAGATTAATTGCCTGAGCATCCCTTAAATCAAGTGCTACACATTTAGTTGCCGTGATCAAAGGCAGATTAGCTACGAAGAAAAACACAGCTTATTAACGATGTTACATAGACAGCAATTTCACTATACACATGATTTGATAATACCGTAGCCCATTGTCCATTATTTTTTACACTTCAGGCTTTCGACTGAATTGTTTCATTCTTCCATTTCTGTACAGTTGGTACAACCGCTCTTACTGAACATTCAATTTACAACTCTATGGAGTCCTAACACTTTGTACTAACTTAGCGAGTGCCCTGTATTCTCTTATGAGGGCATCGAAGGTTAAACTGTAAACAGTTTCTGTTTCGGAGGGCAAAGGCTGTACTACTCTACTTTTCTTTCTTTCACCCTAGTTTAATAATTTAATGTATTTGCAATCAAATTCGAAGCAACAATCGGCAAGCACTGTGGCATTGACATCTGCGTGATGTACTACTGAATTATATACTGTAAATGCACCCAGTGTCGAAGGAGTGTGCGCGCAAAACGCTCGTGCCACCCATTGTAGAGTATAATAAATTCGTCTTGATCGCTCATTTGTAAGAAAATAAGTTTCGACTGCTCAGCCGCCCGGTGTGGCCGAGCGGTTCTAGGCGCTTCAGTCTGGAACCGCGCGACCGCTACGGTCGCAGGTTCGAATCCTGCCTCGGGCATGGATGTGTGTGATGTCCTTAGGTTGGTTAGGTTTAAGTAGTTCTAAGTTCTAGGGGACTGATGACCTCCGAAATTAAGTCCCATAGTGCTCCGAGCCATTTTAACCTTTTTTTTTTTTTTTTTTTTGGACTGCTCAGGCAATCATATACAGATCTTTAAAATTTCGTAACAGCTAGTAACTCGTCACATTTAGTACAAACACTATATTGTGTCGTTAGTATGTTTGTGCTACATGTAATGAGCTACTCACTGTGACGAAATTTTATTGATCTGGGAATGACTGACTGAGTAATCGAAACCAATCATCATTTTATAAATGTGCGACTAAAAGAAACGCATTTTATATTGAAAATTAAGAAATGGCTCTGCACTATGGGACTTAACTGCTGAGGTCATCAGTCCCCGAGAATTTAGAACTACTTAAACCTAACTAACCTAAGGACATCACACACATCCATGCCCGAAGCAGGATTCGAACCTGCGACCGTAGCGGTCGCGCGGTTCCAGACTGTAGCGCCTAGAACCGCTCGGCCACACCGGCCGGCTGAAAATTAAGATTGAATAATCCACAGATTAGAGAGTATCGAGCATTGCAACGATTCTAGTCAAGTATATGAGACCCACACCAAGTGAGGGGAACAGGGGCTATGGAAAGCATAAGAAGGACCGCAGGCATTGTCGCAGAAGTGTTTGATCCATGGGTCCTGAACTGCCATAGACTTGAAGTTGGGCAGGACACCCTCCATGGATTACTTCTTCCACTATTGATATAAGAGCACTGCTTTTGTTGTTTTCTGACAGCTTCTTAAAACAGCCTTTTCATTTAAGTCGAAGTGGGAGGGCGCAAAACCTCGATTCATACGCAGACCTTCTTACGAAAGATGGTACTTGAATTGATATTAAGTAATTAAAATTTCATTTGCAAATGCAGTGCCTTGACTATATTCGAGCCACGTTTATTTTCCCGCAGGTGAAATACTATCGCTTGACCTTGAAATATGCTCACTATTTTCATATACTTGAATTTACCACATTTCGTGAGAGTACTCACATTTCCGTGGATGTTTATAAGATGATATTTGACTGTGTTGTGTTGGCTTCAGTCGTCTAGTGAAAGTATAATTCCATAATGCTGTTTCGTCGTCTGCAGAAATGTCCTGTTCAATGCGTTTGCCTCATTTTTGGTGTTTCAAATACCATTTTTCCGAATGCGCTTCCTTCTTGATGTTTATATAAAAAGGTAGTAGAATAACTCCTTTTTGCTGGTCACTTGCAATTTATTATAACGGGGACCTGTACATTGTTCCACCGTCACACAACAAGTGTTCACTGCCGACTGACTACGGCCAAAGACGACTCCAGCGTCAAAGACATTTCACACAACACCCAAGCTTCCACTTGTAACCAGTCTCTCTGATATTAATCAATATGCTGTCACTCTAGAACATATAAGCAAATTAGCATAAAATAAGTCAAATTACAATTCACAAAAAATATTCTGACAAAAATATAAGAAAACATTTACAACCTCCCTCATTAGACTTGGTATCGACAAATCCGGTAGAAAATAACACATCCCCCAGATTCATTACAATCTACACAATAACGATCTATTCAGTTATAATTGTGACATTTTTATTAGGGAAGCAGCCTACTCACACCTTATAAAATTCTCATTAGTCTTTCCATTGTGTGCCAGCCTAGTCCGCTGTAATTAGCTCTGACATCATAAATGTTGCGCAATAGTTTAAAAATCAAGTAAATAACCTGAAACGGTTCTAGCATGTCAGGTGTAATACTAAATCAATATGTGTTGAATGTCAGTTCAATAACTTTAACCATTTTCGAAATTTGGACGTTTTTCTGTAAAAATCATTGGCGCAACAGAAAAGAGCTAGAGACTTACAATTTATATTTAGATTCCTTTTCCATAATAATTTAATAGAAACAGTACTTTAGATCTCACAAATTAAGATTTTAGTTGAAATTCATGATTTTCTAGTTTTTGTCTTAGAAATTAAGGAAGCAAGATAGATTAGGTAGGCGAATAAATAAGGCTAGGATGTTTAAATTTAAGTAGAATGGAGATCCGCTATAATCATAAAGACGTGAGAAGTTTCAATTGAATAACTATAAAACTATAGTGATAGCGTATCTCCAAAGGGCAAGTTCAGAGCTCGTCTACTGCGTGTAGTGTAATTAAATTATTTCTCTCGCTCAAAATATTTAACTTAGCCACGTCAAACTTTTATTGTGATTACTTACCTGTGTGCTGAATGCACATTTAAATTGAGAGCTTCATCGGCCATCAGCAAAAGAAGACATGATTTATTCAATAACTTAATGTGGTGCATTACTAGCCCAGCGGCTAGTCGGGAGAGCCGATTTGATCAGGCGTTCCCTTAGCCGTCCGCACCGCGGTTTTATATATAAGAACGCTGCGCGAGGAAGCAAGGCCCCAGTTCTCTCCAGACGCTGAATAGCACACCATCTGTGTCGGGAGTCGCGTCGCGTCGGTATCATTGCTATAAACAGCCTCGGATGCCGTATTAAGTTACTCGGGATACGCGTAACCATGAAATCATTTTCGAGTGAAGTGTTAATTCTGGGATGTCTTTAATTATCTATCTTAAGTTTGCGTATGTCGTATTTTCACGTGCCGTCGCGGGACAAACATTCTACCATTATTTAGCGTG
The DNA here is from genome assembly GCF_023898315.1 of Schistocerca nitens. Classification (NCBI taxonomy): domain Eukaryota; kingdom Metazoa; phylum Arthropoda; class Insecta; order Orthoptera; family Acrididae; genus Schistocerca; species Schistocerca nitens. The sequence goes on along the minus strand of NC_064621.1, from coordinate 543,176,203 downwards.
GCGTTTGATGAACATTATCATCAAATTATGGCGAGCATTCACTTAAACATTTAATTTGGACAGTTATAGTTGCATCAGCGCATTAGACTCCGAACTGCTCTGTTAGTCAGATTGTGTGGATTCTTTCTTTTTTTTCATCTGTGACTTTCAGAATATAGTGAACGTTTTTTTTCACGATCGTTTTTGATTATGAATCCCAGACAATCTCCTAATTCCTCAGAGCTATACGCTGTAGCTATAAGTGTGTTTCTCAGATGAAGTGGGCACTAGGAATTCTAACTACAGGCTTCGCGTTTTGCTAATCACTTTATGGTTGCCAATATTGTAGTTAGAGAGCCAGTGTTGAGAACGGCAAACAACATTAAATAAATAATAGGAACATTTAAATAACAATAATTCTACCCGCCGCCCCACATATGGTTAATCGGCCGGGAAATGCATCTTTTCTACATTACAAAACAAATTATATAACAACAATAAAATTCCACCCGCCGCCCCACACTCCCTTTTTTGCGTTGTTAGCACTTGTAGCGACATGGCACACCTGTATGATCAATGTATTGCAGTACAAATGTGATGCTCTTGCATACAGAACCGACACAATATGTGGGATGAAGATAATTAGCCTTCATCTTAACGTCTGAAAACATAAAATCTAAATGGGATTAAATTGCACGTCGTCAGCATAATGTATGGTTCCGATGAAGCTGCAACAATGACATCACGGTCCTCCCAGTACAAAGAGAGCGGAATAGGGTGTGGCTACCAGACAATGTCACGGCGAGGCCGTCACACTATCTGCTTCAACTGTGCTACGTCAGTCTTTTAGTTACGAATACCCCTATGGTGGTAACATTGATGTCGATCATATTTGGCTTTTCACCAGTTTCCGTATCGTTGCATGTGTTTTGTTGGCAATAAACAACACGTGATTTCTCATTATTCATTGGTAGCGTGACATTAAAATAATCTCATAAGGAGATCAGTGAGCGGTCATATTTTTATAATTTTTTTTTTTTTTTTTTTTTTACATTTAAGGTACGTGAAGTTCAGAAGTATCAGTATTGTGTAGCAATTCGATGCAACTCTCAAACATTCATGGAGATATCTTCCGTCTACGCAACTAAATGAAAGGTTTAGACGAAACATACCTCCATGAGTTTTGAAGCAACTAAGAAACGACGGAAAACAGAAAAAATTATCGTCTCAAAAATTATCGATCTTTTGCTGTTTTACGAGGAATTTTAGGAATTATAACTCTCTAAAATGAAGATTTTAACGACAGGCAGTGTGGCTCACTAATTAGCGGTGGAGAATGGTAATCGGGTAATGAAACGATCTCTGTTTCGAATTTCGCTACAGTCCTTTTTCATTTTATTTTTTTTTCTGTCGTTTGCAGTACCTACATCATTTACTATAAAATTCACCAAACATATGCTAATTAACACATATATCATGATTATTTTTATGAATAATGCACATCTTCTTGTTTCTAATTACCAATCGGTCGCTAAATTTCAGTTTCCATTGCAAATATAAATTCTTAAATATCGACATTATATAAATGATTGTTAATAAACTGCTTAAATTTTAAAAACATGATAAATTTGTTAACAATCTTTTATAAACTGTCGATAATTAAGAAGTTACAATTGCAATGAAAACTTAAATTATGTGTTCAATATGTAATTAGAAACAAGGACGCGTGGTTTTTTAATGGAAATAATGATTAGATTTAGGTTAATTAACACATATTTGATGAACTTACATATTTAAATAATGTAGATACTCGAACTGAACGAAACAAATAAAATGAGATAAAAAAGATCAGGACAAGTGTCGGACCAGCGATCCATTACTTAGCATTCTTTGACGCTATCGACTTTTTTTCTTTATTTCGTTCGCCATTGTTCTCATCACTTTGTCTTGGGGACGTCAAAAGAGACCCCTAAAGGTTCATCGCTGAATACTTCACTGAGGTTTTTTTTATTTTTCTTTACAGTATCTGTACCGACTAGGCCAGTCAAGGGCATTTTTTTATGCTACTGTTCCCACGAAAATGGTTCAATGGGGATTCCCCTCGCGTATTCAGTAGCACTATTTCATAATAAAAGCTGCACTTCTTTCGATTACATTAATCTTGATCTGCGGTTTCTTGTAGCTCTCATAAGTAAAAAATTAATTATATTTGTGTTTCTAAGCAAATGTATAAAAGACAATTATTGTTTTAAGTTATCTATTTCACTGTAAATTTCAAAATAATTTGCTGAAAATGCTTTCTTATATAATAATATTCGCATACGTTGATTCGGGTGTTTACTAAACTTAGATCTTTACAGGAAAGGTTCCATTGAATTTCTTCTCATTATTGACTGAAGATGTGAATTATTTTACTACAATCGATATATTATTGGGGATATATTCTGTAAGACAATCTGTGAGCGTGATACTGTTAAAGCCCAAGTTGAATGTACATCGTATCAAGTACAGCCCAACATTACCAGGAAAACCGGCAGCTGTGTTTTTAAACGGGTCGCTTTTATTGGTCTTCTGGGACACGTCAGTCCCATTGTAGTCGCACAGCGTTGTAAATAGCCATGCATTTGTTTCATAAAATGTAGTCAAGCTGCAATTTAGCCCCGACGTTTCATAACGCCTTTTTAAAAACATGAGATAATAAACAGAGGAATTTAATTTTAGAGTACCTAAGCGTTCAGACACACCGCGAGCGTAAATAAATTTTAAGGAGGAAAGCTGCGTGTTTGTGCAGTTGAGAGAGAAGGCAATGCGAGGAAGCAGGCCAATGGTGCATTTCTCGTTCTTACGTCACAGCGTCATTCGTTTGCAACAGGGCTTCGCGATTTACGACGTCACCTACGCAAAATAAATTACGAGGGGCATACAAACTATCAGTTTAATAAGTCACAGCTGCAAAATACTAACGCAAATTCTTTACAGACGAATGGAAAAACTGGTAGAAGCCGACCTCGGGGAAGATCAGTTTGGATTCCGTAGAAATGTTGGAACACGTGAGGCAATACTGACCCTCCGACTTATCTTAGAAGAAAGATTAAGGAAAGGCATACCTACGTTTCTAGCATTTGTAGACTTAGAGAATGCTTTTGACAATGTTGACTGGAATACTCTCTTTCAAATTGTAAAGGTGGCGGGGGTAAAATACAGGAAGCGAAAGGTTATTTACAATTTGTACAGAAACCAGATGGCAGTTATAAGTGTCGAGGGACATGATAGGGAAGCAGTGGTTGGGAAGGGAGTGAGACAGGGTTGTAGCCCATCTCCGATGCTATTCTGATGACTGGGTGTTGTGTGCTGTCCTTAGGTTAGTTACGTTTAAACAGTTCTAAGTTCTAGGGGACTGATGACCATAGATGTTAAGGCCCATAGTGCTCAGAGCCATTTGAACCAACCCGATACTATTCAATCTGTATATTGAGCAAGCAATAAAGGAAACAAAAGAAAAGTTCGGAGTAGGTATTAAAATCCATGGAGAAGAAATAAAAACTTTGAGGTTCGCCGATGACATTGTAATTCCGTCAGAGATAGCAAAGGACTTGCAAGAGGAGTTGAACGGAATGGACAGTGTCTTGAAAGGAGGGTATAAGATGAACATCAACTAAAGCAAAACGAGGATAATGGAATGTATTCGAATAAAATCGGGTGATGCTGAGGGAATTAGATTAGGAAATGAGACAATTAAAGTAGTAAATGAGTTTTGTTATTTGGAGAGCAAAATAACTGATGATGGTCTAAGTAGAGAGGACATAAAATGTAGACTGGCAATGGCAAGGAAAGCGTTTCTGAAGAAGAGAAATTTGTTAACATCGAGTATTGATTTAAGTATCAGTAAATCGTTTCTGAAAGTATTTGTATGGAGTGTAGGCGTGTATGGAAGTGAAACATGGACGATAAATAGTTTGGACAAGAAGAGAATAGAAGCTTTCGAAATGTGGTGCTACAGTAGAATGCTGAAGATTATATGGTTAGATCACATTACTAATGAGGAGGTGTTGAACAGAAATGGGGAGGAGTTTGTGGTACAACTTGACTAGAAGAACCGATCGGTTGGTAGGACATGTTCTGAGACATCAAGGGATTACCAATTTAGTACTAGAGGGCAGCGTGGAGGATAAAAATCGTAGAGGGAGACCAAGAGATGAATACACTAAGCAGATTCAGAAGGATGTAGGCAGCAGTAGGTACTGGGAGATGAAGAAGCTTGCACAGGGTAGAGTAGCATGGAGAGCTGCATCAAACCAGTCTCAGGACTGAAGATCATAACAACAAACATACAGTAAGTAACGCTACAATGTTTTTCTCGGTCAGTTTCGTTTGAAAAAATGCGGAATTTGTTGTGGGACATTGTGGAATATTCTCGCTTCAGCCCCCCGAGGTTCATGAACCTCCGATAGCGGGCAGTGCTATACGTAGTGTCCAAAACGGCGTCTGTAACGGATGTGCGTTCCAAATAGAGAGCTGACATTCAATTTTTTTTTTCGGCAAACCAGAGGATCTCAGATATTTATAGGCGTTTGGAAAATGTCTCCGGAAACCTAGCAGTGAACAATAGTACGGTGAGTCGTTGGGCGAGGCATCTGTCATCATCCCAACAAGGTCTCGCGAACCTATCCGATCTTCCGCGTGTCGGCCAGCCGCACGCAGCTGTGACTCCGGCAGTGTCAAACTATGGACACTCTCATTGGTGGTGATCGATGGATCACAATCAAACACCTCGCTGTCTGTTGCGTGTCTGTTGCTAATGCTGACATACCAGTTGGGCTACTCCAAGATGTGTTCCCGTTTGGTTCCTCGCCGGCTAATAGAAGACCATAAAGAGCAACGAAGGAGCACCTGTGCGCAGTTTATGCGCGTTACGATGGTGATTGTGATAATTTTTTGTTGAACATTGTTAAAGCCCATGAAACATTTGTTGATCACTTCGAATGGGAACATAATTGCAGTCCATGGAGTGGCGCCATGCCACCTCTTCTCCGAAGGAAAAATTCAAATCCGCGCCCTCAGTCAGTAACGTCATCGCGACGGTCTTCTGAGGCTCTGAAGGGTTATTACCTTTGGTATCCTCTCTCATGGTATAACTATGAACTCCGACGTTTACTGTGACACCCTCAGGAAACTGAAGAAACGGCTTCAGCATGTTGGTCGCCACAAACGTGCAAACGAACTTCTCCTTCTCTATGGCAACGAAAGGCCTCACAAAAGTCAGCGGATCAGAGAGGAACTCATAAAAGTTCATTCGGCTGTTTTTCCTCGTCCACGCTACAGCCCGGATCTGGCACCTGCTAGCTTCCCTCAGTATGGCCTAAGGACGGATGCGCATGCGGCCAGCAGTACGAGGGTGATGGGGAGGTTGTTGATGCAGCAAGACGTGGGCTCCGACACCAGCCAGTTGAGTGGAGCCACGCGTGAGTACATGCCCCCTCATTAAGGTGGCGTAAGGTCATCGCGTGGAACAGAGATTATATTGAAAAATGGGGTTATGTAAAGAAGAGAGTGGGGAATAAGGTGGTGTATTGGAATCCTGAATAAAACCAACCTCCTTTCAGAAAAAAATGTGATGCATTACGCACTGAACGCCCCTCATAAATAATGTTGGATAGTTGAGGAGGATATATATATATATATATATATATATATATATATATAGAGAGAGAGAGAGAGAGAGAGACGTGGTAAATCTATAAAGAAAACCCACGTTTTAGGCTGTGAATAAAGATAATGAAAACAGTTGACAAGAAAGTTACACAGTGTTGAACATCCTCAGGTAAGGTCTTTATCAAGGATTAAGCTACTAGATTGAATCGTTGGTCCTGTTCCTATCCTGTCCCACTCTGTCTCTCTATGTATCAATTAACCCAAATCTCGTAATCTTCGTTTCATATACCAGTTTACAATTTTTGTGTTCTACTATATCATCCACAAATGCTCCCCTACTCTATGTAACACTGCGTTTATATGTTCCTTAACTGATTCCTTAAGTTTTGTTGTCCTTAGTAACGGATCATTTCCGGGCCACGGCTATCGACGTGTGCTGGAAAGCTGGTTGCTCTGTGACCGACACTATCGGTTTCCCAGTGTCTGTGGGACTGCGGCTATTCTCCAATCTGTACACAAAGACTAACCTGGCCTGGCTAGACTAGGTGGTCTGCCGAGACGAGTGTGTTTCCCACAGAAAGACTGCCATTTCCTAATACCAATCTCCTGAAAGCGTCAGAAGGCGGCAGCACTTCACGGTAATACTAAGTGCGTTAGCAGGACTTTGCCATCCGCATGCCTACTTTCTCCTCTGGAGGCTGAATGGTCAAAACTTCCGTATGTGGAAATAATGTCCTGGAGCTGTGGACAGCTCGCGAAATCGTGGAGTCGATTGGTGATCCTGGTAGGGTGCAGGAGGGGAGTTTGTGCCCTCTGGCGCGGATGTGGTGCGGAGTCGTATTTCGGGAGTCTGTAGTCAGGGGCCAGTGAAGTTTTTCTCTGTGTGTGGAAAGTTCAGAACCGGGTTCCTTGGCGCAGACGTGTGACACGTGTTAGTCAGCTGCCTTTTTACGAGGGCGGTCTTCATGTTTAGCCAGCGTGCACGGACTACTTACGACGAGATCGCCTAACGTGGCGAGGAACAACCGGTTAACTGGAGTCGTTGTCTAACGGACGAAGCGGACGTTTTACTCGAATGGAAAATTGAATTGTGGAGTTTTTATGCACGTCCTTATCCTCCTTAGCTTTAGACTGTGATACTGTCTGATATCCACAGTAGATGTTAGAGATTAGTCGGTGACGGTACAGAAACTGATTGTGGAATTCGTTGAATCCAGTGCTCGGATTTCAGAATCGTGAAATGGCTACAGGACATTGAGCGGAGGGACTCTACGACGCAATACGGCTCGTGATCAGTCTCGCCAACCGCACGGCACTAACAGTCTGTGGGCTCTTGGCCGCAGCAGCGAGGGTACTTCACCAGATGCTGCAGAAGCTCCGAGTCAGCGAAAGAGGAGAAACGTTTCACCTTCTGTGGTGTCGTCGTAATAACACATTCAGTGTCTCTTGGCACGTTCATAAGAATAAATATTAACCGCCTCTGACAGCTCAACTTTCTTTATCGTTTTTAGATAACCGCAATTCACCTGATCATACTATATATCTTAAGTCGTCTATAAGGAAATAAAAGAGAACATTCTTTTATTAGCTAGAAATTTTTCTTTCCAGTGCCTACAACTACACATTTTGGTAATAACATTAAAAATCAATTGCGGAATATGGATAAAAGATAACTGTTTCAAAAGTTATAAATATTTTTCTCCAGTTCTAATGCTATTCGGTGTCCGGCTAGAAAAATTACAAACTCAATTGCAAAACGTGGCTAAGAGATCATTGTTTCATAAGCTATAAATATATTGTTTCCAATGCCTAACACAGCTAGCTGTTTTGCTAAAACCGTGAAATACAAATAAAACAGTTTCTTACGCCAGTCACTTATCTACACTGACGGAACAAATCGCAACACAAGCAAGGAGTTGTGGGACAAACGAAAGTTGTTCCTACATCTGGAAGATGATGTCTATTCAGATTTCATGACAGTTGCATTAGAGTGACGCGCTGTAACGGTCATGCGCGTTACTTACCTTTGATACTGGATGTGATGAGTTGATGTTAAGCGACAAAGACGCCAGTGTCAACACCTCACTAAGTTTGAACGATGTCGTGTAATAGCGCTACTACGAACTGGACGTTCTGCGACATTACAGAAAGACTTGGCAGGAATGTAGCAATTGTATATTATTGCTGGCAGCGGTGGTCACTAGAATGGGTCACAAGAAGACCTGGCTTCGGAGGGTCACGTAGCACTACCGAGAGGGAAGACCATAGTGTTCAGCGTTTGGCTCTGGCCCATCTTACAGCGTTTGCAGCAAGACTTTGAGCAGCAGATGACACCACAGTGACAACGAATCGTTCCACAGCGGTTACATCAAGGACAGCTCCGAGCTAGACGCCCTGCAGCATGCATTCCACTAACACCAAACCACCGCCATTTTCGACTTCAGTGGTGCCGAGCGAGAGATCATTGGAGGGCAAGGTTGAGATCTGTTGTGTTTTCTGATGAATGCTGATTCTGTATCGGTGCCAGTGATGGACGTGTGTTGGTTAGAAGGAGGCCAATAGAGGGCCTCCAACCAACTTGTCTCCATGCTAGACATACTGGACTTGAACGTGAAGTTATAGTCTGGCGAGCGATTTCGTATGACGGCAGGAGCGCTGTCGAGGTTATCCCACGAATCCAGAATGCACGTTTTTCCGTCACTGTGGAGATTCGGCCTGCAGTGCTGCCATTGATGAACAACACTGCAAGGTGTGTTTTCCAACACGATAACACTCGCCCACATACCGCTGTTGTAACCTAACACGCTCTATAGACTATCGAAATATTGCCTTAGCCTGCTCGATCACAAGATCTGTCTCCAGTCGAGCACGTTTGGGACATCATCGCCGGCCGCAATGGTCGAGCGGTTCTAGGCGCTTCATTCTGGAACCGCGCGACCGCGACGGTTGAAGTTTCGAATCCTGCCTCGGGCATGGATGTGTGTGATGTCCTAGGTTAGTTAGGTTTAAGTAGTTCTAAGTAAGTTCTAGGGGACTGATGACCTCAGATGTTAAGTCCCATAGTGCTTAGAGCCATTCGATCTATTCTTGGGATATCATCGGACGAAAACTCCAGCATTATTTATATGATACAGCCAAAGTCCGAAATCGGCCAAAGCGGGAACTGGCCGGCCAAGTCGCGAAGTGACCAATGTCGCTTTAAATTTGCCGACCAACGTCGGAGCGTTTCCAGATTTCGAGATTCGGCCGGCCAGCTTTCGAAGTGGCTGAGACCGATCACTTGAATAAAGAAACAAACCAGATTTTATTGAATAATTTCACATTGTATAAGTCAGGAAATGGCCAACATCGCTGTAAATTGACCGTTCAATGTCTGATCTTTTCTTGAGTTCGGGATCTGGTAGGATAGTCTGTGAAGTGGCGTAGACAGATCGGCCAGAACCGGAAGATAAATAAACAGTGGCTCAATACGTAAAATTTCAAGCTGTATGCGTTCTATTTATTTTCTCAATCTCACTTATAAAAATAAACTTCGTATAATCTTTTCACTTTATAAACCTTTTTTAATACAACCGGTGTTCACTTATTACAACAAGTTAAACTTTTTTGACGTTTGGAATTACACAATATTTTCTTATTTCTGCATTTGCAGAGATTTGTGGCGCATTTAGTGGAGCAATTCCATCTATTGTATCCTTGGCCATTGGTCAATAATTGTAAAGATGATATTGTTTGTGATGATTTTTCTTCTTTGGCCACGGATTCCAGCGTGAACGGTTTCTCGTGCTGAATAGAAAACTTGTTCCTGGAATATAGTTGCTTCTGGACATCGTGTTCTGTTCCCAGCTTGTAGAAAGTTCCTTAGATGTTTATGACAACTGCAATAACGCTCCTGGGATCTATGCGACCTCTGTCAACTGCTGGTGTGCGAACATTGTCTCCAACTTTTGTAGGTGGGAATTTTGCATATGAATTTTTAAGCATCTTTGCAAATTGTTGTGAACTCAGAGCTTCTTCTTCCTGATTTCTTGTTTATTATAACATAGTTCGCAAATAATTTTCCCTCCACATCCTTCCAGTGCTTCATCACTTCTTCCACAAACTGCGTGCACATCTTTGCCGCAGGATATACAACAGTGAGCTGCTCAACTCTCTTCTTCACAGACCACAGAGAATATTTTCACCTTCTTGTTGTCAGATAACTGGCCTCGACTTCCCGATGTTTCGGACTCCAAGGTGGCAGTTTCATTGTTGGGAGTGGTCCCTACATCTATAGCATCCTCCATTTCTTGTTCGACTTTCTGAAGGTATTCCTCTGTCACTACCTTATCAATAATTTCGCTAAGTAAATTTGAAGTACTCAGCCCCACTTCTGCGTTACAGTCAAACATTGCCTCGTATGGTGACCGCTGAATTCCTTTATGAAAAGAACGGTTTTGCATGAATTGGGTGAAACAGAGACTCAGCCAAATGTGCTCAGGTATTTTTCTGCATCCATGTCATTATCATATTTTGTACATCCTGGTTGGTCTGTTAGATGGAACCTTGCCTATGGCTATGTCTGGGTTTTCCATGTACCATTTTCAGTTCTGGCCACGTGTTATTTAGATCATTTTTAACTCGGTTCGAAAACTGTCCACCAATATCTGACTGCAGCACACTTGGAGCACCTATAGTGGTAAAGAGCAAGTGGTAAACAACTTCTTCTGCTGCTTTGCTTTTCATGGTTCGCAATAATATAAGCTTGGTTAATTCATTTCGGTAAATGAGTATGAAGTTTTACTCCCCCGTCAGGGCTACTTTGCATGTCTCTGAATTTACCTGGCGTCTTGAATTAAATATTATTAAATTTAAATATTACAAGTTTGGAACCTAAACCTTCTTTTGGATTAGACAATTTAGTCTGACAAGGTCTGCATGAGCGAAGATGCAAAGTAATGACCTCTTTGGTGACATTTTTGTAGTTACACTGCAGTTCGTTTTCCATCCGTGTGCGACCTCCATGTCCTATTTTCAAGTGAATATCGTGCAATATTTCGAACAGATCTGCTGTATGGACACAGTACAAAATAGCGCTGTTGTCCCTTGTTACTGGTACAACAAGTGTTTCTTTTCCGTCGACTTCAATAACGTCATATGTCCTTAGTCGAACATACAAGAAGTCCTCTATAAAGGAAAAGTATCTATCTCTTGTGATTATTCCGCTATTATTTGCTTGTTCTTGCAGCGCCAAATTCAAAATGTCCACAGACCTGCTTTTCAAATCAAATGTCACTTCCGCATTTGCATGTATCCCACCTTCAACGTGAATATCGTTCTCGTTTGAAGTACCCATGGGTCAAAATACGGAAGAATGATATGAATAACTGAAATTGAATGCCATTACATAAAATCAGCCTAGGTCTCACTACCAGATAATTAGTACCGGAATGTTCGATTACTGATTTAGGGAACGTCCATTAATTATGTGAGCTCCGAATGGAGGTAATTAGTCTGGCAAAACCTCATCAATTCTCGTTTAAAGGAAGAGGTCAATTAATTTCCAACGTTAAGTTTATAAATTCTGAAATCCCTGATTAGTATAAAAAATAAGATTTTGTTTTAAAAGAGTAATACTAAGCATAGACAATACTAAAGTACGCATCAGTCATTATGTAGACTAAGATTTGAACTAAATGCATTATAAGGACGTATTACGGGGATTCCCCAATCTAAAAGGCGTGCCGCACATGTGCCAGACTGCATTTGCAAAGTTCCCTCTCAGAGCGGTCGAATACTTGCATGTCAGTTGAGAAAGAGTTGTGGTAATCTGCAGCTCACAAATGTACGTTACTGTGATTAAAATGATTTTGTATTAAAACTTTTATAATGTGTGTGTGTGTTAATTGGCCTGCTGACATGTCGAAACAAACGTCCCAGACGGGCCTTAATCTTTTGTGAAAGGAAGCTAAGCTCAAGCTCACTGACAAGAATTGTCTAAGTGATTATATAAATTTAGAATCTGACAAGGTACGTAACGATGAGGCTCGGAAGACGGTACAATCTTTCATATGAATAATACGGTTCACTGACATTAGTCTGTATCAGTAGGTCAGTTTTTTAGCTATCTGTTAAAACACTCAGGCCTAATGTTTTCAGGAACCTTTTCGTTGGTCTGTCAGACGGTTATAAACGTGAATAATAGGACCTAATCAATGTTGTTGTGTTTAAAGCATGATGTTCCCACGTTTTAAAAAGTGTTTAATACAGATTCTCTATAAAACATGATTCATTACAGCGTTTTTAATCAGCGTTTGAAACAAATAAAAAGCTTTTCAACTCATGTGTATGTTCTAGAGTTTGTTAGCACAGTGTTTTACACGTATTACAGTAGAGGAAGCACACGAATGCCGCTGTAGTTAATGAGGAATTAGGAAAGGCGGAACTGAAGAAATTATTTTCGAAAAACCGCAATTGTAGATAGCCCTTTGGCAGCTCTCACAACAATCAATTTCATTAAACTCATTGTGTTATGGCGTAGACTCAAGCGCTGGCACGCCAGTCGGTATCGATAGAGCAGAGAGGGCTGTGGCAAGACGTCAGCCAACTGCACGCTGACCGACCTCTCTCCAGGACGACAACGCAACAGCAGCGGCCTCTGTGTGAAGAGAACATAAGTGCCGCTCCAGACTGGCCGCGGCCCACTTCTGCAGCACCATCAAAATTAGGCACTTCAGGACCAACGACTTAGGAATTGTATATACTGCAGAGATTTCTTATTTGCATGTCGCCCTTTGCTTGCGACACATCTGTGTTATTGTCAAAGTACTGTCACTGTTCATTTCGTAATACAACTCGCTAATACCATTTGCTTGAATTGTTGTCTAGAGATCGGAGAAAGCAGGTTTGCTGCCCTCCCCCTCCCATGGTCCCCTTCAGTGTCTCTGCACTCCCTCCTGCTTTGTCTTTCCTCTTCATCTCCAGCCCTACCTTTCTCCTGTCTCTTGGTACACCCCCTGACCTCCCTATTCCTTTCATCCCACCCCCTCCCCCACTGCACCTTGCTCTCTCCTCCTTTTCCATCCCCTCAGGTCTCTCCCTCAGCAGGTTTTATTTTCTGTCATGTGTGCTCCATCTCTTAAAGTGGTTTTAAGGTGTCTTTCTTTTGGAGTGTTTTAATACTGAGGCCAACTTTTAAGCTGAGCGTGTGACTTCAGTGTCTTTTTTGTTCTACAAATCGCCAACTGTGTTTATTAACTTTATGTAGACTTTTTTAATTGTCCCCCCATGATTTTCTCCATGTGAGTGTATATCTTCCCTCCATTGTCTCCCCTTACTATGTGTTTATGTCCCCCTTTTCATCGCCTTTATATGTATAATTTTCTCCTTTTATTAGCTGTCATGTCATCGGCTGAAGAGCGGCGGATTGTGCCGCTGCCAGGCCTCCCCTGCCCATATGGGGCAAGGGAATGAAATCACAATAAAGGAAAAAAGAAACAGTTTTCCTAGGCACCTGATATTTGGCGAGTAGGCAGGAGTCAACACATTGTAATAAATAATGTAGTGATCATTCTCTCATCGACTTTCATAGAAAAATGCAATACATGAAACACAAGCTTTAAATATGTTTAGGAGCCACGGAGGTGGAGGGAGGGTGTTGTTGTTGTTGTGGTCTTCAGTCCTGAGACTGGTTTGATGCAGCTCTCCATGCTACTCTATCCCGTGCAAGCTTATTCATCTCCCAGTACCTACTGCAACCTACATCCTTCTGAATCTGTTTAGTGTATTCATCTCTTGGTCTCCCTCTACGATTTTTACCCTACACGCTGCCCTCCAATACTAAATTGGTGATCCCTCGATGTCTCAGAACATGTCATACCAACCGATCCCTTCTTCTAGTCAAGTTGTGCCACAAGCTCCTCTTCTCCCCAATTCTATTCAATACCTCCTCATTAGTTATGTAATCAACCCATCTAATCTTCGACATTCTTCTGTAGCACCACATTTCGAAAGCTTCTATTCTCTTCTTGTCTAAGCTATTTATCGTCCACGTTTCACTTCCATACATGGCTACACTCCACACAAATACTTTCAGAAACGACTTCCTGGCACTTAAATCTATAGTCGATCTTAACAAATTTCTCTTCTTAAGAAACGCTTTCCTTGCCATTGCCAGTCTACATTTTTTATCCCCTCTACTTCGACCTCATCAGTTATTTTGCTCCCCAAATAGCAAAACTCCTTTACTACTTTAAGTGTGTCATTTCCTAATCTAAGTCCCTCAGCATCACCCGACTTAATTCGACTACATTCCATTATCCTCGTTTTGCTTTTGTTGATGTTCATCTTATACCCTCCTTTCAGGACACTACCCATTCCGTTCAACTGTTCTTCCAAGTCCTTTGCTGTCTGACAGAATTACAATGTCATCGGCGAACCTCAAAGTTTTAACTTCTTCTCCGTGGATTTTAATACCTACTCTGAACTTTTCTTTTGTTTCCTTTATTGCTTGCTCAATATACAGATCGAATAACATCAGGGATAGGCTACAACCCTGTCTCACTCCTTTCCCAACCACTGCTTCCCTTTTATACCCCTCGACTCTTATAACTGCCATCTGGTTTCTGTACAAATTGTAAATAGCCTTTCGCTCTCTGTATTTTACCCCTGCCACCTTCAGAATTTGAAAGAGAGTATTCCAGTCAACATTGTCAAAAGCTTTCTCTAAGTATACAAATGCTAGAAATGTTGGTTTGCCTTTCCTTAATCTTTCTTCTAAGATAAGTCGTAGGGTCAGTATTGCCCCACGTGTTCCAACATTTCTACTGAATCCAAACTTCTATCAGTTTTTCCATTCGTCTGTAAAGAATTCGCGTTAGTATTTTGCAGATGTGGCTTATTAAACTGATAGTTCGCTAATTTTCACATCTTTCAACATCTGCTTTCTTTGGGATTGGGATTATTATATTCGTCATTAAGTCTGAGGGTGTTTCGCCTGTCTCATACATCTTGCTCTCCAGATGGTAGAGTTTTGTCAGGACTGGCTCTCCCAAGGTTGTCAGTAGTTCTAATGGAATGTTGTCTACTCCGGGGGCCTTGTTTCGACTCAGGTCTTTCAGTGCTCTGTCAAACTCTTGACGCAATATCATATCTCCCATTTCATCTTCATCTACATCCTCTTCCATTTCCATAATATTGTCCTCAAGTACATCGCCCTTGTATAGACCCTCTATATACTCCTTCCACCTTTCTGCTTTCCCTTCTTTGCTTAGAACTGAGTTTCCATCAGGGCTCTTGATATTCATGCAAATGGTTCTCCTTTCTCCAAAGGTCTCTTTAATTTTCCTTTAGGCAGTATCTATCTTACCACTAGTGAGATAAGCCTCTACATCCTTACATTTGTCCTTTAGCCATCCCTGCTTAGCTATTTTGCACTTCCTGTCAATATCATTTTTGAGATGTTTGTATTCCTTTTTGCCTGCTTCATTTACTGCATTTTTATATTTTCTCCTTTCATCAATTAAATTCAATATTTCTTCTGTTACCCAAGGATTTCTACTAGCCCTCGTCTTTTTACCTACTTGATCCTCTGCTGCCTTCACTACTTCATCCCTCAGAGCTACCCATTCTTCTTCTACTGTATTTCTTTCCCCCATTCCTGTCAATTGTTCCCTTATGCTCTCCCTGAAACTCTGTACAACCTCTGGTTTAGCCAGCTTATCCAGGTCCCATCTCCTTAAATTCCCACCTTTTTGCAGTTTCTTCAGTTTTAATCTACAGTTCATAACCAATACATTGTGGTCAGAGTCCACATCTGCCCCTGGAAATGTCTTACAATTTAAAACCTGGTTCCTAAATCTCTGTCTTACCATTATATAATCTATCTGATACCTATTAGTATCTCCAGGGTTCTTCCATGTATACAACCTTCTGTTATGATTCTTAAACCAAGTATTAGCTATGATTAAGTTATGCTCTGCGCATAATTCTACCAGGCGACTTCCTCTTTCATTTCTTAGCCCCAATCCTTATTCACCTACTATGTTTCCTTCTCTCCCTTTTCCTACTGATGAATTCCAGTTGCCCATGACTATCATATTTTCGTCTCCCTTCACTACCTGAATAATTTCTTTTATCTCATCATACATTTCATCAATTTCTTCGTCATCTGCAGAGCTAGTTGGCGTATAAACTTGTACTACTGTAGTAGGTGTGGGCTTCGTATCTATCCTGGCTACTATAATGCGTTCTCTACGCTCTTTGTAGTAGTTTACCCGCGCTCCTGTTTTCTTATTCATTATTAAACCTACTCCTGCATTACCCGTATGTGATTTTGTATTTTTAATTATGTACTCACCTGACCAGAAGTCTTGTTCCTTCTGCCACCTAACTTTACTAATTCCCACTATATCTAAATTTAACCTATCTGCCTTTTTAAATTTTCTAACTTACCTGCCCGATTAAGGGATCTGACATTCCACGCTCCGATCCGTAGAACGCCAGTTTTCTTTCTCCTGATAACAACGTTCTCCTCAGTAGTCCCTGCCCGGAGATCCGAATGGGGGACTATTTTACCTCCGGAATATTTTACCCAAGAGGACGCCATCATCATTTAATCATACAGTAAAGCTGCATGCCCTCGGGAAAAATTACGGCTGTAGTTTCCCCTTGCTTTCAGCCGTTCGCAGTACCAGAACAGCAAGGCCATTTTGGTTAATGTTTCAAGGCCAGATCAGTCAATCATCCAGAATGTTGCCCCTGCAACTACTGAAAAGGCTGCTGCCCCTCTTCAGGAACCACACGTTTGTCTGGCCTCTCAACAGATACCCCTCCGTTGTGGTTGCACCTACGGTACGGCTATCTGTATCGTTGAGGCACGCAAGCCTCCCCACCAACGGCAAGGTCCATGGTTCATGGGGGGGGGGGGGTACAGCACATTATTTCACTTCACAAAACTTCAAAAATTGGCGAAGAGGGAGAAAATAAAAATGAAACACCAGAAAAAGCAGCTCACGTAAGTAACCAAAGTTCTCATCCAAGTCTGAAAGATTCACAACCACCACAAGCAAAAATACCAGGTAGCAGTGCTCACAATTAATCCAATTTTTCAGGACGAAAAAAAAGGCGCAGAGGCAGGATCTTCTCCGAAAAGCAGCAGCTACCACGTGTGCGGCAAAGTTAACACTGAAAGTTAGAGAATTGCTGGCTGCCACAGTGCGATTTAGCCGAAGATTTCGCCACGTGTGTGCAATCACACAGCGTTTTGGCCAGGAATCTCCGGCAAGTTCGCGAAATGGCTGGCCAAAGTCGGATATACGCCGATTCTTTCAAGTAATCGGACTTCGCCATTACTCTCGTCCAAAAGGCGAAATAGCCGATCAATTCACGATCTGGCCAGTCTCGGAGCTTTGGACGTAACTGATACAAACAGCAATCACCGTCCCTGTATCGACCGACCAAGTGCAACAGGCATGGAACACCATCCCCCAAACTGACACCCAGCACCGGTACAACACAATGCACGCACGTTTGCATGCTTGCATTCAACATTCTGGCGGTTACACCGGCTACCAATGTACCAGCATTTCACATTTTCAAAGGCTTATCTCGCGCTTACATTCACCTGTGATCTTGCAGTGTTGATCATTTAAGACAAATGCATTCCCGAAATTTCGTGACTCTGCCCCACTTATCTTTTGCTGTTGCAGTTTCCTTTGTGTCAGCGTATTTTGCCATTAGGCCTTTCGACGGTTCATACCATGATCTTCAGGTGGAGAATGGTTTAGTTACGTAGCTTGTGTTAATGAAGGGCATAGACGCCATTCCACAGAAGCACACTAAGGACAATGAAGGGTATGTGCGCCTTTTCCCAATGATAAAAATTGGGAGTTAGAAAAGGCACTTTTAAAGTTAAAAAACATGTCTTTATGAGAGTAAATTGTTCATAGAGGGGCAACAGACTCGTAAAAAGTCTGCATACCGCTACATTGGCCTTGGTTAGACCAGCTTCATGACGGGAGTGAAGAGATTCTAGCAAACAGAACACAGCTTACCATTCAGAACGGATAGAAAACTTCAGACGTTGAAATAAGGCGTACCCAGTGCAGTGTTACAGAACCATTACTTTACGTAATACATACAACTGACCCAGTGGATAACGCCGGCAGTTCCACGAGGCTTTTTCCGCATAAAGCTCTTGTGTACAGAGAAGCGGCAACGTTAGAAAACTATAGCGAGGTGCAGGAAGCCATGCAGACGATCGCCGCCCGGTGCACGGATCGGCAGTTGACCCTCACATAAACAAACGTGGCACTGTGCATACATAGGCAGAAATACTCTTTATTCTATGACTAAGCGATACCAGAACAATCACTGGAAGCAGTTAGTTCCCTGAAATATCTGGGAGTGTGCATACGGAGCGATTTAAAGTGGAGCGACCACATGAAACTAATGGCAAGAATGACTGATACCAGACTGTGACACATTGGAAGTATCATCAGGAAATGAATTACACACACAAAGGGGAGAGCTTACAAACCCTCCTTTTACCTCTACTTGAACTAGCGACGCTGCCCTGCTTCGCTATAAATATCTACGGCCAGACGACTTGACTGGCGTAACGTATTTTTTTGTGTGGGGGAGGGGGGGACGAATAAAATTCAGAGAACAATGTTAAGTGAGTACCATCATTTTCATATAACTTATGATGTAAACAGCGGACGACAGGAAAGTTGTCTAGAGGCACAATGAACTATCGTCTGAGCGTCTGGGGTGGCATCTCATGGCAATGATGCGAGCATGCTGTGATATAAGTTTTATGTGTACAACCAACGTAAATGTATGGAATCATAGCTGTATAAAGATCTCAAAAGCAATCACCATAAAGCCATTCTAGGTATTAAATTAATTATACCCTTGTTAATTAAAAATCTTCGTCTACCTAAACGTTCATAAATAATATTAGATAAACAAAATAATCCAGAAGAACATAGGCCATGACCAACCATTAAGGAAAGAGAACCTATACAACCTCACCAATTTATAGTTATCAATCCACCAATAACCATTCTTATATGAGCAACAGAAGATTGTGCAATTAAAGACTTTAAATCAAGCTGACGAAAACAAATAAATGTAACAATAATCCCACCAGATAAACCTAAAGATAATAAAAAATAATTAAACTTTAAAACCAAATAAGAAATAACCGTTATAACACGAAAAATACCATAACCACCTAACTTCAATAGAACACCAGCAAGAATTATTCTACCTAAAATAGGGGCCTCTACATGAGCCTTAGGAAGCCATAAATGAACCAAAAATATTGGTATCTTAACTAAAAAAGCCAAAATTATAAACACATAAAATATAAAATAATAAGAACCAAAATCAACCAATAAAGGAAAATATAAAGTGTTAGAAAAATCGTAAACCTTAAATAAAACAAGTAATAAAGACAATCTAGCAATCAAAGTATAAAAAATTAAATAAACACCAGCCTGTAAACGTTCAGGTCGATAACCTCAACCCAAAATCAAAAGTAAAGTAGGAACCAAACTAGCCTCAAAAAAATATAAAAACAAAGAAGACTTAATCTAGCAAATGAACAATAAATCATAATCATTAAAATTAAAACTATAAAGACAAAAATTTAGAATGGTAAGAACTTAAATAAACTGAACCTCAAGCAGTAATTATTAAAGAACAAATTAAAAAACTCAACAAAATCTAACTAAAAGAAAAATAA
This sequence comes from Schistocerca nitens, assembly GCF_023898315.1. Classification (NCBI taxonomy): domain Eukaryota; kingdom Metazoa; phylum Arthropoda; class Insecta; order Orthoptera; family Acrididae; genus Schistocerca; species Schistocerca nitens. The sequence continues at coordinate 543,156,843 of NC_064621.1, read as the reverse complement.
TCAATACCAGAATAATATCTAATTATATTCAATTCTGCATACGAATAAACACAAATTATAAAAACAAAACTCTAAGAGAACACTAAAGAATGAACCAACCATCAACTATTATTCAGCAAACAAAGAGGGATCAAGAAAATAGTTATAAATAACTACTTTAACATAAAGATAATCCAAAAGAATTAAAAAAACCATTACCATGAGAACGAATTATTGAAACTAAAACAGAAAGACCTAAAGCACCTTCACAAACAGAAAAAGCTAAAAAAATAACAGGAAAGAAATAATCATAATCAAACTCAATAAGAAAAACAATAATTAATATAAACAAAGAAAGAACAATATACTCTAATCTCAGAAGAACCATCAATAAATGTTTACATTTAGAAGAAAAAACGTAAACACCAGCAAATTAAACTAATAAAGAAGTAAAAACAGAGAATATAAACATAAGTTTTAATAGTTAAAAAAAAACGCCGGTCTTGTAAACCGGAAATAAGTCTAGCCCCCACTTTTAAAACATCAGAGGTGAAAAAGCTTCCATCATCGGTCCCCAAAACCAATATTTTAAATAAACTAGCCCCTGAAATGATTAAAATAATAATTATATCACTATCAAACGTAATAAATATTAATTTTATCAAATTAAGACACCCAATATCAATAATGCTTATCATTATCCTACAAACTTTTTTAGTTGGACTAATAACAGGAACAATAATGGAAAGATATTGATTATCATATATTTTATTTTTAACGTTTCTTGGTGGTATATTAGTTCTATTTATTTATATTACAAGAATTGCATCAAATGAAATATTTCAACCTAAATGAATTACCATAATTATTACCTTAACAGTATCAGTATTTATTATATCAACATTAATTATGAAATGATAATTAAATGGACACCCTAGCTGCAAACAGGCGTTGATGTACTTCATTGGGGACATGTTGAAAATGTGTGCCCTGACCGGGGCTCAAACCCGGGATCCCCTGCTTACATGGCAGATGCTCTATGCATCTGAGCCACCGCGGGCACAGAGGATAGTGTGTCTGCAGGGACTTATCCCTTGCACACTCCCCGTGAGATCCACATTCCCAACATGTCCACACCACTACAATCGTAGTGCGCCTAATAGATGTTTCCCCATCATACTCATTACTCTATTAGGCTAATTCTATCATTATTACAAAAATTTTAAAATTAAATTAATAATCTTAATAAGAAACCTAAAATACTTAAAAATCAAAATAAAAAATAATGAACTAAATGTAATCTTAAAGATAGCTGGTTTAAAGCTTACTATTATATTTTTGTAAAACAAATTATAGGTTATTAACTTTAAAGCTTATCACTTAAAGAATAAATAAGATAATATTTATACTTAAAAAATTAAATAAAAACAATTACCAAAAATTAAATTTTTTCTTAAGAAACTAGATGTCTTAGGAAACGATTAACATCTCATTTCTATAAATAATTTAATAATAATTATGATACATTAACTATAAATTATTTATAAATCAACCCAAATCGAGACATGTAAAATAAATACTAAAATTTTGATAAACCCTGATACAAAAGGTACAATAAATAAAATCTACTTTAAAAAATTTAAAATAAAATTTCATAAAACACTTACATGACCAATAAACTATAATTTAAAAAATCGATTCTATAAAATAAACTAAGACAAAATTCAACAAAATTATTTATATTACATAATTAAATAAACAAAAAATAAATATAATAAAATAAATAATCAAGATATCCTGATTTGCACAGAAAAATTTTAAGTATAAGTGAAACACTTTACTAATAAGTTATATCTTGGACCTCTTCCTAGATACACTTTCCAGTACATCTACTATGTTACGACTTATCTCATCTAAATTGAAGCTACCTTAAAAATAATAAAAATAGAATAATCAATAATGAGAGCGATGGGTGATGTGTACACACCTCAGAGCCAATATCAGTTAAATTAAATAAATTAAATTACTAACAAATCCACCTTCATTAACAGTATTTCACTATCAAATCCGTTATAAACAAAAATCTATTGTAACCCACCTCCTCTTAACTATAAGCTGCACCTTGACCTGAAATATTTTATAATTATAAATCTTGAGAATTATAACTCTAAAAACTTCTCTGATAACGGAGATATAAAAACAAATAAATTAAGTAAAGTAAATCGTGTATTATCAATCACGGGGTAGGTTCCTCTGAATGGAATGAGATACCGCCAAATTCTTTGGGTTTAAAGACCTTAACTAATAGTACCCTGGTAAATATAATTAACATTTAAAAAAATAGGGTATCTAATCCTTGTTTATTATTTAAATTTCACAGATTCATAAAAAGATCTATAAATAAATTTTAACATTTCACCTTACAAATTTATATTGTAACCCTAATAATATAAACAACTGTTTTAACCAATAATATTCACTTGTATCAATCGTATAACCGTGGCTGCTGGCACTAATTATGCCAATACTAAATCAATTCCTAAATCCAAAATCACTTGATAATTAAGTCAAATTACTGCAAAAAGAACATTTAGTTGAACAAAACTTACATATAATACAAACAAAAACTGAATAAACAAGCAAGAATAAAACTTTTAAGAAAAAAATTAGAAATTTTAAAATGTATAAAATTAGGAAAAATAAAAGATTCAAATATTTAAAGAAAAAAAAGAAAAAATCACAAATATTAACAAAAAAAAGAAACAAGCTTCCGTATGGCCACAACAACTTCTCTATTATATATAAATAAAGATTAATACGGACCATGTATACCAATAAATGTATTATATTCTTTCTTATTTAATCTTTCTTTTCACTAATAATAAAGAAAGATTAAATAATATAATAAATATATTTTACACAATTATGTAAATTAATGTAATATGTTATTAATAGAAAATTAAGTTTATATTAAGTTAAATATCTGTTATTTAAATAATCTAATTACAGATAATTCTTTAATTATATTATCATAATTAATATAATTATTTATATTAATATAATATTTTATATTTAAAGTTAATAATTTTATTTATTATATACAATCATAATAATATTTAATATTAAATTACATATTATTATATACTTTATAATGTTATAATTTCTTTTAAGCTAAAAACATAAGTAGCTATAATCCTAGGTAAATAAATGTATTAAAATAATCACTTAATAATAATAAAATAAACTTACATGTATTTAAATTTAATTATATATATATATATATATATATAAAGTTAACCTAACCGGGATAAATTAATTTGGAATAACCAAAATAATACATAACCAATTCTCAAAAAAAACTTTTAATTTTTATATTAAATAAATGAAGTGCCTGATTAAAGGGTTACCTTGATTAAGTAAATAAAAATTACCTTCATTAAACAAATTACATAAGATAGATTTAAACTACCTCCTTTAGTATCAAAAACTAACATGCATCATACACCTTAATGTAAAAAGGTAAGCTAAACAAGCTAATGGGTTCATACCCCATTTATAGAGGTATCAATCCTCTCCTTTTTAATGACCATCAACTCTACAAAACTTCTCTTCCTATCAACATTAATGATAGGAACGATCCTGTCCATTTCATCAGATTCCTGTTTTGGAGTTTGAATAGGGCTTGAGATCAACTTAACTTTCATTTATTCTGCTCCTATCAAGAAATAAAAATATAATAAATGAGTCATCATTTAAATATTTTATTGTCCAAGCAATAGCATCGACAATACTATTATTTTCAATTTTGTTGATTCAAATAAAGTATCCAATAGGATGGGAAACAGAATTTATTCCATCAATAATAATCAGATCTAGATTATTATTAAAGATTGGGGCTGCACCTTTTCATTTCTGATTCGCAGAAGTAATAGGAGCCTCGAGATAAAAGAACTGTCTAACATTAATAACATGACAAAAAATTGCTCCAATAATGGTATTATTATAGTGTATTCAAATAAGAACTTTCATTTGAACAATTATCATTTTAAGAATTATTATTGGAGCAATAGGGGGTTTAAATCAAACATCTCTACGTCAACTTCTAGCATATTCTTCGATTGGACATTTAGGGTGAATAATTAGATCCCTAACAGTCAGAGAAAACATCTGAGAACTATATTTTATTATTTACTCACTACTAAGATTAATTATGGTTTTATTATTTAAGCAAATAAATCTATTTTTCATAAACCAAATTTATTCAGCCAGAAATATAAAAACTGAAATTAAATTCATAATTTTCTTATCTCTCCTATCTCTAGGTGGTTTACCACCATTTCTTGGATTCCTACCAAAATGAGTTGTTATACAATCATTAATAGAAAACAATATAAGAACTATTATAACTATTATGGTCGTACTAACTACAATTACACTTTATTATTATATATGTATTAGATTCTCAGCCTTAATTATATCATACACAGAAAATTCATGATCTATTAAGATAAAGTCTCAAAAATCAAGAATTATTCTTCCTATAACAGTAATAATTTCAACAATAGGGTTGATCTCAACATCAACTTTAATCTCATTATACTAAGGACTTAAGTTAATTAAACTAATAACCTTCAAAGTTATAATTAACAGAATAATCTTTTAGGCCTTAGTAAAATTTTACACCTCTAGAATTGCAGTCTAGAATCATAATTGAATATAAGACCAAAATATGGTAAGAGAGAAAGTATCTCATAAGTAGATTTACAGTCTACCACCTAAAATTCAGCCATCTTACCGCAAAAATTATTATTTTCAACAAACCGTAAGGACATTGGTACTTTATACTTCCTATTTGGAGCATGAGCAGGGGTAGTAGGAACATCAATAAGAATACTTATTCGTGCTGAACTCGGCCAACCGGGGTCTCTGATTGGAGATGATCAGATTTATAACGTCATTATTACAGCCCACGCATTTGCAATAATTTTCTTTATGTTGTTGTTGTTGTGGTCTTCAGTCCTGAGACTGGTTTGATGCAGCTCTCCATGCTACTCTATCCTGTGCAAGCTTCTTCATCTCCCAGTACCTACTGCAACCTACATCCTTCTGAATCTGCTTAGTGTATTGATCTCTTGGTCTCCCTCTACGATTTTTACCCTCCACGCTGCCCTCCAATGCTAAATTTGTGATCCCTTGATGCCTCAAAACATGTCCTACCAACCGATCCCTTCTTCTAGTCAAGTTGTGCCACAAACTTCTCTTCTCCCCAATCCTATTCAATACCTCCTCATTAGTTACGTGATCTACCCACCTTATCTTCAGCATTCTTCTGTAGCACCACATTTCGAAAGCTTCTATTCTCTTCTTGTCCAAACTGGTTATCGTCCACGTTTCACTTCCATACATGGCTACACTCCATACAAATACTTTCAGAAACGACTTCCTGACACTTAAATCTATACTCGATGTTAACAAACTTCTCTTCTTCAGAAACGATTTCCTTGCCATTGCCAGTCTACATTTTATATCCTCTCTACTTCGACCATCATCAGTTATTTTTCTCCCTAAATAGCAAAACTCCTTTACTACTTTAAGTGTCTCATTTCCTAATCTGATCCCCTCAGCATCACCCGATTTAATTTGACTACATTCCATTATCCTCGTTTTGCTTTTGTTGATGTTCATCTTATATCCTCCTTTCAAGACACTGTCCATTCCGTTCAACTGCTCTTCCAAGTCCTTTGCTGTCTCTGACAGAATTACAATGTCATCGGCGAACCTCAAAGTTTTTACTTCTTCTCCATGAATTTTAATACCTACTCCGAATTTTTCTTTTGTTTCCTTTACTGCTTGCTCAATATACAGATTGAATAACATCGGGGAGAGGCTACAACCCTGTCTCACTCCTTTCCCAACCACTGCTTCCCTTTCATGCCCCTCGACTCTTATAACTGCCATCTGGTTTCTGTACAAATTGTAAATAGCCTTTCGCTCCCTGTATTTTACCCCTACCACCTTCAGAATTTGAAAGAGAGTATTCCACTTAACGTTGTCAAAAGCTTTCTCTAAGTCTACAAATGCTAGAAACGTAGGTTTGCCTTTTCTTAATCTTTCTTCTAAGATAAGTCGTAAGGTTAGTATTGCCTCACGTGTTCCAACATTTCTACGGAATCCAAACTGATCTTCCCCGAGGTCCGCTTCTACCAGTTTTTCCATTCGTCTGTAAAGAATTCGCGTTAGTATTTTGCAGCTGTGACTTATTAAACTGATAGTTCGGTAATTTTCACATCTGTCAACACCTGCTTTCTTTGGGATTGGAATTATTATATTCTTCTTGAAGTCTGTGGGTATTTCGCCTGTCTCATACATCTTGCGCACCAGATGGTAGAGTTTTGTCATGACTGGCTCTCCCAAGGCCATCAGTAGTTCAAATGGAATGTTGTCTACTCCCGGGGCCTTGTTTCGACTCAGGTCTTTCAGTGCTCTGTCAAACTCTTCACGCAGTATCTCATCTCCCATTTCATCTTCATCTACATCCTCTTCCATTTCCATAATACTGTCCTCAAGTACATCGCCCTTGTATAAACCCTCTATATACTTCTTCCACCTTTCTGCCTTCCCTTCTTTGCTAAGAACTGGGTTTCCATCTGAGCTCTTGATATTCATACAAGTGGTTCTCTTCTCTCCAAAGGTCTCTTTAATTTTCCTGTAGGCAGTATCTATCTTACCCCTAGAGAGACAAGCCTCTACATCCTTACATTTGTCCTCTAGCCATCCCTGCTTAGCCATTTTGCACTTTCTGTCGATCTCATTTTTGAGACGTTTGTATTCCCTTTTGCCTGCTTCATGTACTGCATTTTTATATTTTCTCCTTTCATCAATTAAATTCAATATTTCTTCTGTTACCCAAGGATTTCTATTAGCCCTCGTCTTTTTACCTACTTGATCCTCTGCTGCCTTCACTACTTCATCCCTCAGAGCTACCCATTCTTCTTCTACTGTATTTCTTTCCCCCATTCCTGTCAATTGTTCCCTTATGCTCTCCCTGAAACTCTGTACAACCTCTGGTTCTTTCAGTTTATCCAGGTCCCATCTCCTTAAATTCCCACCTTTTTGCAGTTTCTTCAGTTTCAATCTGCAGTTCATAACCAATAGATTGTGGTCAGAATCCACATCTGCCCCTGGAAATGTCTTACAATTTAAAACCTGGTTCCTAAATCTCTGTCTTACCATTATATAATCTATCTGATACCTATTAGTATCTCCAGGATTCTTCCAGGTATACAACCTTCTTTTATGATTCTTGAACCAAGTGTTAGCTATGATTAAGTTATGCTCTGTGCAAAATTCTACAAGGCGGCTTCCTCTTTCATATCTTCCCCCCAATCCATATTCACCTACTATGTTTCCTTCTCTCCCTTTTCCTACTGACGAATTCCAGTCACCCATGACTATTAAATTTTCGTCTCCCTTCACTACCTGAATAATTTCTTTTATCTCGTCATACATTTCATCAATTTCTTCATCATCTGCAGAGCTAGTTGGCATATAAACTTGTACTACTGTAGTAGGCATGGGCTTTGTGTCTATCTTGGCCACAATAATGCGTTCACTATGCTGTTTGTAGTAGCTAACCCGCACTCCTATTTTTTAATTCATTATTAAACCTACTCCTGCATTACCCCTATTTGATTTTGCATTTATAACCCTGTAATCACCTGACCAAAAGTCTTGTTCCTCCTGCCACCGAACTTCACTAATTCCCACTATATCTAACTTTAAACTATCCATTTCCCTTTTTAAATTTTCTAACCTACCTGCCCGATTAAGGGATCTGACATTCCACGCTCCGATCCGTAGAATGCCAGTTTTCTTTCTCCTGATAACAACGTCCTCTTGAGTAGTCCCCGCCCGGAGATCCGAATGGGGGACTATTTTACCTCCGGAATATTTTACCCAAGAGGACGCCATCATCATTTAATCATACAGTAAAGCTGCATGTCCTCGGGAAAAATTACGGCTGTAGTTTCCCCTTGCTTTCAGCCGTTCGCAGTACCAGCACAGCAAGGCCGTTTTGGTTAATGTTACAAGGCCAGATCAGTCAATCATCCAGACTGTTGCCCCTGCAACTACTGAAAAGGCTGCTGCCCCTCTTCAGGAACCACATGTTTGTCTGGCCTCTCAACAGATACCCCTCCGTTGTGGTTGCACCTATGGTACGGCCATCTATATCGCTGAGGCACGCAAGCCTCCCCACCAACGGCAAGGTCCATGGTTCATGGGGGAAGATTTTCTTTATAGTAATACCTATAGTAATACCTATTGTAATTGGTGGATTCGGTAATTGACTTGTACCATTAATAATTGGTACACCAGATATAGTATTCCCACGAATAAATAATATAAGTCTTTGATTATTACCACCTTCATTAACACTTCTTCTCACATCTTCTATAGTATTTAACGGTGCTGGTACAGGAGGAACAGTTTACCCCCCTCTAGCAGGAGCTATTGCACACGGAGGTGCATCTGTAGATCTAGCTATTTTCTCACTACACTTAGCAGGTGTATCATCCATTCTTGGTGCAGTAAACTTCATTACAATAGAAATTAATATACGATCAGAAAGTATAACTTTAGATCAGACACCTTTATTTGTTTGATCTGTAGCTATTACAGCCCTTCTTCTCCTTCTTTCACTTCCAGTTTTAGCAGGAGCTATTACCATACTATTAACAGATCGAAATTTAAATACATCATTCTTTGATCCTGCAGGTGGAGGAGACCCAATTTTATACCAACATCTATTCTGATCCTTTGGGCACCCAGAAGTTTACATTCTAATTCTACCTTGATTTGGTATTATTTCACACATTGTCAAGAAAGAGGAGAAATTGAATCATTCGGAACATTATGTATAATTTACGCCATACTATCAATTGGACTAATAAGGATTTATTGTATGAGCACATTATATATTTACAGTAGGAATGGATGTTGACACACGGGCATACTTCACATCAGCAACAATAATTATTGCTGTACCTACAGGAATTAAGGTATTCAGATGACTAGCTACACTATATGGAACTAAATTCAAGTTCAATCCACCATTATTATGAGCTCTAGGATTTATTTTCCTATTCACAATTGGTGGATAATTAAAGATAATAAAACTAAAGCTAAACTAACTTCATATGAAATATGAAGTCATACTGACCAGGTTTCAACACTTCTAAGAGTGCCTTCTTCAGAATTAAAACAATGTCAGTCCGTTGCAACCTGTGGCTGTACAGGTACGAGCAGCCCATAGTAGTTCGCCTTCATGCATTCCTGTGTGTGTGTGTGTGTGTGTGTGTGTGTGTGTGTGTGTGTGTTCACAATACGTCGGAGGCTGGCTGAGACAGCCTAAGTAAAAGAAAGAAAGGAAGGAAGGAAGGAAGGAAAAAAAGAAAACAGTCTTAAACATGGATAACAGTCTTAAACATGGGCAACCGTATGTTAGCTTCAACATACGAATCACACAGCCAACCGGTTGGTTGTGTGATTCCTATGTTGAAAAACAAGTGTTACAGCACTCCTCTTGTGAAACTTAGTACGCCTTGTGACGCAGTGTGAGACTTACTGCCGCACCTGTCGTGGTCTCTTCTTCACCGTGTCACGCAAAGAATCATCTCCATAACTGAGTTTGATTCAAGGAAAGCAGAATGCTGAAAGCTGAATCATTTACTGCACTGCTGTAATAACGTACTGTATGCAAACGATGCAAAGCTCTTCAGATTGCTGAAGTAGCTTTTCGGGAAAAGGCATAAGTTGTAGCATAAAAAATAAAGCGCCACATATTTTAGACTGGCATGTTTTTCCGCTGTGAAATTGCTCTCAGACAGTTGCAAGATGTAAGATGATTATTTTTTTCAATTAAAATTGAAACAAATGAGCCCTCCGTCACTATCATTTTTAGTCATATTGACCAGGTTTCAACACTTCTAAGAGTGCCTTCTTCAGAATTAAAACAATGTCAGTCCGTTGCAACCTGTGGCTGTACAGGTACGAGCAGCCCATAGTAGTTCGCCTTCATGCATTCCTGTGTGTGTGTGTGTGTTCACAATACGTCGGAGGCTGGCTGAGACAGCCTAAGTAAACGAAAGAAAGGAAGGAAGGAAGGAAGGAAAAAAAGAAAACAGTCTTAAACATGGATAACAGTCTTAAACATGGGCAACCGTATGTTAGCTTCAACATACGAATCACACAGCCAACCGGTTGGTTGTGTGATTCCTATGTTGAAAAACAAGTGTTACAGCACTCCTCTTGTGAAACTTAGTACGCCTTGTGACGCAGTGTGAGACTTACTGCCGCACCTGTCGTGGTCTCTTCTTCACCGTGTCACGCAAAGAATCATCTCCATAACTGAGTTTGATTCAAGGAAAGCAGAATGCTGAAAGCTGAATCATTTACTGCACTGCTGTAATAACGTACTGTATGCAAACGATGCAAAGCTCTTCAGATTGCTGAAGTAGCTTTTCGGGAAAAGGCATAAGTTGTAGCATAAAAAATAAAGCGCCACATATTTTAGACTGGCATGTTTTTCCGCTGTGAAATTGCTCTCAGACAGTTGCAAGATGTAAGATGATTATTTTTTTCAATTAAAATTGAAACAAATGAGCCCTCCGTCACTATCATTTTTAGTCATATTGACCAGGTTTCAACACTTCTAAGAGTGCCTTCTTCAGAATTAAAACAATGTCAGTCCGTTGCAACCTGTGGCTGTACAGGTACGAGCAGCCCATAGTAGTTCGCCTTCATGCATTCCTGTGTGTGTGTGTGTGTGTTCACAATACGTCGGAGGCTGGCTGAGACAGCCTAAGTAAAAGAAAGAAAGGAAGGAAGGAAGGAAGGAAGGAAAAAAAGAAAACAGTCTTAAACATGGATAACAGTCTTAAACATGGGCAACCGTATGTTAGCTTCAACATACGAATCACACAGCCAACCGGTTGGTTGTGTGATTCCTATGTTGAAAAACAAGTGTTACAGCACTCCTCTTGTGAAACTTAGTACGCCTTGTGACGCAGTGTGAGACTTACTGCCGCACCTGTCGTGGTCTCTTCTTCACCGTGTCACGCAAAGAATCATCTCCATAACTGAGTTTGATTCAAGGAAAGCAGAATGCTGAAAGCTGAATCATTTACTGCACTGCTGTAATAACGTACTGTATGCAAACGATGCAAAGCTCTTCAGATTGCTGAAGTAGCTTTTCGGGAAAAGGCATAAGTTGTAGCATAAAAAATAAAGCGCCACATATTTTAGACTGGCATGTTTTTCCGCTGTGAAATTGCTCTCAGACAGTTGCAAGATGTAAGATGATTATTTTTTTCAATTAAAATTGAAACAAATGAGCCCTCCGTCACTATCATTTTTAGTCATATTGACCAGGTTTCAACACTTCTAAGAGTGCCTTCTTCAGAATTAAAACAATGCCAGTCCGTTGCAACCTGTGGCTGTACAAGTACGAGCAGCCCATAGTGGCTCGCCTTCATGAATTCCTTTTTATAGATTTTGAGAATAAAGCCCTTCTGGGCTGTTAATTATTTTAGATGTGACATGTAAGTACTGCCTCTGTCTTTTATTGTTAGTCAGTACTTACACTTTTTTTATAAAAAAAATCCTATAAATTAGTAACTATGTTATGGGCCATTTTAATTGTTTTAATTCTGATGAAAGCAATCTTAGAAGTGTTTAAACATGGTCAATAATACTAAAAATAATAGCGACCGAGGGCTCATTTGTTTCCGTTTTAATTTAGAATCGGTCACTGAACCATGGAGCCATGTTTAAAACTTTGTTATTTTTTTAGTTACTCGTCATATTTATTATTATATTTTCAGTTGAATAATTCACTGTCCGTCGTTCAAAGAATCTACAGCGAACTAAGACTGCGGACTGCAAAGCAGAGATTGGCAGTCTGAAATTTTCGTCACATTTCAAATTGCATCCTTGAACCAGCTGTAAAAGTATTTCGAAATGTTGAGTATTCATCCGCAAGAAATTTCTAAATCCCATTTAAAAGGTCGTACACACGCCTTTAAGATCGCTTAAAGACCTAAATCTCTGTCTAACGAGTAGAGATTCGTTTACCAGACTCCTGCACAAAAGGGAAGAGTCCAAACAAGTAGTATATTTCATCCCACCACCCACAGAATCGTAATACGTCTATGTTTGACACAAGGAAAGCAGAAAGCTCAAATTTGAGTTGCTGCACTGCTGAAAAACTTTCTTTATATAAACTAAGTAAAGCTTCATCCCATGCTGCGTTCTATTCTATGCATAAATAATCGAAACCACAGGCTTTGCACTCCCACAAAGCCTGTTATCCAGCTGGGTAAAGAGGAGAGCTACAGTGTGACGTGGAATCCGAGCCACGTTTAGTTTCTGGCGAATCACCACATCATTTAGAGTTCAATGTTAGATTAAAAGGCAGAGTGACAGCAAGTGATCTAATGAGCATTCCATCTCACAAACCTTTGGCTACTAGCCGAACACTCTACGCCTTCCTTTATTCCTTCACTTTGTTCTTGTTCTCATCATTTGGTCTCGGCGGACATCATACGACACCACTTGAAGTTATCTTTCAACTCTGAACACGCTGAGCTGATACGCCACGTGCACTACACGGGTCACACTATAAATAGATTCTACTCTTTCTGCGCCAGCTGGGGTCGCCGAGCGGCCCTAGGCGCTAGTCTGGAACCGCCCGGGCATGGATGTGTGTGATGTCCTTAGGTTAGTTAGGTTTAAGTAGGTCTAAGTTCTAGGGGACTGGTGACCACAGAAGTTAAGTCCCATAGTGTTCAGAGCCATTATACCGGTCTGTAATTTTAACTTCAGTTCGTCGTATCTTGGGCAATTTGTACTAAATATTATAAATTACATACAAAAACCTACCTTGTGAATGTTTTAGCAAAAACTGAGTCAAAATCTCTGTAGTAGTTCCTGGGATTAGCCTGCACATACAGACGAGTACAAAGGGGCGAGTTAAATTTATGTAGAGGGTGTTCCAATATGAAAGAAAGGTCTAACTTCAGGGACAGTTTCCTTACACCAAAACAGGAAAAATATCAGTAAACAAAGGCTCTAAAGCGCTTACTTTAAAAGATAAGACCAATTGTTCATCTTCGATACTATGAGACACCTCTTCTACTGCAAGCTCCTTGCCTTTCATAGTCTGGGAGGAGGTAGTATGTACCGAGACAAGAAAAAAAATATTTAGTAAACACGGGCTCTAAAGTGCACACCTTTAGAGCTACGAACACTTGCTCTGTAGGCGAGAGCTGTTTCACGCTATCGAAGATGAACAAGTGCTCACAGCTCTTAAAATATGCGTTTTAGATTCCATATTTACTACACATTTATTTCATGTTTTGGTGAATACTTACTCTTCCTAAAATATTGACAGCAAAGGCCTTTCAGCAGAAGATATGTGTTTCATAGTATCGAAGATGAACAGGTGCTCATATCTGTTAAGGTGTGCGTTTGTAGTGCTCAGGTTTACTAGACTTTTTTTTTTTTTTTTTTTTTTTTTGCATATTTCTGTATAAGGAACCGGTCCCTAAGGTTTGCAGATGTTTATTTTGGATATCATGTGTTGTATACACCTTCGTTCACAATGGTAAGGAGAGATGGGCAAACTGATCGTTACAGCAACTGAAGTAGAAAAACTGTAGTGAACAAGTTAACACAGCAAACACAAGGATTACCTAAGTGATGTTTCTTCATGCATAGTGGGACTCGTTACAAATAATGCAGCAAGAAATAATTCCAGCTACCTATTTGACAACAAGGATGAGGCTCTCTGAACTAAAATACAAATAGTTGTGTCAGAGCCACGTCCACATAGCATAATGTAGCGAAGATGCTCCTAAAGTGAGAGGGTTGTGTGGCTGCCACCAGCCATTCTGTATTTGACGGCAGGGGGTGATCTCGGTACAGAGCTGCAGGAGGACTGGCTCAGCAGGCACGCATCATTGGGTCCACCAAATCTCGCACAACAGCTGTCGACATCGCAATTCCCTTGCCAGCTTTGACGCCCGTGGCGTGGTATCGACAGATGATACCACACCCTGTGTGTAGAGAAAAGAAGAAGAGATATACGACTCACCTGTCTGGGATCTGTACCAAGATAAGATTAACAAGGGAAGCAGAGAAAGTACAAAGAAGAGCTGAGCATTGTGTTACAGCTCCACTGACAAAGGACGCAAACATCACAGTCGTGCTCAGCTAGTGGCAGACGCCGCAAGAGAGGAATTGTACATCATGGTACGAATTACTGTTGGAGTTCCGAGAGCATATATCACTACAGAAATATTGATTTTCCCACAATGCGTGGCGCGAAGAGATTGTGGAGGTATGCTGATCCATTAGCTCCATACTTAACAATCATATACAACCGTTCGCTCGACGAAAGATCCGTACCCAAAGACTGGAGAGTTACACAGGTTACACCAATATTCAAGAAAGGTAGTAGGAGTAATCCACTAAATTACAGACCCATATCGTTAACGTCGATATGCAGCAGGATTTTAGAACCTGTATTGTGTTCGAACATTATGAATTACCTCGAAGGAAACTGTCTATTGACACACAGTCAACATGGGTTTAGAAAACATCGTTCCTGTGAAACACAACTAGCTCTTTATTCACATGAAGTGCTGAGTGCTATTGACAAGGGATTTCAAATCTATTCCGTATTCCTGGATTTCCGGAAGGCTGTTGACGCTGTACCACACAAGCGGCTCGTAGTGAAACTGCGTGCTTATGGAATATCGTCTCAGCTATGTGAATGGATTTGCGATTTCCTGTCAGAGAGGTCATAGTTCGTAGTAACTGACGGAAAGGCATCGAGTAAAACAGAAGTGATTTCTGGCGTTCCCCAAGGTAGTGTTATAGGCCCTTTGCTGTTCCTTGTCTATATAAACGATATGGGAGACAATCTGAGCAGCCGTCTTCGGTTGTTTGCAGTTGACGCTGTCGTTTATCGACTAAAAGTCATCAGAAGATCAAAACAAACTGCAAAACGATTTAGAAAAAATATCTGAATGGTGCGAAAAGGGGCAGTTGACCCTAAATAACGAAAAGTGTGAGGTCATCCACATGAGTACTAAAAGGAACTCGTTAAATTTCGGTTACATGATAAATCAGTCTAATCTAAGAGCCGTAAATTCAACTAAATACCTAGATATTGCAATTACGAACTAATTAAATTGGAAAAGACACATAGAAAATGTTGTAAGGAAGGCTAACCAAAGGTTGCGTTTTACTGGCAGGACACTTAGAAAATGTAACAGACCTACTACGGAGACTGCCTACACTACGCTTGTCCGTCCTCTTTTAGAATACTGCTGCGCGGTGTCGGATCCTTACCAGGTAGGGCTGAGGGAGTACATCGAAAAAGTTCAAAGAAAGGCAGCACGTTTTGTAATATCGCGAAATATGGGAGAGTGTCACAGAAATGATACAGGATTTGGGCTGGACATCATTAAAAGGAAGGCGTTTTTCGTTGCGACGAAGTCTTCTCACGAAATTTCAGTCACCAAGTATCTCCTCTGAATGCGAGAATATTTTGTTGACACCGAGCTACATAGGGCTGAACGATCACTACGATAAAATAGGGGAAATCAGAGCTCGTAAGGAAAGATATACGTGTTCATTCTTTCCGCGCGCTGTACGAGATTGGAATAATAGAGAATTGTGAAGGTGGTTCGATGAACCCTCTGCCAGGCACTTAAATGTGATTTGCAGAGTATCCATGTAGATGTAGATGAATCAGAGAGATTCGAGCTCTCACAGGAGCTATCCAACAATCGTTCTTCCCACCGATCATTCGCGACTGGAACAGTAAAAGAAGGAGTTGACATGGTACACAAAGCATCCTCCGCCACACACTGTACGGCGGTTTGCTGAGTATAGATGTAGATATCTGCCTACAAGAAAGCACGGAAATTCCGCAGTCTTAACTCCCGCATTCTTTTCCGCCCGGTCATCTGCATTCCTGTGAAGTACCGCGACCGCTGCTTCGCGTGCTTGCGCTACCCTTCGCCACGTTCCAGGAAATCTGGGGGGAGTTGTCGGCGTGCGGAAGAAACGCGCGCCGCGCCGGTCTCTGCGTGAATATTCATCGGGGCGAGGAACTGGTGGGTGGGTGGGTGGGTGGGTGGGTGGGTGGGTGGGTGGGTGGGTGGGCGGGCGGGCGGACCCACCCGCAATCCGGCATCTGGCTTGTAAATCGGCCCCCACCGGCTGGCTGGAGTCGTGATACGTACCGTGTTCTGGCCGCGCTGAGATCCCCCTGGGGTAATAATCGCGGCAGTCTATCGCAGAATCCCGGATCCGGCAAGCGGTCACCTTCTGCCGCCACTAACAACACGCTCCTGCGGTAGGGGCTCGCATTACCGGCCAGCGTTTTCTACAGGAAAGCAATTGCGGAGATTCAGATCGAGTTACTGAATGCATATTTTTCTTCGTTTCTCGTTTTGGCAAGCACGTACCCGTGCTCGATAGCGGCTTACGAAATATCGCTTCTGATCGTCATGTTTATTTACCGTAAAACCGCGCTAAAACAATAGAAATTCACAGTATTGCGTTTCGAGAGTCAAGCTCTCATCAGCAGGCTGTGCACTCCCAAATCATTGAACAGATGATTCTCTGCCATACGAAATTGTTACCTTCTGTACTACTGATAAATCTGTTAAACTGCAATTTCTGTCTGTCGGAACACGTTTCTCTAAAACTACTAGAAGAACTTTCGCAGCGTTTTCGGAGCTCATTTGAGTACAGCTTGGGGTACCGTACAGGCTTTATTTCATCAAAATCGGACCACGAAGAAAAAGAAAAAATCATGATTTAAAGTTTTCTCTAAGGCTGTCCTGCCTGTCTGAACATGCTAATCTCCGAAACTAATAGACGAATTTTCGTGGGGGTTTCGCAGCTGATATCAGTATAGATTGGGGCACAATGTAGGCTTTATTTCATCAAAATTGGATAACAAAAAACTCTCGTGATTTAAAGTTTTACCTAAAATCGTCTTGTGTATCTGTTGCTCTGTTTGAACATTCCTATCTTCAAAACCGCTGGACAATTTTTCATGGCGTTTTCGCAGGTAACTTGAGTGTAGCTTGAGGGCCCGTATATGCTTTAGTTCATCAAAATCGGATCACGAACACAAATCGTGATTTATAGTTTTATCTAAAATCGTCGTATCTTCTGTCTGAACACGCTTATCTCTTTTATGACGTTTTCAAGGTCAACTGAGCATAACTTGGGCGACCGTTAGGCTTTTTTAATCAATATCGGATCATGGAAAAAATACTGCAATTAAAATTTTTATCCATTTTAATATTATAAATGCGAAAGTAGCCCTGCTACGTTTTCACGACTAACCCACTGAAACGATTTCGATGAAATTTGGTATGGAAATACCATGCACCCTGAGAAAGAACAAAGGCAACTTTCTAAAGTGCATAGTAGTAGTTCCTCATTACGCGAATCATAAGGAAATAGCTACTCTTTGTAGAAGCTATTTACTGTCTGAGTTTTAATCTTTACCATGTTTCTGAAAATGCTTTTATCGGTTGATACGTGGTAATAATTAAAGTAATGAATACAATGCTTAAACATTACTCAGTGTGTTTAATCCATACTTTCACGTTATTTGTTGCATAATGTACGTGTTGTATAAAGAACAGCTACTGCAGTATCACGATGTGTAGATGCGCTTTCCTGCCCATTCCTGTCTATACACACTGATTAGTAGCGACACAGCACATTCCGACGCACCATGCACTGGATCAGTGTGTGAGGGAGGAGAGCAGAGCAGGGCTCGCATCACGAGCTATGCTTGCCCAAACAGGTAGACACGTGAGGGCAGCTGAGGCTACTGTACATAAAGTAGTTTCCTCACTCATCATCACCCGTCATTACAGAGCTACAGATATGAGAGCACAGCCATTTGTAATAGCTAGTTACTAAACAAAACTACTTGGACAAGAGATCCTCATCTCAAACTGTAGTGATGAAGTAAAATAACTAGGACGAAAAGGCCCATCTCACATTTCATTCACCCATTTTAGATCTTTCATATACACCACAGTACAGACCAACTCCAACAGTGCTCACGTGGCACCAGCAATGCTTCCTTCCACCGAATGGCTGACACTCCCATCCAATTCAAAGTACCATCACATGATTAATAGTTATATCTGCTGAATGTGTGACATGCTTACACTGATTTCAAACGTGATCCTTGAAACAGCTGAGAAATTTGATGACAGTCTCCCATTTGTACATTTCGCACATTCCCAAACTTGTCATGCAAAAAACGTTGCAACATTGTTTTTTCTCTTCTTTGAAACATTCTGGAGAGTGTCTTGAATACTCGAAGTAAGAGATGTTACTCCATTGCGATTTGGGACATTTTTTCCATTGCGATTTGGGACAACAATGGTGACATGATACAGTTGCGTGACCACAATCTGTACTCACAGCTAACTAGTCGAATGCACATCCGCCTCTTTACAGTTGTTTGTTCAATCTGTCACCTAAGTTATTGCGCTGACATAGCTGACACGACAGGAACAAAATCGCTGTTGGTCCATTATGGACAGGGGGCATCCGCTGGTTAAGTAATTGTCAGTGTCAATGAAATTTACGAACAGCCGTGTAACTTAAGATGTTACTTTATTTTATTTTGAAGGCTACCAGTTTCAGCTTTTCATTAAGCCATCTTCAGACCCCATATGCAGCTCTCCAAACGAACGAAAATGTGATATACGTCCATAAATCACTGGATGTCGTGAACAGAATCGTTTCACTAGTGCTTCATTCGAGACTTGTTGGAGCTGCCATCAAGTCTTCGAATGCAATGTTTCTTGGGACACTCATTCATGTCTGAAGGAACACTGCATCGTATCTCCTATAAACACATACACTGCAGTACTGTATTTCTGGGACAGCATGTATGTAGCGTTAGCTAGAACTGAGCCTACGAACTTTCAGAGGTTGTTCAGGAATACCTTCAGAGTATTTCGGTACGGGGGAAGTATTTTGGTACGAGGGACACGCGGTCTCTGGCGGCACACTGCCGAGGTATTGAATTTGGCTAGGTTTCTTGCACCAGTCAGTTTTGTATCTGTATTGCTCTGGAAGTAGGGCACAACGGTGAAAGCCTCGACGGTATGTGCTGTATGTCTTGTTTCCATTCACCCACTGTAACTGCTGTTGACGACTGTAGCACCCTCTTCCAGTCGTTGCCTTCAAGTCTGGATTCAGTTCTGCTCGATTCTGTCAAGGGTTATGTTTCCAACAGTGTTAGTTGTCCATTAACAGATATAGACAGCAGTACTGTGTATAGTTTTACCAATGAAGAGTTGGCCGGATCGCGTGTGTGGGTTTACCGAATGCAGAGGAATAGCGGTATAACTACGCTATGGGTAGCAGCGACGGCAGCCACGTGATACCTCCTTTGCGGACATGTGTTGTATTACTCCGTATTTTATGTTGTAAGTTTTGGTTGTTACTATTACTGGCTTCTTCACTCTTGTGAAGTTACTTTATCAGAATAAAGGAGTGACTGCGGTAAGAAACCTGTTAGACGTGTATATTTATATTGTCAAACCACAATTTATGAAAGATGTTTATATTTTATTAATAGGATTAAGTACGAATAATTAATATTTGTCATGCGGGAAATAATTGTTGTAGCAGGGAATGTCTGGATCAAAGTATTGTTGGCAGGAGAGACCGCGCAATGATATAATTTTAAAAAGGGTGGGAGAGACCACGTATGGATACATTTTAAGAAAAGAGCGGGAAAGACAGCGCATTGATACATTTTGTAATAGTAGCAGGGATTGTCTGCACCAGAAAGCATTGTTGGCGAGAGGGACCGCACTTTAGCGTTCGTAGGAAGTCAGTAGTGAGCGAGATGTAAAGCGAGTCGGTAGCAGGTCTGAAGCGAGAGGCTGAGAGGAGCGGTGTGCCTGCCAGCCACCAGCTATGATTTACAAGAGATTATAGACGGATGTACAGAGACATCAGGTAACTATTACCATAAGTGGAACTAATAATATTGAATTATTTTTTTTAGAAACTCAAGACTACTGAAGGTATGTTTGCGCATTGCTAGTTGTAAGATTATTGTAAATAGTAAGTCCCATTTGAACGTTTGTAAAATCATTTCATTCAGAATATAATTAATTTTTGCCAGCAATAATGCATTACTGATTATAATCCATCCCAGAAACCATCAACGTAAAATTTTGCAAAATTTTATTGTTGTCAAGAAAAGTTTAACTATGAACTACGTAACTTCAGTCAAGTTAATTAAAGAATAACATCAACTTTGCTGCTAAAGAATAACGTCAGCTTTGGTAATAAATACAGCCACTTATTATGACAGCCCACCAGCAGCTAATAGAGTATAGTAAAACAGAGTAAGTATATTCATGTCGCAATTCGATGTAGCAGTCAGATGGCGATCCAGTAAGGAACAGTTTTGGGTTATTGCAGGTAACGACTGAGGGCCACGGCGACGACACATTCTATGTTTCGTCGAAATAATCAGAATGTCACTGTTAATAAGCAGAATTTAAATTTGTATGCAAAGATTGAGAAAGAGAATTAATTTCAAAGGGAAGTTTTCATTTGTTATTATTAAGCAAGACATAGAAATTCTAAGGGAAGGTTTCATAGGTTATTCTAGACGGGAAGGTTGCGTAACAAAAGAGATATAGAGGAGACGGGAAGGTTTCAAACCGAATAAACCATAATTACATTATTGCCCTACACTGAGGAGACGAAAGTCATAGGACAGCGATATGCGTATATACAGATGGCGGTAGTAACAATTACATGAGGTGTAACACAAGGAAGCTTTCATTTCGGAAATCGTTAAGGAATCAATATTCCGAGATCCACACTGTCAAAACTGTGCCGAGAATACCTAATCTGAGGCATTACCTCTCACCACGGACAACTCAGTGGCCGGCGGCCTTCATTTAACGATCTAGAGCGGCGACGTTTGCGTAGAGTTGTCAGTACCAACAGGTAACAACACTGCGTGAAATAACCGCAGAAATGAATGTGCGACATACGAGCAACGTATCCTTTAGGACAGGGCTGCGAAGTGTGACGTTGATGGAGAATAGCAGCAGACGACCGACGTGAGTGCCTTTGCTAACAGCACGACATCGTTTGCAGCGCCTTTCCAGGACTGGTGACAATATTCTCTAGACTACTGGGAAACCGTGGCCGATTTCAGTTGGTAAGAGCCGATGGTATGGCTCGAGTGTACCGTAGACTCCACGAAGCCATGGATCCATGTTGTCAACAGGGCACTGTGCAAGTTGGTGCTGGCTCCAGAATGTTGTGGGCTGTGTCTACATGGAATGGACTGGGTTCTATGGCCCAGCTGAACCGATTATTAGTGGAAATAATTATGTTCGGCTAATTGGAGGCCGTTTACAGCCATTCATGGAGTTCATGTATCCAGACAACTGTGGAATTTTTATGGATGACAACGCGCCATGTCATCGGGCCGCTTTTGTTCGTGATTAGTTTGAAGAACATTGTGGACCATTCGAGGGAATGATTGCGCCACCTAGATCGCCCGACATAACTCCTATAGAACAGTTAGGACACTTAATCTAGAAATGCTCGAAATGCTGCACCGGCAACACTTTCGCAATCATGGAAGGCTATACAGACATCATGGCTCAATATTTCTGCGGAGGTCTTCCAATGATTTTGTTGAGTTCATGCCACATCGAGCTCCTGCACTATGCCGGGAAAATGGAGGTCCGACACGATACTAGGGGATATCCCAAGACTTTGGTGACTTTATTGTGTAACGAGCCGTTGGAGAGCGTGGATATACCAAAATACTCAAGAGGCTCAACCTTAACCATCTCTGAAAGTTTTTAAGTGGAGTTCTGAGAAATGGATATAAAGCCCGAAATGGTGACCCTTGCCTAAAGCCTCAGGGGTATGACCAGAATGTCGCTAATTACAACCAGTGAACTAATTCTCTGAGTTCCATTCTTTACTTGTTAGCATTCGCCCGGTGCCCGCTGTCCTGCTGTCTGCGCGCACCGCAGCCTCAATCGGAGCACAATTTGCCTTCCTGTTAAATCAGACGCTCTTGATGGACGAATCGATACTTCATTTGGCCGTCGGATGCCGATAGGCTTCGTGCCGAACACAAGAGAAGCGACATTACGAAATAAAATGCCTCGCGAGCCCTTTGAAAGCGGAGAAGCAGGAAAAAAAAATCCATTGAAATTATAACTGCAGCGCGTATATATCATAGTCGTCCTCTGCAGAGATGGACGAACACTGGGAAAATACGACGGATAGCTATTCCTACACAGATGTACCGAGGGTATGATAATTAATAACGAAAACTGACGTTTGTGAAGTGTGCAATAACAAAAACAAAAGACTTCCAGCAACCCTGTGTCCGCAACTTAGTCGTCTGCAAAATATTTGAGAACATGTGGTTGCGAACTGCTACTGAGTTAAGTATGCAATATTGTCCTAGGTAGAAGTTTTAAATTAAGTTCTACATTAAGTTGGCTCAAATGTAATGTATGGTTTATGGTGGCAGTATGTGGTGCACGCACAATTTACTGCTGAGGTACACTGACGCGCCAAAGAAACGGTACAGGCATGCATATTCAAATACGGAGATATGTAAACATGCAGAATACGGTGCTGCGGTCGGCAACGCCTATGTAAGACAACAAGAGTCTGGCGCAGTTGGTCAATCTGTTACTACTGCTACAATGGCAGGTTACCAAGATTTAAGCGAGTTTGAACGTGGTGTTACAGTCGTCGCACAAGCGATGGGACACAGCGTCTCCCAGATAGCGATGAAGTCTGGATGTCACCTAAGACTATTTCATATGTGCACCGTGAATATCAGGAATCCGGCAAAACATCAAATTTCCGAAAGCTCTGGGGCCGAAAAAGATCCTGTAAGAACAGGACCGACGACAACTGAAGAGAACCGATTAGCATTACAGAACTACAAACCTTCCGAAAATTGCTTCAGATTTAAATGCTGGCCTATAAAACTGTGTCAGCGTGCGAACCATTGGAAACATCGTCGATATGGGCATTCGGAGCTTAAGGCCCACTCATATACCCTTGATGACTGCACAATACAAAACTTTACGTCTTGTCTGTGCCCGTCAATACCGACATTGGACTGTTGATTACTGGAAACATTTTGCCTGGTCGGAAGAGTCTCGTTTCAAATTTTATCAAGCGGATGGGAGTGTGCGGGTGTGGACACAACCTCATGAATCCATGGACGGTGCATGTCAGCAGGGGACTCTTCAAGCTGGTGGAGGCTCTTTGATGGTGTGGGTCGTGTGCAGTTGGATGCGACCCTGACAGGAGACACGTACGTAAGCATCCTGTCTGATCACCTGCATTCATTCATGTCCATTGTGCATTCCGACGTACTTGGGCAATTTCAGCAGGACAATGCGACACCCCAGTAATCCGGAATTGCTACAGAGTGACTGCAGAAACACTCTTCTGATTTTAAACACTTCCGCTGACCACCAAACTGCCCAGACATGAACATTATTGAGCATATCTGGAAGGCCTTGCAACATGCTGTTCATAAGAGATCATTCCCTCGTACTCTTACGGATTTGTGCACAGCTCTGCAGGATTCATGGTATCAAATGTCTGCAGCACTGCTTTCTTTGGCTCTTGAGTGTACTACGTCATCTAACGTTGCAGTAGGGACGAAGACACACAGGGCCACAGTATATTCCTTGGCGTCCAGTATCAACTCACCTCAACCTTATGGACTTTTCTCTCTGAGCTCATCTCAGGATAGTACAGCAGTACCCGATGATAAGGTTGAAGGAATGGAGAGCAGATAGCCCAGTCTTGTTATAATTTAAAAGATCATTCGGGTGTATCAGAAACAGTTCATAACTCACTACATAGATGACTGCTGTATTTTCTCAAAATGTGAGATCGAACCGTGGAACAACTCATCGACAGGTACGCGTGTAGAGTAAATTTGTACGTGTAACGTGCTGAAGTAATATTGTTTCTTCTTCAGGTAGGCCGTGGGTGAAATTTGAGCCCATTTAGACGGAGACTTAATTAAAAACCTTACGTGTCCAATGGATTTGCACTAAGTAGAGAAATATTTTACACTGCAGTCAGTGGTAGCTCGTAACTACGCAGTTATGTTGCAGATGACTCGTTTCGGACCGCTTTTTGATGTAATGTTTCTGCTTCTATTATTCTTATACTTTCACCCATGTCATTTTCCGCTGTTAATTATGATACACCTTGCATGTAGTCGCCGTGAATAAATTCAGAATGTTTACTGTGGCAAACAATTGTGGCAACAATTCACAAAATTTCAGGAAATATTATTGACAGCTGAACTAGAGTTGAGGAAGCACACTCAAATTGGATTTCATCGAATTTTAGGTAAATATCTCAAACAGATATTAGTTTCTATTTGCTGTAGACAAAACCACAAATAAATCTAACAATTTCGATACATTTTCAGAAGTTAAAATCATTTTTCGTCGAACACAGACTGATTAATTTATTCGAACACGTTGAACTTTTATTTGAATGTTTTCTATATGTTGACACAATGTTTTGTCTCATGTCCATTTTAATTTTCGTTATAATATTCAATATTAGCAAGTTAATAAAAGTTACATTGTTACAGTATGTGACGTCCAAATGATGTTTTATTCATTCTCGTGTTTTAACTGAGACTTCCGTCGCTTCTTGGTGGAAGAACATAATTATGGAAGAAAAACACGATGTTGCGTATGTTCTATGGGAATAACTCGCTTGCCTAAATGGTTTTCGGCTTAGAATGTAATCATCAAAATCTAACTAATTGTCGTCGTCAAAAAATTAGCAAAATTTGTAAACAACACTGGATAAGATGTTACTCACCTAGACTGAGGCATGAACACGGACTAAATGTCACAGTGGTAATGCATATTAAAACATTTTCTTTTGAATTGCATTACCAGTACACTGCCAAAGATGACATTTACTGTGTGTTGGTGCCTCAGTTTAGGTAACATCTTTTCCACTGTTGTTTACAAATACTAACTTCTTTGGCGTCGATAGATAGTGGAAGGTTGATGATGGCCTTGTAAGCTGAAAACCGGTTAAATAAGTAAATTATGTGGATCCTATATGACCTCATTCCGTTCCCACAACTCCTCCTTTTCTTCGCGGATGCGGATCCTCTACACCTCCCGCAAACTTGATCCCCCTCACCCGCTTGTCTCTCCCATCCTCTCCCACCACCGTCTGCTGCCGCGCCTGCATTCCCACATCCCACCTGCTCTCCACTCTCCATATCCTCGCCCAAGGTGGCTTCCATCAACTCCCCCTCCATAATGATGCCCTCATCCCCTCCATCTACCCCTCCTACCAACTTTGATCCTCCTCTGAGCGCACCTACTCTCCCTCCTCCCTCCCTCCTCCCCCTGGCTTCCCCTACCTTCTTTCCTCCCCTTCCCATCTCCTCTGCCACTGGCATCTACACCCTTCCCTCTCCGCCCCCTTTTTACCCTTTTGGCAGGTCCCCGGACTCGTACACATAATTATAGTGAACTTTCGTGCGCGGAGATAATCGCCTAGTGTTTGTGTGTCCCGTCGTGTTCGTGTTCCAGTGTTCCATCGTTCGTGCTCCATCTCTGTCTTCTCTGTGCGTGTCCACGTTTCTGAACGTTTTTATTTTGGCCACTGCGCCTGTGAATGGTTCCGTGTGTTTTAATTTTGTGTGTCTACGTTTGTATATCCACCATATCTGTTCTGCAGTTGTCTCCTTTTGTATCATTAGTCATATCTGTGGCCGAAGAGCGACGTAGTATGCCGCTGCTGGCCTACCTGTATCAGGTGTGAAAATAATCAATAAAGAAGAAAAAAAAAGCAGCTCAGCTAAGCAGTCTGATATTCGTGCGAGTCTGTCGACATCTCAGCTACGGACATCGTGTTTACCGTACTTCGTTTTCGTTTACGAGTGAACTTTGTGGATTCGTTTGGTTGTCGCTTGTGACACCGTTGCTTCTTGCGTGTTGTCGTCGTAAGGTCTTGCTCGGTCGTCCGTCGTTGTTCGTGTCCGTCGTTTCCCTGTCGTTTTTGTTCGCAGGCCGTTCCCGTTTGGTCCCACCGAGCTTCGTTCTCAGCGACGCTGCGGTTACAACACTTTCTTTCAATGATTCGGCCTATCGCGTTATTGTGGCCTCAGTTCCACCAAACGTGAATCCTTTCCAGCTAAGTTCAAAAGACTGTTTGATTTCTGTAGTTCATCCTCAGTAACTGCCATTAGCACAACGTCGTCAGCATATAATAGTAAGTTAATATACTTGTTCCTGTCTCTTATTGTAGTCTTTCTTTCCATTTCCCTATGGCATTGTACATAAAAATACTAAAAAGACTTGGCAATAAAGTACGCCCTTCTCTCACAAGCTAGTTTATTGTTGCAATCTTTTTCTGTGTGTAGCTGGGGGAGGGGGACGGAAGCGATAGGCGATGCGGAGCGCATGGCGTTCTAGGATTTGAAGGGATTTGTAAAAGGAGGGGCGGAGATCCAGGCGGGATGAGAATAGCAGAGGATAGAGCGGATAAGGGATTTATAGGTGTGGAGGATGGTGGGGGGGGGGGGGGGGTCTAGACCCCAAGTGCGGCCAGAAAGGAGCTTGAGGAGACAGAGTCGGGAGCATGCCTTGGCTTGGATAGTCCAGAGATGGGGGGTCCTGGAGATGCGACGGTCAAGGGTGACGCCAAGGTACTTAAGGGTGGTGGTGAGGGCAATAGGACGACCATAAATGGTGAGACAGAAATCGAAAGGGAAGGAAGGGGTGGTTTTGCCTACAATTATGGCATGGGTCTTGGGAGCATTGACCTTGAGCAACCACTGGTTACACCAAGCGGTGAATTAGCGCGCGCAGCCACGGCATACGGCGCGACGGCTTGAGAGACATCTAGTGGTAATAGAGGTCCATGCCGTCTGGCGCGGATTCGAAACCCGCGGCGTTCGGTACCAGAGAAAGAAGAAGACGTAACCTTTCGATCACGTCTTGAGGACCACACGATGCCGACCGACTAGCTTATCCCCTGTCCTGTGCCGTCATTTGGATGCTGTATGGTCGGTCATGGCGCCAGCACAACCCTCTACCATTTATTCTCGGCCTTCCAGACATTTTAATCGCCACGTGTCGTTCACATAGCTACTCAGTTGACCTCACGGGGATGAATCGACCCTGTTACAGTCCTTCCAAGAAAAAATTCTTGTCATCATTTGAAAATGAAGCTAGGTCCTTTTCGTGGAAGTCTGACACGCTAATATCTTCACTACGGACAATGAGATAGAAAGTTTCTTTCTTCAACGTTGTCTTTTCTTGCCCATTCTTTCACTTGTGTATCTATGTGCGAAGGCATTGTTGTACAAAATATTTTCATAAAACATCTAGAATGCAAATGATAGGATAGTTACCGTCTGATGCCATGCAGAACAATGTGCGTTCATAAACATTCTGCGTATTGTCGTATGAAACTGAGCCTGTGTATGGGGGCTCTGGTGTCCCCACAAGTTTTGCACAAATCCCCATCCTTTCAGCAGCAGCACAACCCTCATCTTCGCCAGCAGCATCAGTACCAACTCTCATCAGCGTGTGAACCATCAGCACTGGCCCCAACTGTACCTTCATCACTACACCAAACGAACACTCCTACTCAGCACGTCAACGAACACCTATATCCGCAACACCAGAACCACCACTAACTGCAGCGAGGAAACCTATAGGATCATGACGCACCACCTTCAACTCTACTGGCTAACTCCTTCTCGTCCTGCTCGAACCAATTCCAGTATCACACTTCCCCCACTCCACACTCCAAGAACAAGAATCGCAAACCCTTCAGCAGCGAAGCAGCCACAGTTCGCAGCGGTCTCGCCGCCTTCGTTACTAATTGACTGAGACAACAGTAGGAATTTGCCTGTCTTGACACATTACAGCGTAGGACTTTCTAACCGCGCAAGTTGTTCTTTGCACATGATAAGATGTGGATGACTACACAACCCTTTGCGGGTAACTGCTTGTTCCCTAGATCAACAGGTGGAGGTTATTCAACTTGAAGAAAGACGACTTCTCGACAAAGATTGGACTTGAAAAACCTTTATTTACGATGACCGGTTTCGGTAAACAGAGTTACCATAATCCTGTCTCGGTACAGATTAATAGATATATCCGATTTGAGCTATAAATTTGCTTCACGTTCGCTGGGCAGTTGACACAAGATACAATGGCATGTCGAAGCTAAAAATGCTCCTTACGTCAGGTGCTATTTAAGATATGGAGTACATTTAGAGCTCGAATTGGACACTTGTATTAACCTGTACTTAGATTAGATGATAGTAACACTGTTTCCCGAAACGGTCATCAAATGGCTCTGAGCACTATGGGACTTAACTTCTGAGGTCATCAGTCCCCTAGAACTTAGAACTACTTAAACCTAACTAACCTAAGGACATCACACACGTCCATGCCCGAGGCAGGATTCGAACCTGCGACCGTAGCAGTCGCGCGGTTCCGGACTGAGCGCCTAGAACCGCTTGACCACCGCGGCCGGCAAAACGGTCATCGTTAATGAATATTTTACAAATGTTATCCTGGCTGATAAGATGTCTTCTTCAAAATGAATATTGACAGATCGGTTCTTGTTACTCAGCATTAGCAAGCTAACAGAGGAGGAGGTTACTTTCTTCTAAAGCTGTCTCGATGTGCCCAGTGGATGTCTTCTCCGACAGCTGCAGATCTCAACATGTGTTCAGCAGACAATCAATTACGGAATGGCTTTCGAGAATATGTCGACGCTGCTACAATGAAAGTTTCAAAATACTGGGGTGCCACTTGATTTATTGCTTCATTCTGATAATCTGGAAATGAATTTTTACTTTTTATAAAGAATGGTATCTGAG
Organism: Schistocerca nitens; assembly: GCF_023898315.1. NCBI lineage: Eukaryota > Metazoa > Arthropoda > Insecta > Orthoptera > Acrididae > Schistocerca > Schistocerca nitens. Next base: position 543,127,826 of record NC_064621.1, on the reverse strand, counting down.
AGCCAGTCAAAATCAGTATCTGTATCAATAACCACGGAGTCTAATTACAACTTAATGAGCACCATGATGATGCACAAAACAGTCTCCACGTGCTTCCGATAGCATAAACGTTTTCTGGGGCAAGTTTAAACATGAAATAGCTTTTATGCGAATGTGATAATCACAAACAGCCCACACGTTTCGTCTGCCGGGTAGCAGGTGACAGCCTGGTTTACAAACGTCTCCCAGAGCTCTATTAATCTTTCACTCAATTTGAATGAAACAAAAAATTCACTCGTATCACGCACGTGTTGCCTGTATGAATACGAATGCCAGGCTGTTTACGAAATAGCATGGCCTGCATGCATGTCGGAAGAAACACTACATTGTACTTTGCAATAAAACAGGCAACGCTACGAGAGCTATTCAGAAAGTAGGGAACGTTTCCGTCTGCCGCCGCGAGGCGCGCGCCGATCGCGTATATTTTGGCATGTGCGTACTCGGCAGCTCAGTCGGCATCCAACCGTGACAGCGGGAACGTCTCTGCACGTGTGGTTTTTTCATTGTTCGAATTTGAAATGTTCGCTGCAATCGAAAATCCCGCCAGTTGTGCGGTCTGTGATACCTAAAACCTATAGAAATTTATCTTTAACTATGCAAAGTGTACGGAAGCAACGTAATGAGTGAATGTTCCGTCCGGAAATGGTGCATTCGGTTTAAAAATGGCCGAACCAACTTTCGTGATGAAAAGAAGAGCGGACGCCCTAACATTGTGACTGACGATCTTGTCGCTGAAGTTGATGAAACGATTCGTGAAAACCGTCGCTTCACAATAACGGAGCTTTCACTTTCTTTTCCAAAAGTTTAACGGACTTTGTTGTTTGAAATTGTCACTCAAAAGCTAGGCTACCACAAACTTTGTGCACGATGGGTGGCCAAAATGTTTATAGAGCACCATAAGGAACCAATGGAGGCAACGTTGACGTTTTTGGAGGCCTACCACAAGCATGGTGATTCATTACTGGATCGAATCGTAACTGGTGACGAGACTTGGGTGAAAGACGTCAATTGGTAGACAAAATTATAGTCCATGGAATGGGGCACACAAGCCCCCCCCCACCTCCCGGTGCTGTCAAACTTTGCACAGCCGTAGAAGTCCAAAATTTTGTTATTGCACGACAATTCCAGGCCTCACACAGCAAACCGCACTAGAGATCTCCTTAATTCCTTCAAATGGGAAATTTTCCCTCATCTGCACTACTTCCCCGATCTTGCACCAAACGACTTCCACTTGTTTCCGAAGATGAATAACTGGGTTGCAACGCAGCATTTTGGTGCCGACGCGGAACTCCAGGCGGGCGTGATTCACTGGCATAATCTTACGACGAAGGTCTTTCAAAGGTTCTCCACCGCTATGATAAGTTCCTCAATGTGTTTGGTGACTGTGTGAAAAAGTAGTATGTCAGTCGCTCTTTCAGATTATTAAAATGTATTTCTTGTACTTAGCTTTTTTTAATGCCAAAATATTCCCTACTTCTGAATAGCCTTCGTATTTCGTATTTATTCGCCAGTACCAGGCCCTCGATTCTGAATACATATGTCCATTTTGAACGAGAATATACGTAACGTACGAGTGCAGGTTCCGACACAAGTACGACGCCGTATTCGTGTGCGGACAGCCGAAGCGTTTAAGGCGACCGCTCGCGTATAACGGCAAATCCGCGTTCGAATCCCTGTCCGGCAAGGATTTTCATTGTCGTCATTCCAATATATAGCAGATAGTAGTTCATATTCGCAGCTGTGAATACATTCCCTGCTAGACTGTTTGCTGAGATGTGCTCTCTTTTTCGCCTGTCCGCTCAGGGCGCTCGTGTAACCGGTCGGTTAGATAAACCAGCCATTTACAAAATTAAATTAAATATCTAGTTAAGCTTTGCACGTGAATTGTTAGAATACTGTTCAAACATTTAAGAAGTAAACACATAATAATAGTTACGCACCTTGGCGCCAAGCGCAACAGGTGGAATCACCGCTCTCTACACACGCTTCAACACAACAGGGCACCATTCTCATGCTTCCTGACCATTTATTACTTATGGGGTGGGTTTGTTTACTGTTCGTGCCTTACAGCAGCATGGGCCTTTACACTGTATATGGTAAAAAGTGGGCTGAGACGTGGCATAAAGCCAGCAAGTTCCTAGTGCAAAGAAGATCCAAGGCAAAAGTGTGAAAACAGAGTAAAATGATCAAATGTGTGTGAAATCTTATGGGACTTAACTGCTAAGGTCATCAGTCCCTAAATTATCCTAAGGACAAATACACACACCCATGCCCGAGGGAGGACTCGAACTTCCGCCGGGACCAGCCGCACAGTCCGTGACTGCAGCGCCCCTGACCGCTCGGCTAATCCCGCGCGGCGACCGGCCAATGTCTGATCTTTTCTTGAGTGGGCTGCATCCATAGCAGGCGGCTTCACAAAGTCACACCTCCTTCTTATGCACCCGGATGCAAAAGTACTGAAAAAAAGGTCCCTTTCCCCTGAAATCCGAAGAATACCCACGTAACTCTAAATACCACCGCCGAAAAATTCCATTCTCATCAAATAAATAATTGTTCCCTGATTTCAAGTCCCAAATTCAGTCAAAAACAACCTCCATTTGTACATTTTCGAGTGCCTCAATCACACTCCTAACCTGTTGCCTTCTCACTCAGATCTAACTTGCAGGAGGTCAGCGTATTTTAAGCGACATCGTCCAAGGGGACGAACGACGAGACACTATTTAAAAAAGTTAAAGCACACCCACATCTTGAAATCAGGAAAAAACTGCATATCCACAATAATTCTGATGCCAATTACAGTGCCTTCACACTCTTTTCACTGAATCACCTTCTAAGGTGGCAGATTTTATCACCTTACATGAGATTTATTCAGAAAATAAATGACAATACCACACGGACAGGTACAGCCCTTATAATAATAATAATAATAATGGCAAAACGAAGGTGCATAGTGGTACACAAGATTCTGAGAACTTTCCATATTATTATTTGGAAGGCGGTCTGGACGGACACAGGAAAGAGCTGTTTTGGGCTGTGGAACAAGCGAGGTGGCCGGAGCTTCACAAGGCCGGAAGGTCGGTGCTTTGGAGGAAGAGTGGCACCAGTGAGCGCAGGGGGCACAGGGCGAGCCTGAGACCAGGAGAGAGAGAGAGAGAGAGAGAGAGAGAGAGAGCGTACATGCCAGACAGAGAGACTGCTTCTCGCCGTTGCGGCTATACAACGGTTGAAACGGGACAAAAATACGGCGCTCCTATGAAAGGTGGGAGAACCGCGTGAAACTTCAGAGTCCTGATTGGCCGAAAACGCGTAGGGATGCACGTGAGAGGAACTGGAGAGTTTGGCAGCAACAAGAGGCAGGACTCTGGTGTGGTGCTGGGCAGACACGGAGTGCCTGGTCTGCGAGTGGAAGCCTAGACATAGCTAGGTTTGGAGATGTTGCTGGCATTGCGACCAGTGATCCCTCTCCAATTGTTCAGAGTTAGTGCATACATCTCCACAAAATCAGAACCATCTGTTGTTCTGAGCACAGAAAACAGATTTCTGCCCACTTGTGGCGTTCAAATGCAACATTGAGTGTTACTTTGCTGCCGCGCACTTGAGTCTACCAACTACTCCTGGCTTTTGTGCAAGTACACTCCTGGAAATTGAAATAAGAACACCGTGAATTCATTGTCCCAGGAAGGGGAAACTTTATTGACACATTCCTGGGGTCAGATACATCACATGATCGCACTGACAGAACCACAGGCACATAGACACAGGCAACAGAGCATGCACAATGTCGGCACTAGTACAGTGTATATCCACCTTTCGCAGCAATGCAGGCTGCTATTCTCCCATGGAGACGATCGTAGAGATGCTGGATGTAGTCCTGTGGAACGGCTTGCCGTGCCATTTCCACCTGGCGCCTCAGTTGGACCAGCGTTCGTGCTGGACGTGCAGACAGCGTGAGACGACGCTTCATCCAGTCCCAAACATGCTCAATGGGGGACAGATCCGGAGATCTTGCTGGCCAGGGTAGTTGACTTACAACTTCTAGAGCACGTTGGGTGGCACGGGATACATGCGGACGTGCATTGTCCTGTTGGAACAGCAAGTTCCCTTGTCGGTCTAGGAATGGTAGAACGATGGGTTCGATGACGGTTTGGATGTACCGTTCACTATTCAGTGTCCCCTCGACGATCACCAGTGGTGTACGGCCAGTGTAGGAGATCGCTCCCCACACCATGATGCCGGGTGTTGGCCCTGTGTGCCTCGGTCGTATGCAGTCCTGATTGTGGCGCTCACCTGCACGGCGCCAAACACGCATACGACTATCATTGGCACCAAGGCAGAAGCGACTCTCATCGCTGAAGACGACACGTCTCCATTCGTCCCTCCATTCACGCCTGTCGCGACACCACTGGAGGCGGGCTGCACGATGTTGGGGCGTGAGCGGAAGACGGCCTAACGGTGTGCGGGATCGTAGCCCAGCTTCATGGAGACGGTTGCGAATGGTCCTCGCCGATACCCCAGGAGCAACGGTGTCCCTAATTTGCTGGGAAGTGGCGGTGCGGTCCCCTACGGCACTGCGTAGGATCCTACGGTCTAGGCGTGCATCCGTGCGTCGCTGCGGTCCGGTCCCAGGTCGACGGGCACGTGCACCTTCCGCCGACCACTGGCGACAACATCGATGTACTGTGGAGACCTCACGCCCCACGTGTTGAGCAATTCGGCGGTACGTCCACCCGGCCTCCCGCATGCCCACTATACGCCCTCGCTCAAAGTCCGTCAACTGCACATACGGTTCACGTCCACGCTGTCGCGGCATGCTACCAGTGTTAAAGACTGCGATCTAGCTCCGTATGCCACGGCAAACTGGCTGACACTGACGCCGGCGGTGCACAAATACTGCGCAGCTGGCGCCATTCGACGGCCAACACCGCGGTTCCTGGTGTGTCCGCTGTGCCGTGCGTGTGATCATTGCTTGTACAGCCCTCTCGCAGTGTCGGGAGCAAGTATGGTGGGTCTGACACACCGGTGTCAATGTGTTCTTTTTTCCATTTCCAGGAGTGTAGATTGTGTATCAACTCGTGACGGACTCCGCAACTGAGCAACTTACGGTCAGGAGTTTCCGGGCGGAAATCACGTCCACGTTTTTAGCTTTCACAGGAAGAGACGATATCATGTCGGTGCCTGGGACGACCGTCGTAATCTTCGGACTGAATTACGGCGATATTAGCGGAAGCAGCTGTCAAAATAGGGCACTGTAATTGTAAATAAGTACATGTTGCACTAGTTCTTTGCTTGAGCTCTCTGATTCTGTGTCCGTCTAGGTGGCGCTTCAATAAAACGACTTGCGTAACCAGTATCAACCAAAGTTAGGGAAATAGCCGCAATAAGGAATAGTTTACATTGTGCGAGTGGTAGGGTAGTTAGTTTAGAGAGTTAATTTGATCGGCGTTGTAATGTCTTAGGTTAGTAACATTGCTCATCCGGTTTTTAATTAGTGAATTTGCGATTTGATAACATACCATAATTAAATTTTTTATCATTTCCGTAAGTAGCAAACCACTTATTGAGAATAAGAGTTTTATTAAAAGAAAATATTGTTCAAAATTGATGCAAACGTTATTGGAGATATCATTTACACAGTTAAACACAGCCAAAGTCGGATAGAACTAATGAAGTAAGGATGTTTCATATGCATTATACCCCCGTATGTTGCTGTCTCATTCAATGTAGTGCATTCGTATATCGTTGCAGTTATGAAGTTGAACCATCAGGGTTAGATACAAAGCTTGTCTTTGATAACAGTGCTTGACATATAATGACCATATAAGAGAGAACCGTAAGAACTCTTCCACCTGTCCTCATAGCAATAAAACGCACTTCCGCGAATAGTGTCCAAATGTCATTCCCTACCAACCTGTACCACACTACCAGCAGCACACTACCTTTTCTCACCAATCCAAATCAAATGCTTCCCCCAAAATAGAACCGAAGACATGGTATCCATCGGTCCAATTTCTGCTCCACTACACCCAATCAATCATCTTCGCCCTCCATCCACAGCTGAAGACGTCATTCGCTTCACAACAAATGTCCCTCGGAACATCCATTCGTGTGACGTTCTCACATGCTGTCTCAGATAACACATGCCGTCCACTCCATTTTGCATTACAAAAGGAATTACAATATTTTCAGGTTCTGCGAGTGAAAAACCATTGAAGAAGCTGCTAGCCGGCCACGGTGGCCGAGCGGTTCTAGGCGCTTCAGTCCGGAACCACGCGGCTGCTACGGTCGCAGGTTCGAATCCTGCCTCGCGCTTGGATGTGTGTGATGTCCTTAGGTTAGTTAGGTTTAAGTAGTTCTAAGTTGTAGGGGACTGATGACCTCAGATGTTAAGTCCCATAGTGATCAGAGCAATTTTAACCACTTTTTTTAACCAAGAAGCCGCTATGATGAACATTTACCGGTAAGTAAATGTAAGTTGTGGGTCTTTAGTCACTTTTTCTAAGTGATTCGCTCATTTTTCAAAGAACGAACACTGCGCGATCTTAACACGCAGCCAGCAATATCAGCGTGTGTCAACTGTTCCAAAACGCAGCGGAGAAGGGAAAGAGGGTCACGCAAAGCTGTCGCAGTATCGTGTCTCGTGTCGAGTGGTGTGAACTGCTGAGGGCCGCTTAAGTTATCAGGTGCCGCGATCAGACTCTTGGAACGGAGTGCTGACTGGGGTAATTGCCTGGGAGGACTGGTTGTAGCGCAGATTGTTTGGGGCAGATACACGCCACTCTCAAGAAACGCCAGCAGGAAACGAGTTGCAACAAGTTTCATAGTTCCTAAAGAGAAGAGTGCTCAAAACACTTACAAGAAACAGATTATCCTTCGACTATTCTATTCCTACAATGACGGACGTCATAAAGTGTGTATTAAAGTCTCCAAGAATCATTGCTTATCCGACTGTCCAACATTCTGGACAAGTTTCCTATATTTACCCACTAACTAGATGACAGTAAATAATCTTTCAAACCAGAGAATATTTACTGGTACTGTATCCACATTTCTGGAGGACTCAGTTCTGCTCAATTTGCTTGTTCACACATTATAGGACTCTTGTCTAACAAGGTGAGTACCGGAGTTCGAACGGTTAAGACGAAATAAAAGTGTTTTTAAAAGGACGCATATTTAAATTTTAAGCTCTGCACTGAGAGTTACAAAATATAAAGTTGACAGGAACAAAAGTGGCTGAGGAAATAATAGCTTGTAGCTTACAATTGTCACCAGCAGATTCTCAAGGGACGTAAGTGAGGCATTGTTTGAAAAGAAGCTAAACATTTGCTTCTTACGATTTGTATTTTCTGAGGTTGCTGCTCTCCATGACCATTTAAGAGTCATTGTTACGAAGTTCTATGATAGTTGTACTTTTTTACCCACTCGCTTTGGTATACAATTGCGACGGTATGCAGTACTACAAACAGAAATGTTATAAAACAGTTCTAAACTCGATTACGTAATGAGCAAAACTTCTAATATTCAAGTTATTTCATATTTTTATGGCTCGAAACTACTACTTGTGTAGGGGATTATGTAAAGGTCCAGGTTTGTCGAGCATTAATGAAGATACGTTTTCACATTTTCTTTTATTTTCCACCTGGGGTTGGAAAAACAATGAAATTTGTATATCACCTTTGTGCACATTGCTAATGTTCTTTCGACCGCACACTCTTAACACATTCCGAATGCATTTTCAAAAGAAATTACAGTTTGCAACACAGAAATTCGTATCTGGCGCGCGTACTATACTATCCACAGCACAAAGACTAGCTTAAAACTCCGGATATAAACAGAGACTGTCCCACAAGAGCCCGAGACAAAGACTAAGTTTTTGGTGCGTATCACAAACGATGTATTCATAAAGTCCTAGATTGATCCAGAATCGTCAGTTGGCCAAATTAACTCTTGTATATAATTTTTTCCACGCATGTCTGAACTACAAAGAAAATTCGCCCCTTGAGGCTAGTAAAATTGACAAAAATAGTTATATGTGATAGCACATAATTTTGAGATAGTGTTTTCTTAAGAATTGCCATGTATACCATATCGCCAAATAACAAACATTTTATACTTTCTTTCGTATGGGTGTTTTTTATGAAAAATTAAGTTTGCTTTCGATAATTATAAGTTCTTCATTTAACAGGTAGTAAAATGTGAGAAGTTTCGTAACAGTAATATTGTGAAGTGTGGAATATACGACATGGATGGTCAAATAAACCAAATGGAATTTATAACTTTAAAAAAAAAGATATGTTCCAAAGTATTATAGAAAAACTTGAGAAGTGTGAGATTTAATAAGTATTTCCACACAATACACCGATACCACAGGCTCACCTTTTGTGCTTAGGACTACCAGTTTTAGATAAAACGTAACTGAAAAGAGATCGGAATCGCAAATTTCGCCAAACAGGCCTAGTATCGTGATCCATTATTGATCAAGAATCTCCTTAGTTCTGATTCGCTGTAGCTTACACAAGCAACACTGACTGAGTCACATCTAAAATTGGACCAGTGCAGTGCAGTGCAGTGCAGGCCCACGGAAAATTTTAGGTTGTCACTGTCAAGTTTTCATACTGTTCCATTACGCCGCGTTCATTGCTTTGTTCATTGAAACTTCACATTCTCACTTGTATAACCATTAATGGAAAAAGTACAAAACAATGACACCTGTTTTGTGACATATGATCTTGTAAGTACTGCAGGTGTCCCATTTCTCCAGTCGGATAACTAGGGTAGGTTAGGGACATTCAAGTCGCCGAAGTAACGTCCGCGTGAAACACTTTCACCCAGTCACTGAACTTCTCAAAATAATTATTATTGTGATTACTATCGACGGCCTATAGTTAAAGTAAAGGCAGAATAGTCAACGCCATTAATACTAGGGACCTTAACTTAAAATGAATCTGACTATTCAGCAGCACATACCTTGTACCCCATGGTATCTTTATTTAGGTCTTAAGCGGAAGGAAGTTCTTACTATCAATACCTAGTTGAAGCGAATGCCTCATACCTACCAATAAAACAAAACACCAGTTTAAGTGAACAACCTCTACCAAATGCGATTACTGAGCAATAGAATGTGACGTCCTGCAGTTTTGCTATTGGATTATGTAAAATATGGAATACAACGAGAGAAATCACTACAGGAAGAATTCAAAATTGTTGGTATTGTATTGTATTGTATTGTATGTTAACCGGGGCCGAGAAACGGCGGAGAGGCTCCGTCCCTGCCGCAGCCGCAGTTGTCCACAACCCCACAACGACTACCGCAGTCCACTTTTTCACCCCTCCGCCGCCCCACACCCAGGGTTATTGTGCGGTTCTGCCCCAGGTGGACCCCCGAGGGAACGTCTCACACCAGACGAGTGTAACCCCCATGTTTGCGTGGTAGAGTAATGGTGGTGTACGCGTACGTGGAGAACTTGTCTGCGCAGCAATCGCCGACGTAGTGTAGCTGAAGCGGAAGAAGGGAAACCAGCCCGCATTCGCCGTGGCAGACGGAAAACCGCCTAAAAACCATCCACAGACTGGCGGGCTCACCGGACCTCGACACAAGTCCGCCGGGCGGATTCGTGTCGGGGACCAGGCGCTTCTTCGCGCCCGGAAAAATTGTTGGTAACTCCTCACTCCGAGCAGTCTTAAATTCTTTGTGTAATATGTCCTGTAAATGTGTTCTCAGATTCATTGCTTTGTGAATATTTAACGATACGGTAATTTAAGATTTTACTTGTAACCCGTCGTTTCTTAAATGATTAAAGTACGGGAAAGTTTAACTCTGGATGACGCCATGTTAATCTCTTCATATTCACTGAACGAAGTGTAAATACTGGTTGGTTATAATTAAAGTTTAACTATTCACAGAGGTCCAGTGTGCAATTATAATATGACAGCGAAACTTTGTAGATACTCTAATCACTGTACAATGGAAGGAAATTAGTTCCAATTTTGGTCACCAGGAGCTAATGTGGCACTGTGATTGCGAGAAAGACGCATAGAAATGTTACGGCAAATAATGGATTAGGAAGGGGACATGGACAAAAAAGGTCTAAGAAGCGAGAAAGCTATAATGTTGATTTTATTATTAAACTAGCTTACACAGTTTGTGCAGTATGAGCACAAAAAACGTCGACCGGATGTTATACAACGCCACATTTGCAGCTCGTGGTCAATATTGGAACTAATGTTTTTCCATCGTAGATCCGTTCCACATTAATGCATAGCATATGTATCAAATTTTCCTGCCATACGATAATTTCAGCCCATACCTGATCTCCATGAGTAACTGCAGTTTAATTATAGCCACCCAGTATATTAATTTGAAATATTACAGTCCGTTCATATCATATGTATCAAATTAGTTCAATACCTTTTTTTTGGTCATCAGTCTACTGACTGGTTTGATGCAGCCCGCCACGAATTCCTTTCCTGTGCTAACCTCTTCATCTCAGAGTAGCACTTGCAACCTACGTCCTCAATTATTTGCTTGACGTATTCCAATCTCTGTCTTTCTCTACAGTTTTTGCTCTCTACAGCTCCCTCTAGTACCATGGAAGTCATTTCCTCATGTCTTAGCAGATGTCCTATCATCCTGTCCCTTCTCCTTATCAGTGTTTTCCACATATTCCTTTCCTCCCCGATTCTGCGTAGAACCTCCTCATTCCTTGCCTTATCAGTCCACCTAATTTTCAACAATCGTCTATAGCACCACATCTCAAATGCTTCGATTCTCTTCTGTTCCGTTTCACTACCATACAATGCTGTACTCCAGACGTACATCCTCAGAAATTTCTTCCTAAAATTAAGGCCGGTATTTGATATTAGTAGACTTCTCTTGGCCCGAAATGCCTTTTTTGCCATAGCGAGTCTGCTTTTGATGTCCTCCTTGCTCCGTCCGTCATTGGTTATTTTACTGCCTAGGTAGCAGAATTCCTTAACTTCATTGACTTCGTGACCATCAATCCTGATGTTAAGTTTCTCGCTGTTCTCATTTCTACTACTTCTCATTACCTTCTTCTCCGATTTACTCTCAAACCATACTGTGTACTCATTAGACTGTTCATTCCGTTCAGCAGATCATTTAATTCTTCTTCACTTTCTCTCAGGATAGCAATGTATTTTTTTTTTCATTTTTATTTACTTTTTGTTATACGGGAAGTCTTCGATGGCAGTTTCCATCATCCACCTACATGTCCGCAGCTCGTGGTCTCGCGGTAGCGTTCTCGCTTCCCGAGCACAGGGTCCCGGGTTCGTTTCCCGGCGGGACGTCGTTGTGTCGTCTTCATCATCATCATTCAGCCCCATTACGGTCGGAGGAAGGCAACGGCCAAACCACCTCCATCAGGACCTTGCCTGGTGCTGGGCTCCCGCATCGTTCAGCTACACTCTATTGCGCAAGCCCCCTTTGGGATATATAGGATGGTCAGAAACAGTTTGAAACGCTTATAAGGGTGTTGAAAAGTAGGTTGTGCTGAAAACTAATTGTTAAGAAAAAATTCCATAATTTGTGCCCTTTCTGAGATAATAATTTTTGAAGTTAGCCAATCAGGCCGTTGCATGCTCAAATTCAAGCAGCCTGCGAGGTGCAATATTAGAGTCGGTCGTTCTTACAGCGTTTATGACAGCGGCCGAAAATGTTCAGCTTTTGGTTCGAGTTAGAGACATTTTGAATTTTTCTATCGCCCTCTTGTTCGGGTTTAGGAAACCAAACGAAGAACACATTTGGCGACACTGTCTTTGGCGGGCCGTATGAAGTTGCTCGTGCAATTCCCTGACTGGTTAAATTCAACGCTAATTAACTTGGAAACGGCGCAGTGTATAGAATCTTTTCTTAACAAATATTTCTCAGCACAACCTACCCTACCCTGACAGACTTTTAAGACTGTGACCACCCTGTGTGCCATTCTGTAAGCGATTTTGAAGTTGCACGGGATAATAAGTCCAATTTATTTCTTGTCCTATTTCGGCGAGTAAGCCGTTTTCATGAGTACGTAGAAGGCGTGTAAATATAGTTCCACCAGTAACAAACACACTTCCATAGATTCTCAAGGTTCTTCACCCAAATTATTCTTTTACACTTTACAGTATTCTATACACACTGATTTGTTAATGGTCAGCAAATACTACTGACACACCAATTTTTGTTATTGGAAGAAAGTTAGGAAGATCAGAGTTAAGCGTGACAGAAAAGTCACTAGACACGCAACGAAGATTATCGGCTGTGCCATTTTTAAAGGAGCTGTGCCTGCATTTGCCTGGAGCGGTTTAGGGAAATCACGGAAAAGATAAATAAAGATCGCCGGGTGCAGATTTGAATCGTCATCTCCCTGAATGCCAGTCCACTCTATTGACCACAAGGCCACCACGCTCTGTGCGGTGTTCGAGCTGTTACCGTTATTCCGTGGATGTTACTCGAGGTTCTATTTCTTGTTATACACATGTTCAGAGAACACAGTAGACCTTGAACGACTAGAGATAGGACGTTTAATTCACAATATATGTTCGTTAGTATGTTCTACAGAAATGATGAGCATTCAAGTCACCTCGGTTCAGTAAATGTCCAGTCGCCTAGCGCGCACAGGGTCCGCCATGGGCCCCGACAGCTTCCTTCATACGTGATGGCATCGGCGAGTACTGGAAATTTGTGGTAAGGTTTTATGGGACCAAGCTGCAGAGGTCATCGGTCCCTAACACTACTTAACCTAACTTACACTATGGACAGCACACACCCATGCTCGTGGGAGGACTCGAACTTACGACAGGGGGGGGGGGGGGGGGGGGGGGGGAGCCGCACGGACCGTGAGAAGGCGCCTAAGACCGAGCGCCTACGGGCCAGGTCAAGAGGCTGGCACCCTATGACACCAACAGGCGAAGTGTTCTTGCAGCAAATGAAGGTCGTGCATTGTCTTACTGAAAACCGCTGTCTGCGGTGTTGTGCGGAAATGTTATGGCTGTGCCTCGCAGGATGTGATTCACGTGGGTCAGTCACACTGGTCACAGTATCTTGTATATCAGCAACTGTGAATTTTGGTTGTAATCAATACCACCCCACACCGTAAGGTCTTGAGTTGGCGCTGTATGTCTTGTGTGAACGCAGTCACTGTGATGCCGCTTCCCCTGTCTGCTTCGAACCAAAAGTGCGACCATCACTTTCAAACAAACAGAACCTATATTCGTCCAGAAACACTATCTGATGCCATTCCTGTTCCCAGTAACGTAGTTCCATACACCATTGCCGTCTAGAATGTTTATGCACATTCTTCAAAGGCAGGCGGAGAAGTGGACGACGCCCACGTAACCCATGACGTAGTAAACGGCGATGGACTATCACCCCTAATAATGTTCGATTTCTTATAAAGTTCAACTGTTGCGCCAGAGCCGAGGAGAACGCATATCTGGCCTGCAATGCCATTCGGATGAGGTGTCAATCTCCTCGGGTGGTGCTACCTGACCCGTCTCGTCGTGTTCTACGGCTTTCCGTGAACCATTCTGCACACACCCGTTCCACAGACGAAACACTTCGTCCCACACAGGCAGCAGTTTCCCGGATGAATGCATCACATTCTCTCGTGCCAATAATGCGCCCTCTTTCAAATGGAGTGATGTGACGGAACGGATAGCGCATACGCCTGCGAGGCATCCTGGACGTCTGCTCAAATCACGCTGATCCATTACCTGCGGTTTATAACGGCAACGAGGGCCGCAAGCACATTTTAGGGTAGGTGGTGTTGCGCCGCGATATCGATGTTGACCTTGAACTCGCGGGCCGACATGGTTCAATGCTAATCGTTTCTGCAGAACATACTAATCTACATGTCCTGTGTCGTTCAAGGTATTCTGCTTTTCCTGAACATGAATGTACATCTGTTTATTTGTCTGATCGTATTATGAAAATATTTCACAGTTCGGGGTGGTGTTTGTGTAGCTGTGCGTGCTTACACTGTCTAACAAAAAAGTGAAGCACCCAGAAGCGAGCAGGAACGGAAATGAAACCTCACGGGTTGAGACGATATGTGATGTTACTTCAGTGATTACGAAATTGAATTCAGTTGGCCAAGAACTTGGCAAAATTATCCCACTGAAACCGACTGCTGTGGACGAGCGGTTCTAGGCGCTTCAGTCTGGAACCGCGCGACCGCTACGGTCGCAGGTTCGAATCCTGCATCGGGCATGGATGTGTCTAATGTCCTTAGGTTAGTTATGTTTAAGTAGTTCTAAGTTCTTGTGGACTGATGACCTCAGATATTAAGTCCCATAGTGCTCAGAGCCATTTGAACCATTTTTGACCCCACTGATCAGTATGACGCTGTATTCCCTCTGGACTGAATGGATGCACTGATTCGTTCGGGAACGCTGTCATCAAGCTACTATATTCTTTCCGGAGGCAGCAACTGTTTGAACTTGTCCTCGACATCATACATACCGACATGGAACAGAGTTGACATCCGAGCAGGTCCCACACACGTTTATCAGCGACAGATCTGGGGAACTTGCTGCCAGAAAAGTAATTCAATATCAAACAGGCAGTTAGTTCATAAAAATATGTGTGTTTACGGAAGAGGATTGTCCTGCTGCTGCCGGCCGAAGTGGCCGTGCGGTTAAAGGCGCTGCAGTCTGGAACCGCAAGACCGCTACGGTCGCAGGTTCGAATCCTGCCTCGGGCATGGATGTTTGTGATGTCCTTAGGTTAGTTAGGTTTAACTAGTTCTAAGTTCTAGGGGACTAATAACCTCAGCAGTTGAGTCCCATAGTGCTCAGAGCCATTTGAACCATTTTTGATTGTCCTGCTGAAAAATTGCACCACGATATTGTCGCGTGAGACGTAACACACGAGGCCGCAGGATGTCCGCGACGTACTGTCGTCACGTCAGTGTTCCCTCAACCACCGCCAGCCGTGACCTGAAGTCACACCCGACGTCTCCCCACACTGACTCCAGGAGTAACATCGCTATGCCTCTCCAAAATCATTAAGAAAACAGAACCTCTCTCCAGGTCGCCGCCGTAGTCGCCGACGATGGATATCCGGGGTAGAGTGGAAGCACGGATCATCACTGAATACCTTGTGACACAATTCATCAGCAGGGCACGCTTCCAGGCGTAGGCATCACTCCAAATGCAGCCGTTTGTCTTGTAGAGTTAACTCTACGCCACGCATGGGACGCCTTCAGTTAATCTCCCACCATTTGTTGGAACATGAAACAGAATGTTGCAGGGAGTCCATTACTTCTTCTTGGATAGCATGAGCAGATGTGAAGCGGTTACAATGTGCCTGGTGCGCATCTCTTGTGGTAGTCAGTCGTGGACGACAGGAATCTTAACACCGAGTATGCGTGTCGTCAATTCAACATCGATTCGGTCTCATATCCGAATGTCCCACAGATCTGGATATTTGATTATTAGAACAACCAGCCAAATGGAGACCCCACAATGAGGCTACTTTCAAACTCTGCCAGGTGCTGATAACGCTGTCAAACCGAGAACCTGGCATCTCTGTGTCCTTCAGAACTCAACATGAGCCACTGTTCGTGCCCCTGGTATTCCCTGTCTGACCTGGAAACAAAAGTAAAGACGACCAACGTTAATGCACTGTTCTAGTTGCCAACGTGTCACACAGAACTGCAGCTCTTATATCACTTACAATAAGGCGACAAGACTCATCCGATACTTCCTAGTACTGTGTTGGAACTTCTTTTTCATGGCGTAGTGCAGCAGTTCGACGTGGCACGGGCTTAACAAGTTGTTGGAAGTCCACCACAGAAATGCCGAGCCATGTTACCTCTATCGTTGTTGTTGTGGTCCTCAGTCCAGAGACTGGTTTGATGCAGCTCTCCATGCTACTCTATCCTGTGCAAGCTGCTTTATCTCCGACTAAATACTGCAACCTACATCCTCCAGTATCATGCCTTGGTCTCCCTCTACGATTTTTACCCTCTGCACTTCCCTCCAGTACTAAACTGATCATTCGATGCCTCAGAACGTGCCCTACCAACAGATCCCTTCTTTTAGTCAAGTTGTGCCACTAATTCCTCTTCTCCAGAATTCTGTTCAGTACCTCCTCATTAGTTACATGATCTACCCATCTAACCTTCAGCACATTTCGAAAGCTTCTATTCTCTTTTTGTCTAAACTATTTATCGTCCGTGTTTCACTTCCATACATGGCTGCTTTCTATACAAATACTTATAGAAAAGACTTCCTGACACTTAAATCTACACTCGATGTTAACAAATTTCTCTTTTTCAGAAACGCTTTCCTTGTAATTGTCAATCTACATTTTATATCCACTCTACTTCGCACTTCATCAGTTATTTTGCTCCCCAAATAGCAAAACTCATCTACTGCTTTAAGTGTCATTTCCTAATGTAATTCCCTCAGCATTACCTGATTTAATTCGTCTACATTCCATTATCCTCGTTTCGCTTTTGTTGATGTTCATCTTATATCCTCCTTTCAAGACAATGACCATTCACTTCAACTGCTCTTTCAAGTCCTTCGCTGTCTCTGACAGAATTACAGTATCATCGGCGAACCTCAAAGTTTTAATTTCTTCTCTGTGGATTTTAGTACCCACTCCGAATTTTTATTTTGTTTCCTTTACTGCTTGCTCAATATACAGACTGAATAACACCGGAGATACATTAACATATTACTAATTTAAAAACCCCAACCGTGTTTTTCCGTCTGTATGTGAAGGCTAAGATACTACAGGAATTTGTGTATGGTCATCACTAATAGACAAAGATTCATCATTATTACTACATTGCCCAAATTTACGTTACAGTAAATAATGCTGCAGCTCACAAATTGCTGACTTCACATCTAAAAAAACCATAATACGCGAAAAACGCACTTCATAATGAGAATTACATTCACGTGACAAGTCATGGGATACCTCCAACCGTCGTGTCGGACCTCCTTTTGCCCAATGTAGTGCAGCAACTCGACCTCGCATGAACTCAATAAGTAGTTGGAAGTCCTTTCCGGAAATATTGAGCCATGCTGCCTCTATATCCATCCTTAATTGCGAAAGTGTTGGGCTTGCAAGACTTTGTACACGAACTGACCTCTAGATTACGTTTAATAAATAGTCTGTGGGATTTACGTTAGCCAAATCATGCGCTCGAATTGTCCGCAATGTTCTTCCAACCAATCGCAAATAGTTGTGGCTTGCTGACACGGCGCATTGTCATCCGTAAAAATTCCATCATTGTTTGGGAACATAAAGTCCATGTAAGGCTGAAAATGGCCTCCTGGTAGTCGAACGTAACCATTTCCAGTCAATGATCGGTTCAGTTGGACCAGACGATCCCAATCCATTCCATAAAAACACAGCCCACACTACTAGGGAGCCACCACCAGATTGCAAAAAAAAAAAAAAAAAAAAAAAAAAAAAAAAAAAAATGGTTCAAATGGCTCTGAGCACTATGGGACTTAACATCTATGGTCATCAGTCCCCTAGAACTTAGAACTACTTAAACCTAACTAACCTAAGGACATCACTCAACACCCAGCTATCACGAGGCAGAGAAAATCCCTGACCCCGCCGGGAATCGAACCCGGGAACCCGGGCGTGGGAAGCGAGAACGCTACCAGATTGCAACTTGGGTGCATGGCTTCGTGGGGTCTGCGCAGCACTCGAACTCTACCAACTGAAATCGGGTCTCATCTGAACAGGCCCCGGTTCTAGAGTCTTCTAGGATCCAATCGTTATGGTCACGAACCCTGGAGAGGAGCTGCAGAGGACGTCGAGCTGTTGGCAAAGTCACTCGCGTCGGTCGTTTGCTGCCATAACTCATTAAAGTCAAATTTCGCCGCACTGTCCTGACGGACACATTTATTGTACGTCACTCACTGATTTCTACGATTATTTCCCGTTGCTTGTCTGTCAGCACTGACAACTATACGCAGATGTCGCTGCTCTCGGTCGTCAAGTGAAGGCTGTCGAACATTGCATTGTCCGTGGGGACAGAGAATGCCTGAAATGCCTGTTCTTGGCATACCTCTTGACGTTGTGGATCTGAGAATACTGAATTCCCGAAATGGAATATGCCATGCGTCTAGCTCCAACTAATATTCCGCATTCAAAGCCAGTTAGTCCCCGTCGTGTGGCCAAAATCAGGTTGGAAACTTTTTCACATGAATTTACTGAGTACAAATGACGTCTCCGCCAGTCCACTGCCCTTTTATACCTCGTCTACGCGGTACTACCGTCATCCGTATACTTGCAGATCGCTATCCCATAACTTTTGTCGCCGCAGTGTACTTCCCGAAACGATTCGTGCAGAAACTAAACAAAGGAAAATCGTGGTATGCCGTACCAAATGTTAGTTCACAGCAAACGAAATCACTGAAACTCCTGGCAGATTAAAACTGTGTGTCGGACCGAGACTGGAACTCGGGACCTTTGCCTTTCACGGGCAAGTGCTCTACCAACTGAGCTACCCAAGCACGACTCACGCCCCGTCCTCACAGCTTTACTTTCCCAGTATCTCGTCTCCTACCTTCCAAACTTTACAGAAGCCCTCCTGCAAACCCTGCAGAACTAGCACTCCTGAAAGAAAGGATATAGCGGAGACATGGCTTAACCACAGCCTGAGGGATGTTTCCAGAATGAGATTTTCACTCTGCAGCGGAGTGTGCGCTGATATGAAACTTCCTGGCAGATTAAAACTGGCAGAAAGTTTCATATCAGCGCACACTCCGCTGCAGAGTGAAAATCTCATTCTGGAAACGAAATCACTGTTCTTACCCTCGCAGGCTTTCGAAAACCGTTTCGTAGCGAGTAATAGTTTTAAAAAGTGACGTACATTTAACTGAAAGAAAGAGACAGAAAACGTCCTCAAAATGTAGGTGGCTCGCTATTGTATGCGCCTGAGAGTGGAGGTTTCGCCGAACTGTGTGCGGGCCTTGTCCCCGGGCAGGCTGACACGGCGGGCAGGCGTCAGCGCTCGGCGCTGGCAGAGGGCGCGTTGTCCGCTGTCACCAGAGGCGCCCGCCTGCCTGCCTGTCTGGGCCGACCGCTGTCACAGCTGCTGCGATTCC
Organism: Schistocerca nitens; assembly: GCF_023898315.1. Classification (NCBI taxonomy): domain Eukaryota; kingdom Metazoa; phylum Arthropoda; class Insecta; order Orthoptera; family Acrididae; genus Schistocerca; species Schistocerca nitens. The sequence continues at coordinate 543,108,710 of NC_064621.1, read as the reverse complement.
CCCCGCCTGTCTGTCTGCCCACCCGACACTCGGGGAGGACGTGTTGACCCGCCTTAGCTGTCCCACCAGGCAGACAACAACATTGCACTGCCTCGCGTGTGCCACAGTTGCTGTTATGAAATTTATATGTCCCTGGCCTGGGAACACACCTCCATGTGCGCCTGTACTGCGAAAACCATGTTAAGGTTTGTGGCGGGTTGTACTGGTGATATTAACATCATTTCGTGCTTTTCTTACTCCAGCCGCGAATTGTGCACGGTATAATATTTTAATCCATGACGGATACTACAACACTAAATTGGACGGTGGATCGGACACTACAATATCGTTTGCTATGTACCAGATATTATAACACAAGTTTTCACGCTCTAACGTCGGAAAATGATATTCGTAGAGGAGGGAATACACATTGGAATACTGCCTTAGGCATTTATACTTGCATAATTTTATAATATTCAGTCTATATTCTCACGGATATGAGATGAGTTAAAGAAATTATTCAAATAGTGAGGGAAGTCGAAAATTTAATAGTCACGGGGGACTGGAATTCGATAGTAGGTAAAGGAAGCGAAGGAAAATTAGTAGGCGAATATGGAACGGGGGTAAGGAATGAAAGAGGAAGCTGCCTGGTAGAATTTTGCACAGAGCATAACTTAATCATAGCTATCACTTGGTTTAAGAATCATGAAAGAATGTTGTAAGCTTGTAAGACGCCTGAAGACACTGGGAAGTTTCAGATAGATTATATAGTGGTAAGACAGAGATTTAGAAACCAGCTTTTAAATTTTAAGACATTTCTAGGTGCACATGTGGACTCTGCCAACAATCTATGGGCCGGCCGCAGTGGTCTAGCGGTTCTAGGCGCTCAGTCCGGAACCGCGCGACTGCTACGGTCGCAGGTTCGAATCCTGCCTCGGGCATGGATGTGTGTGATGTCCTTAGGTTAGTTAGGTTTAAGTAGTTCTAAGTTCTAGGGGACTGATGACTTCAGATGTTAAGTCCCATAGTACTCAGAGCCATTTTGAACAATCTATGGGTTATGAACTGTACATTAAAACTGAAGAAGCAGCAAAAAGGTGGGAATTTAAGGAGATGGGACCTGGATAAACTGAAGGAACCAGACGTCGTAGAGAGTTTTAGAGAGAGCACATTAGGGATCGATTGACAAGAACGGGGCAAAGAAATACAGTAGAAGAATGGGTAGCTTCAAGGCAGAAGAGGATCAAGTACGAAAGAAGACGTCCAAACTTCGATGGTCTAACGGGAACCTGTGTTATCACTGCGGTAAGGCCGTTGGCACATATATCTATATACAAATAATAAAGCTCTAAAAGCGCCGTGTCTGTCTGAACACGTTAATTTTGAACAGTATCGTATATGTTTCGTGATAAGCTTCAACGTAATGAATATAATGCTTACAGAATCTTCAATGTGTTTAATTCATTCTTCCATACTTACATTATTAAATGCGAAAGCTGCGCGGGATTAGGCGAGCGGTCTGGGCGCTGCAGTTATGGACTGTGCGGCTGGTCCCGGTGGAGGTTCGAGTCCTCCCTCGGGCATGAGTGTGTGTGTTTGTCCTTAGGATAATTTAGGTGAAATAGTGTGTAAAAGCTTAGGGGCTGATGACCTGTAAGATTTTACACGCATTTGAACTTTTTTTTTTTTTTTTTTGACAAAGTCATTCTGTCTGTTATGTTTTCATGACTGAATTTCTGCACAGTTTTCGTCGAAATTTGGTATTGAAATACCTTGAACCATGAGAAATAACATTTGTATAATAACCCATCTCCAATGACTTCCCTTTTCCGTTGAGAAGCAGTATTTGTTGCACAAAGTAAAAAAACTAGGAAATTTATGGTAAGTATTATGGGACCAAATTGCTTAGGTCATCGGTCCCTAAGCTTACACACTACTTACTGTAACTGAATGTAACTTACGCCAAGGACAACACACACACACACACACACACACACACCTACGATCGGGGGAGGACTTGAACCTACAACGGGGGAGCCGCGCAAACCGTGTCAAGAGGCACAGACCACGCGGCTACCCCGCGCAGCTGCGCAAGGTAAAACAGCGCCACAAAACCGAGATAAACACCAGCAACTGATGCTCACTTAGCGTTACAAGGTGTCTGCTAAAGATGCACGCTGTTGAGAAAGTTTTTACCAGGAAGGCACATCAGAGGGCTTAAACACTGTTTGTCAGCATCTACATCTACATCCATACTCCGCAAGCCACCTGACGGTCTGTGGCGGAGGGTACCCTGAGTACCTCTATCGGTTGTCCCTTCTATTCCAGTCTCGTATTGTTCATGGAAAGAAGGATTGTCGGTATGCTTCTGTGTGGGCTCTAATCTCTCTGATTTTATCCTCATGGTCTCTTCGCGAGATATACGTAGGAGGGAGCAATATACTGCTTGACTCATCGGTGAAGGTATGTTCTCGAAACTTTAACAAAAGCCCGTACCGAGCTATTGAACGTCTCTCCCGCAGAGTATTCCACTGGAGTTTATCTATCATCTCCGTAACGCTTTCGTGATTACTAAATGATCCTGTAACGAAGCGCGCTGCTCTCCGTTGGATCTCCTCTATCTCTTCTATCAACCCTATCTGGTACGGATCCCACACTGCTGAGCAGTATTCAAGCAGTGAGCGAACAAGCGTACTGTAGCCTACTTCCTTTGTTTTCGGATTGCATTTCCTTAGGATTCTTGCAATGAATCTCAGTCTGGCATCTGCTTTACCGACGATCAACTTTATATGATCAATCCATTTTAAATCACTCCTAATGCGTACTCCCAGATAATTTATGGAGTTAAGTGCTTCCAGTTGCTGACCTGCTATTTTGTAGCTAAATGATAAGGGATCTATCTTTCTATGTATTCGCAGCACATTACACTTGTCTACATTGAGATTCAATTGCCATTCCCTGCACCATGCGTCAATTCGCTGCAGATCCTCCTGCATTTCAGTACAATTTTCCAGTGTTGCAACCTCTCGATATACCACAGCATCATCCGCAAAAAGCCTCAGTGAAGTTCCGATGTCATCCACAAGGTCATTTATGTATATTGTGAATAGCAACGGTCCTATGACACTACCCTGCGGCACACCTCAAATCACTCTTACTTCGGAAGACTTCTCTCCATTGAGAATGACATGCTGCGGTCTGTTATCTAGGAACTCTTCAATCCAATCACACAATTGGTCTGATAGTCCATATGCTCTTACTTTGTTCATTAAACGACTGTGGGGAACGGTATCGAACGCCTTGCGGAAGTCAAGAAACACAGCATCTACCTGTGAACCCCTGTCAATGGCCCTCTGAGTCTCGTGGACGAATAGCGCGAGCTGGGTTTCGCACGACCGTCTTTTTCGAAACCCATGTTGATTCCTACAGAGTAGATTTCTAGTCTCCAGAAAAGTCATTATACTCGAACATAATACGTGTCCCAAAATTCTACAACTGATCGACGTTAGAGATATAGGTCTATAGTTCTGCACATCTGTTTGACGTCCCTTCTTGAAAACGGGGATGACCTGTGCCCTTTTCCAATCCTTTGGAACGCTACGCTCTTCTAGAGACCTACGGTACACCGCTGCAAGAAGGGGGGCAAGTTCCTCGCGTACTCTGTGTAAAATCGAACTGGTATCCCATCAGGTCCAGCGGCCTTTCCTCTTTTGAGCGATTTTAATTGTTTCTCTATCCCTCTGTCGTCTATTTCGATATCTACCATTTTATCATCTGTGCGACAATCTAGAGAAGGAACTACAGTGCACTCTTCCTCTGTGAAACAGCTTTGGAAAAAGACATTTAGTATTTCGGCCTTTAGTCTTTCATCCTCTGTTTCAGTACCATTTTGGTCACAGAGTGTCTGGACATTTCGTTTTGATCCACCTACCGCTTTGACATAAGACCAAAATTTCTTAGGATTTTCTGCCAAGTCAGTACATAGAACTTTACTTTCGAAATCATTGAACGCCTCTCGCATAGCCCTCCTCACACTACATTTCGCTTCGCGTAATTTTTGTTTGTCTGCAAGGCTTAGGCTATGTTTATGTTTGCTGTGAAGTTCCCTTTGCTTCCGCAGCAGTTTTCTAACTCGGTTGTTGTACCACGGTGGCTCTTTTCCATCTCTTATGATCTTGCTTGGCACATACTCATCTAACGCATATTGTACGATGGTTTTGAACTTTGTCCACTGATCCTCAACACTATCTATACTTGAGACAAAACTTTTGTGTTGAGCCGTCAGGTACTCTGTAATCTGCTTTTCCTCACTTTTGCTAAACAGAAAAATCTTCCTACCTTTTTTAATATTTCTATTTACGGCTGAAATCATCGATGCAGTTACCACTTTATGATCACTGATTCCTTGTTCTGCGTTAACTGTTTCAAATAGTTCGGGTCTGTTTGTCACCAGAAGGTCTAATACAGGGTGTTTCAAAAATGACCGGTATATTTGAAACGGCAATAAAAACTAAACGAGCAGCGATAGAAATACACCGTTTGTTGCAATATGCTTGGGACAACAGTACATTTTCAGGTGGACAAACTTTCGAAATTACAGTAGTTACAATTTTCAACAACAGATGGCGCTGCAAGTGATGTGAAAGATATAGAAGACAACGCAGTCTGTGGGTGCGCCATTCTGTACGTCGTCTTTCTGCTGTAAGCGTGTGCTGTTCACAACGTGCAAGTGTGCTGTGGACAACATGGTTTATTCCTTAGAACAGAGGATTTTTCTGGTGTGGGAATTCCACCGCCTAGAACACAGTGTTGTTGCAACAAGACGAAGTTTTCAACGGAGGTTTAATGTAACCAAAGGACCGAAAAGCGATACAATAAAGGATCTGTTTGAAAAATTTAAACGGACTGGGAACGTGACGGATGAACGTGCTGGAAAGGTAGGGCGACCGCGTACGGCAACCACAGAGGGCAACGCGCAGCTAGTGCAGCAGGTGATCCAACAGCGGCCTCGGGTTTCCGTTCGCCGTGTTGCAGCTGCGGTCCAAATGACGCCAACGTCCACGTATCGTCTCATGCGCCAGAGTTTACACCTCTATCCATGGCAAAAATGGTTCAAATGGCTCTGAGCACTATGGGACTCAACATCTGAGGTCATCAGTCCCCTAGAACTTAGAACTACTTAAACCTAACTAACCTAAGGACATCACACACATCCATGCCCCAGGCAAGATTCGAACCTGCGACCGTAGCGGTCACGCGGTTCCAGACTGTAGCGCCTAGAACCGCTCGGCCACTCAGGCCGGCCTCTATCCATACAAAATTCAAACGCGACAACCCCTCAGCGCCGCTACCATTGCTGCACGAGAGACATTCGCTAACGATATAGTGCACAGGATTGATGACGGCGATATGCATGTGGGCAGCATTTGGTTTACTGACGAAGCTTATTTTTACCTGGACGGCTTCGTCAATAAACAGAACTGGCGCATATGGGGAACCGAAAAGCCCCATGTTGCAGTCCCATCGTCCCTGCATCCTCAAAAAGTACTGGTCTGGGCCGCCATTTCTTCCAAAGGAATCATTGGCCCATTTTTCAGATCCGAAACGATTACTGCATCACGCTATCTGGACATTCTTCGTGAATTTGTGGCGGTACAAATTGCCTTAGACGACACTGCGAACAACTCGTGGTTTATGCAAGATGGTGCCCGGCCACATCGCACGGCCGACGTCTTTAATTTCCTGAATGAATATTTCGATGATCGTGTGATTGCTTTGGGCTATCCGAAACATACAGGAGGCGGCGTGGATTGACCTCCCTATTCGCCAGACATGAACCCCTGTGACTTCTTTCTGTGGGGACACTTGAAAGACCAGGTGTACCTCCAGAATCCAGAAACAATTGAACAGCTGAAGCAGTACATCTCATCAGCATGTGAAGCCATTCCGCCAGACACGTTGTCAAAGGTTTCGGGTAATTTCATTCAGAGACTACGCCATATTATTGCTACGCATGGTGGATATGTGGAAAATATCGTACTATAGAGTTTCCCAGACCGCAGCGCCATCTGTTGTTGAAAATTGTAACTACTGTAATTTCGAAAGTTTGTCTGCCTGAAAATGTACTGTTGTCCCAAGCATATTGCAACAAACGGTGTATTTCTATCGCTGCTCGTTTAGTTTTTATTGCCGTTTCAAATATACCGGTCATTTTTTAAACACCCTGTATGTTATCGCCACGAGTCGGTTCTCTGTTTAACTGCTCAAGGTAGTTTTCAGATGAAGCACTTAAAAAAATTTCACTGGATTCTTTGTCCCTGCCACCCGTTATGAACGTTTGAGCCTCCCAGTCTATATCCGGCAAATTAAAATCTCCACCCAGAACTATAACATGGTGGGGAAATCTACTCCAAATATTTTCCAAATTATCCTTCAGGTGCTCAGCCACAACAGCTGCTGAGCCAGGGGGCCTATAGGGACATCAAATTACCATGTCTGAGCCTGCTTTAACCGTGACCTTCACCCAAATCATTTCACATTTCGGATCTCCGTCAATTTCCTTCGATACTGTTGCACTTCTTATCGCTATAAACACGCCACCCCCTTCACTGTCCAGCCTGTCTCTGCGGTATACATTCCAATCTGAGTTTAGGATTTCATTACTGTTTACATCTGGTTTCAGCCAACTTTCTGTCCCTAGTACTATATGGGCGTTGTGACCGTTTATTAATGAGAGCAGTTCTGGGACCTTTCTATAGACGCTCCTGCAGTTTACTATTAGCACATTAATATTGTTATTCCCTGTTGCATTTTGCCTACTCCTACCTTGCCGCGTCTCAGGAGGCGTCTTGTCGGGCCTAGTGAGGGAATTATCTAACATAAAAAAAACCATGTGCACTCCACACGTACTCCGTCCGCATCTCGTGGTCGTGCGGTAGCGTTCTCGCTTCCCACGCCCGGGTTCCCGGGTTCGATTCCCGGCGGGGTCAGGGATTTTCTCTGCCTCGTGATGACTGGGTGTTGTGTGCTGTCCTTAGGTTAGTTAGGTTTAAGTAGTTCTAAGTTCTAGGGGACTGATGACCATAGATGTTAAGTCCCATAGTGCTCAGAGCCACACGTACTCCGCTACCCTTGTAGCCGCTTCCGGCGTGTAGTGCACGCCTGACCTTTTCAGGGGGACCCTAAATTTCTCCACCCGATAGCGGAGGTCGAGAAATTTGCACCCCAGATCTCCGCAGAATCGTCTGAGCCTCTGGTATAAACCTTCCACTCGGCTCCAAACCAGAGGACCGCGATCGGTTCTGGGAACGATACTACAAATAGTTAGCTCTGATTCCACCCCGCGAGCGAGGCTTTCCGCCTTTACCAATTCCGCCAACCGCCTGTACGAACTGAGGATGACCTCTGAACCCAGACGGCAGGAGTCATTGGTGCCGACATGAGCAACAATTTGCAGTCGGGTGCACCCAGTGCTCTCTATCGCCGCCGGTAGGGCCTCCTCCACATCTCGGATGAGACCACCCGGCAAGCAGAGTGAACACTGGACTTCTTCCCCAACCTTTCCGCTATTTCCCTAACGTTGGAGCTCCCAATAACTAATAAACCCCTCCCCCCGTGTGCCTGCTCGGACCTTGCTGAAGGAGCAGCCACATGTCCACTCACAGGCAGTGCGGCCGATGCCACACGGCCAGCCTCCACATTTACCCTCCGCCTCGTGCGCCGCGAACGCCGCTGAACCCGCCACTCCCCTTGGGGAGAGGGTGGCCCAACCGCGCCCGGTACCGGCGAAGATGTCTCGACAGCAGGGACAGTGGGTGAAGCATGTAACACCTGGGGTGTACCTTGCGACGCACCAGACTCCCCACTGCCGCTACACTCCGAGGCAGCAGCCTGAAGACGGCTGACCGCGGCCATCAACACGTTGAGCTGTTCGCGAACAGTGGCCAGCTCCTCCTGCATCCTTGCCCTTCCAAGGCCATAACTTCAAATATGTTGAAATAGCGCAATTTTGACTTTTCTTAAGAACACCACTGCTCATTGGAGCGTTAATACATGTCATTCCGAGCAGATAACGTGTAGCGTTATTCGTGTCTCTTGAAACATATTTGCCCGCTCTCCGTGTATGTGCCCTTTAAAAATAAATCAATAAATAAATAAAACGGCCTAAATGCTGTCGGTAACTGACCGAAACCCGTAACCACAAAAATAAAGGTTTCTTGCGGTCGAGACTGTTTGTGTTCATTTTAAAGTACTAAAAACAACCGCTGTTTTCACAGGAAATGTTCTCGAAAATTATTTCTTTCCTTATGTTTCAGGGAAAATATTATTTTAGTATCAGGGATGCTGTTAGTTCAAGAAACCTAAAAAAAAATCCACCTTTGCCTTACGTGTTGCTGGTGATGGACATCAGGTGACAGTCATTTGGTCAACGAAAGCTAAAGAATGAACTTACTCGAAAAACGGAAGTTCATGCTCACAAGATCACATCCTCAAATTATATCCTAAATGATTAATAAACTACCAACAAGATATTTCTGAGAAATTTACGTTAATTGCACAACAACATATGAAATTCAGTCCTGACAAAAACATAATAATAATAATAGTAATAATAATAAACCCCGTGGAGGCCCGGGAAACGAATAGGTCTCCGGTATGTTCTGCCAGTCGTAAAAGGCGATGAAAAGAACAAACCACTAATAGGGCTAAACCCCCTTTTTGTGTGATTAGTTGGTTCAGGACAGAACTAATGAAGCCTCGGACAAGCGCCGTCATGGTCGGGGACGACGCTTGAACCATATGCCCGTCCACAATGGTAACGACACTGCTAGCCACAAGGAAAATGATTTAAATCCAAATAGAGGTGTTTTGAAGGATATGCTTCCTGCAGCCACGCTAGAAGGAAAACAAAGACAGAGGATGAGATGGTCAGATGAAGTTAACCGCCACCTCATGTTCTGTTATTACCAAGCAACAAACTTAGGAACCAACACAACTGGATACAGAGCACAAGTATATACAACATTTATTACCAGAGACCCAGAATTAAAATTTTTAACAGAACAACGACTAGCTGATCAGATCCGTGTAATAATCAAAAATAACAGGATACCCCAGTTAGAATTAGAAAACATCAAACAACAAGCACAACAAATACTGGAACAAAATAATGTGCAATCAGAGGAAGAATAAAATACAGTAATTGACTCAAACATCCCAGAGCAAACAAACAAAGAACAACTCGCATCAATTAAACAATCAGAGGAAAACGAAATCTTAAGACAGCCACCAGAACAAGCACAAATAGAGCACGAAGTGACACACATGTTAGATACAGAAGAAAAATTTCAGCTGACATATATAGAATACAAAGACACAAATACAGACATTAAACCATTCTTGCATAGACCACCAAATAACCCACAAGTCGAAACAACAATGAAAACCATCAACACAATCATACACAACAAAATAAATGAAAATACAACCATGGAAGAGTTACAACTACTGGTTTATATAGGAGCACTCACTACACTAAATATACACACTAGCAGAGATCAGAATCAACCAAAACACAGGAGAAACCCACAAATCCAGCATGGCAACACAGGCTACAGATCAGAATAGAAAAACTGAGAAGAGACATCGGACAGCTAACACAATTTATAAGAAATGAAATATCAGACAAAAAACGAAAAAGGTTAGGTAAAATCTCACAACAAGAAGCGATAGAGCAATTAGATGAAAAGAAGCAGAAATTACAAGCATTGGCCAAACGACTTAGAAGATACAAAAAAGTGCAAATAGAAGGAAACAAAACAAAACATTCAACACAAACCAATAGAAATTTTATCAGACAATAGATAACACAGACATTAAAATAGAAAACCCACCAAACATAACAGACATGCAACACTTCTGGAGCAACATATGGTCAAACCCGGTACAGCGTAACAGGCATGTACGGTGGATACAAGCAGAAACAGACACATACAAGATGATACCACAAATGCCTGAAGGGATAATTTTGCAACATGAAGTCACCCGAGCAATTAATTCTACGCACAATTGGAAATCCCCTGGAAGAGATAAAATAGCAAATTTCTGGCTAAAGAAGTTCACCTCAACACATTCCCACCTAACTAAATTATTTAACAGTTACACTGCAGACCCATACACATTCCCTGATACACTTACACAAGGAATATCTTATCTGAAACCTAAAGATCAAGCAGCCACAGCAAACCCAGTAAAATATCGCCCCATAATACGCCTACCAACAATATACAAAATATTACCTTCAGTCATTACACAGAAATTAATGACACATACAACACAGAACAAAATTATAAATGAAAAACAAAAAGGCTGTTGCAAAGGAGCACTAGGATGTAAAGAGCAACTGATAATAGATGCAGAGGCGAAGCTAAAACTAAAGTCGCTACACTATGCATACATTGATTACCAAAAAGCTTTTGATAGTGTACCCCACTCATGGTTACTACAAATATTGGAAATATACAAAGTAGATCCTAAACTGATACAGTTCCTAAACATAGTAATGAAAAACTGGAAAAAAACACTTAATATCCAAGCAAATTCAAATAATATCACATCACAGCCAATACAGACTGAGCGTGGTATATACCAAGGAGACTCATTAAGTCCTTTCTGGTTCTGCCTTGCTCTGAACTCACTATCCAACGTGCTAAATAATACAAATTATCGATATAATATTAATGGAAGATAGCAACACAAAATCACACATTTGCTATACATGGATGATCTAAAACAACTGGCAGCAACAAATCAACAACTCAACCAATTACTAAAGATAACAGAAGTATTCAGCAATGATACAAATATGGCTTTTGGAACAGACAAATGTAAGAAAAATAGCATAGTCAAGAGAAAACACACTAATCAAGAAGATTACATATTGGATAACCACAGCGACTGCATAGAAGCAATGGAAAAAACATATGCCTATAAATATCTAGGATACAGACAAAAAACAGGAATAGATAATACAAATATTAAAGAAGAACTACAAGAAAAATATAGACAAAAACTAACAAAAATACTGAAAACAGAATTGACAGCAAGGAACAAGACAAAAGCTATAAATACTTATGCTATACCAATATTGACCTACTCATGTGGAGAAGTGAAATGGAGTAACACAGACCTAGAAGCACTCAATACATTTACACAATCACAATGCCACAAATATAGAATATATCACATTCAGCAACAGAAAGATTCATATTAAGCAGAAAGGAAGGAGGAAGGGGATTTATCGACATAAAAAACCTACATTATGGACAGGTAGACAATTTAAGAAAATTCTTTATAGAATGAGCAGAGACTTGCAAAATACACCAAGCAATCACTCATATAAATACATCGGCTACACCATTGCAATTTCATAACCACTTCTACAACCCTTAAGATCACATAACATCAACAGATACGAAGAAAGTAAATTGGAAAAAGAAAACACGACATGGCAAGCACCCCTATCATCTAACACAGCCACACATCGATCAAGACGCATCCAACACATGGCTAAGAAAAGGCAATATATACAGTGAGACGGAAGGATTCATGATTGCAATACAGGATCAAAAATAAACACCAGATATTACAGCAAGCATATTATTAAAGATCCCAATACCACAACAGATAAATGCAGACTTTGCAAACAACAAATAGAAACAGTAGATCACATCACAAGTGGATGTACAACACTAGCAAATACAGAATACCCCAGAAGGCATGACAATGGAGCAAAAATAATACATCAACAACTTGCCATACAACATAAACTAATAAAACAACACGTCCCCACATACAAGTATGCATCACAAAATGTACTGGAGAATGATGAATACAAATTATACTGGAACAGAACCATTATAACAGATAAAACAACACCACATAACAAACCTGACATCATACTCACCAATAAAAAGAAGAAATTAACACAACTAATCGAAATATCCATACCCAATACAACAAACATACAAAAGAAAACAGGAGAAAAAATTGAAAAATACATCCAACTGGCTGAGGAAGTCAAAGACATGTGGCATCAGGATAAAGTTGACATCATACCAATTATACTATCAACTACAGGAGTCATACCACACAATATCCACCAGTACATCAATGCAATACAGCTACATCCAAATTTATATATACAACTACAGAAATCCGTAATTATTGATATATGTTCAATTACCCGAAAGTTCCTAAATGCAATATAACATATACCGTACAGTTAAAAGGAAGTCACGCTTGATCAATGTCCGCGTCACTTTCCATTTTTGACCAGACATAACGTCTGAGAAAAGAAAGAAATAATAATAATACGTAAAATATATTTTTTCCTCTTCTGAAAGTGAAATCATAATAACGACGTATAAAGTAAATCATTTACTTCTTGCATTATTGATTTCTAAGTGTTATTTCAAAATGCTAATCTGTTAACTGTCAGTAAAATTTTTGGTAATACTTCTTATTCGATATGTTAAAAAAATAGTACGCAAACAACAGTAGAAGAGTTTAGAGGAGATAAAAAGGAGACACATTTTATGTGATAAAAATGTAGCAGGTGCACCGTTTCGCAGCTAGAGGTTCCATGAATGTAATGACCAAAGTTCGCAGACGGTGCAAAAACTGCTGTGTGATGAATATTGTTTTAGAGATGCTGCTGAAAATTTCGTCCGTTTACATTAATGCGCATCTGGCATTTGCATACTAACGATTGCTAACACACTCAAAACAACCAGATGTTTTACGAATAGCACATGCAGATTCAGCCACATCCCTTCTGGAGTATCACCAAACGCTTCATCTCCTTGAATAAAACAAAATCCACAGAAGTTTGGCAACAAATCTGAAATGGTGGTTTGAACGTATCATCAAAACCTCCATGGATTACGATAATTCTTATTTATTATTCCGTCTCACTTGCACATTTTTAACTAGATTAAATGTTTCGATCACACTATGTATCATCTGCAGATCTAAAACAAAGTAAAACTAAATATGTACTGCCGGCCGCTGTGGCCGAGCGGTTCTAGGCGCTTCAGTCTGAAACCGCGCGACCGCTACGGTCGCAGGTTCGAATCCTGCCTCGGGCATGGACGTGTGTGACGTCCTTAGGTTAGTTAGGTTTAAGTAGTTCTAAGTTCTAGGGGACTGATGACCTCAGAAGCTAAGTCCCATAGTGCTTAGAGCCATTTGAACCAAATATGTACTATCTAGTATCTTACAATAAATAGAAAAGGCAAGAGTTATACATAAACGTAGAGTTTACCTTAGTAGTGGCGTCAGCAACCCGTCCTGTATACTCAAACCAAGTATCAGAGTAAGGTGTTTTGCAAATACTGTCAGTGTTTTAAATAGGTATATGTTGCAGGTATAGGAGAGGGGTTAAGGGGAAATAGAATCCTCCTATATCATCATACCTTCGATCCTCTTCTTTTACAGAAGCCTAAGTTGGCAACATGACGAATGTTGCATTGCATCAGTGACGCCGAAAGTGTGTTTATTGTGCACAGGAATGCATACTTAGACGGTAACAGAATAAAAGTAAGTGTTCCTAAACATTAATTAAATGTAAATGTACAGCTCGGGGAACGTAGTAGCTTAGCAAATTGTTATTTTGGAGGAGGCAGTTGCAGTGTTCAAACAATTCGTTGAAGATACCAGATGGTTAAAGTTAAAATGTGCGGCTACTCCAGGAGGTCCATTGTGAGCTGTAATTATCATATGGCAGCGAAACTTGGTAGACAAGCTCATACTTTAAGGCAAAACCGCTTTACGTTGAAAAAAATTAGTTCCAAATTTGGCCAACAGGTATAAATGCGGCGTTGCACAGCATCACGTCGACGTCTCTGGTACTCATATTGAACAACTTGTGTAAGTGGTGGATAACAATAAAGTCAACATTATGCCTTTCTCACCTGTTTGACCTTTTTTGACCAAGCCGTGCTCCTAATCACATATGCCAACGTTTCTGTACTTGTATCTTGCATTCACAGCACCAAATGTGCAGGTGGTGGCCGAATTTGGAACTAATGTTTTTCCACTGTAAATAAGTTTCACATTAACTCATTTGAATATGTACCAAGTTTCGCTGCCATACGATAATTACAGACCACATTGGACCTCTGTAAGTAGCTGCACTTCCAGCCAGTATAAACGGATTATACTAGTCGTAGATCACGTTTTGGCCTAAATCAAGCTATATAAAATGGGCAGCCTGCTGTACTTCTTCAAGTAATTTAATCCATAGTCACTGAGCTGAATCATCATTAACATGGACCAATCAATGTTTACTATCTTTATGTGAGGTCTTCGAGATTTCTTTTACGTCGTGCGATAAAAACTCAGTTCTTTCTCGTCTTTTTATCTGTTTTCCGTCTTTCCCTTAGTTGCTCTAAATTCTTGCTGGTATTTACCGCCTATGCAACTAAATAAAGGCAGTTTCTTTATTTACATTCGATTTTCACTTCTTTTATTTGGAAAGCATCATCAGCGGCCTGCAATACATGTCTTCTTTTATACATACAATAAACGTATTACGTGGTAGATATAAAATGCTGCTATATTACAGTCTGTCGTGTTTTTATCTTACTTTTTTAGGTCAGAAGAAACTTATGTAGCACAAGTTCCGTATTGTGAATGTATAGTTCGGTGTTACGATTTCCAGCGTTGTGTGTGGCCCGGAAGATCGGCCAGCTGGAGTATGAAAACTAACAAATACATCTACAGGACCACACACATGTGCTAACAGCGCTGGAAATCTGAACACCGAACGATACATTCACAATACGGAACTTGTGCTACAAAAAGTTGCTTTTAACCTAAAGAAAAAGGAGAGAAAAACATTACAAGATGTAATACAGCAGCATATTACACCTACCTCATAATACGTTTATTGTATGTATAAAAGGAAACATGTATTTCAGGCCACTGATGATGCTTACCAAATAAAAGAAGCAAAACGCAAATGGCAATAAACAACCCGCGTTCATTCAGTTCCTTCTATTGCAGAATTTCTTGTGCAAGCTGCAGCCGACTTGTCGTTGTCGTTGTCTCTTTACACTATATTTCGACAAGTTCCGTCTAGGTGTCTCCGACGGTTGCGGGACGCAGATTACACAGTTCGCTGTTTGGACTCCGACCAAAATGTATAAAAAGAACACGAACGTTAATCCCGGCTGAAGCAGCTGTCTTAGTGAGCTGTCGCCAAACACTGGCTCACCTGCGGGCGGCGAATGAAATACTGAGACGCCAGCCGCACGCTGCAGCCGGCCTGCTTCTGCGACAGCGTTAAAGACGACCTCTTACGGCACGTGAAAACGCGCGTGGCGAGGAACTGGTGACGTCACAGCCTGGAGTTCCACGAACCATTACACTGCGGAGAGTGGGATTAAGAATCTGGCATGTCAGATTTTTGTCTCGTGGACAGGAACGAGCCGATAAGATGTGGCACCATTTTTACGTCACAAGCAGCCGCTATATTGTATGGAGTTCGCATTTGGTGGGTTTTCTTTATCGTAGAGTACGTAGTGTGAATGTAAGCTGCGTGAAAGCATCAGCAAATCGGGGATCTTTGATAATCGCGTCGTTAGCTACGGTTTCTTACGATAGAATGTCAGGAAATTACAGACCGGTATAATGGTTCTAAGCACTATGGGACTTAACATCTGAGGTCATCAGTCCCCTAGAACGTAGAACTACTTAAACCTAACTAACCTAAGGACAAGACACACATCCATGCCCGAGGCAGGATTCGAACCTGCGACCGTAGCGGTCGCGCGGTTCCAGACTGAAGCGCCTAGAACCG
The DNA here is from genome assembly GCF_023898315.1 of Schistocerca nitens. Classification (NCBI taxonomy): domain Eukaryota; kingdom Metazoa; phylum Arthropoda; class Insecta; order Orthoptera; family Acrididae; genus Schistocerca; species Schistocerca nitens. The sequence continues at coordinate 543,092,869 of NC_064621.1, read as the reverse complement.
CTCGGCCACACCGGCCGGCACAGACCGGTATAGTTAAAGGCTTTCTATATTTGATGGTTTCAGTTTACTAAGAAAGTATACCGTTTCAGTGCTACGGCACAATGATGATCAATCAAAAACGCGTCATTTTGGTACAATTTGTCACAATTAAAAAGGAAATAATGAAATTTGCAGATGCTGTCTTTCGACAGTGCATGCCATATACGGAGATCTGCTTTTAATATTGAGACCATAGCTTCATTAAAAAGGTCGTGAGTTATGAAGAAAATACTAGCAGGTTCCCGTCTGTCTCGTTCCATTCCTATTCTCCTCTTGTTTTGCAAGGGTTTCTAGATCATTTTTATTAGATTATTAGAAGTATTATCTGCAATTGTCTATGTTACTTACACTGAAGCGGCAAGGAAACTGGTATAGATATGTAAACAGACTGAATACGGCGCTGCCCACGGCAACGCCTGTAAAAGACAACAAGTGCCTAGTGCAGTTGTTAGATCGGTTACTGCTGCTACAATGGTAGGTTATCAAGATTTAAGTGAGTCTGAACGTGGTGTTACAGTGGGCGCACGAACAATGGGGCATAGCATCTCCGCGGCAGCAATGAAGTGGGAATTTTCCCGTACGACCATTTCACGAGTGTACCGTAAACATCAGGAATCCGGTAAAACGTCAGATCTACAAGGCTGCGGCCGGAAGAAGATCCTGCGAGAACGGGAACAACGCCAACTGAAGTGCAACCCTTCCGCAAATTGCTGCGGATTTCAACGCTGGGCCATCAACGATTGTCAGCGTTTGAACCATTCAACGGAACATCATCGATATGGGCTTTCGGAGACGAAGCCCCCTCGTGTACCCTTGATGGAAGTGATCGTATGGCGTCAGTGGCCGGGAGTTCCCAGACGGGAAGTTCGGCCGTCGAGTGCAAGTCTTACAAAGTCTTACACATTGGGTCACTTGCGCGTCGACAGTGGGGATGGAATGATGAGGAGGACAGCGCAACACTCAGTCCCTGAGAGGAGAAAATCTCCCACCCCAGCCGTGAATCGAACCCTGGGCCTTGTGCTTGGCATTCCAACGCGCTGACCGTTCAGCTATTGGGTCGGACTGTACCCTTGATGACTGCACGACACGAAGCTTTACGCCTCGTCTGGGCCCGTCAACACCGACAATGGACTGTTGATCACTGGAAACGTGTTTCCTAGTCGGACGAATCACGTTTAAAGTTGGATTGGGCCGATGGGACGAGTACAGGTATGGAGATAACCTCACGAATCCACGGACTGTGCATGTCAGCATTGGACTGTTCAAGTCTGTGGAGGCTCTGTAATGCTGTGGGGCGTGTGCAGGTGGAGTGATATGGGACCCCTGATACGTCTGGACACGACTCTGACAGGTGACACGTACGTAAGCACCCTGTCTGATCACCTGCACCCATTCACGTCCATTGTGCATTCCGACGGATTTGGGACCCCTGATACGTCTGGACACGACTCTGACAGGTGACACGTACGTAAGCACCCTGTCTGATCACCTGCATCCATTCACGTCCATTGTGCATTCCGACGGATTTGGGCAGTTTCGGCAGGACAATGCGGCACCCCAACACGTCCAGAATTGCTACAGAGTGTCTCCAGGAACACTCCTCTGAGTTTAAAAGCTTTTGCTGTCCACCAAACTCCCCAGACATGAACATTATTGAGCGTATGTGGGATGTCTTGCAACGCACTTTGCAGAAGAGATCTCCATCCCCTCACACTCATACGCCTTTATGGACAGCCCTGCAGGATTCATGGTGTCAGTCCCCCACCCCAGCACTACTTCAGACATTAGTCGAGTCCATGCAACGTCGTGTTGCGGCGCTTCTGCGTGCTAGCGGGGGCCTACACTATATTAGGCAGATGTACCAGTATCATTGGCTCTTCATTGTGTTATAAATAATGTATTTATTGCAATTCTTATTGCAACGACTCGAATGTTTCCCCATTGGCCAGAAATCTTAACGTGACTGCCAGTTTGTCAGAAAGTAAACAAAAGGTACACACTGGATTTTTTAAATTTTTGCTATTATGAAACTTTGTGTAAAATATATATACATATCTCTTGGTCTTTTGGACTGCTTAGGTTTTGTATCTAGTAGGTAAATATTTTTTCCGATGATGGTGAGCAGATTCGGAAAAATCAGGGCTTCCTTTGAAATGATTTTACGAAATGAATCTCGATCTTGAAATCTCTGTGATGAAGTACGTTACTTCTGAGTTATGGTAATCAGTGCAACGTAGGTACTATGCATGATCAGCCTTCTTCGCGATTCTCTCTATTCTTCTTCGACAATCGCTAACACTGCTACGGCACTTAATTTACGCTCGTCCGTTTTCGTAAAGAAACTGTTTCATTTACGCGCCAGAGGCAGCAGGGAATTGCCGCCTTAGAACGCTGAGGTCGGAAATCACGATGAGGAACACGTTAACGAGAGGCGCATCTCCGTAAGGAAAACGTGACGGACCGCACGTGCAGCGTGCGTCTTTATGAAGAACACGTCGCGTCTGAGAACGGCTTAATGAATGTGGGAGAGATTAGAGTGGCGGATCATTTAGTCAACAAGGACTGCGGCTTTGGGTCTTAGGCAACGAGCCGGAACCGGCGCCCTGTTTTCTTAATCACACCGGAAAACATCTCAGTTCTTTCTCTCAATCATTCCACACTCCCGCTCTCTCTCTCTCTCTCTCTCTCTCTCTCTCTCTCTCTCTCTCTCTCTCTCTCTGCTCAATAATAGTGTTCGCTAACACTGTTTTCTGTACTGAGTATTGTATTACTGCACTTTCCATACTTTCTACTGTCTTATCTTTGACATACCCTTTTCGTCCATTTCAGAAGTTTTAGAAAAGGAAATATACAGTCGGCTACATCTGACAGCAAGTAATATATTGTCCAAGTCTCAGTTCGTATTTCTAAAGGATTCTGATATTCAGAAGGCAATCTACATGGACACTAAAAATACACTTAATCCATCACTCCGTCTTCAGGCCACGAGCGGCCTACCCGGACCATCCGACTGCCGTGTCATCCTCAGGGAGGATGCAGATAGGAGGACCATGGGGTCAGCACGCCGCTCTCCCGGTCGTTATGATGGTGTTCTTGACCGAAGCCGCTACTATTCGGTCGAGTAGCTCCTCACTTGGCATCACGAGGCTGAGTGCACCCCGAAAAATAGCAACAGCGCATGGCGGCTGGATGGTCACCCATCCAAGTGCCGGTCACGCCCAACAGCGCTCAACTTCGGTGATCTCACGGGAACCGGTGTATTCACTGCGGCAAGGCCGTTGCCCCACTTAATCCATCAGACAATAAATTACAGGCTACTCATATATTCTGTGATCTGTCAAAGGCATTTGATTGCGAAAATCACAAGATCGTTTTAAGTAAATTAGAATATTCCGTTCTAACAAAAAGTGCTGCAAAATGGTTCTATTCCCGTATCTTTTATAGGAAACAAAGTATGGTGTTACAAATAACACATGAATTTAGCGATCAGGCATCAATCAACTGGCAACTAACATATGTGGCGCCCATAAGATTCCATCTTAGGGCCCTTACTTTTTCTCGCGTAAATCACTGACCTTTTATTACCAGATGTCAAGTTTGTTTTGTCTGTAAATGATATAAGAATAGCAATAAATAGCAAATCAAGTGTAGTCTTAGAATGATCGGTTAATGAAATTTTCGTCGACATTCATAAATGTTTCCTTGCCAATCCTTTCTCACTACACTTTGAAAAAATACTCTACATGCAATTCAGAACTTTTAAGAGGTTTCCCACTAGTATATGACTAAAATATGATGAGAAACAGATGGATGAAGAGGACAGTGTTAAATCCTTTATACTAAATTCACCTGGAGGAGTACACAATAGATCTGTTGAACACCTAAACAAAATATCTTTGTTGGAACGTGAATTTTATCAGACATAGGGGTATATAAAAATGAATTCTTTCCATAATGTCACATGGGATTATTTTTTGGGGTAACCTTCTAATACAACCTAGAGTTTTCCAGGTACAGCAGAAACGTGTAATAAGAATTATTTGTGGTGTGAACTCAACAACATACTGCAGAGGTCTGTTTACTGAGCTAGGGATATCACCTACTGCTTCCCAATATGTTTATACCTCAATGAAATTTGTTCTTGAAAATATATTTCACTTTCAAAGCAACAGTTTGGTTCATGGAATCAGTACTAGAAATAAGAATAACCTTCACAAAGATTTAAAGTCATTTACTTCGGTCCAAAAAGGTGTCCATTATTCAGGAACACACATTTTCAATAAGTGGGCAGCAGCCATAAAGAGTTTAAGAGAAGCCTAAGGGATTTATTGGTGTCCAAATCCCTCTAGACCATTGAGGAATTTCTTTGTACAAACAGCTGATTGTGTGTGTGTGTTTTACTAATAATATAAAATACTGTAACTATTAATGCAATCTCACTTCTGTACAACTTTAGTGTAGTAATGTGATCTTTGCAAATAAGCGTTGTAAAATGATTTTTCTATTCATTGTTTACTACCTCATATATGGAAATATGCTTAATTTTTTTTATTTATTCGACATCACTTCACTTTGAATTTGTGGAAAGTACATTAGCATACTAGTATTTGTTTTTAATAGTAAATATTGGTGTTCTCTTTCTTCTGACATGTTGTACATCCTGGGGGATCTCCTCACTATGAATCAATTGGAACGAAAAGTACCTCTAATCTAATCTAATCTTAGTATATACATTTTTCTATGGCATCGAAAGCAGTGACAATCTAGTGAATATTCATCACATTTTAACCAGATGCAAGACCTAATGTTTCACTATGTAAATTGCTTAAAGCGAGACATTCTGAACGCAAATAAACACGCAGTTCGTGTCATCACAACCAGAGCTAGCGTGTTCTGGTATCGGTGGACAGCAATAACTGAATTATATACATATTCTTTGCGTTACGGTTACCACAGACGATAAAAACACGAGACAGTGTGCGTGTACGTAATAGGTCACAAACTACCGTGTTGATATTGAAACTATCATGAACATGTTGAAAAGCGTATACAAGTATTGTTTGCACGTCATCATATTATGGAGGCGTGCTGAGAAGTAATGTCTGCGCATATTTAATTCTGTTCTCAATATTGGGTCGACTTTCCCGCTTCTCTGCCGCAAGTTCCAACCCTGCTGTTGCTAGAATGCTCCGAACTGTAGCGTGTATCACGGAAGTATGTAACGTAAGTACGTCTCTTCGTGAGAAACAGCGTGCTGTAATCGAGTTACTTAAAGCGCAAGTCCGAAGAGTTCGTCCACACACTGAGCATCATCTCCTTCAGCATGACAATGTCAGATCACACACGAGCGCTGCGACATCTCTAACAATCCGACGCCTCTGGCTCACAATCATCGATCATCCTCCAAAAGGCCTCTACTCAATCCCATCCGATTTTCATGTTTCCAAAACTTCAAAAACACCTTCGAGGACTTCACTTTGACAAAGGTAAAGGGGTGCGAGCAGAGGTGACGTTGTGCCACCATCAACAAAGGCAAACATTCTACAGTGACGCAGTCCACAAACTGATCCCTCATTGAGAGAAGTGCGTCTGTCGTAAGGATGACTATGTTGAGAAATAAATATGTCGACATCAAGAATAAAGTTGTAGAATGTTAATCAAATTTGTTTTATTTAAAAAGATTTTCACTGCTTTCACACAAAAAAATCGGAGCCGTTACTTTCCAGCACGCTCTCGTAGATACGTAACTTCCCTATTGCAGGATAACTATTAATACGTTAACAACAAAAACTGAAAGGGGGTATGAAATACACTCAACACGTCCCCCTAACTTCTAGGTCTACAATGTAAATCCATTACAGACAGAATCAGATTTCAATTACAATAGGCCGAATATCTACATAACTTGCGAGCCAAAGGAACAAGTACAATTCCCTTTCTAACTAATGGAACCGGCTGGAGTGGCCGAGTGGTTCTAGGCGCGACAGTCTGGAACCGCGCCACCGCTACGGTAGCAGTTTCGAATCCTGCCTCGGGCATGAATGTTTGTGATGCCCATAGGTTAGTTAGGTTTAAGTAGGTCTAAGTTCTAGGGGACTGATGACCTCAGAAGCTAAGTCACATAGTGCTCAGAGCCATTTGAACCATTTTAACTAATGGACTACACAGATAGGTAATTCTCGTTCCCGATGGCATTTAACTGCAGGAAACATAAATTCAGCCCTGCGAAATGTCACGAAGATGAACAGGCCTACCCAGGACAAATAAGCGTGGACAAACGCATCAAAGCAGTTTTCATACTGACGGCCTCAATAAACACGACTATTTCACAGTTTCCCTTTGCTCGTTTATAGTGACTCGATATTGCGGAATGTGTAATTGTCGCTGGTCGAACAGTTTCCTATTGGCAATAAAACCGGAGTACATTTCTGTACTTGACATCAGTTCTGTCGTAATAAATTTTAATTTCGTAGTAAATGTTTCTTACACTGGCTGAAAATGACGAAATAAAAAAATACTTTGGCGATATTTGTTTTGTGAGCATTATAATGTGGCCTAAGGAATTTTTATATGCCTAACGTTTCGTCTTCCAATGCTGAAAACATTATCAGAGGCTATAACAGTAAGCTGTTATTATCCCAAACAAGCTCAGCAGACCCAACTGTTTACACGTACCCACGCAATGGTCGGTTCGTGACGTCATGCATGGAAAAACACTGTTACTTCAAAAATCGAAAATGATGGACGATAAACCAAAGGACATTAGTCATTCACGTCACCGAGGAAGAGCATGCTGTAGTGGAAACACGCAGGCAGGCTACCAAATCCGATGGCCGCGTGTTGCCTTATCCCCCGTCTGCTGCCGCCTCGCTGTCAAATCGTGAACGCCGGCTCACATCGATTCAGAGAAGTCGCTCTCAATTCTCGTTTCCCTTTAGTCGCGCCCGGAAAAGCTCGGTTATTTCTTTTCATTTCAGAGAATGCGTTGCATCTGAGCCGTTTAACCAAAACAAACCTCGTTGCCAGAACGCAAACAAAAAGAATGAATTCCACTGAGCTGGCAGATATTTCCCGACAAAACAAGCTGGGGCACCATCAGCTGCGGCAGTACAGTCGCATTCAAATCAGAGGGAGAGGTACACAAACGAGGGTAGAAACGTATAGTCTGGGCTTCCCGCAAGCAGTAAGCTGTCGTACGCTATTCGCCAAGTGAGAATTACTCACCGGTGGACATTCTGTGATATCCCGTCTGTGTAAAGGCGCGAAAGGAAACTGTGTGAAAAAGTCATGTTTTGTTGAGGTCTTCAGGCAGAAGACTGGTTTGATGGGTCTCTCTGTTCTTATTTATCTTGAGTAAGACTCATCTTTATGGGATTCCGGAAGGCTGAGTCTTATTGTGCTGACTTTCCGTCATGTAGGGTTTCCACAAGGCTCCATTTTAGGTCCACTGCTGTTTCTCATATACATAAACGACTTTCCACCTAACATACAAAAAGCAAGTAAGTCCTTTTTCCGGGGGACTCCAGTCTTGCAATCAAGCCAAACATACATACAGAAACGGAAGAAGTAGAAAGTAACGTTCTTAAAAGCACAACAGGCTCAGTTCTATACATCTAGAGCTACTACACCGACGATAAGTGCAACAGTTTGTGAGGAAATTACTAGGGTGGACACGTCCAGCATTTTAGGTGGCCGTATTTATGAGAGTTTAAAATGGAAAGCAACACATTTTGGAACTCATAAAACAACTTAGTTCAGCCACATTTGCACTTAGAATCATTGCACATTTTGGGGAGGAACAAATCAGTAAGTTAACATATTTTGCGCATTTTCGTTATGTAATGAGATTGACAGGAAGCGCAAAATGGCTAAGCAGGAATGGCTAGGTCAAGGATTTACAAGCATATATCTCAGCTACAGCGACCTAGAAAATTAAAGGAGCTTTTGAAATAAAGAGAAGCAGCACCATCAATATCAAGAATACAGACAGAAAACCAGTCCTAAGCAAAGGAGGGAAAGCTGAAAGGTGGAAGGAATGCATAGAGGGTCTATACAAGGAAGATGAACTGGAAGACAATATTACAGAAATGGAAGAGGATGTAGATGAAGATGAGATGGAAGATACCATACTGCGAGAAGAATTTGATAGAGCACTGGAAGACCGAAGTCGAAAGAAGGCCCCAGGAGTAGACGACATTCCGTCAAAAGTACTGAGATCCTTGGGACAGCCAACAATGACAAAACTCTTCTATCTGATGTGCAAAATGAATGAGAAAGGCAAAGTATCTTCATACTTGGAGAACAATATAGTAATAAGAAAGCTTGCAAAGTAATAACACGAATTCTTTACAGATGAATGTAAAAACTGGTATAAGCCAACTTCGTGGAACACCAGTTTGAATTCCGGTGAACTATAGGAACACGCGAGGAAATGCTGTAGAGTAGATTAAGAAAAGTGAAACCTACGTTTTGACAATGTTGACTGGAGTACTCTCTTGGAAGTTCTGAAGGTAGCAGGGGTGAAATATAGGAAGCGAAGGGCTGTTTACGAATTGTACAGAAACCACATGGCACTTATAAGAGTCGATGGACATGAAAGGAAGGGAGTGAGGCAGCTTTGTAGCCTATCTCCGATGTCACTCAATCTGCATATTGAACAAGCAGTAAAGTAAACAAAAGAAAAAATAGGAGTAGGAATTAAAGTTCAGGAAGAAGAAATTACAAATTTAAGGTTCACCGATGACACTGTAACTCTGTCAGAGACAGCAAAGGACTTGGAAGAGCAGTTGAATGGAATGAACAGTGTTTTGAAGAGAAAATACAAAATGAACACCAACAAAAATAAAACAAGGACAATGGGATGTAGTCGAATTAAATCAGTGGATGCGAAGAGAATTACATTGGCAAACGAAACATTTAAAGTAGTAGGTGAGTTTTGTTATTTTCGAAGTAAAATAACTGATGATGGTCGAAGTAGAGGCGATATAAAATGTAGACTGTCATTGACAAGAAAAACCTTTATGAAGAAGAAAGGTTTGTTATCATCGAATGTAGACTTAAGTGCCAGGAACTCTTTTCTCAAAGTATTTATAGGGAGCGCAGCCATGTATGGAAGTGAAACGTGGACGATAAACGGTTTAGATAAAAAGAGGATAGAAACATGTTAAATGTGGCGCTACAGAAGGCTTCAGAAGATCAGGTGGTTAGATCACCCAACAAATGAGAATGTACTGAACAGCTTAGGGGAGACAAGAAATCTGTGGCACAACTTAAGCAAAAGACGGGATCCGTTGGTAGGACGCATTCTGAGATATCAACGGATCACCAGTTTAGTACTGGAGGGAAGTGTGGGGGGTAAAAATCGTAGAGGAAGACCAAGACATGAATACAGTAAGCAGATTCAGAAGGATGTAGGTTGCAGTAGTTATTCTACATCTACATTTATACTCCGCAAGCCAACCAACGGTGTGTGGCGGAGGGCACTTTACGTGCCACTGCCATTACCTCCCTTTCCTATTCCAGTCGCGTATGGTTCGCGGGGAGAAGGACTGCCGGAAAGCCTCGGTGCACGTTCGAATCTCTCTAATTTTACATTCGTGATCTCCTCGGGAGGTATAAGTAGGGTGAAGCAATATATTCTATACCTCATCCAGAAACGCACCCTCCCGAAACCTGGACAGCAAGCTACACCGCGATGGAGAGCGCCTCTCTTGTAGAGTCTGACAACTTGAGTTTGCTAAACATCTCCGTGACGATATCACGCTTACCAAATGACGAAACGCGCCGCTCTTCTTTGGATCTTCTCTATCTTCTCTGTCAACCCGACCTGGTATGGATCCCACACTGATGAGCTATATTCAAGTATAGGTCGAACGAGTGTTTTGTAAGCCACTTCTTTTGTTGATGGACTACATTTTCTAAGAACTCTCCCAATGAATCTTAACCTGGCACCCGCCTTACCAACAATTAATTTTATATGATCATTCCACTTCAAATCGTTCCGTATGCATACTCCCAGATATTTTACAGAAGTAACTGTTACCAGTGTTTGTTCTGCTATCATATAATCATACAATAAAAGATCATTCTTTCTACGTATTCGCAATACATTACATTCGTCTATGTTAAGGGTCAGTTGCCACTCCCTGCACCAAGTGTCTATCCGCTGCAGATCTTACTGCATTTCGCTGCAATTTTCTGATGCTGCAACTTCTCTGTATACTACAGCATCATCCGTGAAAAGTCGCATGGAATTTCCGATACTATCTACTACGTCATATATATATATATATAGAGAAAAGCAATGGTCACATAACACTCCCCTGTGGCACGCCAGAGGTTACTTTAACGTCTGTAGACGTCTCTCCATTGAGAACAACATGCTGTGTTCTGTTTGCTAAAAACTCTTCAATCCAGCCAGACACCTGGTCTCATATTCCGTAGGCTCTTACTTTATTTATCAGGCGACAGTGCGGAACTGTATCGAACGCCTTCCAGAAGTCGAGGAAAATGGCATCTACCTGGGAGCTTGTATCTAATATTTTCTGGGTCTCATGAACAAATATAGCGAGTTGGGTCTCACACGAATGCTGTTTCCGGAATCCATGTTGATTCCTACAGAGTAGATTCTGGGTTTCAAGAAACGACATGATAGTTTGGTTGGTTTGTGGGATTAAAGGGACCAGACTGCTACGGTCATCGGTCCCGTTTTCCAAGTACTAAAAACACCCACAGAGAATAAAAACGAGTAACAGAATAGAGCACAGCCGGCCGAAGTGGCCGTGCGGTTAAAGGCGCTGCAGTCTGGAACCGCAAGACCGCTACGGTCGCAGGTTCGAATCCTGCCTCGGGCATGGATGTTTGTGATGTCCTTAGGTTAGTTAGGTTTAACTAGTTCTAAGTTCTAGGGGACTAATGACCTCAGCAGTTGAGTCCCATAGTGCTCAGAGCCATTTGAGCCAATAGAGCACAGACGACACAGAACAAGAGAAACTCAGACAAAGACCAGACAAAACGAACTAAAATCACACAGATTGTGACGGTGGTTGGCCGACCATAGAAATAAAAAAGGAAAAGCCAACCACTTAAAACACATTAAAAAATCAGTTTAAAACCGGAGGCCAAAGGCCAGAATCAACACACAACAATAAGATAAAACAGAAACACTTAGATTAAATGACAAAAAACCCCTGCCCGAATAAAACGTAAAACTAAGTCAGCCGTAGCAGAGTCATCTGTTAAAAGGGCAGGGAGCGTGTCAGGCAGTGCAAACGACTGCCTGAGCGCAGCTAAAAACGGACACTCCAATAAAATATGAACCACTGATAAAACGGAGCCGCAGCGACATAGAGGCGCGTGCTCACGGCGCAATAAGTGGCCGTGCGTAAGCTGAGTGTGCCCAATGCGCAGCCGGCAGAGGACAACAGACTCCTTGCGGGAGACCCGCAAGGTCGACCGCCACACAGTCGTCGTCACCTTGATTGGACGGAGTTTGTTGGGCGTGGGCAGATTGCGCCATTCATCGTCCCAAACCGAAAGAACTTCACGGCGTAAGACTGCCAGCAAATCAGTCCCTGGGAGGCCAATCCCCAGAGATAATTTACTAGTGGCCTCTTTCGCCAGGCGGTCAACATTCTCATTGCCAGGTATCCCAACATGGCCTGGGGTCCACACGAAGACCACAGAGCGGCCGCAACGCGCAAGAGTATGCAGGGACTCATGGATAGCCATCACCAGACGAGAACGAGGAAAACACTGGGCGAGAGCTCGTAAACCGCTCAGTGAATCGCTACAGATAACGAAGGACTCACCTGAGCAGGAGCGGATAGACTCTAGGGCACGAAAGATGGCTACCAGCTCAGCAGTGTAAACGCTGCAGCCATCCGGCAAGGAACGTTGTTCGGAATAGTCCCCTAGAGTTAGCGCATACCCGACACGACCAGCAACCATCGAACCGTCAGTGTAAACAATTGCAGAGCCCTGATACGTGGCCAGGATGGAATAAAAGCGGCGGCGGAAGGCCTCTGGAGGGACTGAGTCCTTCGAGCCCTGTGCCAAGTCGAACCGAAGGCGAGGGCGAGGAACACACCATGGGGGTGTACGCAGAGGTGCACGGAAAGGAGGTGGAACAGGGAAAAACCCAAGCCCAGAGAGAAGCTCCTTGACACGTACGGCGATCGGACAACCCGATCGGGGCCGACGGTCTGGCAGATGGACGACTGACTGCGGGAACAGGACACGGTAATTTGGATGCCCGGGCAAGCTAAAAACATGGGCCGCATAAGCAGCCAGTAACTGTTGGCGTCTTATCCACAGTGGAGGGACACCTGCCTCCACTAGTATGCTGTTCACAGGGCTGGTGCGGAAAGCACCAGTGGCAAGGCGTATCCCGCTATGGAGGATTGGGTCCAGCACCCGCAACGCAGATGGGGAAGCTGAGCCATAAGCCAGGCTACCATAATCCAGACGAGACTGGATTAACGCCTGGTAGAGACGTAACAGGGTAGAGCGGTCGGCGCCCCAGCGGGTGTGGCTCAAACATCGCAGAGCATTGAGATGCCGCCAACACGCCTGTTTGAGCTGCCGGATATGAGGCAGCCAAGTCAACCGGGCATCGAAAACCACCCCCAAAAACCTGTGTGATTCCACCACTGAAAGACGTTCGCCGTTAAGAGAAAGCTGCGGCTCCGGGTGGACAGTACGTCGCCGGCAGAAATGCATAACGCAGGTCTTGGCTGCCGAAAACTGGAACCCATGAGCTACAGCCCAAGACTGCGCCTTGCGGATAGCGCCCTGTAGCTGACGTTCAACAGCTGCAAGGCCAGTAGAGCTGTAGTAAAGGCAGAAGTCGTCAGCATACAAGGAAGCGGAGACAGAATTCCCCACGGCCGCAGCGAGCCCGTTAATGGCTATTAAAAACAGGCAGACACTTAAAACAGAACCCTGCGGCACGCCGTTCTCCTGGACGTGGGAGGAACTATAGAAGGCTGCGACTTGCACGCGGAAGGTACGATACGACAGGAAATTGCGGATAAAAATCGGCAGAGGGCCCCGAAGACCCCATCCATGAAGCGTAGAAAGGATGTGATGACGCCATGTCGTATCGTACGCCTTCCGCATGTCGAAAAAGACAGCGACCAGGTGCTGACGGCGGGCAAAGGCAGTACGGATGGCCGACTCTAGGCTCACCAGATTGTCGGCGGCGGAGCGGCCTTTACGGAACCCACCCTGAGACGGAGCCAGAAGGCCCCGAGACTCCAGTACCCAATTCAAGCGCCGGCTCACCATCCGTTCGAGAAGCTTGCAAAGAACGTTGGTGAGGCTAATGGGGCGGTAGCTGTCCACCTCCAAAGGGCTCTTGCCCGGTTTCAAAACGGGGATGACAATGCCCTCCCGCTATTGCGACGGAAACTCACCCTCGACCCAGAGACGGTTGTAAAGGTCGAGGAGGCGTCGCTTGCAGTCCACTGAAAGGTGTTTCAGCATCTGACAGTGGATGCGATCGGGCCCGGGTGCGGTATCAGGGCAAGCAGCAAGGGCACTGTGAAATTCCCACTCACTCAATGGAGCATTGTAGGATTGAGAAGTGTTTGTGCGAAAAGAAAGGCTCCGACGTTCCATCCGCTCTTTAATGGAGCGGAAGGCCTGGGGGTAATTCGCAGAAGCGGAACTCATAGCAAAATGCTCCGCCAAGTGGTTTGCAATGACGTCGGAGTCAGTACAAACTGCGCCATTCAGTGAGAGCGCAGGGACGCTGACAGGGGTCCGATAGCCGTATACGCGTCGAATCTTGGCCCAGACCTGCGATGGAGTGACATGGAGGCCAATGGTGGACACATACCGCTCCCAGCACTCCTTCTTGCCTTGGCGGATAAGGAGGCGGGCCCGCGCATGCAGCCGCTTGAAAGCGATAAGGTGGTCTATGGAGGGATGTCGCTTGTGACGCTGGAGCGCCCGCCGGCGATCTTTAATCGCTTCAGCGATCTCAGGCGACCACCAAGGCACAGCCCTCCGCCGAGGGGACCCAGAAGAACGGGGAATGGCAGATTCGGCGGCAGTAACGATGCCGGTGGTGACCGATGTAACCACCGCATCAATGTCATCAGTAGAGAGAGGCTCAATAGCGGCAGTGGAGGAGAACAAGTCCCAGTCAGCCTTATTCATAGCCCATCTGCTAGGGCGCCCAGAAGAGTGACGCTGTGGTAGTGACAGAAAGATCGGAAAGTGGTCACTACCACACAGGTCGTCATGCACACTCCATTGGACAGACGGTAAGAGGCTAGGGCTACAGATTGAAAGGTCAATGGCGGAGTAGGTGCCATGCGCCACACTGAAGTGTGTGAAGGCACCATCATTTAACAGCGAGAGATCGAGCTGCGACAATAAATGCTCAACGATGGCGCCTCGACCTGTTGCCACTGACCCACCCCACAGAGGGTTATGGGCGTTGAAGTCGCCCAATAGCAAGAAAGGTGGCGGCAATTGGGCTACCAGTGCAGCCAGGACATGCTGCGAGACATCACCATCCGGTGGAAGGTAAAGACTGCAGACGGTAACAGCCTGTGGCGTCCACGCCCGTACAGCGACAGCCTCTAAAGGCGTCTGGAGAGGGACAGACTCGCTGTGCAGAGTGTGAAGGACATATATGCAGACGCCACCAGACACCCTTTCATAAGCTGCTCGGTTCTTATAATAACCCCGATAGCCACGGAGGGCGGGGGTTTGCATTGCTGGAAACCAAGTTTCCTGGAGAGCAATGCAGAAGAAAGGGTGAAGGCTGATAAGTTGGCGGAGCTCAGCTAGATGGTGGAAGAAACCGCTGCAGTTCCACTGGAGGATGGTGTTGTCCATGGCTGGGAAAGGCGTCACGGGACTGGGAAGGCAGATTACGCCGCTGGGTCACCTGCTGCCTACGATGGAGCACCCGTGCAAATGCTATCCATTGCGTCCGAGGGACCGGCGAGATCGAGGTCCTCAGCGGACGCCAGAATCTCCACCTCGGCCTCAGACGCAGAGCTGGAAGGTGGCGGTGGGGTGGCTGCCACCGCGAATTCCTCGGGCTTAGAGCTCTTCTTCTTGGATTTCTCACGCTGCTCCTTGGGTTTAACTGGCTGGGAGGGCTTCACCGATTCAGTCTCCGGGACTGAGGAGGATCGTGAAGCCCTTCGACCAGCTGGTTGCGGGCACTTACGCCACTGTCGGTCGTCAGCCTTCCCACTGGTGGAAACCTGGGAAGGGAGGGACCCAAGGGACCCCTTGCGAGCGTGAGAAGCCGAAGAAGTTGGACACTTCTCCGGCTTAGAAGCAGGGACAGACGTCCCTGATGGGGGGGGGGGATGGTGTTGCCCCTGAGGTAGGTGGCGCAGGAGCAACCCGGTGGGTAGAGCCCCCCACTGGCAAGGGGGCAGGAGGAGTCGTACCACTCAGCGATCCGGCCGGAAGTCGCGAAACTGAGGGGGCGAGCACAGGTGTTGTAGCAGCGGCGTAGGATGATGTCATTCTCACGGGATGTAATCGGTCGTATTTCCTTTTGGCCTCAGTATAAGTCAGTCGGTCCAAGGTCTTAGATTCCATGATTTTGCGTTCTTTCTGGAAGATTCTGCAGTCTGGCGAGCAAGGTGAATGGTGCTCCCCGCAGTTGACACAGATGGGAGGCGGGGCACATGGAGTATTGGGATGAGACGGGCGTCCGCAATCTCGACATGTGAGGCTGGAAGTGCAGCGGGAAGACATATGGCCGAACTTCCAGCACTTGAAACACCGCATCGGGGGAGGAATATAGGGCCTGACGTCACATCGGTAGACCATCACCTTGACCTTTTCCGGTAACGTATCACCCTCGAAGGCCAAGATGAAGGCACCGGTAGCTATTTGTTTTCCTTCGGACCCCGATGAACGCGCCGGACGAAATGTACACCGCTGCGCTCTAAGTTGGCCCGCAGCTCGTCATCAGACTGCAAAAGAAGGTCCTTATGGTAAATAACTCCCTGGACCATATTTAAACTCTTATGCGGTGTGATCGTAACAGCAACATCCCCCAACTTGTCACAAGCAAGTAACCGTCGTGACTGGGCAGAGGATGCCGTTTGTATCAGGACCGATCCAGAGCGCATTTTTGACAAGCCCTCCACCTCCCCAAACTTGTCCTCTAAATGCTCGACGAAGAACTGAGGCTTTGTGGAGAGAAAAGGCTCCCCATCAGCTCTCGTACAAACTAAGAATCAGGGCGAATAACTGCTACTGCCATCCTGAGATTTACGTTCCTCCCACGGTGAGGCCAGGAAGGGGAACGTTTTCGGATCGTACTTCTGAGCGTTAAATTGAGCCCGAGAACGCTTAGAGACTGCTGGCGGCTGGCCACCAGCGAGAGACGATGTACCACGCTTCATTGCGGGTCATCCGCCCTGATGCCACCTACTCCGACCAAGGGCCCTCCCCACGGGCGCCACCCAGCCACAGCAAAGGCCACCTGGCAGGATGGCCATTGCCGGGATTCCCGATACCCCAGGAGGATAGGCATCTACTCCTTGGCATACGTGGGAAGTTAACGGCGTAGGCATCAGTAGAGCGATCCCTGTGTTGTCAGGGGGCTACAACCAAGAGGGTACATGGCGGCCCCACCACAACGGACTGGCTACCGTGCTGGATGTTAGGTGACATGTGGTCCATGGTCGCCGTCAGTGCAGAAAGTGGCCCTGCACATTGCTTGGCAGAAAGGGCACGCAGGAGCGTATCCATGCCCAAGACATGTAGAGCGGGCAGGACTGCAACGCAACGACGAATAAGCTGGCGAAAGTTCTCAACGCAAGATGGACACAATGCACCAAGTAAGGCGCCCTGCCCAAATCGGCTCGCTCTTCGGAAAAATTTTGAGTTGTGGAGGTCAAACCCGACAGGGGACCATCACGTAAGGCCGAAACGTTTGAGACTCCTTTTAGTCGCCTCTTACGACAGGCAGGAATACCGCGGGCCTATTCTAACCCCCGAACCCGCAGGGGGGAAACGACATGATACGCGAGCAAAAAACATGTTCTAAAATTCTACAACAGATCGATGTCAGAGATATAGGTCTATAGTTTTGCGCATCTGCTCGACGACCCTTCTTGAAAACTGGAACTACCTGTGCTCTTTTCCAAGCATTTGGAACCTTCCGTTCCTCTGGAGACTTACAGCACACGGCTGTTAGAAGGGGGGGGGGGGGCAAGTTCTTTCGCGTACTCTGTGTAGAATCGAATTGGTTTCCCGTGAGGTCCAGTGGATTTTCCTCTGTTGAGTGATTTCAGTTGCTTTCATATTCCTTGGAAACTTATTTCGATGTCAGCCATTTTTTCGGTTGTGCGAGGGTTTAGAGAAGGAGCTGCAGCGCGGGCTTCCTCTGTGAAACAGCTTTGGAAAAAGGTGTTCAGTATTTCAGCTTTACGCGTGTCATCCTCTGTTTCAATGCCATTATCATCACAGAGTGTCTGGATATGCTGTTTCGATCCACTTACTGATTTAACGTAAGACCAGAACTTCCTAGGATTTTCTATCAAGTCGGTACATAGAATTTTACTTTCGAATTCACTGAACGCTTCACGCATAGCCCTCCTTACGCTAACTTTGACATCGTTTAGCTTCTGTTTGAGGGGTTTTGGCTGCGTCTAAATTTGCAGTGAAGCTCTCTTTGCTTTCGCAGTAGTTTCGTAACTTTGTTGTTGAATCACGGTGGGTTTTTCCCGTCCCTCACAGTTTCACTCGGCACGTATCTATCTAAACTGCATTTTACGATTGCCTTGAACTTTTTCCATAAACACTCAACATTGTCAGTGTCGGAACAGAAATTTTCGATTTGATCTGTTAGGTAGTCTGAAATTTGCCTCCTATTACTCTTGCTAAACAGATAAACCTTCCTCCCTTTTTTTATATTACTATTAACTTCCATATTCAGGGACGCTGCAACGGCCGTATGGTTGGTTGGTTGGTTTGTGGAAGGAGACCAGACAGCGAGGTCATCGGTCTCATCGGATTAGGGAAGGCTGGGGAAGGAAGTCGGCCGTGCCCTTTGAAAGGAACCATCCCGGCATTTGCCTGGAGCGATTTAGGGAAATCACGGAAAACCTAAATCAGGATGGCCGGACGCGGGATTGAACTGTCGTCCTCCCGAATGCGAGTCCAGTGTCTAACCACTGCGCCACCTCGCTCGGTGCAACGGCCTTATGATCACTGATTCCCTGTTCTGCGCTTACAGAGTCGAAATGTTCGGGTCTGTTTGTTATCAGTAGGTCCAAGATGTTGTCTCCACGAGTCGGTTCTCTGTTTAATTGCTGAAGGTAATTTTCGGATAGTGCACTCAGTGTAATGTCAGTCGATGCTCTGTCCCTAGCACCCGTCCTAAACATCTGAGTGTACCAGTCTATATCTAGTAAATTGAAATCTCCAACTAAGACTATAACATGCTGAGGAAATTTATGTGAAATGTATTCCAGATTTTCTCTCAGTTGTTCACCCATTAATGCTGCTGAGACAGGAGGTCGGTAAAAGGAGCCAATTATTAACCTAGCTCGGTTGTTGAGTGTAACCTCCACCCATAATAATTCACAGGAACTATCCACTTCTACTTCACTACAGGATAAACTACTACTAACAGCGACAGACACGCCATCGCCGGTTGCATGCAATCTATCCTTTGTAAACACCGTCTGTGCCTTTGTAAAAATTTCGGCAGAATTTATCTCTGGCTGCAGCCAGCTTTCGACAGCTATAACGATTTCAGCTGCGGTGCTTTCTATCAGAGCTTGAAGTTCCGGTACTTTACCAGTTTACAATTACAATACCGATTGCTGCTTGGTCCCCGCATGTCCTGACTTTGCCCCGCACCCTTTGAGGCTGCTGCCCTTTCTGTACTTGCCCGAGGCCATCTAACCTAAAAAAAAAAGCGCCCAGTCCACGCCACACAATCCCTGCTACCCGTGTAGCCACCTGCTGTGTGTAGTAGACTCCTGACCTATCCAGCGGAACCCGAAACCCCACCACCCTATGGCACAAGTCGAGGAATCTGCAGCCCACACGGTCGCAGAACCGTCTCAGCCTCTGATTCAGACCCTCCGCTAGGCTCTGTACCAAAGGTCCGCAGTCAGTCCTGTCGACGATGCTGCAAATGGTGAGCTCTGCTTTCATCCCGCTAGCGAGACTGGCAGTCTTCACCAAATCAGATAGCCGCCGGAAGCTAGAGAGGATTTCCTCCGATGCATAGCGACACTCATCATTGGTGCCGACATGAGCGACCACCTGCAGATGGGTGCACCATGTACCCTTCATGGCATCCGGAAGAACCCTTTCCACATCTAGAATGACTCCCCCCGGTATGCACGCGGAGTGCACATTGGTTTTCTTCTCCTTCCTTGCAGCCATATCCCTAAGGGGCCCCATTACGCGCCTGTCGTTGGAGCTCCCAACTACCAGCCGGAGATTAAGAGGCTTGCGCAGGACAGAGAAGCATTGAGAGCTGCATCAAACCAGTCTTCGGACTGAAGACCGCAACAAAAACAATGTGATGCGGAGTAGTGATGTTCTGGGCAAAGTGATCAATGCTTAAAAACGTGGTGTAAGACATACGTGATGGTCACCCACAATGAACTCGGGGACATTTGTTTAATTAGTTAGGCAGTTTGGCTGCTACCTCTCATTTATCCCCTCATAAAAACAGTTGCGAATAAACCACTGTAGTTCAAAAGGAATAGTGATATACATAATTACAATACCAGAAGAAAAGTTGACATTCTTTGCTCCACATTATGGTTGTTTTTATCACAAAGAGAGATGCGCACCATTGCCACCAAAATATTTCACAAGCTGTGGCAAGGTCGCGAATGATACAGTGACCTGAATATAGAATAAATTTCCTCTGCTTCACGTCTATGGTCATAATTCTTTTTTTCCATCAGACTAACGGTTTTGGCCTACAATGACCACCATAAGATCTGTTTAAAAAAATCGTGTCCTAATATAATGGAGCCATAGAGACATCGTGAAAAATTAAAAACAAATTCAGCACCAGCATCGTCAAATGTATATAAATAATAGCATATGCAAGAATCATTTTGTCAACAGCTGCTGCTGTTTCAAGATAGAAAGAACTTAGCGATTCTTTGAAGTGTAAATGGCTCATTTTGGAATTCTATGAGCTTGGTGTAACCGGAGTAGCTATATGTGGAAGTGAAAGGACAGCAATAACCTAAGAATCAAAGAAATTAAGATTAACGGAAAGAAAGTCTATTGTGTAAGAATTTATATTACACAGCGCTAGCTACATGATCATGAGTAAGATACTGGAAGTACATAAAGCTTCTCTCAAACATAACAAGTTAAGTAAACTTCCAAGAAGACGCAGCACTAGTAGCCAGTTACAGCCACCAAACAAATACAAACGCAAAACTTGGTAGCTCAAAACTCAATTAAATGGAACAATTTTGCTACGCAGGAACCGCTATTTCTGAAGACAACAGATGCAGTTCAAAAATTAAAAGAAGACTGGCTCTTGCTAGGAACATCTTCCAGAACAAATGAGGTCAGTTAATAAGAATAGATGTGAACAGCAAGCAAAGAAATGTTTTCTACAAGGACAGCGAACTCCTGTATGGAACAAAAAGTAGGAAAGTTGGTAAGAAACGCAAAGACCATTTGAAAGCAACAGAAATGTTAAGTGGAGAAAGGTAACCAAAGGGAACTGGGAACAATAGAAATATAGTGGAGATATTCTTATATAAATAGAGGAAAGAAGCAAACTTCTTAAAAGCATGGAGCAAAGGAAAGTAGAAGTGAAAGGTTATACTCTCAGATTCATTACCTTCCATAGAAAAGTCTTTGAAAGTATTGGGGGAAAGGCTAAGAGATGAACCCAGGAGATGTTGCTCTGAAGATCTCAAGAGAACGACGTCGTTCAGGAAGTGTCAGGAAATGGAGCACAAGGCCGTAGACAGACGTCGAAGCAGTTAACTACAAGGTTTGCCTTTCATGGCGGCAGTTTGGTTTGCCAACACTTCAGAGGGATCAGTTAATGGGATACCACATGTACAGTATATCGAAAAATGGTTAATGAAACGTTAAGTTCTATGGCAGACAATCTGTTACTTGAACAAGCTAGGCTTAGATAGAATCGGTCATATATAGATGATATATTTTACTTGCAAATATTGACAGAAAGAAGATGAGAAATCAATGCTGAGATACACTTTACATTCACTGATTACGAACAGGCCTTCGAGAGCGTAAGAAAAAAGGAATGACCTGTTTCCATGATTTATCCAATTATCCTTATATCTGGTTAGCCAGATCAAGTGCGGTCCCGAGTCTGTTGTATATTGAGTATCTGACACGTAACTGATAAAGGCAATTTGAGAGCTACTGAAGTGTAACATCACAACAGAAACCAACGGCGCTTATACCACCATGTTAATACGGTAGCCGTTACAGTACCAGTCCAACACAGATTAGTATGTTCTAATTCACTCAAAACTATCAAGGATACGTCTGAAACTGTTAAAGGGACAATCACTGGGAAATACATAACTACATCAAAGAAAAACGGAGAAATGAAGCCTAAATTACAGGGTGAAAATTTTAAAGTAAAAAGTCCAGGAACTAACCCACCATCATAGTTAAGTTATTATCTGAAAGGTGGCCTCATAAATATTAAACACGATCCATTACAAACATACATTCACAAAATCAGTACTTCCTATTCTACGGAAGCAGCCTACTCACGCCGTAGTAAATTCACATCAGTCTTTCCATTGTGTGCCAGCCAGTCCGCTGTAACTAGCTCTGACATCATAAATGTTGCGCAATTTAAAATCAAGTAAATAACCTGAAACGGTTCTAGCAAGTCAGGAGTAATACTAAATCAACGTGTTGAATATCAGTTCGATACCTTTAACCATTTTCGAAATTTGGACGTTTTTCTGTAAAAATCACTGGCGCAACAGAAAAGAGCTAGAGACTTACAATTTATATTTAGATTCCTTTTCCATAATAATTTAATAGAAACAGTACTTTGGATCTCGCAAATTAAGATTTTAGTTGAAATTCATGATTTTCTGGTTTTTGTCTTAAAAATTAAGGAAGCAAGATAGATAAAGTAGGCTAATAAATAAGGCTAGGATGTTTAAATTTAAGTAGAATGGAGATCCGCTATAATCATAAAGATGTGAGAAGTTTCAATTGAATAACTGTAAAACTATAGTGATAGCGTATCTCCAAAGGGCAAGTTCAGAGCTCGTCTACTGCGTGTAGTGTAATTAAATTATTTCTCTCGCCCAAAATATTTAACTTAGCCACGTCAAACTTTTATTGTGATTACTTACCTGTGTGCTGAATGCACATTTAAATTGAGAGCTTCATCAGCCATCAGCAAAAGAAGCTATGATTTATTCAACAACTTAATGTGGTGCATTATAGCCCAGCGGCTAGTCGGGAGAGCCGATTTGATCAGGCGTTCCCTTAGCCGTCCGCACCGCGGTTTTATATATAAGAATGCTGCGCAAGGAAGCAAGGCCCCAGTTCTCTCCAGACGCTGAATAGCACACCATCTGTGTCGGGAGTCGCGTCGCGTCGGTATCATTGCTATAAACAGCCTCGGATGGCGTTTGATGAACATTATCATCAAATTATGGCGAGCATTCACTTAAACATTTAATTTGGACAGTTATAGTTGCATCAGCGCATTAGACTCTGAACTGCTCTGTTAGTCAGATTGTGTGGATCCTTTCTTTCTTTCATCTGTGACTTTCAGAATATAGTGAACGTTTTTTTTTTCACGATCGTTTTTGATTATGAACCCCAGACAATCTCCTAATTCCTCAGAGCTATAAGCTGTAGCTATAAGTGTATTTCTCAGATGAAGTGGGCACTAGGAATTCTAATTACAGGCTTCACGTTTTGCTAATCACTTTCTGGTTGCCAATATTGTAGTTAGAGAGCCAGTGTTGAGAATGGCAAAAGACAGCATAAATAATAGGAACATTTTATATAACAACATAAATTCGACCAGCCGCCCCATCGGCCGGGAAACAAACTGAGTAAAAGTGAAAGTGATTTTTAAATATTCGAATTCGGGAGTGAAATGCGACATGCAACTGAGTAATAAAACAGTGATAGTGAGCTGGCACTGAGTCTAGCGGCGCTGCCGGCATCGCGAGAAGCCAGTTTCGCCTTACCGCAGTTGTCTGACGGAGCAACCGGAGCCGCGCCTGCAGTTGTGGGCCACGCAAACACACCACAGCCGTCGGAGTGCCGTCTGCAGTTCAACGCACTGCGTCGCATCAGTAATCCTGGTACGCCGCGCCGGCAACGCCTTACATCGTGCAGAAGGAACTAAGTGAAAAGCTGTTAAAAATTTTACTAACCTGCACTAAAAGACTGTCGAAAATGGAACTGCCAGAAGAAACTGAGGTTAAACTTAAATCAGAACCTCTGTCTGTTGAGGGAACTGTAAATCCAGACAACGGTTCAAGTGTAAATATGCATGAAAGTAGTAATGTTAAAGTGAAATATGAAGTATTGTCTCCTGACATTAGTGTGGGAAGGGGCAATGATTCAGTAATAGAGACCCCTGTAGTAAAGCAGAAAGCAGAAATTGTTAATTTATTGGATGATAGTTTATCTGATGAATTAAAAACGAAACAGCCATCAGAGGTGGTAGAGTTTAAAGAGGAGAAGTTAGATATGACTGATCAATCAGAAGTTTCATTTAATTTTGATGATTCTGGTGTTGGAGCTAGTTTTTCGTCACCTGAGTGTGAAAAGAAACCAGCTAGTGAGCAACCCAAAGATACTGGTGCGATTGATTTAAATGTTATATTACAAGCAATAGCTACCAGTAATGCTGAATTAAAATCTAATATAATTGAGGTAAATAACAAGATTGTG
Organism: Schistocerca nitens; assembly: GCF_023898315.1. Taxonomy (NCBI): domain Eukaryota; kingdom Metazoa; phylum Arthropoda; class Insecta; order Orthoptera; family Acrididae; genus Schistocerca; species Schistocerca nitens. The sequence continues at coordinate 543,068,926 of NC_064621.1, read as the reverse complement.
GCCAGCCAGACCAATTTTAATAAATGATTGGAGGTAATGGACGATACCTTCAAGGCTGGTTGCAATAGGTTGAAAGAGGATCTGGACAGTTTGAATTATAAAATTGATTACAACCATGAGGATATTAAGAAAAATGTTGCTCAATAATTTAATGAAATGTATAAAACAGTAAAATCCGAAGTTGCTGAGGTTCCCAAAGACTTCCAAATGGAAGATGCAAAGCTGGAGCACAAGTTAACAGAAAAGATCGAGGCGGATTCTGAACTGTGCTCAGATAGGTTTAAAGATGTTAATATAAAAGTAAACGTATGTCAATCAGATGTAGATGCAATCAGAACTGATACTACTCATATTGTGCCAAGAGTAGCTAATGTTGAAAAAATGGTTCAAATGGCTCTGAGCACTATGGGACTCAACTGCTGAGGTCATTAGTCCCCTAGAACTTAGAACTAGTTAAACCTAACTAACCTAAGGACATCACACACATCCATGCCCGAGGCAGGATTCGAACCTGCGACCGTAGCGGTCTCGCGGTTCCAGACTGCAGCGCCAGAACCGCGCGGCCACTTCGGCCGGCAGATAATGTTGAAATGAGAGTAGAAAATATTAGTACTAACATTGCTAACATTGAGAGTAAAGTAGCTTCAGTAACTTCTGGTAATGGTAGTATGCAACAAATTGTAGCTGCAAACGCCGCTTTTATCGGGTGTCGGCAGTTCTTGCGGTTCGATCCAGATAAAAATATCCACCCGCTAGATTTCTGGAACGATTTTGAAGATGTAATTCCACCAACTTGGTCTGAACGAGAGAAAATCTCATTTATTAGAAGCCATTTAGCAGGTGACGCCATGCGTTGGTCAGCTGATGTTATGTTGAAGTGTAGAACATTAGCGGAATTTAAAATAGCTTTCATTAATGAGTATTGGTCTAGTAATAAGCAAAATGAAGTGTTGAGAGAATTTTGGTGTGGAAAACGCTTCAATGCAGGCAAGGAATCTATTAAAGAGTTTGCTAGGTCATGGATTTCACGTTTGTCACATTTGTCCGAAAAGCTAAAACCTGAAATGATAATACTAGGTCTTGAAGCCAAACTGCCATGGTATTGGCAAACTAGAATTATATCTGCCCCTAGAGACAATCTGGCTCGTTTCATTGAATATTTGGAACGTGTAGAACGTGTTGCTGCCAATGAAGAGCAAGCACGTCATAACAGAAATGCTAATAACACTAGTAGTAATTTTAAGAACGAGCAGAATGGCAATGTAAACATCAGAACAGTAGGTGTTCGTCATCCTAAGAGAGGTAGGAATTGGAGAAATAGTTATCAGAACCAACAATGGCATCCAAGTGATAATAATTTTGTTCCAAACAAAATTATGCAGGTAAACAACAGTATGGAAAGCAATGCTGTGCCAGTTAACTATAATGAAAATAAAGGAAACAGTAGTAGGCCGAGGCAGGAAAACTAGTTCCCGTCTATGAGGACACTGACGCTCACCAGGCGGTTACTTTTCCTAAGCCAGTGGTTACGGGAATTGGTAAGACAGATCAGAATAGACTGAACATGTGGATGAAGAGTCGGTAGCATCTAAGGATACAACAGAAATATTAGATCACTCACAGTATTTGATAGATACGTGTTAGAGACGCTTTGTAAGTGGGAAGAGAAAGAGAAGGCGCAGCAGTGTAACGATAGGAAGGAGCTACAAAATACTGAATTGTCAGGTGAAGAAGCAGAAGAAATTCATGCTTATATTTACGATGAGGGTGATGTTCTCTTATCTAAAGTGCTTGTGCAGGAGGTTGATACTGTACTAATAGATTTAGGACAGGAGGTAAGTGAGAATGTAGAGAGTAGCCTGTTGGGGGTCGATGAACCCAGTAGCTGTGACCAGTTGTCAGTTGAGAAGGAACCCGACGATAATAGTGAAAGTGGTTTAGCTGTAACTAGTGTTATGCCCGGTCTGGAGGCGCAGAATCGCTCAGACTACAGTAATTTGGGTCATGTTCAGCAAACTAAATGTAAGAAGTCGTGCGGTGTTTCGATATGAAATTAATAGATCGACTGGAAAAGGCAGCTGAAAATGTAATTCAGGAAACCCCTACACACTTTGACCTAAATGTAATGACGACAGATGTCGATCACTTTAGTTGGAGACAAATCCAAAAGGAACTATTGGATGAATTTGAGGAACCACCTGTACAACCTAGAATAAGCCACCCTATAATAATAGTGAATATGTGGGGTATCAATGTACGTTGTCTCTTAGACAGTGGAAGTGAAGTGACTGCGATATCTCAGTCCTCCTTTGATGCATTACCTGGTAAAGACAAGCTTACAGTAATGAGGGTATCAGGACTAAGAATAATTGGTGCTACTGGCAAGGTGTCAAAAACGGTAAAGCAAGAAGTTTTGCTGCCCTTTAACATTAATGGTAATTTAATTGATCATCCATGTTTAATTGTAAACAATCTCAGTATTGAGGTTTTAATTGGCATAGATTTCTTGTCGGAATATCAGAGTGTTGTTGACTTTGAAAGAAGCCAGTTAAAAATGGTCTTGCCGACAACCAGAGTAATTACAGTACCTTTTAGTGATAAACATGTAGTAACTAATGATGAAACTTGGGAGCTGCCTATACGAGTTCTGAAAAATAGGAGATATTGGGACGAAGGTGTTAATCTTAGTACAAGTAAGCTAAACACAGAAGAAGAAGAAGCAATTATTTTGGACAAAATAAAAGCTAAATTGCAGGAAATCGATAAAATTTCAGCTAATCAGAAGGAAGAACTGAGACAGGTTCTAAAAAGGCAGCATAAGGTATTTTCAGATCGACGTGGTGTGGTCAAAGTTTATGAATGAATGCTGTAGAGAGGAGGCTGTTTTTTAACCTCCACACAGTGTGGCAGCCGTGCAGTCCCAGGTGTGTGAGATCTTCTTTCCTTTTCAGGTCTCACTCATTCTCCATCTTTCCTATCCACCAAAATTTAGGCTCTTACTCTCAAATACTAAAATCTTCCGGTATGACTATCAAGCCAGCATTAAGCTAATGAATTCTGTAGGGAGGAGGTTGTTCTGTAACCTCTACACAGTGTGGCAGCTGTGCAGTCCCAGCTGTGTGAGATCTTCTTTCCCATTTCAGATTTCACTCATTCTTCATCTTTCCTATCCACCTAAAATTTCGACCTCTTCTTTCCAACACATTAAATTTTCCTTTATGGTTATCAAGCCAATAATAAACTAATGAATTCTGTAGGGAGGAGGTTGTTCTGTAACCTCTACACAGTGTGGCAACTGTGCAGTCCCAGCTGTGTGAGATCTTCTTTCCATTTCAGGTCTCACTCATTCTTCATCTTTCCTGTCTACAAAAATTTTGACCCCTTCTTTATAATATGAAAATTTTCTGAAACCAATGAATGCTGCAGGGAGGAGGTTGTTCTCTAAACTCTACACAGTGTGACAGCTGTGCAGTCCCAGATGTGTGAGATCTTCTTTCCTTTTCAGGTCTCATTCATTCTTCATCTTTCCTGTCTACAAAATTTTCGACCTCTTCTTTCAAAAAAAAAAAAAAAAATTCCGTCATGGCTATCAAGCCATGAGTTCTGTAATCATTCTATCCACCGATTAGTGAAGAAAATACCTAATGTGACAAACCTAACAGTGACATAAACAATAGAGAAGTATGATGAAATTAAGATACAATGTATTTGAGTAACAAGTATGTATAGAACCCTGGTAATATTATAAGTACAAAGTTGTTGTTTTATTGGAAATGGTCCCACAATAATATTTTAAAAAGATATACTAATTCGTGTTCAAGCAGTATCTGAAGTGGCAGTGAAACCTATTGTATGCTGTAGAGCTAACTAATTAATAGTAAAAGAGATTGCTTAGTGTTATGAAAAATATGCAGATAAGTTGTAAAAATGAACTCACCTTGTGTAGCAAGGAATGGCAGTGTAATAGAATTGAACAGTGTTTGTGGTTGAGACGTGAAGGACACGTCTTTGAAATATTTATAAGGTTGGAGCTGGCCGTTATTTGGTGTACTGTGTGACAGGACACACCTACACGTATTGAGGTTATGAGTTGGAGGTGTGAATGCGACCATAGGTACCCTTATGTTAGATGAGACAGAGTAGCTCATGGTGTCCTATAGGTTTAAGGAATTTAGCATTACGCTTGTCCATAATTACTTAATGCACTTTAGTGGTAGGTCGAGAGAGACTACCTGTGGTTTCAGCGTCCGATCGAGTGGAGATGGATTGCCACGTGAGCAAACTGATCAGCTGCAATACACTACAGATATGAAATAAATGTGCTATCCTATGCTTTAAATGTTAATAGAGTGAGTGTTAAATAAGTACATACACTAGCAACATACTTGAGTAACATAATGGCAGATGTGAAACATTATTTATAGCTCAGCATAAATACACTTTGATGAAGTAAGTACATAATTGCAAATGTGGAACTGACACAGCAGCAGAGGACCAATAAATGGATTTAGTAGTCAACTAAACGTAGTGTGTTTTGAACACTCAGAACTGTACTATTACCAAAAGTTACTCACATGTACAAAGAAACTGAGAAAACAACTGCTAATCAAATATACTCATACTATCTCTAAGAATAAGGTAATCGAAGATGAGTCAGCTAAGTGAATAAAATACAAATGTATCAGGAATGTACCGAGCATTGGTTCAGTGTTCCGGCCCAGAAATAATAAATTCAGATTAAATAGGATTTACAAAATTGTTAAGGCTTTCGTGGCCACTTGTTGACAAACTGCCTATTGGCTTCTGTCTCGGGTTCTTCGGCCGACGTTCATCTAATGATTTTTCTGACGTTTTGCCAGCACGAGTGGCTGGCATTGTCAAAGCTTCACCCTCCATTGCCGGTGGTGAACTGGAGGCGAGCTCGCGGCCGCAGACTACATGTACCTGGCGCGCCAACGTCCGAGGGCTTCTCCGCGGTCATTTCCGGTGCGGTTCTCCTCTTGCTACCTGCGACGGTCGTTCGCTGCAGTACGGGAAGCCAGGATCCGTTTACCTTAAGGCTTTCCTCTTTCTTGCTGAAACTGTTCGCGTGTTTTTGGATTTCTACAGCTTCTCTAAACAAGCGCGTGTGATGGTGCTTCTCTACAGCCAGAAGTTCTGGCTGTAGAGAAGCACTATCACACGCGCTTGTTTAGAGAAGCTGTAGAAATCCAAAAACACGCGAACAGTTTCAACAAGAAAGAGGAAAGCCTTAAGGTAAACGGATCCTGGCTTCCCGTACTGCAGCGAACGACCGTCGCAGGTAGCAAGAGGAGAACCGCACCGGAAATGACCGCGGAGAAGCCCTCGGACGTTGGCGCGCCAGGTACATATAGTCTGCGGCCGCGAGCTCGCCTCCAGTTCACCACCGGCAATGGAGGGTGAAGCTTTGACAATGCCAGCCACTCGTGCTGGCGAAACGTCAGAAAAATCATTAGATGAACGTCGGCCGAAGAACCCGAGACAGAAGCCAATAGGCAGTTTGTAAATAGGATTTATGATTGTATGCCTTGAGCATAAATTTTCTCTAGTATGTGACTAACGGCATTTTGAGGCATTTCTTTACCGATTTTATGACAGTCAAGTAACCGTGAGAGTAAAATTAAAAAGGTTCTGTTAACTTTGTTCCAGCAAAATATTGAAGGATAAGATGTATATATCCCCATCTCATTGTGACCCACCCTTAGATATTAAGTGAACAGAAACTGAGGCACTCTTTTTGTTTGTTCTACACCACAAACCAGATAATGGCAGCCTGGTAGCTGCGTGAAAGCGTGGAGTGACTTGGACACAACTCACAGTGACCCCTCCCCTTTCCCCTTGTAATTTAGAGTGAACGTGAAGGACGCACACCATAGCAACTTCCCCTCCTCTACCCTTGTGAATGGAAGTGCAGAACGCCAGCCAAAGCGGCTACAACCACGTGTGTAAAAATAATTTGTGAAATTTTCTTTCAGGTTTAGAAAAGACTGCTAAGATATTTTCTTTGAATTTGTGTATGTAAAAATGTTTTTAATGGATTTAAGATTTTCATAATTTTACATATGTTTATGTGTTTGTTTGTCTAAGGCAATATGTATGCCAAAGTGTTTCATTGATTTTGCTTAAATTTTGAGGGAAAATGTTGCTTAAGAGGCAGTGAACATGCCAAAAATTTAAATAATTAAAGTAGATAATCAGTTTTCTTTTAATATTTCTATATGTTTACATTTCAATTTTAAATTTTCATAGGGAGTTAAGCTGTACTCTTGCTTCCCCTTTTGTAATTAATTTTTTTTCGGTCATTAACATTCAAAAAAAAAATTAAGTAGAGGGTGATGTAGGGAAGCAGCCTACTCACGCCGTAGTAAATTCACATCAGTCTTTCCATTGTGTGCCAGCCAGTCCGCTGTAACTAGCTCTGACGTCATAAATGTTGCGCAATACTTTTAAAATCAAGTAAATAACCTGAAACTGTTCTAGCATGTCAGGAGTAATACTAAATCAACATGTGGTGAATATCAGTTCGATAACTTTAACCATTTTCGAAATTTGGACGTTTCTCTGTAAAAATCACTGGCGCAACAGAAAAGAGCTAGAGACTTAAAAATTTATATTTAGATTCCTTTTCCATAATAATTTAATAGAAACAGTACTTTGGATCTCGCAAATTAAGGTTTTAGTTGAAATTCATGATTTTCTGGTTTTTGTCTTAAAAATTAAGGAAGCAAGATAGATAAAGTAGGCTAATAAATAAGGCTAGGATGTTTGAAATTAAGTAGACTGGAGATCCGCTATAATCATAAAGATGTGAGAAGTTTCAATTGAATAACTGTAAAACTATAGTGATAGCGTATCTCCAAAGGGCAAGTTCAGAGCTCGTCTACTGCGTGTAGTGTAATTAAATTATTTCTCTCGCCCAAAATATTTAACTTAGCCACGTCAAACTTTTATTGTGATTACTTACCTGTGTGCTGAATGCACATTTAAATTGAGAGCTTCATCAGCCATCAGCAAAAGAAGCTATGATTTATTCAACAACTTAATGTGGTGCATTATAGCCCAGCGGCTAGTCGGGAGAGCCGATTTGATCAGGCGTTCCCTTAGCCGTCCGCACCGCGGTTTTACATATAAGAACGCTGCGCGAGGAAGCAAGGCCCCAGTTCTCTCCAGACGCTGAATAGCACACCATCTGTGTCAGGAGTCGCGTCGCGTCGGTATCATTGCTATAAACAGCCTCGGATGCCATATTAAGTTACTTGGGATACGGGTAACCATGAAATCATTTTCGAGTGAAGTGTTAATTCTGGGATGACTTTAATTATCTATCTTCAGTTTGCGTATGTCGTAAACTACTTTTGATGTGTCAGCTAACGAATTAAATGAATTCTTCTCTGCACCTCTGAATACCCGCACGGCTGATAATTACCGTCAACAAGAATCCCCAAACAGGATAACTAACAACGATACCTTCCATCTAAAGCATGTAACAACAAATACGGCAAGAAAAGCAATAATGAGAATCTCTTCTGATGCAATAGGCAACAACAGTATCGGTATAACCATTATTAAGAATGTTGCCGATATCTTAGTACCTGTCTTAACTGACATATTTAATTTTTCCCTCGTGAACGGAATATACCCCACTGCATGGAAAAGAAGCATAATTCGACCCATCCCTAAGATCGAAAACCCGCAACTGCCTAGTGATTACCGACCAATTAGCATACTGCCTGCTGTTTCCAAAGCACTTGAATATATTGTTCATGACCAAATCACTGAACACTTGCATGAATTCAGCCTATATGACAAATTTTAATCTGGTTTCCGTAAACATCACAGCACAAACACTGCTCTAATTAAAGTAACTGATGACCTGAAATATGCCATCGACAATCGAAAGGCAACAATATTGACGCTACTGGACTTCAGCAAAGCTTTTGACACTGTTAACTTTGACATATTGCTCATAAAAATGCAACAGCTTAATTTCTCTGATAGTGCAATGAGATGGTTTGAAAGCTACTTAAAAGACAGACAGCAATGTGTTGTCTGCGTAAATGAAAAATCTTCCTGGAAACATGTTTCCTCAGGAGTGCCACAAGGATCAGTCTTAGGACCACTTTTGTTTTCTTTATATGTCAACGATATTTCGTCGGTTCTGTCCTCCTGTAAATATCATTTCTATGTCGACGACCTCCAGCTCTACCTAAGCGTCAGACCTGAAGATGTAAACACTGCAATCGCTCAGATGAATGATGATCTGTCCTCAGTAGTGACATGGGCGAAAAACCAGGGGCTTAAACTAAATGCAAAAAAGACGCAAGTAATCTTAATAGCCCATCAGAAATTAATAAGTTCAGATTTCCGCGAACGGCTACCTCCCATTCTGCTCGACGGTACTCCAATACCATATCAGAAAACAGTGAAGAACTTGGGTGTAACTCTGGATGAGCATCTCAACTGGGCGGAGAATACAGTCGCAGTGTGCCGAAAGACGTCTGCTTGTCTCTCTGCTCTCAAAAAGTTTCGGAACATGTTTCCACAGGACTTGAAACGCCAGCTCGTGCAAGCACTTGTTCTACCGAACCTCCACTATGGTGACGTGATTCAACAAGGCATGAGTAGTGAAAACAAAAGACAGCTAGAGCTAACCATGAATACCTGTGTGCGTTACACCTGCAACATTCGCGATATGATCATGTTAGTGCTTCATAATCCGAGCTATGGTGGCTGCGGCCGGACAAATTGCGTGACTACCACACTCTATTTCTACTTCACCGACTCCTCGTCGCGCAAGCACCCCAGTACCTTGCTTCAGAGATTAAAAACCTGTCATGCCATCATAATCAAAACACGAGGTCACTCTTATTTGGTATCCTAACTGTGCCCACTCACAAAACAAAAACTTTTGCAAACTCCTTCTCAGTCGCCGCTGTCCGCCTCTGGAACAAATTGCCCCTTACATTGCGCAAAATTCAATCTCCTGCTGCTTTCAAGAAGAAGTTAAAGCATTTCCTACTATCATCCTCATAAAGTTCTCCACAAAATTAATGTACAAGGCCAATCCCCTCATCTGTCAAATAGCAAAGCTAGCGTATCCTATCTTGCTCCTGAGATGCCTCCCTTTTCATCTATCTCTATTAGCCACGCAATCTTCTTTTCCTTTATATTTCCTTAATTATATTTCATCATGTCTCTCTATTCTTCTCCTCCCTTCACCATGTCTCCCTCATACTCTCTGCTGCCGGCACTCCTATATAAAATCTGTCTCTTCAATAATGTCTAATTATAACAGTACTTATGACTACGAATATAAACTCTATATGTATGTATTTTTCCAGGTGTACCTTTCTAATCCTTTATTTCACTTTTTGTACTAGATGTAGTTTAACATGCCTACTAAAACATATGAATGTAAAATAAGTAGAATGCCTGGTTAGATGTAAGAGAGGGCCTCATGGCCCTAATCTTGCCAGGTTAAATAAATAAATAAATAAATAAATAAATATTTTCACGTGCCGTCGCGGGACAAACATTCTACCATTATTTAGCGTGGCGTTTGATGAACATTATCATCAAATTATGGCGAGCATTCACTTAAACACTTAATTTGGACAGTTATAGTTGCATCAGCGCATTAGACTCTGAACTGCTCTGTTAGTCAGATTGTGTGGACCCTTTCTTTTTTTCATCTGTGACTTTCAGAATATAGTGAACGTTTTTTTTCACGATCGTTTTTGATTATGAATCCCAGACAATATCCTAATTCCTCAGAGCTATAAGCTGTAGCTATAAATGTATTTCTCAGATGAAGTGGGCACAAGGAATTCTAGTTACAGGCTTCACGTTTTGCTAATCACTTTCTGGTTGCCAATATTGTAGTTAGAGAGCCAGTGTTGAGAACGGCAAAAGACAGCATAAATAATAGTAACATTTTATATAACAACATAAATTCCACCAGCCGCCCCACACTATCCACAGCTACAACATTTGCACGTAAACATTTGCGCCTTGTAGCCACATCCTCAACTTCTGAAAAACTGTTCTCAAAAAAAGAATGTTTTTTGTCAGCAACGAAACAGACTGAAGGGGAAACTACTCTCTAAATCTTATTTTTACAGCCTCTGGGCAATAAGTTACGGAAAAAATAATGTAAGTTATTGATGCAATTGACTGTTACATTGGAAAACATGGAATTTGTGTAATATTCTACAACTGTAGAATTTTACACCAGCGTACCGTGATTTTTCGTTCATGTTATATTTTTTATTAATAAATTTCATATTAAGAGTTTTAACTTTTTACGTTTTTCTTTAAATTTGTCATTTAACAGCGATATTTGGGGTCGTTTACCATCATCCATTGACATTTAGACTCAGGTGATGCACCAACGATTTGCCAGTTCTGTACCTCACTCTGACCAACTTCGTTTACAACAATGACGCTTCCTATGGATGCTGCAGCATAGATCTAACATTGGTGTTCCGTGGTTGTTCTTTCAGAAATACAGCGAGTTGACAGTGAATGAATCAAGATAATAGGAAAGTTTTCGGGATATCAAGACTGAAGAATTTACAGAGAGTGTACCTTCAGTTTTGGCAGGTCCAGTGACATGAACTGGTTTAAATCTACAAACAATATTTAAAAAAAACTTCTGATATCTTGAGGCTTCGGCACCTCAATCGGTAAAAATGGAACCCTTATAGGAATACTCTGTTGCCGTTTTTCTGTTTGCCCGACTGTTAAAAAACCAGTCTTCTCAGAAACGGGTGGATATATCAAGTTGAAATTTATTTCACGTACTAAGATCTACGGTTCTTGGCTGTGTAAAAATTTAAACTTCTGAGTTAAACTTAATGCAATCAATAGTTACGTCCATTCACGTCAAATATCCTAACACCTGCAAACTCACTCACCAAAACCTATAGGGCATCTCCAGTTGGGCTAGAATTGTGAAATGCTGCAAGAAGCAAGGTTTCACAGTAAAGGAAAAAATCCGAAAATTGTGAATTTGTAATTATATCACACAAAAAAATTTATCGCTTGTTGTCCAAATATGTCTCTGACCGTCTGCCTGTTAAGACATTTTCTCTCATGAACGGATAGACAAATCACACTGAAATTTTGTAACACAAAAATTGATGGTCCCTTGGCGGTGTAATAAATGTAAGCTTCTAAATAAGTGCAATGAAAAGATACGGCCATTTATGTCACATAATTTGGTACTCATGACAACCTACATGGTGCCTCCAGTTGACCAAGACTCATGAAAATGGGCAAATAGTAAGATTTCATAGTACAAGTAAAAGAAAAATCAGGCCATTGTTAATTTGTGTTTATTGTATTACTGTAGCACAGAATTACGATGAAGATACTACTTGAATTTTTACCCTGAACTGTGAAACGATTTAACATGTACTCACATGTAACACAAAAACAGTTGATTGTAATCGGACAGTAATGTAGTTCGTTCCACACGATCGTGAATTTTACTTATAGGTGTATTCTTTAAATAATTCACGTTCGGCGAGCAAAATTTACTACAACGCGGCGTTACAAGTAAGCTTCTGGAGTAGCTCATGAAGCTGTCAGTAACATATTGCACAGAATTTATACTGAACTGTGTTGCAGCGGCTGCCCTTACCTTGAAAAGAGCTGGAGTGATGTCGCACCGGCGGACCAGGAACGGGCTGTGTGGGCTCCCACCTCTGGACACTAGTTGTTACATATATGCACACACATAATAATGCAGTTTGCAGCAGGCACCGTGAACTTAAATGTGAACGTAAAACGGAACGATCGGACCCTCAGCTGACTCGTGTCAGGATTAACGGACGGCGTACGTTCCGACTGTCCCACTAAAACTCCGCGACGCGAATGAATTAACGGTCGTTTTGCGCTCTCGACCAGAACCGTGTGTGTTTGTTGATGGGGGGCGTGTCGTTAGGGGAGGGGCAGTTAACTGCGTCCTTCTCAAGGTCGCGCAGAAGGGAGGGGGAATGTACGTTCCTTCCGGGATGCGCTAATTGCCGAGCGATGTGGAAAATTCCTGTGCGGGTTCGCGCTATGCAGATAATGCTGGCGGACGGTACATTGTTCCAATATTATCGAGCTTCTTACGTATTTCATATGGCTGTTTAGAAGCCTTAGTACACACCTTACTTAGCCTGTCTTCATCTTTCTCTCGTGATCCCAATACAAGACACACAAGGTGTGATCAAAAAGTAACGGGAATTTTTTAATATCGCGCGCTCTAAACATCCGACTAAATTTTTTTTATTTTGTTAGTGCACGTGTTCCTGATGCATGTCTGCATTTTTTCAGCTGTTTTAAATATCTAGTTTATTGCTGATAATCGAAAATATTATACGCCTTTTCGAGTGCTCGGCGAAATTTACTTTCGAAAAAGATGGATCAAAGGATTTGCATTAAATTTTGCTTGAAAAATGGAAAGAAGTGTAGCAGCATGTTCGAAACGTTGACTGTGGCTTTTGGCGAATCTACTACAATAAGACAAGAGTTTACCACTGGTATAAAAGGTTCAAAGAGGGTCAATAAAACACTCTAAATGACGACCGCCCTGGGCGCCACAACACATCAGTTACGACCGTGTGGAAGAAGTGATGAAAATCGTTCTGGATAACCGCCGAATCAGCATCAGAGAGGTTGCTGATGATGTCGGTATATCCGTTGGCTCGTGCCAAACAATTATTTCGGATGTCTTGAGCACCAACCTTGTAGCGGCAAAGCTTATTCCGATATTGTTTGAATTTGGCCACAAACAACGTCATTTGAATGTTGCTCAGAAACTGCTGAATGAAGTCGACACCGATCCAGAACTTTTAAAGTACGCTGTAACAGGTGACGAAACGTGCGTATACGGGCATGACGTCGTATCCAAGGCCCAGTCTTCTCAATGGAAACTACCTGAAGAGCCAACACCGAAAAAATAATCGAAAAGTCCGACCAATTATCAAGGTTCTTCTCACTGTTTTCTTCGAGTACAGTGGGGTAGTGCATCATGAGATCCTGCCTTATGGTCGTACGGTCGATAAGGAATACTACCTGGAAACTGTGCGCCGTTCGCTTGAAGTAATCCGAAGAAAATGACCAGAGTTGTGATAAAACCACTCGTGAAAATTGCTCACTCACGCCTCAATCCTTGTTCGTGAGTTTTGGGCGAAAAAAGAAACGGTTATGTCGCCTAAGCTATCGTATTCTACATGTACATCTACATAGATAATCCGCAAGCCATGGTACGCTGCCTGGCGGATGGCACGCTGTATCCCTACTTCCTGTCCTCTGCTACTCGCAAATAGAGCGAGGGAAAAATCAACTCTATTCACCAGACAAGGCCTCCAGCGGCTTCTTACATTCCCGACGCTGAAGAGAACCGCGAAAGGATGTCGTTTTGCCAGCATTGGTGAGATAAAAATGGAATCACTGAAGGAGCTGAACACCATAACGAAAAGTGGGTTCCAGAAGTGTTTTCAAAATCGGAAAAAGCTCTGGCACTGGTGTATTATATCTGAGGAGGATTACTTTGGAGCGGACAAAATTAATTTTGACGAACAAATACACATTCTTTAAGAAACACAAAAATTCCCGATACTTTTCTATCACAGCTCGTATGTTAGCGGCAGCATAACTGTCTCAGAGCTGTCTTCGAATTCAGTTTCGGTAGTCGTGAGAACTATGCCGTCCCTCTTCCTAGGAGAAATCACAGGATGTCAAGTGCAGTGACCTCGGAGGTCAGCTGAAAAATATTAAGTCACTGGCTGTTTACGATTAATTAAAGGCTCGGTACAGTTTCATTCAGATATTCACTCCAGTGAAGGGTGCCTCATCTTGTTGAAAAATGAAATTTTCCTCTTTCAGCCTCGGGAACAACCAGTTTTCTAGAAACACGTATGGAAATAGTTCGAATTAGTACTACATTTTAGTCACAAACACGACAGCAACCAGGATTCTTTCCTTCATACACACACACCCCGTATCTAAAAACTACAAACTATCTACATCATCTATGTATGTCACATCCATTTGGAGGATGGGTCTGGTACGTCAACCTGAAATGCCTTTGCATAGTAATCACGGAATAACACTTCGCAAACTTGGGAACACAAAATGATTTCTGCAGCGGAGTAGCCATTTTCCAAACTGTGCCGGTAACCGCGCAAACAGAAGACAAACGAAATCTACCGACAATGAATGTAAACTAGACAATATATTCGTTCTTCCGATAACCGAGCCATGCCGCAGACATCGATAGTTTCGGCAGAACAATACTTTGTCCTACCTATGTTCTTTTTGCAACACCCTGTATTTTGTAAGTACGTGATGCGTAATGATAACATAGATTCAGTCGTACGAAAGACAAGTATTACACTTCAGTTCGTTCGTGGGATGGTGGCAAAATGCAGTCAGTACTCAAAGAAGACTGCTTCTGGGTCAGTCACTTATTTATTTTGCCGCTGTGCTTTGAGATGGCTCATGCCATCAACTTCAGGCGAAGAATTGTTGAATTAACATAGCTAGTGTTACAGAAGGTCACAGCCGGCCGAGGTGGCCGAGCGGTTCTGGGCGCTACAGTCTGGAACCGCGCGACCGCTACGGTCGGAGGTTCGAATCCTGCCTCGGGCATTGATGTGTGTGATGTCCTTAGGTTAGTTAGGTTTAAGTAGTTCTAAGTTCTAGGGGACTGATGACCTCAGAAGTTAAGTCCCATAGTGCTCAGAGCCATTTGAACCATTTGAACTGAAGGTCACAGACGGCTTCCCACACAAGACGACCAGGAGAAATGTAGATTATGTTTGCTTTTTAGAAAAGACACCATTAAAATTAGAAAAACATGAAGTTGTGAGACTAAGCTATATTTACAGGAGAAGTAGAGTCGTAAAATACCTGCACACTGCTACTTGTAGTAAACCTTCTCCACTTTACATTATGTTTACACTGTTACTCCAAAAACGTTACACATGTTAGAGATATGCTTGCTTACACTGGATACACAGATCATTGAAGGGTGTAAAAGTTAGAGCTTGGCTATTCGTTACTATAGACCACAATTTAATTATTATATTAAATGGCTACAGATCAGGATTCGTCTTTTGCCCAAGAAAAAGCTCCATAAAAACAAAATTGTAAGACCACATCCAGAATACCTTACTTTAAACCAGACACAAATATTAAACAAAGTTAAATGGAGAAAACGACAGACTGGACACAACTTTCAGGAAGAATCCGAGAGGCCATGAAACTAGCACAAGCACCACGCACAAGGAAACACCGTTGGTGGAACCACACATGTGACCATGATATTGACCAACGAATCAGTGCATGGAAAAAATTTAATAGCCATAAATCGCAAGAGAACTGGATGAACTTCCTGAAAACACAGAAAAAATCAAGCAAAATCATTCGCAGTGAAAAACGACAGTATGATATACGGCGTCTGACGGAGATCGAATCGGACTTTACGAAGAACAATACAAGGAACTTCTACAGAACGTTCAGAGAAAATAAGACTGGACATCAACCACCCAACTTTTGCTTCAGAAGACCGGATGGAACCCTGGAAACCAATACCAAAAACAATTGTGACATTCTGGCAAAATACTTTGAAAAACTCCTCAACACGGACCCCCCCCTATTGAAAAAAAGATGACAGAAACGAACACGTACAATCTAGACAGTGAACCTCCAACTCTAGAAGAAGTTACAGAAATAATCAAGTCACTCAACAATCGTAGAGCAGCAGCAGAAGACGGCATCATCGCCGAAATCTGGAAGTTACAAGACCCAGAACTCACCAAAGACATCCATAGGATCTTGGAAGATATCTGGAAGACCACGAAAATTCCTGACGACTGGAAAACTGCCATGATACACCCACTACACAAAAAAGGTGACAAGACTGACCCGAACAACTACAGAGGAATATCCCTACTACCGATCACATACAAGATCCTCTCTAAAGCTTTACTAAATAGACTAGAACGCCAGACCGTCTACTTGATTGGGAAATAACAAGCAGGCTTCCGTAAAGGGCGGTCTTGTGCGGAACAAACGTGGAACCTGAAAATGATTTTACAACACGAACAGAAGCTGATCATTACCTTTGTCGACTTCAAAAAGGCGTACGACTCTATCGGCCGGAAAACTCTCTTCAAAATTCCAGCAGAATACAAAGTAGACAATAAAACACGGACTATCATAGAGCAAACCTTGACCAACAAGACCTCCAAAG
Source organism: Schistocerca nitens (assembly GCF_023898315.1). Classification (NCBI taxonomy): domain Eukaryota; kingdom Metazoa; phylum Arthropoda; class Insecta; order Orthoptera; family Acrididae; genus Schistocerca; species Schistocerca nitens. The sequence goes on along the minus strand of NC_064621.1, from coordinate 543,052,656 downwards.
TAATGTTCTGTGGGGAACTATCAGAGCCCTTTGAAATTCGCACAGGTGTCCGACAAGGTGATGGCCTCTCACCTCTCCTTTTCAATCTAGTGTTAGATAAGGTAATAAAAGAATGGGAAACATCACAACAGGGTATAACCTTAGGAAGCATGCAGATTAAATGCCTGGCCTTTGCAGACGATTTGGCGATTGTCACGAAAGGTATAAACGAAACAAAAGACGCTATTGAAAAACTACACGAAATCGCTTCCAAAACTGGACTACCGATCTCTTACGAAAAGACACAGTTTATGAGCACAAAGAAACTTTCATCTCTGAACACAAAGTACGGCACGATTTACAAAGCGGCAAACTTCCAATACCTCGGTGAAACACTAAAAATGAGCGGACATGACTCAAACGAAGATATAAAATCAAACTGGACAAGGCATACAAAGTAGTGTGGAATCATTACAACAAGAAGTCTGTTTCACAAAAAGCCAAATTACGCTACTACGACACGGTGGTGGTACCCGAGGCACTATATGCAGCAGAGACCACACTAATCCTAGTGCATACACGTATCAGACAACTAGAAATAGTAGAACGGAAAATACTTAGGAAAATATTTGGCGCAACTAACAACAATGGAATATGGATCAAGAAACCTACAGAGGAACTATACAAATATACGGAGACAATCATAGAAAAGATTAGAAAACGCAGACTACAATTCTGTGGACACCTATACAGAATGCCATCACACAGACTGACCAAACAGATCTCTGACTGAGTAACCACTAGAAACAACAAATGGGTGGCAGAGGTAAAAAATGACCTGAACCAACTCACCATAACAGCAGACACAATAAACGAAAGAATAAAATTCAAAAACATCATTAATAAAAGCAAACTACATGAGATACACTGTGACAAACGAACAGGCGTAAAATGGGCCGAAGAACGCAAGCAAGATCACAGCCGGAAGATGAAAGAAATATGGGCAACCAAAAAGGCAATCAAGATGAAGCCGAAGACACAAAGCCGACAAGAAGCATGGACAGAGGACCGGAAACAGAAACACAGCGAGCGAATGAGGAAAGATTGGGCAGCAAGGAGGGCAGAAAAAGGAACTGGCCATGTAGTTTAGTCCAACTGCTCTCTTTAAGGGCAAAACACCAATAATAATAAATGGCTATATATAAGATTACAACATGTTTGAAGAGATTTCGGGATTGCAGTCGGTCGTCGTAAACTACACTTCAAGGTATTTCGACTGGACACCTGCCACTCTTCTTCAAGTGAGCCATCGAAGACTGACGAAGACGTCTCCGTTCTGCCTTGTACAGCGGTCTGGGAGTATTGCCGTGCATGTGTAAGAATAATGGTGACAGAAAGGCATTCAATGGAGTATGAAAAAACTTTAATTTTGGCCACAGCAACATCTTTTTGGGACTCCACTATAAGAGAATCCGTTGAAATACGCATCATGGAAAATCTAATGAACCGTGACAGCGGCTACTGACTGGATAATGCGTGGAATACCGTCGTCTCGGAGATTTGCTCCAGGCAAGAACGCCAATATTCCGATGACTGCGGCGGGCGGCAACGCCGAAGACAGCTGATGGTTCAAATGGCTCTGAGCACTATGGGACTTAACTGCTGAGGTCATCAGTCCCCTAGAACTTAGAACTAGTTAAACCTAACTAACCTAAGGACATCACACACATCCATGCCCGAAGCAGGATTCGAACCTGCGACCGAAGACAGCTGATGTCTGCACCGTGACTCTGACGCATGCGCGACAATACTCTCAGAGCGCTACATAAGGCGGAGCAGAGGACCTCTTCATTACCGCAGATATGCCCAAGCCACCCCCACCTTTCCACCTCCTCCAATATGCTGATGACACCGCCTTCCTGGCTCTCTGTCCTACCCTTTACCGGTCCCAACACATTCTCCAAACCCATCTTGATCAGTTCACCACTTGGTGTAACCAGTAGTTCCTTCATATCAACCCCTCCAAAACCCAGGCAATCCTCGTAGGCCGCACCACCTGCTCCTTTGGTGTCCATGATTTCTACCTCACCATTTACGGTCGTCCCATTGAGCTCACCCCCAACCTGAGATACCTTGGCCTCACCCTCGACCGTCACCTCACCTGGACCCCTTATCTCTTGACCATACAGCAGAAAGCGCATTCCCACCTCTGCCTCCTGAAACTCCTGTCTGGCCAGACACGGGGATTGCATCCTTCCACCCTCCTCCACAGCTACAAATCCCTCATCCGCCCTATCCTCTGTTATGCCAGCATTGCCTGGATCTCTGCCCCCACCCTACTTTTATAAGGCCCCGTCAACTCCTAGAATGCCATGCGCTCTGCCTTGCCTTCCATATCTGTCTTCTTTCCCCCACACTCCTGTATGACCTCACCCCTTCCCCCACCTCCTCCAACATCTCCTCGTCCTTTACATTGCCCACAGGTGTGATCTCCCCCCCCCATGGTTTCCTCCTTCCTCTCCACCCCCCACCCACTGCCATGCCTCTATTGCTATATCCCTCCCTCTCTCTACCTCCACACCCTCCATCTCTTTCATCAGCACAATGTTTGCAGCTCCCCATCCCAGATGTTGAACTTTGCCATGACATCTACCCTTCCTACAAACTGTAGACTGGCCTTGTTCCTCCCCCCCTCCCCAGAGCCCCCTTTTTCCTTCCCCCTACTTCACCCAGAGCGGATTTCCCTCCTTCCCCCTGAGTCTCTGCACCCCCTCCTCGGCTGTTTTCCTCTATCCCTTCCCTCCCCAGCTCTCTTTCGATGCGCCCCCCTCCTCATCTCCCTTTCTCTTCTCTCCTTCTCGCCTCCTTTTCGCTTCTCCTTTGTCCATGCCCCCCTAGCAGATCCTCCCAGGTTTTTCTTCATGATCAAGTGCACTGCGTTAGTCTTGTGTTCGGTGCCGTTATACAGTGTCATCTAGTGATGTGATTTTAATTATGTGCTCGACCTGTATATAGTCTGTGATGGTTCATGTGCTTTTATACTGTGACCGACTTTTATTTTGTTTTTGCCTCCAATGTTTTTTAAGTGTGCTTCAGATTGCCAGCTGTGTCCTTTTAACTTTATGTCGGCTTTTTCACTGTCCCCCAGTGCATGTCCCCGTATTAGTGTGTATTTTAACTCCTATCATCTCCATTTACTGTGTTTTTTATGTTCCCCTTTTTATCCCCCTTTTGTGTAAGAGTTCGCCTTTCTGTATTTTTTTCTAAAGCCCTTTGGCTGAAGAGCAGTGGACTATGCTGCTGTCAGCTCTTCCCTGCCTGTGTGGTTCAGGGGAATGGAATTACAATAAAGAAAAAAACACTGTTTTTGGCGGATCACCTGAGGATTAGTGGCACGTGTCCAGGCGAAATATCGTGGAGCGAAATTTACGACGATTGGCTGCAATCACGAAATCTCTTTGAACAAGATTACAACAGATCATGAATACATACTATAGGATGAACTTATTGGGAAATTATTGGATGTGGCTAAATAAACTACTGTGTTTTGGAATTGTAAATTATAAGAATGCTTAAAGTACTTTGTGAAAGTACTTTGAAAGGGTTATTTGAGTGTGTTTCATTATTGTCGTTGAGTGAATTTTCTTCAAGTTCCTTTCTATGGATACAGATTTCTAGTTCCTCATACAGGGACATCATGTGTCCTTTGCATGTCCGTGTATGTGCACTATGGCACTCACGCCAGGCCATGCCTCAATGGCCGAATTCTTGGCCACCCCTATATTAGAGGAACACGAAGAGATCTTCATGCGGCACCGGGGTTGAAGAACACCATTCGGAAGTTCTCATTAACTAGCGATTTGTGAATTGCTCATGGGAGAGGTCGAGTGCCAATTGTGCTACAAATTGTTGAAGAAGTTACTATTGGCACGGCTAAAAATGCTGGACGCGAAGTGCGACCCTCAAGCAGTGCGCAATATGTGTTACGAAAGCTTAACATTCGATGATCCACAGTTTCAGAAGTCTCCAGCGCGATTTCAGGCTGTCGGTGATGCAGATGGTCGTCACATTGAGCAACGTTTGTAACTTTAAACGTAAACATTGTACTCAATTAACAAAAGTTACGTTCTCATGTGGAAATTAAAATGTGTGTCTTTCAATGGTTTATTCGTTATTTCCCTTCTGCATGTCCTAAAAAATGTTCCCCCAAAGTTTTAAAGTCCGACGGTCGCCCGTTTCTCATGGGAGGCTTTTGAACTAGGGAAAGTTCAACCACCCTGTGTTCTATTTGTATTCAAGGATTCGGAGTTAGTGATTCACATTTTTCAGTCATCTTGGACGCCTATCGAAAATGCAATCTTCACGACAGTCTGTGGCTTGCTGTGCACTGGTTAATAAACTGACTTACAAGCGTAAATAGATCTCCAGAATAGTGATCCTTGAGTGACCGCTGCTGTTTCTTTCGAGCAAGGCTATATTTTAATCACAGATTCCACACATTCACAGAGACGGCGGAGCCGTGAACTGTTCAAAACAGTCCTCTGTGAAGCTTTTTTACGCAGATATGGAGGAAAACGCGACAATAAAAGTTGGCAATTCAAAATTTATTTACTCTATTGTATTTCGTTTTTAACAAAGTTGTTATCATCCATAGAGATACATAATTATTAAATAGTTATTACATCCTGCCCTAGTTCCACATCTCTAGAAGAGAAAACGGGAACACTGTTTCTGGAAAAAGTCGGCATATAGCGTTACGACTCAGCTCGCCTCGGAATAATAAAAGCGCACGTCCACTGACGCCGAAAGCCTCGCCGCCCTTACGAGCAGTAATTTCCACCAGACTTATTCCATCATCTGTCCTAACTGCACCTCAAAGTTCTCGTCATACATGCGGGCTTTACTAGCAGAACAACCTCAACAGGATACGTAATTCTTTTTCCTTTTACCGCCGGCGTGTCTTTTATAACGTGAACGAGATATTTCATAGACGACCCACATCATCTTTGTGACTCGTCATAAAAACGACCTGTCAGTTTTAGTTCACAACCTACACTTTTATAGCCTCTACAAACGTACAAGATTACAACGCTCGTTTTCTTTTCTTTCCCGAATCTTTCATCACGTCTAGCGCTGGCTCGGTTTTTACAGTATTTGGTAACTTTTATTTTGTTATTTAACATTCCTGTCAGCTGACTTTCATAACGCCGCAGTTGTCGACGTAACCTTAGGGAGTTAAGCCGTGCATGCTATTTGCCCGTAATCGTATAAACTTTGTTCTGTGTGTTATCGTATTTTAACTCTTTGTGTCTGCTATACTCTGAGCATTCGCCTAAAAGAGCGAAGGAAACCGCCTAAAACCGATACTCAGGTCGGCTGGTGTATAAGCCAACGTTAATTCGACACCATGATTCGATTAGAATCTTGGTTACCTCCCTGCCTCGCCAGCTAGCATGCAGCGCGTTGCGCATTATGCAGCAAGCCGTCGCCACAGGGGACGAGTTCGCATAAAAGAAAGTGGTTAGAATAATGTGTGGGGTTCATAGTCGCACATCTTGTAGGCATCTTTTTAAAAGATTGGGAATTCTTACAACAGCCTCACAGTACATTTACTCACTACTGAAATTTGTTCTCAACACCATGGACCAGTTTAAAAACAACCGTGACATTCATGATTATAATACCAGAAAAAGAAAGACTTACACTATCTTTTACTCAACCTACCTTTGGCACAGAGAGGAGTAAAATATGCTGCTATAAAAACTTTCGACAAATTACCAGATGAAATAAAATGTCTGACAGACAGCAGTAATAGCTTCAAAAATAAATTGAAATCATATCTCCTTGACAACTCCTTCTATACCATAGATGAATTCTTGAATAGGTTCAAATGGTTCAAGTGGCTCTGAGCACTATGGGACTTAACTTCTGAGGTCATCAGTCCCCTAGAACTTACAACTACTTAAACCTAACTAAACTAAGGACATCACACACATCCATGCCTGAGGCAGGATTCGAACCTGCGACAGTAGCGGTCGCGCGGTTCCAGACTGTAGCGCCTAGAACCGCTCGGCCACTCCGGCCGGTTCTTGAATAGGAATAAATAAATCTATAAATATAGTATATGCATTTTGTGCCATTTAAGGGAATGGAGTAAAAAATAGAAATAATAATCTTCAACTCTGTATTGTAATATATATATATATATATATATATATATATATATATATATATATATATATATATAAAATCTTGTTTCATATGCGCATTTTTTGCGCACTTGACACGTTCCACATCAAAACGGCTACCGTACCGTGCGATTGATCAATGGAACATGCAACCAACTAACTAACTAATGTTGACGCTGCGCTCTACAGGTTTTGTGACGTCACTTCTTGCTGTTTCGAGGCCCACGAGAAAGCCAAGCCGTGGTGCTTGAGTCAAAGCACGTGACACTGTAGGTCTCACAAATGCCAGCAGCCGTCTCCGGCAGAGAGCGAGTAACTAATTCTGAGGAGTCAAAAATTCTATTATGTAATTTGTAGGAGGAGGTGGCAGAAAGGAAAGAAAATCGAAAGCATTATTGATATCAGTTGCATCAGGACTTTTGCGTCATCAGCGGTGACGAGTACAGGAACGGGGATTACCGATCATGATATCATTACAACTATGGTTACGAAAGTCAGTAAATCAGTTAAGAAGACTAGGAGACTATTTTTCTAGGAAGAGCAGATAAGCGGTTGTTAATAACTCACTTGGACAGTGAAATGACATCACTTACTTCCCGTAAGACAGAGCAGAGTAAGTACGGGCAAATCTTAAGTAGATTGTAAATCGTGATCTGTAGAATTATGTGCCTCCTACATGGATTAAGAACGTAAAAGATCCACAATGATTTAGTAACGAGATTCGAAAAATGTTGAGGAATCAGAGGCTGTTGCACTCTCAGTTCAAAAGAGAACGCGCAAACGACAACAAGCAAAGGTTAGAAGAGATCCGTACGTCTGTGAAAAGACCTATACACAATTACTACCACCGTCATTCCTTTTCAACAGATCTGACAGAGAACTCGTGAAAACTCTGGTCCTATGGAAAAACGCTACTGCATCTTCCAACACGATCGAGCACCTGTTCAGAGCCGGCAAGAGTGGCCGAGCGGTTCTAGGCGCTACAGTCTGGAACCGCGCGACAGCTCCGGTCGCAGGTCCGAATCCCGACTCGGGCATGGATGTGTGTAGTTATGTTTAAGTACTTCTAAGTTCTAGGGGACTGATGACCTCAGCAGTTAAGTCCCATAGTGCTCAGAGCCATTTGAACCATTTTAACCTGTTCATACTGCACGGCCAGTGGCGGAGTGGTTACACGACAATAACATCCCTGTAATGGACTGGCCTGCACAGAGTCCTAACCTAAATCCTACAGAACACATTTCGGATGTTTTGGAACGCCGACTTCGTTCCAGGCCACAATGACCGACATCGATACCTCTCCTCAGTGTAGCACTGCGTGAAGAATGGGCTGCTATTCCCCAAAAAATCTTCCAGCACCTGATTGAACGCATGCCTGCGAGAGTGAAAGCTGTCGTCAAGGCTAAGGGTGCGCCAACACCACATTGAATTCCAGCATTACCGACGGAGGACGCCACGAACTTGTGAGCCATTTTCAGCCAGGTGTCGGATACTTTTTATCACGAAGTGTATGTCACCAGGTCCGGATGGAATCCGCCGGCCGAAGTGGCCGTGCGGTTAAAGGCGCGGCAGTCTGGACCCGCAAGACCGCTACGGTCGCAGGTTCGAATCCTGCCTCGGGCATGGATGTTTGTGATGTCCTTAGGTTTGTTAGGTTTAACTGGTTCTAAGTTCTAGGGGACTAATGACCTCAGCAGTTGAGTCCCATAGTGCTCAGAGCCATTTGAACCATTTTTTGAACCGGATGGAATCCAATTCGGGTTTTCAAAGAGTACTCTGCGGCACTGACCGCTTACCTTGCATTTCTCTCAAATCTTTCACCAAACGCCAAGTCCCAAATGGCTGTAAACAAAAACGCAGGTGTCTCCTGTATATACGGTAAGAAGTAAAAGAACGGGCCCGCACAACAATCACAGACCAATATCTCTAACTTCGGTTTACTGCAGAATCCTTAGCATAGTATCAGTTCGAATATATATTGGGTGTCCCATTTATCTTGAGCACCCTAAATAATTGTTCGTCCAGATGCAGATAAATAGGACACCCTGTTTACACTACTAGCCATTAAAATTGCTACAGCACGAAGATGACGTGCTACAGACGCGAAATTTAACCGAAAGGAAGAAGATGCTATGATATGCAAATGATTAGCTTTTCAGAGCATTCACATAAGGTTGGCGCCGATGCCGACACCTACAACGTGCTGGCATGAGGAAAGTTTCCAACCAATTTCTCATACACAAACAGCAGATGACCGGCGTTGCCTGGTGAAACGTTGTTGTGATGCCTCGTGAAGGAGGAGAAATGCGTAACATCACGTTTCCGACTTTGATAAAGGTCAGATTGTAGCCTATCGCAATTGCGGTTTATCGTATCGCGACATTGCTGCTCGCGTTGGTCGAGATCCAATGACTGTTAGCAGAACTTCGAATCGGTGGGTTCAGGAGGGCAATACGGAACGCCGTGCTGGATCCAAACGGCCTCGTATCACTAGCAGTCGAGGTGACAGGCATCTTATCCGCATGGCTGTAACGGATCGTGCAGCCATGTCTCGATCCCTGAGTCAACAGATAGGGACGTTTGCAAGACAAAAAACGGCTCTGAGCACTATGGGACTCAACATCTGTGGTCATAAGTCCCCTAGAACTTAGAACTACTTAAACCTAACTAACCTAAGGACATCACACACATCCATGCCCGAGGCAGGATTCGAACCTGCGACCGTAGCGGTCGCGCGGTTCCGGACTGAGCGCCTAGAACCGCTAGACCACCGCGGCCGGCCGTTTGCAAGACAACAACCATCTGCACGAACAGTTCAACAACGTTTGCAGCAGCATGGACTATCAGTTCGGAGACCATGGCTGCGGTTACCCTTGACGCTGCATCACAGGCAGGAGCGCCTGCGATAGTATACTCAACGACGAACCTGGGTACACGAATGGCAAAACGTCATTTTTTCTTCGCGATACTGGCGTATCTCCCGGCGTGATGGTATGGGGTGCCATTGGTTACACGTCTCGGTCACCTCTTGTTCGCATTGACGGCAGTTTGAACAGTGGACGTTACATTTCAGATGTGTTACGACCCGTGGCTCCACCCTTCATTCGATCCCTGCGAAACCCTACATTTCAGCAGGATAATGCACGACCGCACGTTGCAGGTCCTGTACGGGCCTTTCTGGATACAGAAAATATTCGACTGCTGTCCTGGCCAGCACATTCTCCAGATCTCTCACCAATTGTGGCCGAGCAACTGGCTCGTGACAATACGCCAGTCACTACTGTTGATGAACTGTGGAATCGTGTTGAAGCTGCATGGGCAGCTGTACCTGTCCACGTCAACCAAGCTCTGTTTGACTCAATGCGCAGGCGTATCAAGGCCGTTATCACGGCCAGAGGTGGTTGTTATGGGTACTAATTTCTCAGGATCTATGCACCCAAATTGCGTGAAAATGTACTCACATGGCATTTCTACTATAATATATTTGTCCAATGAATACCCGTTTATCATCTGCATTTCTTCTTGGTGTAGCAATTTTAATGGCCAGTAGTGTTTTATTTATTTCCACAGACTGGCCGTTTCACCGGACCTCGACACCAATCCGCCGGGCGGATTTGCTCTGAAAATGAGTATATATATACACTCCTGGAAATTGAAATAAGAACACCGTGAATTCATTGTCCCAGGAAGCGGAAACTTTATTGACACATTCCTGGGGTCAGATACATCACATGATCACACTGACAGAACCACAGGCACATAGACACAGGCAACAGACCATGCACAATGTCGGCACTAGTACAGTGTATATCCACCTTTCGCAGCAATGCAGGCTGCTATTCTCCCATGGAGACGATCGTAGAGATGCTGGATGTAGTCCTGTGGAACGGCTTGCCATGCCATTTCCACCTGGCGCCTCAGTTGGACCAGCGTTCGTGCTGGACGTGCAGACCGCGTGAGACGACGCTTCATCCAGTCCCAAACATGCTCAATGGGGGACAGATCCGGAGATCTTGCTGGCCAGGGTAGTTGACTTACACCTTCTAGAGCACGTTGGGTGGCACGGGATACATGCGGACGTGCATCGTCCTGTTGGAACAGGAAGTTCCCTTGCCGGTCTAGGAATGGTAGAACGATGGGTTTTATGACGGTTTGGATGTACCGTGCACTATTCAGTGTCCCCTCGACGATCACCAGTGGTGTACGGCCAGTGTAGGAGATCGCTCCCCACACCATGATGCCGGGTGTTGGCCCTGTGTGCCTCGGTCGTATGCAGTCCTGATTGTGGCGCTCACCTGCACGGCGCCAAACACGCATACGACCATAATTGGCACCAAGGCAGAAGCGACTCTCATCGCTGAAGACGACACGTCTCCATTCGTCCCTCCATTCACGCCTGTCGCGACACCACTGGAGGCGGGCTGCACGATGTTGGGGCGTGAGCGGAAGACGGCCTAACGGTGTGCGGGACCGTAGCCCAGCTTCATGGAGACGGTTGCGAATGGTCCTCGCCGATACCCCAGGAGCAACAGTGTCCCTAATTTGCTGGGAAGTGGCGGTGCGGTCCCCTACGGCACTGCGTAGGATCCTACGGTCTTGGCGTGCATCCGTGCGTCGCTGCGGTCCGGTCCCAGGTCGACGGGCACGTGCACCTTCCGCCGACCACTGGCGACAACATCGAAGTACTGTGGAGACCTCACGCCCCACGTGTTGAGCAATTCGGCGGTACGTCCACCCGGCCTCCCGCATGCCCACTATACGCCCTCGCTCAAAGTCCGTCAACTGCACATACGGTTCACGTCCACGCTGTCGCGGCATGCTACCAGTGTTAAAGACTGCGATGGAGCTCCGTATGCCACGGCAAACTGGCTGACACTGACGGCGGCGGTGCACAAATGCTGCGCAGCTAGCGCCATTCGACGGCCAACACCGCGGTTCCTGGTGTGTCCGCTGTGCCGTGCGTGTGATCATTGCTTGTACAGCCCTCTCGCAGTGTCCGGAGCAAGTATGGTGGGTCTGACACACCGGTGTCAATGTGTTCTTTTTTCCATTTCCAGGAGTATATATATATATATATATATATATATATATATATATATATATATATATATATTCAATCAGTCTAAATTCATTTTAACTTCTTCTTGTACAAAAATTCTTTCATGCTATATTGATGTATTAATTACCGTAACTAACCGACATAGTCGAAACTATTGTTACAGAATATAACCTAACGCAAAAAAGTTAATTAAGTGTGACAAAGCAAAGTGAAGCTGCGATACTGGTACTGGGGCGGGTACTCTATGCTAATTTCACAGCATTTGAATTAACGAAGATCTGTGACATAATTACGAGGGGAACACAACTTTTATTAAGGCAGGTTGGTTTTATTCAGGATTCCAATACACCATGTTATTCTCCACTCTTTTCGCTACGAATTTCTATTTTTCCACGTAGTCTCCGTTCAACGTGACGACCTTACGCAACCTTACTGGGAGCGCTTTTATGCCCGCTGGGTAGGGGAGAGCGGGGCTAGAAGTTACCGAGGTAAGTTGTTCCGACTGAAGTAACTCCGCGAGGGAAAGAGATATGATTTTGAAGTAAACACGTCGTGAAGTGAAACGCCACAGCGCACCGACGGCAGCCATCCTAAACAGGCCAGAGGTCCCCGGAACATCTGAACGACAGCACTTGCGGTGCTGGTTCAGGTAAGTAAATCGTCAATGCACCAGGGTCACCAGGGGTTGCTAAACTGCCTGCATCTTCTGGTGTCATAGACGAACAACTCGGAGATGAAGTCCCTTTCTCTCCAGAAGCAATACGTCCTTTTCCGACGCAACCGGCGAGGACTGGAACTCCAGTAAAACAAACTTTAGCAGAAGAGCAAAGCAAGAAAAGGAAAGTGAACATCAACAATTAAAAAGCGAGAAAAACTAAAGGCAAAGGGAAAGATAAAAGAACAGAAGAAAATGTAAAAAGAAAAGGCAAAGGGAAGGGGATAGGTTTTACAAACGAGTAGTGAAAGGTCTGAGAATGAAGAGGACAGTTTAGAGTATTATTGTCTAGTATGCTGTGACAGTTACTCTTATTCACGTTCTGGGGAAGAACTGATTCATGTGAAGAATGTAAGAACTGGGCCCATTTCAGATGTAGGCAGAATCAAGCTTTATTAACCTACCTATGCCCGAACTGTGATTGCGGTATATCTTTTGATGATTAATAAATTATAATGATATATGTTTTCTGCCTACGACGGCAGTATGGTAGAGATTTTCAGTGTAAGACAAGGGCAATATGATTTAAGATTGAATTATCAAGGCCGAGTAGTTACAAGTTATCTGATAAGCTGTTAATTACTAAAGGGATAATAGTTTGAGACCCGAGTTTCTCCTAGCGTATACAATTTTCAAACAACTTACGGGAATTCAGCCGGGTAATTACTAATTATAGTTACTCGTTATATAACGTGTAAATGTTTACCTAGTGATTCGTAAGACATTGCTGATTAAAACTTAACTAAACAGACATGGTTTAATCATTTGTTGTTTTTTATTTCACAAGTTATAGCTTTAACAAATATGGTAACAACTTATCCGGGCCTGTTAATGATTTTCCGAGAAGCTCACGGGTCGTGAGTCGTGCTTGGGTAGCTCAGATGGTAGAGCACTCGCCCGCGAAAGGCAAATGTCCCGAGTTTGAGTCTCGGTCCGGCACACAGTTTTAATCTGCCAGGAAGTTTCATATCAGCGCACACTCCGCTGCAGAGTGAAAATCTCATTCAGGAAGGAGAAGTTCGTTTGTATTTTAATTGCGACTAACATGCTGGAGTCGTTTCTTCAATTTCTTGAGGGCCGGCCAGCACGCGGGATATCAGACAGGTTTGCGCGACCTTGTTGCGAAGATGTCAGACGCCTCGCCCAACGACTCCCCCTGATTTTGTTCACTACCAGGTCCCCATAGGCTTTCTGCAAGCGCCTATGGATGCTCTTGTGTCCTGGTAAATAACTTAATGACAACTCACCGCGTGGAACGCACTTCTGTTACTGACGCCATTTTGAAGGATACGTAAAATGTCACGACCAATAGGAAGTCCGTGAAACTATAGGGGCTGAAGCGGGAATATTCCACGATGTCCGACAAAAATTCTGCATTTTTTTTGTCAACCGAAATTGGCGAGGAAATAGTGTTGCATTATTTATCGAACGCGTCTCGTAAGCATTTCCTTTTGCTTAAAGTCTTAGACTAACGTGTTCTTTAAAATAAAATGTGTTCTGTTATTGAATACATAGCTACTGTTATTCCAAAAACTACAGTTTTATAAATAATTCAGCACAAAACAGAAGAGAAAACGGAAAAAGTATATTCACCTTCGTTTGTAGTAATGTCATTAGTTGGTCTACAGCGGCCTTGCTGCTGACAGAACGGCGGATAATAAAAAGAGGGAAGAGGAATGTCCAGGGACTTTTGCGCCGGAACTCGTAATGTCGCTCCGGCGCGGCGCGGCGCCGACCACTTAGTGCGGTAGGTCTAGCGAGCGAGATCCATCCATCGATTGGTAAGAGCCAGCTGGAATAAGTCCGACAGGTCACGTAGCTGCGGCCCACTGCTCGTCACATTAGCCGCTCACTGGCCATCGTCTCGGGAGAGCGAATTGACACCCTTTGTGTGTCTCCCAGGTAGCAAAAAGCACTGGCGGAAATAGGAAATCGTGAACACCTCGACCAACCGGTGCTAAGCTACTGATCTTGCACTTCCATGTCTTTAGGAGATGCTGAATAAAATTCCATTCTTATGGGAATTTATTTTCAAAAGAGGGAAAAGCCGTTCCTACAGAAGAGAGTGGTCTGAGTACATGGTGCCTGCTGGTTGTGTCTAGCGTAACAGGAACTTCGCAGCTGGAATTGGTGGCACAACATACCCAAATTATGTGCGCGCACAGATTTCGGACTTCGAGAAAGGTCGCACGAGTGGCAGACCGTAGAGAGGGGGCTGCCCAACAGCGACGGTCCAACTACATCGGCCGTTCACGCGGCTTTATTTATTTCCCCAATTAGGTTATACGGCTAAGATAATATGAAGAAAAAAGTTGCTGAGTGGCTGAATCGAACTGTAAGTGTATGCGTGTGGAGGCTACATTTTATATTGCTCCTCATGATAAATGTGTTAGTAAGACTTACACGCCGCAGTCTACATCTACATCTACATGCATACTCCGCAATCCACCATACGGTGCGTGGCGGAGGGTACCTCGTACCACAACTAGTAACTTCTCTCCCTGTTCTACTCCCAAACAGAACGAGGGAAAAATGACTGCCTATATGTCTCTGTACGAGCCCTAATATCTCGTATCTTATCTTTGTGGACTTTCCGCGAGATGTAAGTTGGCGGCAGTAAAATTGTTCTGCAGTCAGCCTCAAATGCTGGTTCTCTATATTTCCTCAGTAGCGATTCACGAAAAGGACGCCTCCTTTCCTCTAGAGACTCCCACCCGAGTTGCTGAAGCATTTCCGTAACACTCGCGTGATGGTCAAACCTACCAGTAACAAATCTAGAAGCCCGCCTCTGAATTGCTTCTATGTCCTCCTTCGATCCGACCTGATAAGGATTCCAAACGCTCGAGCAATACTCAAGAATAGGTCGTATTAGTGTTTTATAAGCGGTCTCCTTTACAGATTAACCACATCTTCCCAAAATTCTACCAATGAACCGAAAACGACTATCCGCCTTCCCCACAACTGCCATTACATGCTTGTCCCACTTCATGTCGCTCTGCATTGTTACGCCCAAATATTTAATCGACGTGACTGTGTCAAGCGCTACACTACTAATGGAGTATTCAAACATTACGGGATTCTTTTTCCTATTCATCTGCATTAATTTACATTTATCTATATTTAGAGTTAGCTGCCATTCTTTACACCAATGACAAATCCTGTTCAAGTCACCCTGTATCCTCCTACAGTCACTCAACGATGACACCTTCCCGTACACCACAGCATCATCAGCAAACAGCCGCACATTGCTATCCACCCTATCCAAAAGATCATTTATGTAGATAGAAAACAACAGCGGACCTACCACATTTCCCTGGGGCACTCCAGATGATACCCTCATCTCGCTGGGAATCCGGTACCTGGCCGTAAAAGCGTGCGTGGTGACGGCAGTGTAACCAACACACCGGTACCAAAACAGTGTGTGAAAGAATTCAAATGCAGTGGAGTGCAAAATTAAAGCAACAAACTGCTATTTGCCCGTCCTGTGTCTAATTCACGATATAATCATACAAATTGCCAACAGATGTTGTTACGATCGTGTTGTGCACCGAAGATGGCATTCCCATAAACGGACAACCACACCAACAATGACGTCAGGGCACCTATCAAGCGGGGTACTGTTTGCAGGGTAGTCCGACATCCACAATCGCTGTATACGAGGTGCGGCTAGAAAAAAACCGGACTGATGCTGGAAAAACATTTATTTACAATTATTTACAATTTCATGTTATCTCCTTCAATGTACTCTCCTCCTCGGTCTCTACACCGCTCCATACGAATTTTCCACTGTTCATAGCAATGCTGCAGATCATTTTCGGTAAGTCCATACATTACTTCCGTCGCTTTTTCTTTTACTGCTTCAACAGTCTCAAATCTAGTTCCTTTCAAAGCTGACTTGACTTTAGGGAAAAGAAAAAAGTCACAGGGGGCCAAATCAGGTGAGTAGGGTGGATGATCTAAGATGGGAATGTTGTGTTTTGCCAAAAACGTCTTCACTGACAACGCACTGTGAGCTGGGGCATTGTCTTGGTGAAGGATCCATGACTTTTTTCTCCACAAATCGTTCCGTTTTCTCCGTACTCGCTCACGTAGGGTAGCCAGGACGCTAATGTAGTAATGCTGATTCACTGTTTGTCCCTCTGGTACCCAATCAATGTGCACAATCCCTTTGATGTCAAAAAAACAATCATCATTGCCTTGAATTTCGATTTTGACATTCGTGCTTTTTTTTGTCGTGGAGAACCAGGAGTTTTCCAATGCATCGATTGGCGTTTAGTTTCGGGATCGTAAGTAAAAAACCACGATTCATCGCAAGTAATAACATTTTGTAAGAAGGTGGGATCACTTTCAATGTTTTACAGGATGTCAGAACAAATCATTCTTCGGCGTTCCTTCTGTTCAATTGTGAGACACTTTGGAACCATTTTTGAACACACTTTGTTCATGTTGAAACTTTCATGAAGAATCTGCCTAACACTTTCCTTGTCAAAAAAAAATGGCTCTGAGCACTATGGGACTCAACTGCTGTGGTCATTAGTCCCCTAGAACTGAGAACTACTTAAACCTAAATAACCTAAGGACATCACAAACATCCATGCCCGAGGCAGGATTCGAACCTGCGACCGTAGCAGTCGCACGGTTCCGGACAGCGCGCCTAGAACCGCGAGACCACCGCGGCCGGCTCTTCCTTGTCAACTCCTGTTAACTCAGACACTGCTCTGATTGTTAAACGGCGATCTTGTCGAACAAGTTTACCGATTTTTTCAATGTTTGCATCAGTTTTTGCTGACAATGGTCTGCCAGTGCGAGTGCCATCACTGGTGTCTTCGCGGCCATCTTTAAATCGTTTAAACCACTCAAACACTTGTGTTCGCGATAAACAATCATCGCCGTACACTTGTTGTAACATTACAAACGTTTCACTTGCAGATTTTCCTAGTTTGAAACAAAATTTGATGTTAACACGCTGTTCTTTCTGTACATTCAACATTTTCCGACGCACAGACAAAACGTCAACTACTTAAAACAGACGCCACGGGCAGACTGAGTGCAGGAGGCAGATGAAACTCGAGCAGTAGGCGGAGCTAGAGTCACGTGACAGGCCACGCGACTTTCAGCCTTATTTCATTCGTTTTATTGTTTCACCAGTACTAGTCCGGTTTTTCTCTAGCCACACCTCGTACATAGTCACAGACGGTGCTGTATGGCACAGAGAAGACGCGTACGGACTCTCTGCTGTGTAGGGCCGTAGGAAGCATTGAAGCAGGAGAGCCACAAACTGATGTGGCCCGATGGCTTAATATGAATCGTTCTGTAGTTTCTCGGATGAGGCGACGGTTTATAGAGACCGAAACTGTATCCCGGACACCAGGACAGGGCCGACCGCGTGTGACATGAGAAAGAGAGGACCGTTATTTACCTGTGAGAGCAGGACGATACCACCTTAGCACTGCACTGCAACTGGCATATGACCTCGCAGCATCCACTGGACTTGTCGTATCGAAGCAAACGGCTTCAGCAGAGTGGCCTGTATTGTTGGACACCTGCTGTCTGTTTATCTCTGGCGTGTCTTCACAGAAGGGAACATCTAGAGTGGAGCCGTCAACATGCCAACTGGTCTGTCGAACAGTGGACAAATGAGTCCCGATTTCGTCTGAAGAGTGATTGTCGACGGATTCGATACCGGAGGGCACGTGGAACTCGATTTCGGGACCCAAACATTATGGACAGGGACCGATATCGAATAGGATCCCTAATGGTGTGGGTAGACATTATGGTGGCCACTCGAACACCTCTTCATGAAGTTGTACGGGTGAATCAGGAAGATTTAACTGCTGTCAGGTACCGTGAGGAGAACTTGAGATCTCATACGCGGTTGTTGCGAGGCGCTGTGGTCCCAGACGTATTGATGGACGATAATGCTCTCCTCATAGAGCACGGGTGGTTGATGTTTTTTTTGGAAACGGAACGTACTCCAGGCATGGCGTGGCCTGATCTCTCTCTCGATTTGAATCCCATAGAGCACATTAACCAGGGAGACGTCAGCATCCACCAACCAATCTACAAGACCTGTGAGCAGCTATGCAAAAAAGATGGGCGTTATTGCCTCAACATGAGACTGATGACGTCATCCACTGCATGTCCCGTCGTTGTCAGGCTTGTATTGGTGCCAGAGGTGGTCACACCCCATATCGAGCACATTAACCAGTTGTCAGAATGTGTGCGCAGATCCGTTAAGTTGGAACAAAACGAAGAACATTTTTGTCTACCGTTATGCATGTTGCAGTTGATTACATTCAGTATTCTTTACATTGTTTCTATTTTCCTGTCACTTGTTAATACTATTTTGTGGAAAAGTAAACGCGACCTTGAAACTTCCATTTGTTGCATTAATTTTGGACACTAGTGTGCATTTTTATACACGCCAGTTGTTGCATTGTGTAACTAGGTGACTGTTGTCCAGCTAGATTGTCAATTCAATTCAATTTTAAAATTAACTGATTTTTAAAGATCTTCAGGGAATAAAAAGAGCATTATGTGTATGTGAAAAAGTGAAATATAGTTTTCATTGCTGTTCTCAGTATTTTTCGTTTCACATTGCTAGATCGGAATTATTAAATTGATAATGACGAATTATGATGATTAAGTTGATTTATTACCCGAAGCTAAACTTCATTGTTTGAGAAGTTCAGTAATATCCTTCTCCCATTTCAAGTTGTCATCAATGTGACATCCAAAAATTTGGAGAAATCTACCCTGTTAACTGAGCCCTGTTCATATGCTACATCAATTATCGGTATGACTCTGTTCGGTGTACAGAAGTGGATATAGTGAGATTTTTCAAAATTAAGGGAGAGTCCATTTTCTGAGAACCACTAAATAATTCTTTGAAAGACATCCTTAACAATATCTTCAGCTGCTTTTTCTGGAATGTAATTTATTATAACACTTGTGTCATCTGCAAAAAGTACTAGTTTCGCTTGCTGAACGTTAAGTGAGAGGTCATTCAGATGAATAAGGAACAGCAGAGGACCCGAAATTGAACCCTGTGGGACTCCCTTTGTGATAACTCCCTATTCACTAGAATCTACCGTCCTCCCAACATTATTTGTGTTATTCAACACAACTTTTTGCTTTCTGTTCGTTATGTATGATTCAGACCAGCTGTGTGTATAGCATTCAATTCCATAAAACTTGAGTTTTTCTAAGAGTGTGACATGATCCACAAAGTCAAATGCCTTGGAAAGATCACAAAAAATACTAACTGGCTATAATTTGTTATTTAGGGCGTACACTATTTGATGGGTAAACGTGTAGATAGCATTCTCAGTGAGTAACCCTTCCAGAATCCGAACTGTGACAAGCTGAGTAAATTATTTTCACTTAAAAGTGAGACTACTCTTCAATACATAACTTTTTCCTATATTTTAGAAAGTGATGTAAGCAATGAGATTGGTCTATAATTATTTAAGTCACTCTTGTCCACTTTCTTACGAAGAGGTTTGACAATTGAGTATTTCAATCTGTCTGGAAAAATTCCCTGTGCCAGCGAAGCATTACATATATCACTAAGGACTCCATTTATTATATTAGAACAACACGTAAAAATTCTGTTGGAGACTCGATCAACACCACATGAGCTCTTGTTTTTCAGTATATTTATAATTCCCTTAATTTCAGTGGGGGATGTTGGTGCTATTTCTAAAGGCCTGAAGTCCTGGGGAAAGACATTTTTAACATATTTTTTTTTGTTTCTTCAACTGAACCCTTTAATTGTTTTTGCTGGTACATTGAGAAAGTGATTGTTAAAAATACTTGCAACTTGTGAATTATCACTCACAACATCATCATTTAGCTTTATTGCTATGGTATACTGTGCGCTTTCAGGCTGCCCCGTCTCCCGTTTGACAATAGTCCATATAGTTTTAATCTTATTATCCGAATTATTAATTTCTGTCAAAACACATAA
Source organism: Schistocerca nitens (assembly GCF_023898315.1). Lineage (NCBI taxonomy): Eukaryota > Metazoa > Arthropoda > Insecta > Orthoptera > Acrididae > Schistocerca > Schistocerca nitens. Next base: position 543,032,746 of record NC_064621.1, on the reverse strand, counting down.
GCTTCCAGATTTCTTAATGACTTTCCTTAAAACATTACAGTATCTTTTGTAGTAAGCAAGAAATGTCGGATCCCGACTTATTCTGGCCTGTCCATATATTTCCCTCTTCCTCTTAAACGATATCTTAATTTCCTTAATAATCCATGGCTTACTTGACTTTGTAATGGCTTTCTTGGATAACGTTTCAGGAAAGCAACTCTCAAATATTGAGACAAATTTACTGTGGAATAAATTGAAGTTGGCATCAGCATCTTTTCTGTGTATACTTCATCCCAATCTACCTTCTCTAGGCTGCTCTTAAAACTCTGTACCCTGCTCGCATCAATAAGCCTCCCTGTCTTGTATGAACCTGCCTGAAGCCTGTAAGGTGCTATAGTGTTATTTCCATTAACTGTGCACCATGATCAGATAGCCCATTAACAAATGGGTACACGTTAATTGTTTCTGCCTGAGAACTGTCTATTAAAATGTTATCGGTGAGTGACGTACTATCCTGCTGCACACGAGCTGGAAAATTTACAATAGATACTGGATTGAAACGATCAAACAAAGATTCTAGCTCATTTACATTAAAATCACCACAAACCACTAACAGCTTCTTTTTCTCTGACAGGCAGCTCAATAATGCCTCTAGATTTTACATGAGTAGCTGAAAGTTATCTTGAGGGTATCTGTAGATTGTTACAATTACTATAGAAGTATATTGCAGTAACAACTCACAAACTCGTGCTTCAAGGATCTGATCTACACAAAAACTATTTGTTTCAATATTTTTGACTTTGTGTCCAGTTTTTATATAAGTAGCAACTCCTCCTTTTTCCACGTTGGCTCTACATGAATAAGATGCTAATCTAAAAGCACGATGAACAACCAGTACGCCAACAGTGACGGGGCAGCGCTGCAGCATGGCGGCAGCAGTGAGCGCAGGCCAAAGCAGTGCCGTTGCGCCGGCTGGTGTGGCCGAGCGGTTCTAGGTGCATCATTCTGGAACCGCGCGCCCTCTCCGGTCGCAGGTTCGAATCCTGCCTCTGGCCTGGATGTGTGTGATGTCCTTAGGTTAGTTAGGTTTAAGTAGTTCTACGTTCTAGGGGACTGATGACCATAGATGTTAAGTCCCATAGTGCTCAGAGCCATTTCAACCATTTTTGAAGTGCCGTCGTTGCTGGAGCACCGGTTATTGATCCCGTTGTAATGTTCCAGTTAAAACACAGGGATAAAACTAATATGCCGCTGGACTAATTTGGGATAGTTCTATCGAATTCATACGAAAAACTCCGCTTTAAAAATCAGTTTATTCAATTTCAACGTTTTGATTATGTGTGACCAGCAACCCTTTTATTTCATGAAGAATTTAATACGTATATTTTGGTGATCAGTTTCGAAGATAATGGTTCATTTTCAAGCCTGACCTACCAATGCTGGACTGAAAGTTCCTCATCTTAATGACAACTATCGAAAACTGCATCACACAGAGACGATACATAAATGTCGCGATATACGCATGTCAGAATAAAACTTAGTTTGATTCTGACCTGTATACTGAGTACATGTACAGTCGTGGACAAAACGAGCGAGACCCCTCGCCTTTTCGTTATGCTGATCCGCACGGCTTTAAAGTCTTCTACACAGCATAACAGGCAAGGCGACGAAGTGCTACCAACATACTATGCACAGGCGTGAAACTGACAAACTATCTGAACTTCTTTAGGCTGTTTTCAATCATTTGTAAGTATATTAATGCTGATTAGTGTGTTTAATACAACACGTAAATATAAGACAGAACTGAATGAAGAAACGCTAATTGGTATGAACTGTACCAAAAAAAATGCATTTCAACTTATCGAGATAACATAACTGTTTTAGTAAGACAAAGAACCCCAGATCGTTACGAATTAGCAAAATATTATCCGCATTCGGCCGCGAAACGGTCTGTGTCAACGTTCAGATCAGTCATACTGGATTACCGTTGCGGACCTACCATGAAACCGTGCAAATTTAGCAATGTTATGAGAGAGTAAATTTAGTAGGATAATTCTGCACCACCCCAGGATATAAACGGCTACATAGCTGCCAACGGTATTATACACTGTTTCGAATTCTCCACTAGACTCGCCACAGCCAGAAAACGTTCATTAGCCGAAGTGTTTCTTAAGCTAGCTAGCAATGGGAATGTTCGCACTTCTAAAACGCGGTGACATTAATACTGGGATGTGAATTACCACATGTATAGGCAAATGGATTCTATTTGCATTCCTGTAAACGTGATTTGGATCGAAAGCGTAGCTACGATTAATATGCTGACGTATCGACTGCAACTAGCACATTTCGGATAAAGAGTAGGGGGTGTTATTTATGCGGCCTTCATCTTCAGTAGCTGTCGTAGCTGTTTTCGTTGTTAGGGTTTCGTCACCTAAACCGATAAAAACGGAACCCTACTAGTCTCACTTTCTTGACCGTCGATCGGTCTACCCAACCCTTAAAACCCGTTTACCTCCAGAACGGGTAGACATAATAAGCGGAAATGTATCGCACTTCTTGCGGTACCCGGTCCCTTGGTGGTGTAAAAAAGTGAGCTTCTATGTCAACGCAATCTAAAGATACGGCCGTTTATGTAAAGAAAATTTACGCGAAAGGTTAAAAAATGGCTTCAAGAACTATGCAACCAAACTGCTTATGTCATCAGCCCCTAGACCTAGAACTATTTAAGCCTAGCTAGCCTAGAGACATCACAGACATCTATGCCCGAGGTAGGATTCCAACCTGCGACTGAAGCAGCCGTGCGGTTCGTGACCGAAGCGCCTGGAACCGCTTCGCCACCGCACCCGGCGAAACCCTATTCATCTCATGTCTAATGATAATATATACTGTCTAGTGAGGCTATACTGTATTCGCCAGCAACTCAGATCGTTTGATCACGGAACATTTACGAAGCTACATTCAAACTTTGTTCTAAGTCGTCTGCAACATCCATTTATAAACACCCTAGGAACGTCGTATGCGATATCCACTTCTGAAGACGCTGGCAGATACTGCAGTACCATAACAAGTAGGCAAGAATTTATTGTTATTGGTCCATGTATGACACTTTATTTCAATATCAATTTAACGCGCCTAGGTGTTCGTATATGGCTGAAACTAATGAACAAAAAGTAAATAAACAGCAAACAACTTCGATGTTCAAATCAAATGAAAGTCACACGTCGCAATTACAACGTAATTTCGTTTCCAGAATGAGATAACATAATTTCGTTGTTACATCTACATGACTACATCAACAGGACTTCTTTGCAATCCAGACTTACGTGGTTGGTTCAAAAATGGCTCTGAGCACTATGCGACTTAACTTCTGAGGTCATCAGTCGCCTAGAACTTAGAACTAATTAAACCTAACTAACCTAAGAACATCACACACATCCATGCCCGAGGCCGGATTCGAACCTGCGACCGTAGCGGTCGCTCGGGTCCAGACTGTAGCGTCTACAAGCGCACGGCCGTGCTTGGCAGAAGGTTCGGACTATTTCTCTACCGTCCCAATCATTAACAGTGTGCGGGAAAAAGGACCACTTAAATCTTTTCTTGTGAGCCTTGAATTATATTATTACTATGGTTTCTTCCTGCGTAAGGTCCCGAGGAAATAATGTTTTGGCATTCAGAACAGATGTTGGTGATTGAAATTTCGTATAAAGATCTCGTGGCAACGTAAAACGCTTTTGTTTTAATGAATGTTACCCCAACTCGATTATTAAATCTGGGACCCTCTCTCCCCTATTTCGTGAAATTACAAATCGTGCTACCGTTCCTTGGACGTTTTTGCGTGCACAGTCAATCACGTCTGTCAAGGATATTATAGCAGTGGACGGACAAACGTAGTGTAGGCAGTGTTTTCAGTTGGCATGTTGCGTATTCTTAGTGTGCGGCCAATAAAACGCAGTCATTCGTTTGCCTTCCCCACAAAAGTATGTTTTCTATCGTTCCAGTTTAAGTTTTACTGGGTACTGAGATGAACTGACAGTGCTTCGACTTGTGTTTTGTCATGTAACCGAAAGTTAATTATTGTTATTGGACGCAGCTTTCGTGTTTAATGTATTCCTCATTCAACAGAATACACTCTTCGTACACCACAAATAACTGTTTCAAAGTATTAAATTGTTACTGATGTTACCAAGTTGCAGTGGTCATCTTTACTTGCCGTTTTGAAACAAAGGAAAATATTATAGCGAAATGTAGCAACTAAGAAGCGGAGTAGCCAAGTAAACAAACATTTCCGGTTTAAGTAGTTGCAGTAGATCTACTACATAGTAACGTAAATTAGGAGCAAAATCCATTAGTAGATCGTTATCAGGAAAACCAGCCCTCATAATACAATGTGCCACTGCAAGAAAGAAAGTTACCCAACATGTCAATGAGTAGTCGAGGAAAGTGAACACATTCTGTCTACTGAATCCCAACGCACGCCACTTACGAGGGGAAACGCCAAGTGTCATACCCCGATCTTACTGAAACGTCGCTCGGTGAAAGAGGGGACAAAATAAGCGAACACGTGTCTCGGCTTATCTGCTTACACTCTACCTCTTCTGAGAAAACGACGGTCAAAGTTTTCAATGCGGTGTTGCTACAGTGTAGATACCTCTTGCGGGTAAGGATTCAACAGAAGCCGTGGCTCTGCGGCTACCATAGCGACTTCGGAACTTTGCGCTGCGAGTTTGAAACCCGGTTTTTCCTTCCCCCCCCCCCCCCCCCTCTCACTCTCTGAATTATCTACGAATGTCTATTCTAATTTATGTTGAAACAATGTTGTCGTTATTCGTCAGTTAATTTACTGTGTACAGAAATAAGTTAAAAAGGGAACACTTAGTGCGTAGTGGGGCGATCACTCTGTTGTAGAAATAATTCAGAAGCCAAGATCGCTTAAATACTGTTTACTGGATAACCGGTTTCAACGTATGCCATCATCGGATCTGAATGTAGATTAACATTTATAAACCATTTGGATATAACAATACATGAGGCAGACCAGATGATTTTAGATCAGCTTGTCTCATTCGTTTATTATTTTTTAATTCATTAATTACACATAAAGTTAATTGGCGAATAATGACAACATTATTTCAACATAAATTAGAAAAAAACAATCGTAAATAATTCTGATAGAGAGGCAGGAAAAAATAATAATAAAAATACCCAATATGGTCTCGAACACGGGAATCAAAGTTAAGCAGGAACGACGGTAGCCACTGAGCCACCGCTTCAATTGCGTTCTCGGCTGCAGAAGGTATCTACACTACAGCAACAGCGCGTTGATAACTTTGAGCGTCGTTTTCTCGGAAACGGTCGAGTGTCTGCAGATAAGTCGAAACACATGTTCTCTTATTTTGTCCTCTCCTTCACTGAGCAAAATTTCCGGACAATCAGCCTATGACACCTGGCGAGTTCCCCTCGTTAGTCGAGTCGCTTCTTACACCCGGCGAGAATTATGTATGCCTCAGAGTAAACTGCGCCACTTGGAAACACGGCGAGCGGGGATAAACACGTTTTCCTTCTTATAAGGCAATCTTCTACAGCTAAAATTCACGAAGTGTCCTTCAGGTTGCCTAAGATATTTCAGAAATGTTTCTTGCGTTAGGCCTGCCGGATATGCAAAACGTAAACATTTCATTTCATGTAATATTTATCAGGATAAGACATGACAAGAGTGGACCAGTCCCTTCTGAGAAAAATTACAGATTCTAAGTTGCTCCACTATGTAATGACACGGGTAGGGGTTTGCGATGTCTAGTTTATGCCATCGATTTCCGTGTTATACATACTTGGCCACTGCGTTGTGGCTGCCATCGTGGAGGAGGCAGTCTGTTTCCTGCTAGCGCCGTTTCCGCAGCAGATATTAACCGCGACGAATCATTCAGTCAACGCTAAATGGCCCATCTGGCTGAGGCAGACAAGGGCGCTATAATAGCACTCCATGCAGAGGGATCTTCAAATGGCTGTATAGCAAGAACTATGGGTCTTCACAAGTCGACGGTAGCCAGGTGGATCAGACGAAAGGAAGAGAGTGGTAACCTGAATGGGAGGCCTCATGGCCGTCGCCGCAAAACAACAGCAGCTCAGGATGTGCAGATACGCCGTTTCAGTGAGAACCACCCATTTGTCAACGCACGACAAATTCAGCAAACTTTGGGTCTCAATGTTAGCAGTAAGACCGTCACTCGTCGTCTAAGGGAAGGTGGACTGAGGGCAAGAAGCGCTGCTGTGAAAGAGACATTGTTTCCCACAGAGGAGCTCGCCTTTCTTTTGCTGCTGAAAATGTCTACAAACCTCTCCAATTTTGCAGGCGAGTGATTTTCACGGACGAATAAGTTTTCTCTATGGCATCAACCGGAAAAGTACTTGTTTACCGGCCTAAAGGTGCTAGGTATAATCGAAAATATATTTACAGTTGCCGAAGGAGTGGCAGGGAGTCGGTAACGGTATGGGCATGGATATCGGCCGAAGGGTGTGGGCTCCTGTGGGAAGTGGAAGGAAGATTTGATGCGCGCAATTACATATCAATTCTGGAGAACGTGATGTTGCCTTCTGTGACAGCAAGATTTGGCGATGATCAGATCATGTTCCAACAAGATCGCTCGCCTATTCATATGGCACTTGTGGTTAAGAGGTCGTTCGACGACCATAGTAATATTGCTGTAATGGAATGGCCACCTAAAGGAGCTGACATGAATCCCATTGAGAATATTTGGGCAGAAATGGTCAGAGTAATACGATAAAAGGGGCAGTCACCGTCGACTCGCCGACAGCTTTCTGATGTGATTCATGACGCTTGGAATGAGTTACTTGAATATCCTAGTTATGTGGCTGGAGTTGTGGGCTCAATGCCAGACAGACTTCGAGCTGTTGTGGAAGCCGAAGGAGGCTATACGCGATACTAAGCAACATCAGCAGAGGTGTTTTTTTTTTCAGCTCTTCACCAATCAGCTGCAACAGCTGTTTCAAGTTTTTTTTTCAGACGTGTATTTTATATAATTTCAAGGAAACGCAGTAAGTGGAATGTGGACAAACAAATTAATTCACAGCAAGATATGTAATATTTAATTTGATAAGAGAAGAAATACTCACCTTATATATTCATGCAGTCTCTAAAAAATACATGACACACGTGTATATGCAAGAAGGGTACAAAACAATTCAGCACAAATGAAAAATATTGAGGAGAAGCTCGCCGATGAAGGCGTAATTGGAGAACAAAGGTTGGGCTAGAAGGAGAGGTAAGGAGGCCCGAAAAAGCAGAGAAAAATCAAATACCCAATAGACTTTGAGTCGTTGTCGCAGCAGAGGGCGCTTGGTATATGCGATTCGGAGCAACAGTAGAAGAATACTTTTATTCACTGATTTTTGAGGCTTTATTTTGTGACGGCTAAACAGTGCTGCATCATGAGCCCCACTATTTGTCCACATGTGGCTAAACATCAGAGGTGTAAAAAATTTTGAGAGGTGTCGAAGTTCTCTGGAAGAGTAACGTGTTTTAGACAAGAAGATGATTTTTAGTTCATTTCATTTTAACCATTCACACTATGCTTTGACATTGTAATCTTTGATTTCATTTTATTATTATGTATCTTTTCTTCGGTGAAAGTCAGCGGTAGTAAGTTTCAAGATATGAAGAATAACTGGAAGTTTTTAATTTGTGGAATAGCGTATTTAACAGTTAATATTTTCAACAAATCTGTAGTTATAGGACATATTAAGAAGCAAGTCAAAAATGGCATTGTGGAAAGATCGGGTTGGTCTCTAAAGGGTAACGACGGTAAAATAGCAAATACGAAACTATGGGTAACAACTATTGTTGATGGTGAGGAGCCATAATCGATATGCCACTATTCTGTAATTGTATTTCTGAAGTTTATCGTCAATCCTAGGACTGAAACCGATACTCTAGTTTACGTAAAGAATATAACCTTCAAAATTTATTTAGCAGCGCAGAATATTAAATCATAGTTTATAGATCAGGAACCTAATCCAACTGCCTTTAATTTTATTCTCACGAATGACATTGAGACAGTAAATAACAAGAGAAATAACAAAACTCTCAGAATCAATATAGAAAATTCAAGTATCCAGTGGATTCAAAAGTTTGGTATAATAGCGAGAAATTGCTTTTACTGACTCCTTCATGCCTACGTTTTCTGTCAGACAATGTTTGAAACTAGGTAAACAATTTTTCCACAAATTGTCAAATTGGAAGTCGGAGAGCCAGTTAAATAAATTACGATGACAACAAACGTTTTTCAAGTAAACTGATCACAGGAGGCATCCAACACATTTATTGTGTGTTACACGCACAGTATCTAAACTGGCAACGCCACCAACACACAATACCACTAACAAGGGAACAGTCCCATCGCACCCCCCTCAGATTTAGATATAAGTTGGCACAGTGGATAGGCCTTGAAAATCCGAACACAGATCAATCGAGAAAACAGGAAGAAGTTGTGTGGAACTATGAAAAAAATAAGCAAAATATACAAACTGATTAGTCCATGCGCAAGACAGGCAACACAAGGATAAAGTGAGCTCAGGAGCGCCGTGATCCCGTGGTTAGCGTGAGCAGCTGCGGAAAGAGAGGTCCTTAGTTAAGTCTTCCCTCGAGTGAAAAGTTTAATTTTTTATTTTCAGGCAATTATTATCTGTCCGTCCGTCCGTTCGATGCGAGGTAACTGCGCTATACTATGATGACGCTACACCTAAACAAACATCGAAACACATGACGTCAGTCAACTACAGCGCACGGAAGAGAGAGTATTCCTACTAACGAGGCTCCCTGGCTGGATGGCAGTTGACTGTTCGATACATTGACCGAGAGTGCATTAAATACGTGAGATGCATTCCGTGGGCAATATGAATCCAGCAACTACAGCTCGCGACTTCAATAACAATGTCAATGAATATTTTCCGAACTGTAAGGCATCGGAAAGTTCCTTAAGGGATCGAACGATTGTCGAACATTTGTATGATTACTTCCTACATTTGTTGATAAACAGTACGTGTGGTGATGATTGTCTGAAAATAAAAAATTTAACGACTCACTCAAGGGAAGATTTGAAACAATGACCTCTAGTTCGGCAGCTGCTCACGCTAACCAGGCGACCACGGCGACCCGAGCTCACACCCTCCTTGATGTTGCTTATCTTGTGCATGGACTACTCAGTTTGTATATTTTGCTTATTTTTTTCATAGTTCAACACAACTTCTTCCTGTTTTCTCGATAGATCTGTGTTCAGTTTTTTAAGGCCTATCCACTGTGCCAACTTATTAAATAAATCTGAGGAGGGTGCGACGGGGAGGTTCCCTTATTAGCTATGAAACAACTGTAGCAAAACGGAGCATCCTCGTTATCCATGTGATGGATAAGACGACTAATTCGAAACATAAATGTCGATGTAAGCATCAATTTCTGTTGGAACGTGTTTCCTGGACCAAATAACATACATTCCCTACGTCTTCAATGCGAATCATGCAGCAAATGTAATTTAAAGGACATAAAATATCGAGTGAATTTACTAACATAATTATGAACCACTCACGAAGATAAATCGATGGTCACATTGTTGTCAAAAGTATTCTACAGTATTGCCATTGTCCATTAGACGGGCAGCAGGAAGAAAACGTTCGCTCAGCTGTTCTGAGATATCTTGCACTGATAGAGCTCGCGACCCGACGACGCCACAGCATCGTCTGCCACCATTTCATGGGAAACGAAGTATCTCAAGTGTACGGTCCTAGACATAAAAACTGCCCGCCGGCCGGCCGCCACAGAGACGAAGTCCTAGTCATTCACTTAACGTGGCCAATAAAACTGCCCGCCCCGGCCATCTGCACAATCTGGCAACACTGTTATATGCGAAGTGTTAAGAGGAAGTGTTGTCCACTTCCGAGATGTTATCGGATTGTGTGAGCCTGTGGTCCAGTAGCCGGCACAGTAACTCAGCGTGTTCGGTCAGAGGGTTAGATACCCTCTGTAATAAAAAAATTGAGTTAATGGATCAACGACGAACTGAAACGGGTGTCTTGCGACGACCGCACCGAGCAGATTCAACGAACAAAAACGAGACAAAAAAAAAAAAAAAAAGAAGTGGTAATCTTCGTGCATTCTAAACTTATGGTCGTCTGTTCGCGTCCAACTGTTTTCTTTTCTTTTTTTTAACCACATTTCGGTCTAAAGTTATGAGTCTCATTGAGCATCGAAGATAATTCGCTTAACATTCTACCCAGCAGCAATAACAAGTATTCCAGAAACAACTCCGCAGGACAGCTCGTGGCTGCGTCGCGATCATAACAGCTTACGTTCGAGCGTTTCCTCGCGCTGCAGCGGCTACCGGCCACCGGCCAGACGCCACCCGCCGCCTGAAATCCGGCGCCGCCCATGTGAACGCGGCGCCACGCTGTCAGTGTATGTATCAACTGTCATTTTCGAATTTGAAGTTCTAGTTATCATCTTGCAGTTAAGCATTGGATTTTGCATACTTGAAAATCATGAACTACAGTTAAGCATTGTAAAATTGAGTCGCAAGTGGAAAAATGTGTAACATCTACAACACAACGTTTACTTTTGGTATAACAGAGGGGTGAATGCGGAGGAGGCAGCTAGAAAGATTTGAATTGTGTTTGGAGCGAGTGCTTTTGGGAAAAATACGCCAGAAAAAGATATTCGTGTTTCAACAAAGATCGTTCTGCCATGAATGATTTTCCACATTAACGAAGTTTCGCCTACTGATATATGTGATAGATTACCATTTTACCATCATGCGACATTTGCATCCAACAGGCAAAGTTCAGAAGTCTGGTGTAGGAGTACTGCATGCTCTAATTCGAAACAACAAAAATCATCGGAGTGACTATTATTGAACGTCATCAGGTAACTCATCGAGCATTCCTATGCAGTACTATTACTGGTGACGCGTTATGATGCCTTTATCGTTAACTTCCTAAGAAGAAATGAAAGGCTGAGCCCCACCAAAAGTCGTAAACTCGAGGAAAGGGTAGTGTGAACATAATATTTTACGTCTGATAAATCCAAAAGTGTGTTTTGGGCTACGAATTCTGCCCCCAGGGTGTGTGCAACACAGCTGGAATTTGTTGCCAACAACTAAGACACCTTTTGGTCGCAGTGTAAGGAAATCGAACAACAAAACTACATCACCTGTGCTACTGCATGACAACGCACTATGTTGCTTTGAGAAACAAAACTATCCAGGAGATTGATAGGAAAGTCGTCTCTCAGGCAATTGTATTGATAGGGAAGACCTCTCTCACTCAAGCACTTGTCCCTCTCGTCATATATTTGTAACATTTTACCTTTCCCGCTCTTGATCGATCAACCGTCAAGGCAATTCATTTCTAGACGAAAATGCTCTTAAAACTACTCTGGTTTAATGACATCGTTAGAACCAGTAGGTTTCAACAGGCGTAGAATTTGTAAACAACTTTAGCATTGTCAGATCGTTTTAGATATCGTGAAAGAAAATTCTGCTGATGATTAATTTCTCTTCGATAATTACTGTTGCGTTTAGTAAACTAATGGAAAATGCAATTAAAATATTCACTGTACTAATATAAATTAAATTCAGCTTACTACAGAAACATCACGACGGCAGTCTATCTTAATAAAGCATTAAGTGTCTGTGAGACGATTCAGCCTATTTTAACACGAATTAGTAGTATATTACCGACTTTTGACTTCGAAAAGATCTGTATTAATTTCATTTCCTGTTCCATTCGTAAGTATTATGAAAATGTGACATTTCATAGATAAAATCATGTATTCACAACAACAAAAAATACGTCGGCAGAAAACAAAAGTGGCATTATGAATTTGGAAGTACCGTAAGGTTTTCGCTCTGACACTAAGGGTTACTGAAAGTAGCAAGACGAATTTTGCTCGAGCGTTGTCTTACGATTCCCTTATTGAGTTTTTATCTGCTGTGCAACAAAAGAATTAAAAATCTGGCTCTCGAAAGGCGAACGAAAGCAGCTTGCACCTGGTAGCTAAGCATGTTACCTGGGAACTGGTTTTTTCCTAAAGTGGGAAGACATCCTTTTGTGGTTGAATTGTTGGCAAATGTCAGTCAGACGCGTGCCTTTGGTCTAAGCGTTTCGGTGTGTTGAATTTGTACGAATGATTTTTCTACAGGCTTTTTCTGTCCCAAATAGAGAGTTGAAGTCTCCGATTAGTATTTTCACGTCATCTTGGTGAGTTTTGCTCATAGTATTTTCTAGTGTGTTCCAGAATTTTTCGACGATTTCGGTGTTTTTCTTATTTTCGATGTTGGTGGGGACAAGTGCATTGATGAGTGTATATTTTTTACTGGGGCTCTGAATGAGCATAGTCATAAGTCGCTTGTTGATGGGCCGGCCGCGGTGGCCGAGCGGTTCTAGGCGCTTCAGCCGAAACCTCGCGACTGCTACGGTCGCAGGTTCGAATCCAGCCTCGGGCATGGATGTGTGCGATGTTCTTACTTTAGTTAGGTTTAAGTAGTTCTAAGTTCTTGGGGACTGATGACCTCCGCTGTTAAGTCCCATAGTGCTCAGAGCCATTTGAACCTTTTGATTGTTGATGGGTGTGATTTCTTTGACAGAGTTGATGACACATCTGTGTTCGAGAAATGCAATGCCGAAGATTGGTACGCCTTTCGCTACCTTTTGTTGTATTTTACCCTTGAAGATGCAATGGTTTCCCTAATGCAAGATTTCATTGTCAGTTAGTCGTGGTTCTTGAAGAGCAAGGATGAGAATTTTTTGCCGGTCGATTTCTTTTGTGGGATTATTTAGTTTTCCTGTTTGGATCAATGTATTGATGTTTACTTTTAAATGCATGTTAATTGCTTGTAGGGAAATTTACCAGAGATCTTCGATATTCTCTGCCGTGCTAACCTGGACTCCCCGGAATCTGAAAATCCAAGTGCCGCCTGTCGACAGCCGGGTTGTGTACCACCTGGAGTAAAGTTGACTTTGCTTGCATAGGTCATGTTTGCTTGTGTTTCATTGGTTTTGTTTGGGTGATACCAGGACCGGACAGGACCAGAGTGTGTTGAAGCCTTTGAAAGCAAATATTTTCAGCCAAGTTCATTGAGCTAACAGACGGTGATCAGAGTAGCGGTGATATTCACTCAGACGTGTCTGGATTTTGGTTCAATGGATTCAGTAGCCGTTCAGCATAGTGTTAGTATTTGGTTCACCCCTAGTATTTGATTTCCTCGGTACCACCCATATGGGGGAGGGTTTCCCCTATCCACCACACGCGATTATTATTATTACTATTATTATTATTATTGTCATTATGTCATCAGCAGATCTGATATGGTGGATCTTCCAACCACTGAAATAGATGTGTATTGTTCGATTCAGCATTTCCATCACATAAATGTGGTTTCTAATTACGTTACATTGCTGCTAGTAGACATATTTCTCACTTTTTCTTAGACAGTTGCTACCTGTTACTCCATCATAGGAATTTATGTGCGCAGCATTGTTGCAATACAGACGTTCAAATTATCCGATTTCTGTAATTCCATTTCGATACCAGATCGCTCTAATCGGATTCAGCCAGGCAGTCTTAATGTGGATATCTGACTGCGACTCTCATCATATGATAGACTGGGTAAACCACATTCTTAATCGGACTGTTGAATATAGATCACTTATACATGACAGGGCCTGAATTCTTAAACACTGTGGAAAATAATAATCCAATGTGTTTATTACAAATACGTTATTTAAATATAAATACATGAACTAACGAGATAACAGTTTATTTACAGGAGCGGAGCACCATGCATCATAGCAGAGCAGTGCGAAATTGGTTTCTGGGCAAGAGAGGATAAAGCTGTTGCCGTTTGTTCCACGATCACCAAACATCAACCAGATAGAGAATATGTGGGCAGAGGTAACAAGGCCATTGCCACGTGGATCTACTAAAGGTTGGTTGGTTTGTGGGATTAAAGGGACCAGTATCTACAAAAGCAAGCGACCTATGGACATATATAGAAAACATATGTTGTGAAGTAAACCATCACGCTACACTGTCTACGACTTAATGAAATCAATTCCCCTACGCATTCGAGAAATCTTAAGTAATGATCGTGTGTGGGTTGGTTACTAAAAGCATAAAAAGATGTTCAAATATGTGTAAAATCTTATGGGACTTAACTGCTAAGGTCATCAGTACCTAAGCTTACACACTACTTAACCTAAATTATCCTAAGGACAAACACACACACTCATGCCCGAGGGAGGACTCGAACCTCCGCCGGGATCAGCCACGCAGCCCATGACTGCAGCGCGCCAGACCGCTCGGCTAATCCCGCGCGGCTACCGGAAGTATACTCGTCCACAAAACCCATGTGGACAATTATCTGATAATCGGTCAAGCTTTGTTTGTCTCAGCTTTTAGCATACAAGTCCATTTACTTTCAGTCTCCTCCTTACAATTATTGCAATGCAAGGTAATTGAAAAAACTCATCCACTCGACGCCAACTGGGCAACTGACGGGTGCATGTGTTGTTCAACAAACCGTAGTTGTCACCCTCAATGGATTCAATGACTGTGTGTGTGTGTGTGTGTGTGTGTGTGTGTGTGTGTGTATTCGTGTGCATGCACAATCTGAATCAATACTATTAACAGTAGAGAGACAACCAACAATAAATATTGCATCAAATATGACTGTAAAGTGTTTTAATGCTATGGGAAGTTACAGACTGAATTTTCACCCAACCCACGTCCTGCATATTACGTTAAGTAAGATGTATTAACTCCATAGTATCTACAGCAGAGACAGTGCGCTCTTGTTGTCGAGGCTCGCGACAAGCGCAGCGATCAGCAGTGCCCAATGCCGCCGCGATTTGTTTATGTTGGCTGATTGTGGACACTGCAGCAGACGCTTCGCCATGAACAGAAAGAAATCACCTTGGCTCTGACTGCAGTGAGCGGATATCACTGCCTGCATGTTCTTATAGTAACCAACGTGAGACTCTACTCACAGGTGCCATGGAGCAATTGCAACGGGTATCATGTCATTAGTCATCAGAATATTAACCAGTGATGAAATGTCCACTCACTTTTAATTCGAAGAATATAGGAACCTTCTCACAAAGGAATGTGAGGTGATATCAAAATTTTTCCAACATACAAAAATTAACTGCAGGGCTTTCAAGTATGCAGTAGTAGCACACAAGGAAATATTATGTCTTGGAAGCGTATATTTCATTTCCTCTTCTCATATTAACGCCCTTGTTTTAGAATGAAGTGAGAAAATTAACACGAAAAACTTAAGTTCCTAAGAAGCATATAAGTCATTTCGTCTTCTCATATCATAGCTTTTGTTTTAGTATGAGGTAAAAAAATAAACAGTTTAGGGTTCTGAAACATAATATGACACCAGATTCTTATCGTAGGCGCTATCGGAAACGCAAAAAGCAGGGAGCTGTCCATTCTTTTGTCCAAAAGTCTGTTTCTTTTCATGCATTACTCACGCTAGGAGCTTTTGTTTTAGTATGAGGTAAAAAAATAAACAGTTTAGGGTTCAGAAACATAATATGACACCAGATTCTTTTCGCAGATGCTATCGGAAACGCAAAAAGCAGGGAGCTGTCCTTTCTTTTCTCCAAAAGTCTGTTTCTGTTCATGCATTACTCACGCTAGGAGATTCTTATTTAAGGACTTGTGGGCATCAAGTTCTTCAGCAGAATAAGCCTTATGTTATTGTGCTAATGACAGTATGGAAAAAATGCAACAAAGACGAGTTCCCCTAGAGCAGTGAGGATATTTGCACATGTCTGTATTCAGCAATGACTGCCAGCTGCCACAACACTTCACATAATCCGTGCGGCAAGCAACATAACTGTGCGTTCACTTCAGACTTCATTCAGTAAGACGTCAGGAGATGGATGGAAACGTCAAATTAACGTTGCTTCCGAGTCGTATTCAATCCAGAATGAGGTGTTATTAAAGTAGTTGCACGTTCTAGCAATTACACTTCTATAATTCCCATATGAGTATTCCGATAGCCAAAAGAACCCGTTAGTGTGAAACCATCTGGAACTGCATTAACATCAAACTGCAAGAACTTGAGACAATACGTGGACTCTTCTCTTCGCTAGGTGACCTGTTGCTGATATTAACGATTCTCTCCGTCCTAGGCGTAATGGAAATGGAACTTCAGAGGCGCTTTTCGCTATTCTTGACAAACATGAGAAACTTGTAATCACTGCGAGTTACAACTGCGTGATGATAATGTTTCAGGTTGTCAGTAGTTGTGGTGGTGTTATGCTGTCAAACAGCTTACAGCAACGTTAATGGTGGCGCACATAATTTAGCGCTGACTACCTACTTAAGTAAAGATAGTGTTGTGGCGTCGTCGCTTGACTTTATTTGGCCTCAGCTTGAGTAATCCGATTTAACGAAAATAGTACTACATTCGCGGGCTGCTAATGATACAGTATGACTACAGAGATCATCGTGCGGATATTACATTAATTCTGCAATGAATTCGCCGGCCGAAGTGGCCGTGCGGTTAAAGGCGCTGCAGCCTGGAACCGCGAGACCGCTATGGTCGCAGGTTCGAATCCTGCCTCGGGCATGGATGTTTGTGATGTCCTTAGGTTAGTTAGGTTTAACTAGTTCTAAGTTCTAGGGGACTAATGACCTCAGCAGTTGAGTCCCATAGTGCTCAGAGCCATTTGCAATGAATTGCTTAAAAAATATTACCCTCAGCTATGCAGCTGGAATGACTCATTGCACAGGTACTATAGGTTTCACTTGGTTAAGTGATCAGTTCGCTGCAATCCTGCTTCTAATGTTTGTAAATACTTGTATACTTCAAAAATGGTTCAAATGGCTCTGGGCGCTATGGGACTTAACGTCTGAGGTCATCAGTACGCTAGAAGTTAGAACTACTTAAACCTAACTAACCTAAGGACATCATACACATCCATGCCCGAGATTGGAGTCGAACCTGAGACAATAGCTGTCGCGCGGTTCCAGACTGTAGCGCCTAGAACCGGCGACTTCGCAGAGGCAAAACAGAGGACTTGGAATTAAAGACGTGCCTTTAAACTAATACATGCTACTCCTAGCGGAGTGATGACCTCACACGTTAAGTAACATAGCGCTCAGAGACATTTGAACCATTTTTGAAGTATACAAGAATTTGCAAACAGTAGAAGCAGGATTGCAGCGAACTGAGCACTTAACCAAATGCAACATAGAGTACCTGTGTAATGAGTCATTGCAGCTGCATAGCAGAGGGTTATATTATTTCAGCAATTCATTGCAGAATTAATGTAATACCCGCACGATGATGTCTGTAGTCATACTGTATCATTAGAAGCCCGCGAAAGTAGTACTATGTTCGTTAAATCGGATTACTGAAGCTGAGGCTAAATAAAGACAAGCGACGACGCCACAACACTATCTTTACTTAAGTCGGTAGTCAGCGAAAAATTATGTGCGCCACCATTAACGTTGCTGTAACCAGTTTTACAGCATAACACCACCACAACTACTGACAACCGGAACCATTATCATCACGCAGTTGTAACTCGCAGTGATTACAAGTTTCTCATGTTTGTCAAGAATAGCGGAAAGCGCCTCTGAAGTTCCATTTCCATTACGCCTAGGACGGAGAGAATCCTAAATATCAATAATAGGTCACCTAGCGAAGAGAATAGTCCACGTATTGTCTCAGGTTCTTGCACTTTGGTGTTAATGCAGTTCCAAATGGTTTCACACTAACGGGTTCTTTTGGCTGTCGGAATACTCATATGGGAATTATAGAAGTGTAATTGCTAGAACGTTCAACTACCTTAATAACACCTCATTCTGGATTGAATACGACTCGGAAAGCAACGTTAATTTGACGTTTCCATCCATCTCCTGACGTCTTACAGAATGAAGTCTGAAGTGCACGCACAGTTGTGTTGCCTGCCGCAAGGATTCTGTGGCAGCTCGCAGTCATTGCTGAATACAGACATGTGCAAATATCCTCACTGCTCTAGGGGAACTCGTCTTTGTTGCATTTTTTCCATGCCGTAATTAGCACAATAACATAAGGCGTGTTTTGCTGAAGAACTTGATGCCCACAAGTCCTTAAATAAGAATCTCCTATCGTGAGTAACGCATGAGAGCAACAGACTTTTGGACAAAAGAATGGATAGCTCCCTGCTTTTTGCGTTTCCGATAGCGCCCACGATAAGAATCTTGTGTCATATTATGTTTCAGAACCCTAAACTGTTTATTTTTTTACCTCATACTAAAACAAAAGCTATGATATGAGAAGAGGAAATGACTTATATGCTTCTAAGGAACTTAAGTTTTTCGTGTTAATTTTCTCACTTCATTCTAAAACAAGGGCGTTAATATGAGAAGAGGAAATGAAATATACGCTTCCAAGACATAATATTTCCTTGTGTGCTACTACTGCATACATGAAAGCCCTGCAGTTAATTTTTGTATGTTGGAAAAATTTTGATATCACCTCACATTCCTTTGTGAGAAGGTTCCTATATTCTTCGAATTAAAAGAGAGTGGACATTTCATCACTGGTTAATATTCTGATGACTAATGACATGATACCCGTTGCAATTGCTCCATGGCACCTGTGAGTAGAGTCTCACGTTGGTTACTATAAGAACATGCAGGCAGTGATATCCGCTCACTGCAGTCAGAGCCAAGGTGATTTCTTTCTGTTTATGGCGAAGCGTCTGCTGCAGTGTCCACAATCAGCCAACATAAACAAATCACGGCGGCATTGGGCACTGCTGATCGCTGCGCTTGTCGCGAGCCTCGACAATAAGAGCGCAATGTCTCTGCTAACGATACTATGGAGTTAATACATCTTACTTAACGTAATATGCAGGACGTGGGTTGGGTGAAAATTCAGTCTGTAACTTCCCATAGCATTAAAATACTTTACAGTCCTATTTGATGCAATATTTATTGTTGGTTGTCTCTCTACTGTCAATAGTATTGATTCAGATTGTGCATGCACACGAATGCACACGAATACTCACACACACACACACACACACACACACACACACACACACACGCACACACACACACACACACACACACACAGTCATTGAATCCAGTGAGGGTGACAACTACGGTTTGTTGAACAACACATGCACCCGTCAGTTGCCCAGTTGGCGTCGAGTGGATGAGTTTTTTCAATTACCTTGCATTGCAATAATTGTAAGGAGGAGACTGAAAGTAAATGGACTTGTATGCTAAAAGCTGAGACAAACAAAGCTTGACCGATTATCAGATAATTGTCCACATGGGTTTTGTGGACGAGTATACTTCCGGTAGCCGCGCGGGATTAGCCGAGCGGTCTGGCGCGCTGCAGTCATGGGCTGCGTGGCTGATCCCGGCGGAGGTTCGAGTCCTGCCTCGGGCATGAGTGTGTGTGTTTGTCCTTAGGATAATTTAGGTTAAGTAGTGTGTAAGCTTAGGTACTGATGACCTTAGCAGTTAAGTCCCATAAGATTTTACACATATTTGAACATCTTTTTATGCTTTTAGTAACCAACCCACACACGATCATTACTTAAGATTTCTCGAATGCGTAGGGGAATTGATTTCATTAAGTCGTAGACAGTGTAGCGTGATGGTTTACTTCACAACATATGTTTTCTATATATGTCCATAGGTCGCTTGCTTTTATAGATACTGGTCCCTTTAATCCCACAAACCAACCAACCTTTAGTAGATCCACGTGGCAATGGCCTTGTTACCTCTGCCCACATATTCTCTATCTGGTTGATGTTTGGTGATCGTGGAACAAACGGCAACAGCTTTATCCTCTCTTGCCCTGAAACCAATTTCGCACTGCTCTGCTATGATGCATGGTGCTCCGCTCCTGTAAATAAACTGTTATCTCGTTAGTTCATGTATTTATATTTAAATAACGTATTTGTAATAAGCACATTGGATTATTATTTTCCACAGTGTTTAAGAATTCAGGCCCTGTCATGTATAAGTGATCTATATTCAACAGTCCGATTAAGAATGTGGTTTACCCAGTCTATCATATGATGAGAGTCGCAGTCAGATATCCACATTAAGACTGCCTGGCTGAATCCGATTAGAGCGATCTGGTATCGAAATGGAATTACAGAAATCGGATAATTTGAACGTCTGTATTGCAACAATGCTGCGCACATAAATTCCTATGATGGAGTAACAGGTAGCAACTGTCTAAGAAAAAGTGAGAAATATGTCTACTAGCAGCAATGTAACGTAATTAGAAACCACATTTATGTGATGGAAATGCTGAATCGAACAATACACATCTATTTCAGTGGTTGGAAGATCCACCATATCAGATCTGCTGATGACATAATGACAATAATAATAATAATAGTAATAATAATAATCGCGTGTGGTGGATAGGGGAAACCCTCCCCCATATGGGTGGTACCGAGGAAATCAAATACTAGGGGTGAACCAAATACTAACACTATGCTGAACGGCTACTCAATCCACTGAACCAAAATCCAGACACGTCTGAGTGAAAATGACCGCTACTCTGATCACAGTCTGTTAGCTCAATGAGCTTGGCTGAAAATATTTGCTTTCAACGGCTTCAACACACTCTGGTCCTGTCCGGTCCTGGTATCACCCAAACAAAACCAATGAAACACAAGCAAACATGACCTACGCAAGCAAAGTCAACTTTACTCCAGGTGGTACACAACCCGGCTGTCGACAGGCGGCACTTGGATTTTCGGATTCCGGGGAGTCCAGGTTAGCACGGCAGAGAATATCGAAGATCTCTGGTAAATTTCCCTACAAGCAATTAACATGCATTTAAAAGTAAACATCAATACATTGATCCAAACAGGAAAACTAAATAATCCCGCAAAAGAAATCGACCGGCAAAAAATTCTCATCCTTGCTCTTCAAGAACCACGACTAACTGACAATGAAATCTTGCATTAGGGAAACCATTGCATCTTCAAGGGTAAAATACAACAAAAGGTAGCGAAAGGCGTACCAATCTTCGGCATTGCATTTCTCGAACACAGATGTGTCATCAACTCTGTCAAAGAAATCACACTCATCAACAATCAAATGGTTCAAATGGCTCTGAGCACTATGGGACTTAACAGCGGAGGTCATCAGTCCCCAAGAACTTAGAACTTCCTAAACCTAACTAACGTAAGGACATCGCACACATCCATGCCCGAGGCTGGATTCGAACCTGCGACCGTAGCAGTCGCGAGGTTTCGGCTGAAGCGCCTAGAACCGCTCGGCCACCGCGGCCGGCCCATCAACAAGCGACTTATGACTATGCTCATTCAGAGCCCCAGTAAAAAATATACACTCATCAATGCACTTGTCCCCACCAACATCGAAAATAAGAAAAACACCGAAATCGTCGAAAAATTCTGGAACACACTAGAAAATACTATGAGCAAAACTCACCAAGATGACGTGAAAATACTAATCGGAGACTTCAACTCTCTATTTGGGACAGAAAAAGCCTGTAGAAAAATCATTCGTACAAATTCAACACACCGAAACGCTTAGACCAAAGGCACGCGTCTGACTGACATTTGCCAACAATTCAACCACAAAAGGATGTCTTCCCACTTTAGGAAAAAACCAGTTCCCAGGTAACATGCTTAGCTACCAGGTGCAAGCTGCTTTCGTTCGCCTTTCAAGAGCCAGATTTTTAATTCTTTTGTTGCACAGCAGATAAAAACTCAATAAGGGAATCGTAAGACAACGCTCGAGCAAAATTCGTCTTGCTACTTTCAGTAACCCTTAGTGTCAGAGCGAAAACCTTACGGTACTTCCAAATTCATAATGCCACTTTTGTTTTCTGCCGACGTATTTTTTGTTGTTGTGAATACATGATTTTATCTATGAAATGTCACATTTTCATAATACTTACGAATGGAACAGGAAATGAAATTAATACAGATCTTTTCGAAGTCAAAAGTCGGTAGTATACTACTAATTCGTGTTAAAATAGGCTGAATCGTCTCACAGACACTTAATGCTTTATTAAGATAGACTGCCGTCGTGATGTTTCTGTAGTAAGCTGAATTTAATTTATATTAGTACAGTGAATATTTTAATTGCATTTTCCATTAGTTTACTAAACGCAACAGTAATTATCGAAGAGAAATTAATCATCAGCAGAATTTTCTTTCACGATATCTAAAACGATCTGACAATGCTAAAGTTGTTTACAAATTCTACGCCTGTTGAAACCTACTGGTTCTAACGATGTCATTAAACCAGAGTAGTTTTAAGAGCATTTTCGTCTAGAAATGAATTGCCTTGACGGTTGATCGATCAAGAGCGGGAAAGGTAAAATGTTACAAATATATGACGAGAGGGACAAGTGCTTGAGTGAGAGAGGTCTTCCCTATCAATACAATTGCCTGAGAGACGACTTTCCTATCAATCTCCTGGATAGTTTTGTTTCTCAAAGCAACATAGTGCGTTGTCATGCAGTAGCACAGGTGATGTAGTTTTGTTGTTCGATTTCCTTACACTGCGACCAAAAGGTGTCTTAGTTGTTGGCAACAAATTCCAGCTGTGTTGCACACACCCTGGGGGCAGAATTCGTAGCCCAAAACACACTTTTGGATTTATCAGATGTAAAATATTATGTTCACACTACTCTTTCCTCGAGTTTACGACTTTTGGTGGGGCTCAGCCTTTCATTTCTTCTTAGGAAGTTAACGATAAAGGCATCATAACGCGTCACCAGTAATAGTACTGCATAGGAATGCTCGATGAGTTACCTGATGACGTTCAATAATAGTCACTCCGATGATTTTTGTTGTTTCGAATTAGAGCATGCAGTACTCCTACACCAGACTTCTGAACTTTGCCTGTTGGATGCAAATGTCGCATGATGGTAAAATGGTAATCTATCACATATATCAGTAGGCGAAACTTCGTTAATGTGGAAAATCATTCATGGCAGAACGATCTTTGTTGAAACACGAATATCTTTTTCTGGCGTATTTTTCCCAAAAGCACTCGCTCCAAACACAATTCAAATCTTTCTAGCTGCCTCCTCCGCATTCACCCCTCTGTTATGCCAAAAGTAAACGTTGTGTTGTAGATGTTACACATTTTTCCACTTGCGACTCAATTTTACAATGCTTAACTGTAGTTCATGATTTTCAAGTATGCAAAATCCAATGCTTAACTGCAAGATGATAACTAGAACTTCAAATTCGAAAATGACAGTTGATACATACACTGACAGCGTGGCGCCGCGTTCACATGGGCGGCGCCGGATTTCAGGCGGCGGGTGGCGTCTGGCCGGTGGCCGGTAGCCGCTGCAGCGCGAGGAAACGCTCGAACGTAAGCTGTTATGATCGCGACGCAGCCACGAGCTGTCCTGCGGAGTTGTTTCTGGAATACTTGTTATTGCTGCTGGGTAGAATGTTAAGCGAATTATCTTCGATGCTCAATCAGACTCATAACTTTAGACCGAAATGTGGTTAAAAAAAAAAGAAAAGAAAACAGTTGGACGCGAACAGACGACCATAAGTTTAGAATGCATGAAGATTACCACTTCTTTTTTTTTTGTCTCGTTTTTGTTCGTTGAATCTGCTCGGTGCGGTCGTCGCAAGACACCCGTTTCAGTTCGTCGTTGATCCATTAACTCAATTTTTTTTATTACAGAGGGTATCTAACCCTCTGACCGAACACGCTGAGTTACTGTGCCGGCTACTAGACCACAGGCTCACACAATCCGAGAACATCTCGGAAGTGGACAACACTTCCTCCTAACACTTTCGCATCTAACAATGTTGCCAGATTGCCGGGGCGGTCAGTTTTATTGGCCACGTTAAGTGAACGACTCGGACTTAGTCTCTGTGGCGGCCGGCCGGCGGTCAGTTTTTATGTCTAAAACTGTACGCCAGTGTGGCGCTAAAGTGTGGTTATGGATAATATGTATGCTCCGATTGCAAATCTAACATCATCAATAAAGAGAGGGAAATGAATTAGGCTTCCTTCTTCTTCAGTAACATCAAATATATTTCAGTTATTGTATCTTAAATGAACTGCGCAAAAAATCATTCACCAGAATTAAATAACTTGTTAGCAACATCAGATGATATTAACAGCTTGCCGGCGCGGGTTAGCCGTGCTTTCAACGGCGTCATACCGCGGATCGCAGGGCTGCTTGCGCCATCCATTCGAATCCTTCTCCGGGCATCTATGTGTGTTAGGTTAGGTTGGTTTAAGTAGTTTGAGGTCTAGGGGCTGAAGCAGTTGTGTCGCATAGTTCTTGGAGCCATTTTTTGACCTTTCACGTAATTTTCTCTACATAAACGGCCGTATCTTTAGATTGCGTTGACATAGAAGCTCACTTTTTTACACCACCAATGGACCGGGTACCGCAAGAAGTGCCATACATTTCCGCTTATTATGTCTACGCATTCTGGAGGTAAACGAGTTTTAAGGGTTGGTTAAACCGATAGACGGTCAAGAAAGTGAGACTATTAGGGTTCCCTTTTTTACCGGTTTAGGTGACGAAATCCTATCAACGAAAACAGCTATGACAGCTACTGAAGATGAAGGCCGCATAAATAACACCCCCTACTCTTTATCCGAAATGTGCTAGTTGCAGTCGATACATCAGCATATTAATCGTAGCTATGCTTTCGATCCAAATCACTTTTACAGGAATGCAAATAGTATCCAATTGCCTATATACGTGGTAATTCACATCCCAGTATTAATGCCACCGCGTTTTAGAAGTGCGAACATTCCCATTGCTAGCTAACTTATGAAACAGTTCGGCTAATGAACGTTTTCTGGCTGTGGCGAGTCTAGTGGAGAATTCGAAACAGTGTATAATACCGTTGGCAGCTATGTAGCCGTTTATATCCTGGGGTGGTGCAGAATTATCCTACTAAGTTTACTCTCTCATAACAGTATTTTGTTATTTCGAAAAACATCCCGAATGATTGTCACATAAGCGGTGACATAAAGGAAGAAAATTCATGTTTTTGAGTCCAGAAAGCTCTATGCAACAGAAACTGCAGATTTTTTTGCCATTTTCATTGCGAAATTGCCGGCTTATTCATGTCTGGGTTAATAATAGAGGTCTGTTTGCCTGGGTTGTCAGCTAGCGTAGTTGAAGGGAGGTCTGGTTTGTTTCAGGTTCTAATCTCGATGGAGGCGTATGGAATATCAGTAAAGCAATTTTAAGAAATTCTCGCGCCCCCAATACCTTTTATCACTACCTTTATTCTGTACTGGCGCCCTGTAGATGTCAATATGACACTCTTGTAAAATTTCATACATGTTACTGCCTACTTTTTCCGCTTCTGTCAATAATGGAATTGACTTAATTGTGGCACTTAATGATTTTTAAATGAATTCCGGTATGAATCTTCACGCATTGCTAAATTTGCACAGTTCCATGGTAGGTCAGCAACGGTAATCCGGTATGACTAGTCTGAACGTTGACACAGACCGTTTCGCGGCCGAATGCGGATAATACCTTGCTAATTCGTAACGATCTGGGGTTCTTTGTCTTACTAAAACAGTTATGTTATCTCGATAAGTTGAAATGCATTTTTTTGGTACAGTTCATACCAATTAGCGTTTCTTCCTTCAGTTCTGTCTTATATTTACGTGTTGTATTTAACACACTAATCAGCATTAATATAGTCTTACAAATGATTGAAAACAGCCTAAAAAGTTCAGATAGTTTTTCAATTTCACGCCTGTGCATAGTATGTTGGTAGCACTTCGTCGCCTTGCCTGTTATGCTGTGTAGCAGACTTTAAAGCCGTGCGGATCAGCATAACGAAAAGGCGAGGGGTCTCGCTCGTTTTGTCCACGACTGTACATTGTGACACTTATCTACCGTCACTGTATGATGCATGGCTTTGTCCATTTTAGATGGTTGTTACTAAGAACAGGCATTGTCAGTGCAACCTCAGTAGGTCAAGTTCGAGAATTAACCAATCGGTGAGAAACTAGTCGCAAAATATGTGTACTGCAACTGTGACAGATTCGCAGTTTTAACGGGAAACAAACCGACGCTTTCCGTCGACGCTGGACGTCGCATGAAAGAAGTAATGAGTAGTATTCGTTCAGGCTGACGCCAGGTAAACACTGCAAAAACGAAATTTCAGATATCTGTAGAAACGTCAGAGCTAATGCGCCAGACGTGTCTTTCGAGGGGTACCCTGTACATTCCTAGCTTAAAAATAGACAGGAAGTGTATTAGGTCCCTGTTGTACACTTCACTTGGGTCGGAATGGAATTATTCTTCTCTGAGCGTCAAACAACGGGTGTGTGGACCCAGTAGTAGTCAGTTAATCCATCAGACAAATAGCAGAAGAGCAACGGTGGATGACTGTAGAGCGAAAGGTGTCGTTGTGGACTCAGAACAACACTATGGCAAGACAGTTGCGTGCAGATCCTTGTAGAAGGACTGCCCTGCTGGAAGGTAGTAGGATTGTTCTACTGGCTCTGAGCAATAGATGGTTGGCACCACACGAAACCTTAGTATTGGTTACAGGCACTAGGAACCGCTGGGAAACATTGCTGGAAGTTTGGCTGGGATCTGGGGCGGCCATGCTTCGGTTATCGTTGACACCATACCACAGGCTACAGAGACTTGGATGGCGTAGAGCCACAGTCAACTGGAATGTTCAGTAGCACTCTTCAGTGTTCGGCGAAGAATCCCACTTCTGCTGGTGGCAGTCAGATTGACGTAAAAGCGTCTGTTGACGATCTGGCGAAAGGTCACAGAAAGTTGCCATTCTCAAGAATGCATATGATAACAGGACTGATTCAGTGATTGTTGAAGGGATGCTGAATACTCGCCAGTATGTGGCAAGAGAGAAACCATGTTGCCTCACCATTATTGAACAGGGTACCAAATGATATATTTCAGCTAGAAAATGCAAGACTTCGCACAGCACTAGATACCACAAACGGTTCGAGAAATGTATGGATCCGCGATTAGCTTGCCCAGTCCCCCAATACTTCACATGTAGAGCATATCTGCGAAAAACGGAAGGAAGATTAAGGCTTAACGTTCCACGCACATCGATGTCATTAGAGACAGAGAACAAGCTCTAATTGTCTCAAGGGCGGAAGAAAATCGGTAGGGGCCTTTCAAAGGAAGCATCGCGGCATATTCCTGGAGCTATTTAGGGGACTCAAGGAAATTCTAAATCTGAATGGCCATAGGTGGACTTGAACCGTCGTCCTTTCGAATGCAAGTCCAGTTGGCTAACCACTGAGCCAGCGCACTCGTTAGCATATTTGGGACGCAGTAACAAGTCGTAAACTTCCTTACCATCTTCCAGATAGCAATCTCCATGAAATGACAGAAAATGTTTTGGACATGCCTAGAAGATTATTCAACATGACATTCGGAATCTGATTGCTTCAGAATCGATTGTAATTTGTATGAAATAAGTAAAATAAAAGTAAACCAGGTGATTCCTGATAAAAAAAAAAAGAATTAATAGTTTTTATTCTAAAGTAAATAAATTTAGTAGCTGGTGTACCAAATTCTTCCAGGACTTTGTAAATAATAAGTATGATAATATTCTTTGCTCCAACGAGAGGGTTCATCGAACCACGTTCACAATAATTCTTTGTTATTCCACTCTCGAACACCACGTGGAAAATGAGAACACCTATATCTTTCCGTGCAAGCTCTGATTTTCCTTATTTTATTATTATGATCGTTTCTCCCTGTGCATGTCGGCGTCAACAAAATATTGTTAATTAGAGGAAGAGAAATGTGTGAGCCTAGTAAACGCTGATTCTGAGGACGCCGCTGATGTAATGCTATGCATTTTCGCCTCCAGTCAAAGTACTCTCTCTTTTCGCGTAGTAAATTACATGGCCAATATTTATTGTGAGCTTCTCTGTCAATATAGCTTAATTTACGTTTGCATACAAACTGTTATTGACTCAGATCATACGGCCTGTGTTGAGGTTATAGCCAAAATCATGAAAGACACCTTAATGTTGCAGTTTTAAACATAAAATTGTATGTTTTCCAGTAAAAAAAGAATATCAGAAACTATTCAGTGATTCCGTTTAGTTAAAAAGCTCACAAATTTGCCTGTAGCGTAATGTAATGGATTCAGCTTTTCTTGAAAGGTCAAATATAACTAAAAGTAAATTAAGTCTGTCAGTTTTATTCAACAAGCATCCAGGAGAAACGATTAATAATGTCGTTTGGTGTTCATTGTTTGCAAAATGTAGCAAATGTACGGTCATGTATGTGTACTGGAGTTTATGGAATATTTGTCCAATGAATGGGGCTCTAATTAATTTCCATGGTTTCTTCAGATATTGCTCAGCTTCGAATCACACAGAATCTTTTCATAATAGTTAATGTTATGACAGACCACGGATTAATAAGTGTCTCACAGTGAGATACATAAGCAGTATTATACGTAGAAGTTGGTTCAATAGCGTTCTAATGAAATAGATATAGCAGAAGTTAATTACTAATTGAGATTTTGGGTTCAACTATAGCAATTTCTTCACTCATTAAAAAATTTTTATCATTTGGACTGGCGACCACAACGGTGCCTCGATACAAGATGTAGTTACAGTTTTATGTGACCTAGCGAAAAAGATTTGCCGTCAGCGTTGCTTTGTACACTGATTATACTACACTCCTGGAAATGGAAAAAAGAACACATTGACACCGGTGTGTCAGACCCACCATACTTGCTCCGGACACTGCGAGAGGGCTGTACAAGCAATGATCACACGCACGGCACAGCGGACACACCAGGAACCGCGGTGTTGGCCGTCGAATGGCGCTAGCTGCGCAGCATTTGTGCACCGCCGCCGTCAGTGTCAGCCAGTTTGCCGTGGCATACGGAGCTCCATCGCAGTCTTTAACACTGGTAGCATGCCGCGACAGCGTGGACGTGAACCGTATGTGCAGTTGACGGACTTTGAGCGAGGGCGTATAGTGGGCATGCGGGAGGCCGGGTGGACGTACCGCCGAATTGCTCAACACGTGGGGCGTGAGGTCTCCACAGTACATCGATGTTGTCGCCAGTGGTCGGCGGAAGGTGCACGTGCCCGTCGACCTGGGACCGGACCGCAGCGACGCACGGATGCACGCCAAGACCGTAGGATCCTACGCAGTGCCGTAGGGGACCGCACCGCCACTTCCCAGCAAATTAGGGACACTGTTGCTCCTGGGGTATCGGCGAGGACCATTCGCAACCGTCTCCATGAAGCTGGGCTACGGTCCCGCACACCGTTAGGCCGTCTTCCGCTCATGCCCCAACATCGTGCAGCCCGCCTCCAGTGGTGTCGCGACAGGCGTGAATGGCGTGAATGGAGGGACGAATGGAGACGTGTCGTCTTCAGCGATGAGAATCGCTTCTGCCTTGGTGCCAATGATGGTCGTATGCGTGTTTGGCGCCGTGCAGGTGAGCGCCACAATCAGGACTGCATACGACCGAGGCACACAGGGCCAACACCCGGCATCATGGTGTGGGGAGCGATCTCCTACACTGGCCGTACACCACTGGTGATCGTCGAGGGGACACTGAATAGTGCACGGTACATCCAAACCGTCATAAAACCCATCGTTCTACCATTCCTAGACCGGCAAGGGAACTTGCTGTTCCAACAGGACAATGCACGTCCGCATGTATCCCGTGCCACCCAACGTGCTCTAGAAGGTGTAAGTCAACTACCCTGGCCAGCAAGATCTCCGGATCTGTCCCCCATTGAGCATGTTTGGGACTGGATGAAGCGTCGTCTCACGCGGTCTGCACGTCCAGCACGAACGCTGGTCCAACTGAGGCGCCAGGTGGAAATGGCATGGCAAGCCGTTCCACAGGACTACATCCAGCATCTCTACGATCGTCTCCATGGGAGAATAGCAGCCTGCATTGCTGCGAAAGGTGGATATACACTGTACTAGTGCCGACATTGTGCATGCTCTGTTGCCTGTGTCTATGTGCCTGTGGTTCTGTCAGTGTGATCATGTGATGTATCTGACCCCAGGAATGTGTCAATAAAGTTTCCCCTTCCCGGGACAATGAATTCATGGTGTTCTTATTTCAATTTCCAGGAGTGTATATTTTGAAGAAGAGTAATTAACTTTGAATCTGATTACCTAAATTAACCATTAGTAACACAATCCCACCCGAATTTTTCGTAAAACGTCAAGCCAAGGTAGCTTGTAAAGTAGTATTATTGAGATTCCATGCAAAGAAATAAAGACTTCTTCAAACGCTAAGACTTAAAATCTCAGATTCCTGTAAAATAAAAATTTATTGAGTGACGTGACTGATTTAAAGAAAGTCATTTTTGTGTGCCACCAAGTGATTCTGGCGAGTTAAACATTTGTTTACTACCAATTTCGACCGAAAAGGGAATTATGAGGCAATATAAAACTATTATACCTACTCCTACTCCGAAGTCAATAATGAAAACAAGAATTTAAGAAAAGAATCCTGCATCACGGTCGTTAAGGGCTAAATTCGTTTCTACACCTCAGTAATCTTGCGACACAGTCCATCTCCATGTTTCCTGCTGCTACAGGGAAAACAACGAGCAGGATCCGCTCAGTTTAATCTATTCGAAAGTTTTGTTCTAAACACCTTGCACCATGAGACTTTTTCTTGTTTCCAGAACTAAAGTCACTTCTGAAAGGATGTGTTTCTAAACTGTTGATAATAGCAACAAGAAGCCTTCACGCGCTTCCAAACATATTTCTGAAAGAAGCCCATTGTCTTGTCTGTCACAAGTGCCATGTCTCACTCCCTTCTCAACCAGTGCTTCTCTTTCATCTCCTTCGGCTCTTATAACAACAGTCTGATTTCCATAAAAATTGTAACAACCTTTCGCTCCCTGTGTTTCTACCTCTGCTATCTTCAGAATTTCAAAGAAGGGCCGGTATTGACACTACCATCTATCTTCTGTATTGCACCACAACTCTGGGACTTCCTCTGTGCGCAAGATTATCGGCCACGAACAGCATCGCAGAGCTTTGGACTTAATCCACAAGGTCGTTTATGTGTACAGTCACGACGTATTTGCAAAAGAGAGTGCTAAAAACCGACCTCAGGGTAAATCAGTTTGGGTTCTGGAGAAATGGTGGAACACGAGAGGTCTAACTGTGCCATAGACTTCTCTTAGAAGAAAGGTTGAAAACACAACCCGATGTTTTACCAACTGTAGACATGAAGAAAACTTTTCACATTGGACATGTTGTTTAATCTATCTGTTGAATGAGCCATAAAGGAAACTAAGAAGGAGATTGGAAAGGGAATTCAGCTACAGAGAAAATAAATAAAAATGTCAGGTTTGCCAGTGAGAGTCCAACAGACGGCAGTAGATCTTGAAGAGTAGTTGAAAGGAATGGATAGTGTCTTGAAAAGAGGTTGTGATGAATATAAAGGAAATCAACAGTCTCAGAATGTAGTCTAATTAAATCAGGCTATTTTGCTGACTACGCAGGTAGATAACTGACAGGGACCTAAGTAGAGAGAGTATAAAATACAGACTGGCAATAACAAGAGAAGTATTTGTGAAGAAAGAGAAATTTGTTGTTATCTGTACTTCTGTCTATACCAGTATAAAACAAGTCGCTGATAACATTGTTAGTAAAAATCTCGAAAAGATTTTGTCCGATTTACTGAAATTTTTAAACTATAATCTAATAAATTATGTATGGTATGGTATGGTATCTGCAGATGACGAAGAAATTGAAGAAATGTATGATGAAATAAAAGAAATTATTCAGATAGTGAAGGGAGACGAAAATTTAATAGTCATGGGTGACTGGAATTCGAGTGTAGGGAAAGGGAGAGAAGGAAACGTAGTAGGTGAATATGGATTGGGGCTAAGAAATGAAAGAGGAAGCCGCCTGGTAGAATTTTGCACAGAGCACAACTTAATCATAGCTAATACTTGGTTTAAGAATCATGATAGAAGGTTGTATACATGGAAGAACCCTGGAGATACTAAAAGGTATCAGATAGATTATATAATGGTAAGACAGAGATTTAGGAACCAGGTTTTAAATTGTAAGACATTTCCAGGGGCAGATGTGGACTCTGACCACAATCTATTGGTTATGACCTGTAGATTAAAACTGAAGAAACTGCAAAAAGGTGGGAATTTAATGAGATGGGACCTGGATAAACTGAAAGAACCAGAGGTTGTACAGAGTTTCAGGGAGAGCATAAGGGAACAATTGACGGGAATGGGGGAAAGAAATACAGTAGAAGAAGAATGGGTAGCTTTGAGGGATGAAGTAGTGAAGGCAGCAGAGGATCAAGTAGGTAAAAAGACGAGGGCTAGTAGAAATCCTTGGGTAACAGAAGAAATATTGAATTTAATTGATGAAAGGAGAAAATATAAAAATGCAGTAAATGAAGCAGGCAAAAAGGAATACAAACGTCTCAAAAATGAGATCGACAGAAAGTGCAAAATGGCTAAGCAGGGATGGCTAGAGGACAAATGTAAGGATGTAGAGGCTCATCTCACTAGGGGTAAGATAGATACTGCCTACAGGAAAATTAAAGAGACCTTTGGAGATAAGAGAACCACTTGTATGAACATCAAGAGCTCAGATGGCAACCCAGTTCTAAGCAAAGAAGGGAAAGCAGAAAGGTGGAAGGAGTATATAGAGGGTCTATACAAGGGCGATGTACTTGAGGACAATATTATGGAAATGGAAGAGGATGTAGATGAAGATGAAATGGGAGATACGATACTGCGTGAAGAATTTGACAGAGCACTGAAAGACCTGAGTCGAAACAAGGCCCCCGGAGTAGACAACATTCCATTGGAACTACTGACGGCTTTGGGAGAGCCAGCCCTGACGAAACTCTACCATCTGGTAAGCAAGATGTATGTAACAGGCGAAATACCCTCAGACTTCAAGAAGAATATAATAATTCCAATTCCAAAGAAAGCAGGTGTTGACAGATGTGAGAATTACCGGACAATCAGTTTAATAAGCCACAGCTGCAAAATACTAACACGAATTCTTTACAGACGAATGGAAAAACTAGTAGAAGCCGACCTCGGGGAAGATCAGTTTGGATTCCGTAGAAATATTGGAACACGTGAGGCAATACTGACCTTACGACTTATCTTAGAAGAAAGATTAAGGAAAGGCAAACCTACGTTTCTAGCATTTGTAGACTTAGAGAAAGCTTTTGACAATGTTGACTGGAATACTCTCTTTCAAATTCTAAAGGTGGCAGGGGTAAAATACAGGGAGCGAAAGGCTATTTACAATTTGTACAGAAACCAGATGGCAGTTATAAGAGTCGAGGGGCATGAAAGGGAAGCAGTGGTTGGGAAGGGAGTAAGACAGGGTTGTAGCCTTTCCCCGATGTTATTCAATCTGTATATTGAGCAAGCAGTAAAGGAAACAAAAGAAAAATTCGGAGTAGGTATTAAAATCCATGGAGAAGAAATAAAAACTTTGAGGTTCGCCGATGACATTGTAATTCTGTCAGAGACAGCAAAGGACTTGGAAGAGCAGTTGAACGGAATGGACAGTGTCTTGAAAGGAGGGTATAAGATGAACATCAACAAAAGCAAAACGAGGATAATGGAATGTAGTCGAATTAAGTCGGGTGATGTTGAAGGTATTAGATTAGGAAATGAGACACTTAAAGTAGTAAAGGAGTTTTGCTATTTGGGGAGCAAAATAACTGATGATGGTCGAAGTAGAGAGGATATAAAATGTAGACTGGCAATGGCAAGGAAAGCGTTTCTGAAGAAGAGAAATTTGTTAACATCGAGTATAGATTTAAGTGTCAGGAAGTCGTTTCTGAAAGTATTTGTATGGAGTGTAGCCATGTATGGAAGTGAAACATGGACGATAAATAGTTTGGACAAGAAGAGAATAGAAGCTTTCGAAATGTGGTGCTACAGAAGAATGCTGAAGATTAGATGGGTAGATCACATAACTAATGAGGAGGTACTGAATAGGATTGGGGAGAAGAGGAGTTTGTGGCACAACTTGACCAGAAGAAGGGATCGGTTGGTAGGACATGTTCTGAGGCATCAAGGGATCACCAATTTAGTATTGGAGGGCAGCGTGGAGGGTAAAAATCGTAGAGGGAGACCAAGAGATGCATACACTAAGCAGATTCAGAAGGATGTAGGTTGCAGTAGGTACTGGGAGATGAAGAAGCTTGCACAGGATAGAGTAGCATGGAGAGCTGCATCA
The DNA here is from genome assembly GCF_023898315.1 of Schistocerca nitens. Taxonomy (NCBI): domain Eukaryota; kingdom Metazoa; phylum Arthropoda; class Insecta; order Orthoptera; family Acrididae; genus Schistocerca; species Schistocerca nitens. Next base: position 542,998,505 of record NC_064621.1, on the reverse strand, counting down.
AACCAGTCTCAGGACTGAAGACCACAACAACAACATGGTATGTAAACATACACATATAAAATATAAAAAGGAAACATTAGTAGCAAAATTCTCGAAAAGTCCTTGGCCAATTTACTTCCGATTTTTACACAATAACAAACATTTGGACGGACATGGTTATACACAGTAGGCATGCATATTCAATTACAGAGACACGTAAACAGGCAGAATACGGCGCTGCGGTCGGCAACTCCTTTATAAGACAACAAGTCTCTGACGCAGTTGTTAGATCGGTTACTGCTGCTACAATGTCAGGTTATTAAGGAGTAAATGAGCTTGAACGTGATGCTGTAGTCGGCGTACGAGTGATGGGACACAGCATCTCCGAGGCAGCGATTAAATGAGGATTTTCCAGTACGACCATTTCACGAGTATACCGTGAATATCAGAACTCCGGTAAAACATTAAATCTCCTACATAGCTGCGGCCGGAAAAAGATCTCCTCCCACTCCTACGCTTACGGATTTATGGACAATCCTGCAACATTCATTGTGTCAATTGCCTCCAGCAATACTTCAGACATTAATCGAGTCCATGCCACGTCATTCTGGGGCACTTCTGCGAACTCACGGGAATCCTACAAGATATTAGGCAGGTGTACCAGTTCTTCAGTATATTTTTATTATATATCAACATGTATGTAATACATAATAGGGAAAATTTCTTAGAAAAAGTCTCCAAAAGATCTTAACTCACTTACTTCAAATTCTTATATGTTACTCTAATAAACATCCATATGGACATATGCTATATTTTTTTAAACATCGATCTTCAGATTTTGTGTTAAAACCAGCTATGAGAATGAAAATGCTGTATCTTGCTGTGCTGTGAAAATGTATGGTCTTGTAGTTTTAACTTCTATAGCATGACATTTGAACCATTAGACAAACTTTTGCTCCCGTATATACTCTTTCGTCACATACATAACTTTAAACAAACGTTGTATATACAGCTATGTGCTGGTTTGTTTTCTTCTTCGCAGTCGATTTTAACAGACATCAGGGAAGTAGTATTTATGGCTTATGGGCTTATAATTAGTATACTTCTGCACATTTGCAGATTAAAACTGTGCGAAAACTGTCACTCAAACTACTATCCTCACAGATCTGGTAGCAGGAGAGGTCTCTCTTATACCTCATATACCAATGAACCCAACCGACTGCCCCATTCATTTTAAGCGGTTTCAGTTCCTTCCAATTGCAATAACAATAACCAAAGCTCGAGGTTAGAGAGAGGAGGGAAGAGGAAATGGACGTAGAAAGGGGGAATGAGTATATGGATGGAGGGAGGGGGTAAAGAGGAGATGCAGAGAGATGTGGAGGAGTTGGACAGACACAGAGGTAGAAGTCGATGGATAGAGAAAGTGGCAGAAGGAGGAGATGGACAAAGACAGGGGAGGGGGAAATGGACAGAGACAGAGATAGGAGGAGGAGATTTACAAAGAGAGGGTAGGGGGAAATGGACAGAGAGAGAGGAGGAGATTTACAAAGAGAGGGGAGCGGGAGATGTTTAGCACTTGCAAAGCATTGCTGGGTTCACTAAACAAATATAAATCCCAGTTTTCTGAAGTATTTGTTCTAATTGTAGCCTTGTGCAGAAGTTGACCACGCGACATGAAGTGCTGAGACAAGAAGAGAACAAGCAGACAGGAAATGTGACTCTCCAGAACAATGTTGACGATTAGGGAGGTAGATCGGATAACCACTGTGGAGTTACTGAATATAATGAGGGGAAGAGAAATGTATTTCACAATTTTACTGAAATCTTGACTAAAAATAGGATCAGCTGACAACATGCATAACTGAGACGTGTTTGGAAATTTATGGTAAGATTGTACGGGACCAAACTGCTGAGGTTGTCGTTCCCTAGCCTTACACGCTACTTAATCTAACTTAAACTAACTTACGCTAAAGACAACACACACAACCAAGCCAGAGAGGGGACTAGAACCTCCGATAGGGGGAGCCGTGCAAACCGTGACAAGGCGCCTGAGATCGTGCGGCTACCACACGCGGCAACTGAGACGACAAGGATCGTGAGTTTGGTAATGAGTGTAAGTGTGGAGGGATGAAACTGTGGAGGGAAGCCAAGCCTCAGATGCAGTAAGCAGATCCAAATGGATGTTCTACTACTGATGAGGAGCATCCAGACACCCCTGTGTAATGCGGCATTGACCACTAGATGTCACAAGAGGCGGCCGCGGCGGTATAAAAGCAGATACAGCAGAGTGGGTCTGCTAGGGGAGCTCAGTGACTTTGATCGTGGACTACTCATTGGATGTCACAAATCCCTTGTGATGCTGACCAAGTCGACTGCTGGTGATGTGGGTGTGAAGTGAAAACGTGAAGGACTAACCACAGCTGTAACAAGACCAAGTGGATCTCCTGTACTGACGGACAGGTATGTTGGAGCATTGCAGAGGGTGGCATAAAAGAGTCATGAAATCAGCGGAGGAATCACTCGGGAGTTTCAAACTGTTAACAGCAGTCCAACTAGTACAGCAGCTGCACGTAGGCAGTTAAAAATAATACGGCGCCATGGTCGCGCAGCCTTTCACAAGCCACACATTTCTGAAGTAAGTGCTAAGTGACTCTTGAGGTGGTGTGAACAGACAATGGCCAGAGGATGATTGAAGATAACTGGTCTGGAGTGATGAATCACGCTGTACGCTGTGCCAAACCGATGGATTGGTTTGGTTTTGGCAGTTACCCTGGAGAAAATTACCTGTCCTCATGCATGGTGCCAGCAGTGAAGTACGGACGAAGTGAGGTTATAATGTGAGTTGTTACGATGTGTGTGTGTTTTTCGTGTTTGGATGTCGTCCTGTTATTGGTGTTAAGAAAACGCTGAATGCGGATGAATATGAACACATTATAGCGTTGTGCACTCTATGTAGCAGAGAAACACTTTGGAGGTGACAGTGTCACCATGACAATGCACCCTGTCATAAGCACATTCTGTGAGGCTATCCAATACCCGAACATGTTCAGCACTTGCAAAGCATTGCTGGGTTCACTAAGCAAATATAAATCCCAGTTTTCGGAGAAATACATTAGTGAAATGGATTGGCCTGCCCAAAGTTCTCACATGAACACAGTGGAATACCTTTCGGATGAGTTACAACGTTGACTTCGCTCAAGACCTAGGCTTCTAAGATCACTACCTACGCCACTTTCAGATCTTGATGAAAACATACGTTCAGCCACTTTGTTGAAAGTGTCCCCAGCAGAGTTCGAGCCATCATATAGTCGAAGACTCCCATATTAATGTCTACCAACAGGCATCAGTCTACTTTGATCAGGTAGTGTAGTTTGCAGTAGTTATGCGGAGATGAAGAGGCTTGCTCAGGATGGACTAGTGCAGAGAGCTGCGTCAATCCAATCTTCGGACTGTGGCAACAGCAGCAGCAGCAAGTGTCCTCGACCAAGTGAAGTTGCTGCCACTTCGTGTGCCGGCGCGCAGAGCGCAGGAAGCGAGCCATCTCCCGCCGACAATGACCGGTGGCGCTGGCGCGCCAGCCGCCAGCCAAGCAGCCCGGTCGCTCAGCTCGCACTTCGATTTCTCGATCGGCCGCGGCGCACAAAGCGGGGATTCCCCCACCGCCACACGGCCGCCGGCCGGCTCCCTTCACCGGCCATCCATCGCCTCGCCGGCCACCCTTCACCGGAATTCCCTTCACTTGCGGCTCCATCGATCAGCCACAATGCTTTTTGTGGCCGGACAATTTAGGTAAGCGCCAGAGGGAATAAGTCGAGAGAAGGAAGGTGGGAAAAAACTGGCATGAAATTTGTTTCCAGAAAAACGGACAGTGGTAACGTCCAGCGCTTCTCTTCGACTAGGATAATGTAGATGACCTGCATACTGAGAATAGCATATTCCTGAGTAATGTGTTACTAATGGAAGATATGAAGTTGTAAAGGTCAACGACCATGATGCATAATCTATAAAACGATTGTCTGTATTCCACTTTATTTATCCACGTAACTCACGCGTTTCGGCAGACTACCATAAACGGATCTGTCGTAAAAAAGAAATAAACAAAGGATACATATTCAGGATTTTAAGAGAAAGGAAGACATCAGCTGAATTAGGCACTGAAATAAAATCAATGGTGACAGGTGAAAATTTGTGCCGAACAGAGACTCGAAAACGGTGTAATCGGGTAGCAACGTACAATAGGTTCAAGATTTGGGAACATTATCAAAACAACAAACAACTAAAATTACCATAAGAACGCAGTCCTGGAGAAACAAAACGAAACGGCGGCTGCATACCAGGAATATACGAGTAGGTTCACATCGATCCCCAAAAGCTCCTAAAGGTAAACAATGGTCTAGGTCTAGAAATAGCTACAGTTTTCTCAAACCATTACTTTGCATTCCAGCTAGATGGCACTGTAATCGACAAATGTCAATTTGTATGTGAATGGAAACCTTTCTGATGTTTATATGAATTATATTAATGCACTGTGTCTCTTCTTCCAGACACATCCAAAAGAACTGACACCATGCGGAATCTGCAGCTGTGATACATATTGTGTAAATTGAAGCGGTGGGAGTAGAAAAGAAAGGAAAAGGGAGGAACTGATGATATCGGCTGCATCAGGGCTTCATGAGGAACCGCCGGTGATAAATTAAATCGCGTGTCGGAGCGGGGCTTGAACGCGGGATCTCCTGCTTACTTGGCAGTTCCCTTAATCACTGCGCCAACCGGGAACAGTGTTTCTTGCAAACGCAGGGACTGTCTCAGTGTGGATTCACAATACCGTTAACCTCCTGCTGGAATCTCCAAGCAGCGAGGATGGAGGACGTGGACGGAACGGCGACTGCAGACAGGCGGTGCTAGGTGGGCGTGTGAGTCGGCTGGGTGGGCGTATTGAGACAGTCCCTGCATTTCCGGTAAACACTAGGTCCGGGTCGTGCAATGGTTAATGCAACTCCCTAGTAAGCAAGAGGTCTTAGGTCCAAAGACTGGTCCGGCAAAAATTTTCAACTGTCGCTGCTGATTCTGCATAAAGTCCCGATGCAGCTGTTGTCATTAGTTCCTTCCTCCATTTTTCCTTTCCTTTCTCTCTCTTGCTGCACCTTCAATTTACATAACCTTTGTTTTCTAACTGTTAATATTGATGTTCAGACGTTACTTAGGCGTAGCAACCGTGATTGTGCAGTACAAATAATATGGCTAAACACTGACAGTGACACTATGACGTATGCATGGTGTCTGCTCTTCCGGACAAGGCCAGTAGAATAGACACCACACTAATATATAATGTAGGATAAGTATTTTTTTTTACATATTACTAGAAAGAAAATATGCGCAGCAACAGATAAGGAAAAAATGGAGTGTATATAGATAAAAAGGATACACACCAAAACGTAAGGGAACTATCAGCGCCATGTGCCACCAAGTTAAGTAGTACTTAAATGTACCATGCAAATGAGCGCACTGACAATTACAATACCGCAAATTACGAAGTAAATTATGCATCTGAGAAAAGGTGGCGTTCGTCCAATAAGATACGTATACACCATAGAAGAACACATATGACAGGCTTGGACTTATATGAAATACAGTTTGCATCAAACACAGGGTGGTCGGGACATTCTGAATAGCTTGTAAGTGTGTCCCAGGGTAGGTTGTACTGAGCAATAACTGTTAAGAGACAAATTCCATACGTTTCGGTGTTAATTAGCGTTGAAATTCGTGAATCAGACCGCCGGCCGGTGTGGCCAGCGGTTCTAGGCGCTTCAGTCTGGAACCGTGCGACCGCTACGGTCGCAGGTTCGAATCCTGCCTCGGGCATGGATGTCTGTGATGTCCTTAGGTTAGTTAGGTTTAAGTAGTTCTAAGTTCTAGGGGACTGATGACCTCAGCTATTCCATAGTGCTCAGAGCCATTTCGTCAATCAGACCGTCGCGCGCGCAGATTCATGTGGCCAGCCAGAGACTGCGTCGCAAATGTGTTCTTCGTTGGGTTTCCTAAAACCGAACAAGAGAGCGATACAAAAACTGGACATGGGCGGCAGTAAGAGTCGAACTGAGCCAAAGCCTCAGCAGTCTCTCGCGCTGTCATCTACGTTATTATAAAAACTGACATCTGTCGTATCTGTCGGGCCACTTGAATTTCGCTCCTAACTGCCTTATTGGTTAACGCCAATGCTAATTAACTCAGAAATTACTCAGAAATTGCTTCTTAACAATTATTTCTCAGTACAACCTATCCTACAATACCCTTACAAGCTTTTCAGGCAGTTTGTGACCATTTTGACATTGGTGGTTCCATAGTTCAGTAAAAGTTATATAACACATCCATATGGAGTATTTTATATCATTGTATACTGATCTCACGAAAAATTTATCAAGCTGTGTTAAAACAAGGAACTGACTTTAGGAAACGGAGCCAAAAATAAGAAAACATTGTAGCGGCTCACACACAGCAACACCATACCTCGCCACCCAAAAATGCCTCTGAGCACTATGGCACTTAACATCTGAGGTCATCAGTCCTTTAGAACTTAGAACTACTTAAACCTAACTAACATAAGGACAGCACACACATCCATGCCCAAGGCAGGATTCGAACCTGCGACCGTAGCGGTCGCGTGGTTCCAGACTGAAGCGCCTAGAACCGCTCGGCCACACCGGCCGGCCCTCGCCATCCATTCCTTCGTGATAACCAACTGCTATCAAATGACATGAACACATCTCTCCAGCATTTTCACACGGCCTGATGACTATTAACTCAAACTAATCCCTATTCTCTCCATTCTATGAACGTACACGTGCGATTGCCTCACCATTTGCTGCCTGTTTCCACTTCCTGAACAACGTGCCACACGCAGAGGTGATCTCCCCTATCACAGCACGTGACACAAAACAGGTATCACACAAAAAGCGCAGCACTACTCCCAGTCACGGCTGCATCTAAAGATAGGCCCCTAGCCCTTGTTAGTAGCTCTTACAACACGTTCCACTCCATGGGCTGGAGAGCTGTAAATATCATCGAAATTCTACTTTTCCTCAAACCAAGAAAACTCCTAGCGATACTTTCATATATCAACCTTGGCCTCAACTCTGTATTTAGGAAGGTCTTCGAATCTATTGTCTCTAAGAGCATCCATCAGCACCTGAACCAGCACTTACCTGTTCCTGTTAATTGTCCCAACGTCTCCTCAGGCGAACAATTCCGTACTTCACGGAACTTCTATCATATCAACTTAACAACAAAATTTCTCAATTTTCGTATCTCTTGACCTCAAAAATGGCTACGATCGTCATGCCTTCCCAACTTCCTCTTCAAACGCATGTAATTCCAGGTAATTGTGTTTACGTAACTCATTACTTTCCATCCAACAGTTCATCTCCTGTCACTGCTAACAGTACCGATTCACGTATCTTCTGTCCTGCTGCCGGTGTGCCCCAGGCTCCATCCCCTCTCGCATCCTTCACATCTTCTGTACTGCTGACGTGTTAAAACCACCCCCTCCAGTCCAACTCCTTCAGCATGCTGATTACATTCCATTCGCAGACCTCTACCAAACTCTCCAGAAATCACAAAGATCCCTCCAACTCCATGTTAATTACTTTCCCTTCTGAAGGTGAACAGCTCCAAAATACAAACAATAATTATAGCATGCACTATCCACAGCTTCCATATTCCAGCTGAACTGGACAGTGCGCCTGTCTCTGACATGTATTGTAGAATACAATACTTGCATTAAATTCATGATATTATCCAACGGAATCAAAATTGTAATTCTAATAACATAATCCCGGCTTATATTTTATACAAACAGAAATGAAACATGGAATTGGTATGGAATTTGATTTTCAAACGTAATTATTTTCCATATTTTCAATTTAATTGGGAATCATAATTACATTATAAATTATCTTTATACCTACATTTGAAAATTAATACTGAAAACTATTGTAAGAAGATACGTCAAATAGTATATTTAGGCTTTTTGGACGCAATATAGATTGTCTTTATAATAGCACTGCATTGCGAGTGTTATTTTGTTATTCTTCTTCGTCCTAGTCGACATACGGTAAGTGTTACATTTTGGCGCACGGCAGTTGTGAAGCAGTAGGATCAGCGAGTTGGAAGGAGTGTGTTATGCTGAAAGTGCAATATCACATTTGTGGTAAAAAAGTACATATATCTCGGAGATTTGCTCCAGACGAAGACGCCAGAATACTCCGATAACTGCGGCGAGAGGCAACACCGAAGACAGCCGATCCGTGCAGGTCCACCAGCGAGGGCGCTGCCGCCGGGCGCTGCGGTCCTTCTGTCACGGTGGCTTTGGTGCATGCGCGGCAGCACTATCAGCGCTCTATATGAGGAGGAGCGGAGAACGGAGTCTCCGATGGCTCACCTGAAGATGACTGGCAGGAGTCTAGTCGAAATATCGTGGAGTAAACTTTACGACTTCCGGCTGCAATCCCGAGCCGGCAGAACGGTTCTATGCGCTTCAGTCCGGAACCGCGCGACTGCTACGGTCGCAAGTTCGAATCCCGCATCGGGCACGGATGTGTGTGATGTCCTTAGGTTGGTTAGGTTTAAGTAGTTCGAAGTTCTAGAGGACTGATGACCTCAGATGTTAAGTCCCATAGTGCTCAGAGCCATTTGAACCATTTTTTGCAATGCCGAAATCTCTTCGAATAGGTGAAATATTGTCATAGGCCAAGTTTTTGTGTGGGCATTTCTTACGCAGAATTTGAAAAAGGGTTTTTTAATAAGTTCTTTTCAGAAATTGAGGAGGCCAAAACAAAAAGTGAAGTTTTGAATGGACCAAATTATATGGAGGGACCTGGTGGCATGAAACATTTTTACCAAAGATCGGGTATATAAGTTAGCACACTTAAACAAATTTATGACCAGATCGGTTTTTATAATATGTGGACAAACTAGACAGAATTGTGGAAACAATGAGCAGACAAAATCACAACAATTACAGTCATTTACAAAGGGAAGGAAATCAAACTTGGTGAAATGCTAATCATTATGGACGGGAAGGCAATGATTACATTCAAGAGATCACAATATAAAACGGTAATAATTTTTATCCAAGGCTATACTATGGAACATAACTGAGAATAGAGACCTTTACAATCGGAAGAGATGTTGGCATAGACACAATGACTCATGGAGAGAAGATACTGTAACTATCCAGGAAACAAGAAACTAGCGTGTGCTTCACTGTCGGCCTACAACGTAGGGGCAAATGCATTAAATAATAACTGGACCAACAATAGTAATGATTCAGAACACAAAGGTTCACGTGAAGTAATTAGTAATTATTTTTAAGATGTGTAATAACGTATTTATATAAAGGTTGTTGAAATGGAAGTATATCAGTCAACCAAAGAGAAGAATTCAGATAAGGAAAATAACACACTTATATTGGTGGAGAAGATGAAGAAGTAATTAACTTAAGAGAATTTTATGATTGAGTAGAAGCCTGTCACTTGTTCGAAAATGCGCAGGTAACTGATTTGTATGATGACTTGCGAATCGAAAAGCTGATGAAGGAACCAGCTAAACAAGACGCGAACACTGTGTTAATTGAAAATGATTTAAATCTAGTTGGGTCAAAATGATGTATAATTATCTCTTTTGTCTTATGTTCTTTGTGTTCCGTAACGGTCTATGTTACTACTGCGCATTTCCAGCGATTTCATATATTGAATGTAATTAATACGAAGAAATGTATTAATTAAAGTTTGCCGCGTATGTCTAATTGAAGCGGGGCTAATATTTCCCCATAGTATTAATCATTGAGAATTCCTAATTGCATATAGGAATTGTGGTAACCGTTATTTCTGCAGTTTGCTGCTATTCAATCCATGTCGTTACTTGTTTCTTCGGCTATGGCGTTGCGAAGTTCCGCGAGAAACAGTTTTACGACAACACATCCAAAGAAAGTTAAATGTAACTTGTGCTCGGCAGTGTTGTAGTTCCACTTCTTACTCAAATAGAAATCTGCGGCGTAAGAGTCCTAGCCCTACAGTTTATTTAACTGAAACTTGTTCAAGACCAGTTTTTATGAATGTAAACAATGACAAAGTCAGTTCAACTTTAAACCTGTGGTGCAATTGTCGACTGCAGTGGACAGCTATGAACTGTCACTTCTTTGGTGTTTCACACAGTCCTGAGGCTGCAAATAAAGTAGCTCACTTCAGGAGACACGCCCTACTGATGCAGTGCCCTGTGTGCGTTTGCTGTCTTAGGAATGGGTGAAAACGCCGAAGAAGCTACCATTAACAGCTCTCCACTGCAGTCGACAAGTACACCACAGGGTTAACAAAAACTGTGCAAGAATCTGCCAATTTAGTGCTTGTGCGTCAAGTTGAACAATGTGTGCAAGAAATTCTCAGTACCGCTACTGCTTCAGTTGTGGGTATGTGTCAAAGACAAACAAAAATTACGGGATTTTCGTCAAGACCAGCGCCTTCGTCGAAACGACCCAAAACAGACGAACAGATTTTAAGATTTTTTATTAAAGAGTACCTTTGGTATACGAAATACAAAATTACTAAAGCACCCGACTGAAAGTTATGGGTGCCGCTCTCACACATCGTTGGTATCTGCATGGCAATACTTACACAGTACACACTAAAGATTACTTAATATAAGGTCTTATACTATCACAAAACACAAACTGTTCCATTACGTCGCAAAAGTGTTTCGAAACATTATTTTATACTGTTCCATTTGTTTCGAAACAGACGTTCCAGTTTTCCCATCTTTACCGACTGGTCGGATCACTACCGCCTAGATTGTGTTGGTCGAATGTAGTTAGTTCGCACTGCCACCGAGTTACTGCGCTGACGTCACTTACACGCCAGAAACAAATTTAGTCTCGCACTTTTTGAATGGACGGCGTAGACCTCAAAGTAAAACATTGCTTACGATCGCTTATGCCGATGAGGCAGAATCAATTACCGTAATGATGTGCGTATATTCGTCTTCATTATCTGCGTTTGTGAAAGATACCGGTTCCCATTTAGATTCCTTTGAAGTACTTTGCTGTGCAGATTGTGTAATATCTCTGGACAACAGCATCAAATTTTAATACGGACAAAAAACTCATTTCCTCTAGCGATGCAGACCTTGATTGATATAGGCCTATTACGCCTCTAGAACGTGATGGAGAATACCCAAATTCCAGTAATGAATTTTTTAATACAATTATTTATGTGGGCTCTTGTTCGATCGCATCTTTCCCTCACTCTCCTTCTAGTAGCTTTCTTTTCATTTTGTCCTGTACTAGCGAACGAACAGGCACAGTGTTTCAGACAAGATTTCGGTAAGAGCGAGACTGAGATTTCTTGGCGCTCATTCAAATTTAAATTTTGAATGGTTTCCCATAATTACTGCTGGTGAATTCTGGAATGGTCCTTCAAAGTGATTGCGACTGATGATAGAAACATGATTTTCTTTTCCATTCTTATGCTCCATCTCCTGTGAACTACTCGTTATTGAACGTTAAATCTTAAGCTTCCTCCTACGGTATACTCTGTCAAGGTTTTCACGTCGTTGCTGAAGACTTTTTCTGCTTTAAAAATTTCCTAAGTTACACAATCTCCTTAAAGGAGGCTTTTTGTTGTAAACGGTCAATTTAGAATTCTGCCGTTAGAATTGTCCTGATAATTGCCTTTTTCTTTGTAACATCCAGCTGACATCAAGTAGGTGTGTGACTAAAAATTTATTTCTGTAAACGGGAATATGAGATTTTATAATTTTTGTTCGCTATCACAACATGTTTCTGTTAATGACTGCTGACATAAATACCGAACTTTCGAGGTAGAAGTGACACTAGTCCATACGTAAAGCGTCATACATGTATTGTTTGTTGTTCGTATGATTTTTCAATCAGCCAATGAACGAGGTTGTTTGCTGCTTGAAAGTGCCGTGGCTTTCAGTGGTTCTCTGAGTCATTCACGAAAGGTACGCTGTAATCTGTAACTGAATGGATGTGTGTAGTTGAAGCTTACATCCGTACTGCTTCACCTAAGAAGACTCGCAGAATTTTTCATGACTGATTCCCTCTAGTATTCTTGCAAAATGTAGTGTTCAGCATTTGATAAAGTGACAATCCAGAAGCGATGTCTCTAATTCTGTGGGTAAGTTGTAGTCTTAAGTCAGAACTCTGGAAGATTTAACAACATTATAAATGATGACAAACTGAAAGCCTCAGCTGCCGGCAGGTGTTGTTGATATACCTCGATGTGGACAGCTGAAAATGTAAGCCCCGACCGGGACTCGAACCCGGGATCTCCTGCTTACATGGCAAATGTCTATAAGGTACAATAAATATGTAGAATTGTGGACAGTTGGGAATGTGAGTCTCACGGGAAGCGTGCAAGGGATAAGTCCCTGCAGTCGCGCTATTCGTATGTGTCCTCGGTGGCTCAGATGGATAGAGCGTCTGCCATGTAAGCAGGGAGCTCCCGGGTTCGAGTCCCGGTCGGGGCACACATTTTCAGCTGTCCACATCGAGGTATATCAACAACACCTGTCGGCAGCTGAGGTTTTCAGTTAGTCATCATTTATTCCAGGGAAAAGCTGCACGGTCATCAACAGTAGCTGTTCTTTCAACAACAAGTTACTGTCTTCGTATATAACAACATTATGTACAAAATAACTGCTAGACCGGACTACGTTTTATGTATTCACGCAATGCTTTCAGCTGATTAAGGAAAGAGGATTAAGTAGTGCTAGTGGTTGCTTAGAAACATTGTGGATGGAGAATTTGAACTGCCACTGTGTTCTGTGAGTACTGAAACTTGGTTTCACCTTCCTGGCCAAGCGAATACCTAGACTAATTGCTTTTGGTCTACAGAAAATCCTCGGATATTCTTTGAAACCACAGTCAATGCAGTTGATTAGCAGAAATATTTTATGAATTTATCTTCTCAGTCAGAGGAATATGGAAGTCGGTACTTTTTTTCAAGTAGGATGGAGCTATGCGCCCGAATTCACGTTAACCGCTGTCTCGTGTTCAAACACCTTCATAGAAGAACGCGCAATAAGTAGACATTTGTGCCTACCTTTTTCGTTGCAATTATCTCCATGCGAATTTTATCTACAGGTGTTTCTGAAAGGAAGTGTACGAAAATAACCCCAAAACGATAGACCAATACAAGGAAAACACACACCACAGTATTGAAAAAAATCGATGTTACAGTTGCGCATAAAGTGATTGCGAATATGATAACATGAACAGAAATTCATATACAGGGTGTTTCAAAAATGACCGGTATATTTGAAACGGCAATAAAAACTAAACGAGCAGCGATAGAAATACACCGTTTGTTGCAATATGCTTGGGACAACAGTACATTTTCAGGCGGACAAACTTTCGAAATTACAGTAGTTACAATTTTCAACAACAGATGGCGCTGCAAGTGATGTGAAAGATATAGAAGACAACGCAGTCTGTGGGTGCGCCATTCTGTACGTCGTCTTTCTGCTGTAAGCGTGTGCTGTTCACAACGTGCACGTGTGCTGTAGACAACATGATTTATTCCTTAGAACAGAGGATTTTTCTGGTGTTGGAATTCCACCGCCTAGAACACAGTGTTGTTGCAACAAGACGAAGTTTTCAACGGAGGTTTAATGTAACCAAAGGACCGAAAAGCGATACAATAAAGGATCTGTTTGAAAAATTTCAACGGACTGGGAACGTGACGGATGAACGTGCTGGAAAGGTAGGGCGACCGCGTACGGCAACCACAGAGGGAAACGCGCAGCTAGTGCAGCAGGTGATCCAACAGCGGCCTCGGGTTTCCGTTCGCCGTGTTGCAGCTGCGGTCCAAATGACGCCAACGTCCACGTATCGTCTCATGCGCCAGAGTTTACACCTCTATCCATACAAAATTCAAACGCGGCAACCCCTCAGCGCCGCTACCATTGCTGCACGAGAGACATTCGCTAACGATATAGTGCACAGGATTGATGACGGCGATATGGATGTGGGCAGCATTTGGTTTACTGACGAAGCTTATTTTTATCTGGACGGCTTCGTCAATAAACAGAACTGGCGCATATGGGGAACCGAAAAGCCCCATGTTGCAGTCCCATCGTCCCTGCATCCTCAAAAAGTACTGGTCTGGGCCGCCATTTCTTCCAAAGGAATCATTGGCCCATTTTTCAGATCCGAAACGATTACTGCATCACGCTATCTGGACATTCTTCGTGAATTTGTGGCGGTACAAACTGCCTTAGACGACACTGCGAACACCTCGTGGTTTATGCAAGACGGTGCCCGGCCACATCGCACGGCCGACGTCTTTAATTTCCTGAATGAATATTTCGATGATCGTGTGATTGCTTTGGGCTATCCGAAACATACAGGAGGCGGCGTGGATTGGCCTCCCTATTCGCCAGACATGAACCCCTGTGACTTCTTTCTGTGGGGACACTTGAAAGACCAGGTGTACCGCCAGAATCCAGAAACAATTGAACAGCTGAAGCAGTACATCTCATCTGCATGTGAAGCCATTCCGCCAGACACGTTGTCAAAGGTTTCGGGTAATTTCATTCAGAGACTACGCCATATTATTGCTACGCATGGTGGATATGTGGAAAATATCGTACTATAGAGTTTCCCAGACCGCAGCGCCATCTGTTGTTGTCAATTGTAACTACTGTAATTTCGAAAGTTTGTCTGCCTGAAAATGTACTGTTGTCCCAAGCATATTGCAACAAACGGTGTATTTCTATCGCTGCTCGTTTAGTTTTTATTGCCGTTTCAAATATACCGGTCGTTTTTGAAACACCCTGTACGTTCAGGACGATCTTTCCAAGATATGTCGTAATTTCCAAGAGCGCTTTTTTCAATGGAATAATATTTTTCTATCAGTGAATGTACGTATTATTGAGTTATGGCCATTACTATCTCGGTGATATTGTACAGCATTGTACAATAATTGACAAATAATTTAAACAACATAGTGCAAACACCTTTTCTCCTGAGCTTATTCAAGACGAATCAATAACGCACTGAAAGTTCAAAACGGTTCAAATGGCTCTGAGCACTATGGGACTTAACTTCTGAGGCCATCAGTCCCCCAGAACTTAGAACTATTCAAACCTAACTAACCTAAGGACATCACACACATCCATGCCCGAGGCAGGATTCGAACCTGCGACCGTAGCGGTTGCGTGGCTCCAGACTGTAGCGCTTAGAACCGCTCGGCCACTCCGACCAGCACTGAAAGTTTCTTTTGTTCCTTACTTGTGATATGTTAATTATACAAGCTACCCGTAGATCTGTGATACAACTGAATAAAAAATAAACTACCTGGTTCCGATAGGAAGACGTTAGAGTGTTATGATAGTAATAAAAATGAATACTGCCAAAAGAAGGAGTAAAGAAGATTTCTGAGCATTGTACGTGTCTGAGGAACACGACCTCAAGGAAAATAGTATGACAGGAACAGCACAAGAAATCTGTTGATGATGTAACGGGTGCTCTATTCATGGTGGTGTCAGGAGCACACAAAGGCTGTCCTAAGGGCTAATGGAAGCATCTAATGTAATCCGAAGGAGCCAGCTCGACACTTTTCTTTATCACCGGCTGCGGTTAAGTCTGGATGCAACGAGGGAAGCCTACAATCAAAACAGGAATCAACACTTGTCACACGTAATGGGGGCCCAGAGAGATTTAGAACGGAAGCATCTCAAAGTTTTGTGGCGAGAAAATATATCTGGCAGAATTCACATAGAGTGTAATTCACCAATGACAATATTCCTCACAAAACGACAAAACAAACGGAAAGATTCCCGTCATAAGGCTTCTTTGGCCATTTGGTCGATTACTACGCGGGACGCCAAATGTCCCGGTATTTGGATACTGTTAACAATTCGAAGTAAACTGCGCAAATAATAATCAAAAAACAACGTATCATTATTAAAAAAACTCCGTAATAGTATCCCATTGCGAACATAAGCTTGAAATTTAACTCAAGACGCCTACAACCATCCTCTCTAATGGTGGGTAACGCTTCACGCAGCAAGGTGTCGGTACATGTGAAATAAAAGCCAAATCTCAGAAGTTCAACTAAACTATAAGCTAAGTTGATGATGTCCTATTTGCATCAAATTTCTCGACAGTTCTGCTCAACGCCATAGAGGACGTGTCACGCGATGGGAATAACATCACAACCCCGCTACCCACACTACACCCCTTTCTTAGAAGTCTCTGCGACAGAGATCAGAACCGCGACACCCAGCGTTGAAATCGAGGGGTTTTCTGACGGGTGACCGAGGGAAACATTTCAAACGCACCATCGCTCAGAATTGACACCAAACGCCCTCAGGAGGTGACATAAAGAGCGTCAGTGAAACCATCCCTTCCCTTGGGGCACTGATGTTCAACCGTTTCGCATTCGAAAGTGACATTTCGCAGTGCAGTGAGATTGCAGACATCCCCTGGATGGCTGAATCCTGCTGTAAGGACGTCGTGGGCTGCCACCCCATTGAACATGACCTGACCGCATTGGAGCGTAGTGCGACTGCAGTTTTTGGTCTGATTTACCGGGTGGAACCACCAAGGACCATTAAAAACTATTCGACGAAATCTGAATGTCATCCGAAGCAGAAAGTTGTGTTTACACTTTCCCAGCCCTCCTCTCTCGCGCCCTGTTGTGGCGTGACCACAGACGGGCGCAACGTTGACATTCGCCTGAATAAAATAGTAAAAGGTTCCTCTCAGACAACCCCACCCACCCCCGCGCAGTTCGGCAACACCCTTGCAGCCGCCTATGCAGTCATTGATGAACACGTTAAAAATGTACGTGTCAGAGACTTCGACACCCAATGGTGCCTCGCGGCTGCTCTAGCAACTCTTTTGACGTCCTATAGGTGGATTACCTCTTGTGCTGTGTATTCACATGACCAGAAAGAGAAAACCATGCTCCATCATTCATGACGTAATGGAAAGAGTCTAACGAACCATGGTTGATGTTACTCGAAAGCCACGTGCTCTAATCTACACGTTTTTGTCATCCTCTCGTAATTGATGTACAACCGCCAGAAGGTACGGCTTCATAGTAGGACTTTTAGATATCCACTTGCAACTCCTCCTACTTACATGCACTTGTTGGGCCAGTTTACGTGTAGACATCTTTGGGCTCTGAATAATTCGTCGGCGAACATCTGCAGTGTCGTTCTACATTTTGCACAGATCCGTCGGTGCTCCAGTTTTTATACAGATTGTATTGTTCTCTTTGCTAGTAGACCTCTTGCCGGATACTCGACCCCAAATATTTCACTAGTCCCAATCGAACCTGTTTTCACACATTCTCCCACAACTTCAATTCCTACTTCGATAGAAAAAGTCGTTTTGCATACCATAAAGAGTAAGGTCTAACATCACAGATGACACGAACGGAAGTGTTGGCAGAAAAATGCTAACAATAGATTGTTGCATACAACTGTCTCTTTTTGTAACTGTTTACTCAATTTCAGAGGTGGAAATATTACATTCGCATTTGAAGGGGAGGCGGACCACTTCTAGCTGTGCCATCCTGTAGTATTAAAAATACACCCTGAAATAAAGAAAAACGACGCGCCACGAAGGAATTATCCAAATGGGACGGAAATTGGTAGATGTGATTTACATGTACAGACAACACAAGTTACTGCAGTTAAAAAAAATTGGATGATTTATTCAAGAGAAATAGTTTCACAAACTGAGGAAGTCAATAACGTTTTGGTACACCCCTGGCCCTTATGCGGTCAGTTATTCGGCTCGTCATCGATCAGCTGAGTTTTTGGATGTCCTCCTGAGGGATATCGTGCCAAATTCTGTACAAATGACTCGTTACATTGTCAAAATCTCGAGGTGATTGGAGGGCATTGCCCATAATGGTCCAAATGTTCTCATTTGGGGAGAGATCCGACGACCTTGCTGGCCAAAGCAAAATTTGGCAAGTACGAAGACAAGCAGTAGAAACTTTCGCCGTGTGCAGTCTTGCGTTATCTTGCTAGAAGTTAACCCAAGGATGGTTTCCCATGAAGAACAACAAAATCGGCCTTAGAATGTCGTAGATGTACCACTGTGCTATAACGATGTCGCAGATGACAACCAAAAGGGTCCTGCTACGAAAAGAGATACATGTCTGGCCTTGAATCTCATTCACTAGAGTAGAATTTCGGGAAGATAATGCCCCCTGCAAACTGCGAGATTTGGCATCATATCACTCAGGACATCCAAAAACTCTTTCAATCAATGCCAAGCCGAATAACTGATTGCATAAGGGCCAGGGGTGCACCAAAGCGTTATTGACTTCCTCAGTTTGTGAAACTCTTTCTCTTGAATAAATCATCCACTTTTTTAAAAGTTATAACGATATTAACAGAATCTTCCGTCGGTTCTTGGGAAAACTACATTATAATAAATGAAAAGCACCAGTTTGCTTTTGCTCTACAATATTGTAGAACAAAAGCAAATTGGTGCTTTTCATTTATTAAAATTATAACCATTTGTTTGTTTGTACATGTACATTCCATCTACCAATTTCCGTCCTATTCGGATAATTCCTGTGTTGGTTTTTTTTTTCTTTTTTTTTCTTTTGTAATTCTACAACGGCATTATTAACAGTAACTTCTGTTGAGTTTGCTCAAAAGCATCCATACGAATTTCTGTGGACTCGTGTTAGTTATGATCTCTGCAGGTTTCGCTTTTATGTACCAATATCTTTGGTCAGTTTCAGTACTTGCCCACTTGACTGTCTATTCGTTCCTCATAAAGTATGTCATGTAGCGCTCAGTGTGCGACTTCGTTTTAACCTGAAGTGGCCTAACAAAGTATACAGTAAGATGCTCATCAGTGTTCTCCATAGAAGTATTTCATTGGCTGTATCCACACATGTTACAACTGTCAAGGACTTCTAAATATATTTATAAAATTAGACAGAACTTATATGTGTGGACCCAAAAATTTACAAATGCTGTATAAAACGCACTCTCAAGTCCCACAACAACAAAAACTGAAGAAAAAAGCACAAACTACTTACAGCGGTCTCTTGTGTGCGTTTCTTCAGGTAATTCTAACATTCTTCCCTACTACCTGACAAAATGTCTAAAGCACAGAGAGGGGGGGGGGGGGCAAAATAAAATCCCAGGGATACCTCTTATTATTCCATGGTTACACAATCGAGTCAAATTTACAAAGGATTTTTCAATATGATGCCACTTATCAGTATTATGATGTTTCACCCCCTCTGAGCTGGACACAAGCACTAATTCGATTGGCAACAGAGTCGCAAACCCATTACACCATCTCCTGAGACAAGCTGGCCAACAACTGTCTCATTCTCTGACTTCTTTCCGCGTCAATTCAGGATAAAACCTCGAGCTTTAGACGATTTCCACCATCGTCTTCGTCAGGAGCAACTGACTGTCAAAATTTCTGCTATGGTGACATTATACAGCCCAAAGACTGCTTCTCATTGGTCGGTAGTTACGTCATGCTGTCGCAGATGGTGTCAACGTCTGCGCTGGTGGCGCCACCGCTCCTGTCGTATCGTAAATATTGCGACGAGTATATCTGGCTTTTCTCTGCATCGAGAGCTCGCTTTCATGCATCGGTAAGATATATCCGCTGTCACGGTTGAACATTTTCTCACACATTCTTATTTCTACAACCTCTTTAACTATAGAGTCTCAATATGTGGAATCCTGTGAGAAAACTTTAGTTTTTTTCAAATAGTATTTTATGTTTGTTTGTGAGGATGTACTAAGCATCCGCAGGTTTCTCCATTTTTCGATTTTTAAAATGCCGTTGAGCTTCTGCACAGCGTTCACAAACGGTGCGGATGGACAGACCGATGCAATTGTTTCCGACCTCCTAACAAGATAAACCAGATACTGCACCCTATTAAGGACAGTCTCGACCTCAGGATTTCTGGGATTTGCAAGATCCCATGTGACTACGGAATCAGCTACATCGGTCATTCCATCCGCACCGTTCCCGATCTCTGTCGAGAGCTGGAGAAATCTGCGGTAGCTGAGCACAAACAGACATAAAATACTGTTTGATGAAACTAAAGTTTTGTCTCAGGCTACTACATACTGGGACTCTATAACTAAAGAGGCTGTAGAAATAACAATGTGTGAGAAAATCTTCAACCGTGACGGCAGATATAATCTTAGGGATGCATGGAAGCGAGCTCTCGATGCACAGAAGAGCCAGAAATATGTTACGCTACGGCGGGAACCTTGGCTCCACCAGCGCTGCCGTTGACACCGTCGTCGACGGCATGACGTAACTACCGACCAATCAAAAGCCGTCTTTGGGCTGTATAAGGTCACCACAGCAGTAATTGTGACAGTCAGTTACTCCTGACGAAGTCGACGGTGAAAATCGTCAAACTGACGCGGCAAGAAGTCCGAGAATGTTTCACGCCACAGTGCCGTTGGAAAAGAGTTCTTTGTCACATAACTGACGTAAATGGTCCTGAGAACTGGTAGTGGAACGAGATGACGTTCAAGCTCGTCCAACACGTTATCTGTAGGGGACAGATATGGATGCGCACCTTAACAGCCACGTGAGAAACCTCGCAGCTGACGACCCATGCATGTGCCAACGTGAACACCACGACATCGGCAGCTAAGACTGAAATGGGTGCGTGACCATCGATGCTGAGGTTGACCCAGTGGCAGAGCGTTGCATGGTCTTATGAAACCCGATAACTTCTTCATGATACCGATGGGAGGACACGAATCCGTCGTCTTCCAGGGGAACAGATCCTTGGCACATGTACTGCGACACGGAGACAAGCTGGCAGCGATTCCATTATGCTCTGGAGAACACTCACATGGGTGTCCATGGGTCCAGTGGAGCTCGTGCAGGGCACCGCGACGGCCAAGGAGTATCGCACACTGGTTGCAGACCATGTACATTCCTTCGTAATGATCATGTTTCCCAACGCCAGTGGCACTTTTCAGCAAGATAATGCGAAATTTCACAAGGGTAGGAGTGTGATGCAGTTGTTCGAGGAACACACTGGCGAGTTCCAAGTGGTGTGGTGGCTCCCCAGCTCGGCAGATCTGAACCCAATGGAAGACATCTGGGATGCGACTGAGTGAGGCGTCAGAGCTCATCGTTCCACTCCCCGGAATTACGGGAATCAGGTGATATGTGTGTGCAGATGTGGTGTAGGCTCTCTCCAGCAACCTACTGAGGTCTCATTGCTAGGACGTGTCGCTGCTGTTATCCGTGCCAAAGGTGGATATACCGGCTATTAGGTAGGTGGCCATTATGTTCTGGGTGTTTGTGTTATGGTAAGAACTTCTCAAATTAAAAACTGTAAGTAAAGTCTATATTTCACCCGTATATGTAAGTGTACCAATTTACCAAGTTTATTCACAATGCATTATAACTAAATACTTATATAATCACTAAAAATTTGCCTTTTTCATGTCCTTGGACTTAGGTCTTCGGCCCAAGAATCTTTTAAACTACGAGTATCTTAAGACCAGATATTCTGCAAACTGCATCTTGCGACTCTATTAAAAAATGGTACCACAGGCTGAAAAAACGCAACTAACGTTTCTAGAACCTCGTCAACGATCACAAACACGAGAAGTACTTCGGCTTGAAAGCTTCAATGTATTAATCAAAACACAGCTATCTCTCCCCGTCCGAGCGACGTCACGGTACTTGCAATTATTTTAATGTAACTGAGTGTTTCTGTCTGTTGGGCTTGTCCGATAGAAATGACAATGCTTGGGACGATGCGGCCTGTTTTTCTGAAATAGAGAAAAAGGGAACAAAGGGAAAGGGGTATTACACGCCCTACTCGCAAATTCTTGATTCCCATTGGTGTTCGAACTATATTTGTGCTTCCGCCCCGAAACATATGCCATAGGAGCCGTCGCTCTCGATTATATTAATGTTACTGAGTGTTGTCTGTTCTATCCGACTTTGCAGCTTTGCAATGCCCTATGCGGCTTTGAGTCGTGATTTCCCACCTACCCCTTTCCCTTTCTTCCCCTGCTGCTATTTCAGAAAAAAAGTAGCAAAGAGTTGTTCGAACGAACATGCTTAAGTGTTGATCAAAATGTATTAAGGAAATGCGTGTTTTGTATTTGCTACACGTCGAGCGCACGAGTTTGTGGCAACGCGGCGCAGTGCTTGTCTACTGAGGCGGCCTGAAGCAATGCACGTCGCTCGGGATATGTCCACAATCGCATTGTCAAGGACGCGATGGACACTTTTATACTCAAAGGAAACAAGTGCGTAAATAAAATATGTTCAGTCGTTTTCTTCTGTATGAGCTTGTAACATGTTATCACGAAGTTGTTATATCCAGTGTGATGATAGTTTCGTAAATAAATCACGAACAGAAGAACTATTAAGTGACTAGAAACAAAATTAATTTTGAGTTGGATATTTATTCATCCAATAACCTCATCTTGAACTGATCAACATTCTACTGAGTACTAATTTGCTGTGGTTAGGAAAAGACAAACCGATCAAAATCAGTTGCTTTCCTTTCTAAGATCATTATGAAAAATACTGGATGAAGTATTGTTTTTGCAAAGACATGAACAGCGCTATGACTTTTTAAATGGCTCCGTGTATTTTTTATTCGGTAATTCATTTCTTCTCCTAAAGACCTATTCAAAAATGTATTACAGTGTACCATTCACTGAAACACAACATTATTAATTACATAACACAACACTGACTTTGAGCTGGGATCACAAACTCGTCCACTTGCAGTAGTTGTCAGAAAACAAATGAAAGCCAAATAAAAATATATATACAAAACTGACTTTGATTCTCCTGTACGATTTCCCAGGAGAAGAACATTCAAAGGTGCTGAAAGTGGTGATCCTGGAAACCGATACACTGGTGCACTCATTGAATTAAACAATTGTTTATTGCTTCCAGTGCTGCCTGCTGAAGAGTATTATTACAAGCAAGCACGATACGTTCCTGCTTGTCCTCTGAAGTTGTTGGAATATCGCGATAGACAACGTCTTTAATGCATCCCCAAAGAAATAAGTCTAGGGGATTTAAATCAGGAGACCTAGCAGACCAAGTAACTGTTCCTCCTCGACCAATCCATCTGGCAGGATACCTTCGGTTCAGAACACGACGTGCACACAAGGCATTATGTGCTGGACATCCATCGCGTTGATACCACATAAGTATTCTGGTTCTTAGCGGCACTTCATCCAGAAGAGGAGGAAGAATTCGTCTGAGGAAGTTGGCATACGCTGTGCAGTTTAGACTACCATTGATGAAATAAGGGCCAATAATTATAGTACCAAGCATTCCACACCAGACGTTAATTCTCTGCTGACGCTGAT